>NW_026061726.1:5504034-6115594 GCF_023897955.1 Schistocerca gregaria
TTGCATCAGGATTGAATACAACAGTCACCATGCGCACTTTCCTCCATGGGAGTAATGTCTCAAACAGTCTACGCTTTGATCGTTCCCTGAAAGACCAGTAGCAGTTTCCGATGCACATCTGGAGGCATTCTGCAATCTGTGGACTATCAGAGTGTTGATGAAACACAGAAATTGCATCGGGATTGAATACAACAGTCACCATACGAACTTTCCTCCATGGGAGTAATGTCTCAAGGAGTCTACGCTTTGATCGCTCCCTGGAATACCAGTAGTAGTTTCCGATGCACATCTGGAGGCATTCTGTAATCTGTGGACCTTCAAAGTGTTGAGGAAACACAGAATTTGCATCGGGAGTGAATACAACAGTCACAATCCCCTCTTTCCTCAATAGGGTAATGTCTGATACAGTCTACACTTTGATCGTTCCCAGGATGACCTGTAGTAGTTCCCGATGCACATCTGGTGACAATCTGTAATCTGTGGACTATCAGAGTGTTGATGAAACACAGAAATTGCATCGGGATTGAATACAACAGTCCCCATCTGCACTTTCCTCCATGGGAGTAACGTCTGAAACAGTCTACGCTTTGATCGTTCCCTGGTAGACCAGTGGTAGTTTCCGATGCACATCTGGTGGCATTCTGTAATCTGTGGACTGTCAGAGTGTTGATGAAACACAGAAATGGCATCGGGATTAGATACAAAAGACACCATGCGCACCTCCCCCATGGGAGTAATGTCTCAGACAGTCTCCGCTTTGATCGTTCTCTTGAAGACCAGTAGTAGTTTCCGATGCACATCTGATGGCATTCTGTAATCTGTGGACTATCAGAGTGTTGATGAAACACAGAAATTGCATCGGGATTGAATACAACAGTCACCATATGCACTTTCCTAAATGGAAGTTATGTCGCAAACAGTCTACGCTTTGATCGTTCCCTAGAAGACCAGTAGTGGTTTCCGATGCACAACTGGTGGCATTCTGTAATCTGTGGACTATCAGAGTGTTGAAACACAGAAAATGCATCGGCATTGAATACAAGAGTCACCATGCGCACATTCCTCCACGGGAGTGATATCTCAAACAGTCTACGCTTTGATCGTTCCCTGGAATACCAGTAGTAGTTTCCGATCCACATCTGGTGGCATTCTGTAATCTGTGGACTATCAGAGTGTTGATGAAACACAGAAATTGCATCGGGATTGAATACAACAGTCACCATGCGAATTTTCCTCCAAATGAGTAGTGTCTCAAACAGTCTATGCTTTGATCGTTCCCTGAAATACCAGTAGTACTCTCCGATGCACATCTGGTGGCATTCTGTAATCTGTGGACTAACAGAGTGTTGATGAAACACAGAAATTGCATCGGGATTCAATACAACAGTCAATACTCCCACTTTCCTCCATGGGAGTAATGTCTCAAACAGTCTACGATTTGATCGTTCCCTGGAAGAGCAGTAGTAGTTTCCGATGCACATCTGGAGGCATTCTGTAATCTGTGGATTATCTGAGTGTTGATGAAACACAGAAATTGCATAGGGATTGAATACAACAGTCACCATGCGCACTTTGCTCCATGGGAGTAATGTATCAAACAGTCTACGCTTTGATCGTTCCCTAGAACACCAGTAGTGGTTTCCTATGCACAACTGGTGGCAATCTGTAATCTGTGGACTATCAGAGTGTTGATGAAACACAGAAATTGCATCGGGATTGAATACAACAGTCACCATTCGCATTTTCCTCCATATGAGTAATGTCTCAAACAGTCTACGCTTTGATCGTTCCCTGGAAAACCAGTTGTACTCTCCGATGCATATCAGGTGGCATTCTCTAATCTGTGGACTAACAGAGTGTTGAAGAAACACAGAAATTGCATCGGGATTTAATACAACAGTCAATATTCCCACATTCGTCCATGGGAGTAATGTCTCAAACAGTCTACGCTTTGATCGTTTCCTGGAAGACCAGTAGTAATTTCCGATGCACATCTGGAGGCATTCTGTAATCTGTGGACTATCAGAGTGTTGATGAAACACAGAAATTGCATCGGGATTGAATACAACAGTCACCATCCGCACTTTCCCCCGTGGGAGTAATTCTCAAACATTCTACGCTTTGATCGTTCCCTGGAAGACCGGTAGTAGTTTCCGATGCACATCTGGTGGCATTCTGTAATCTGTGGACTATCAGAGTGTTGGTGAAACACAGAAATAGCATCGGGATTGAATTCAACAGTCACCATGCACACTTTCCTCCACGGGAGTAATGTCTCAAACAGTCTACGATTTGATCGTTCCCTGGAAGACCAGTAGTAGTTTCCGATGCACATCTGGAGGCATTCTGTAATCTGTGGATTATCTGAGTGTTGATGGAACACAGAAATTGCATAGGGATTGAATACAACAGTCACCATGCGCACTTACCTCCATGAAAGTAATGTCTCAAACGGTCTACGCTTTGATCGTTCCCTGGAAGACCAGTAGTAATTTCCGATGCACATCTGGAGGCATTCTGTAATCTGTGGACTATCAGAGTGTTGATAAAACACAGAAATTGCATCAGGATTGAATACAACAGTCACCATGCGCACTTTCCTCCATGGGAGTAATGTCTCAAACAGTCTACGCTTTGATCGTTCCCTGAAAGACCAGTAGCAGTTTCCGATGCACATCTGGAGGCATTCTGCAATCTGTGGACTATCAGAGTGTTGATGAAACACAGAAATTGCATCAGGATTGAATACAACAGTCACCATACGCACTTTCCTCCATGGGAGTAATGTCTCAAGGAGTCTACGCTTTGATCGCTCCCTGGAATACCAGTAGTAGTTTCCGATGCACATCTGGAGGCATTCTGTAATCTGTGGACCTTAAAAGTGTTGAGGAAACACAGAATTTGCGTCGGGAGTGAATACAACAGTCACAATCCCCTCTTTCCTCAATAGGGTAATGTCTAATACAGTCTACACTTTGATCGTTCCCAGGAAGACCTGTAGTAGTTTCCGATGCACATCTGGTGACAATCTGTAATCTGTGGACTATCAGAGTGTTGATGAAACGCAGATTGCATCGGGATTGAATTCAACAGTCACCATGCGCACTTTCCTCCACGGGAGTAATGTCTCAAACAGTCTACGATTTGATCGTTCCCTGGAAGACCAGTAGTAGTTTCCGATGCACATCTGGAGGCATTCTGTAATCTGTGGATTATCTGAGTGTTGATGGAACACAGAAATTGCATAGGGATTGAATACAACAGTCACCATGCGCACTTACCTCCATGAAAGTAATGTCTCAAACGGTCTACGCTTTGATCGTTCCCTGGAAGACCAGTAGTAATTTCCGATGCACATCTGGGGCATTCTGTAATCTGTGGACTATCAGAGTGTTGATAAAACACAGAAATTGCATCAGGATTGAATACAACAGTCACCATGCGCACTTTCCTCCATGGGAGTAATGTCTCAAACAGTCTACGCTTTGATCGTTCCCTGAAAGACCAGTAGCAGTTTCCGATGCACATCTGGAGGCATTCTGCAATCTGTGGACTATCAGAGTGTTGATGAAACACAGAAATTGCATCGGGATTGAATACAACAGTCACCATACGAACTTTCCTCCATGGGAGTAATGTCTCAAGGAGTCTACGCTTTGATCGCTCCCTGGAATACCAGTAGTAGTTTCCGATGCACATCTGGAGGCATTCTGTAATCTGTGGACCTTCAAAGTGTTGAGGAAACACAGAATTTGCATCGGGAGTGAATACAACAGTCACAATCCCCTCTTTCCTCAATAGGGTAATGTCTGATACAGTCTACACTTTGATCGTTCCCAGGAAGACCTGTAGTAGTTCCCGATGCACATCTGGTGACAATCTGTAATCTGTGGACTATCAGAGTGTTGATGAAACACAGAAATTGCATCGGGATTGAATACAACAGTCACCATCTGCACTTTCCTCCATGGGAGTAACGTCTGAAACAGTCTACGCTTTGATCGTTCCCTGGTAGACCAGTGGTAGTTTCCGATGCACATCTGGTGGCATTCTGTAATCTGTGGACTGTCGGGGTGTTGATGAAACACAGAAATGGCATCGGGATTAGATACAAAAGACACCATGCGCACCTCCCCCATGGGAGTAATGTCTCAGACAGTCTCCGCTTTGATCGTTCTCTTGAAGACCAGTAGTAGTTTCCGATGCACATCTGATGGCATTCTGTAATCTGTGGACTATCAGAGTGTTGATGAAACACAGAAATTGCATCGGGATTGAATACAACAGTCACCATATGCACTTTCCTAAATGGAAGTTATGTCGCAAACAGTCTACGCTTTGATCGTTCCCTAGAAGACCAGTAGTGGTTTCCGATGCACAACTGGTGGCATTCTGTAATCTGTGGACTATCAGAGTGTTGAAACACAGAAAATGCATCGGCATTGAATACAAGAGTCACCATGCGCACATTCCTCCACGGGAGTGATATCTCAAACAGTCTACGCTTTGATCGTTCCCTGGAATACCAGTAGTAGTTTCCGATCCACATCTGGTGGCATTCTGTAATCTGTGGACTATCAGAGTGTTGATGAAACACAGAAATTGCATCGGGATTGAATACAACAGTCACCATGCGAATTTTCCTCCAAATGAGTAGTGTCTCAAACAGTCTATGCTTTGATCGTTCCCTGAAATACCAGTAGTACTCTCCGATGCACATCTGGTGGCATTCTGTAATCTGTGGACTAACAGAGTGTTGATGAAACACAGAAATTGCATCGGGATTCAATACAACAGTCAATACTCCCACTTTCCTCCATGGGAGTAATGTCTCAAACAGTCTACGATTTGATCGTTCCCTGGAAGAGCAGTAGTAGTTTCCGATGCACATCTGGAGGCATTCTGTAATCTGTGGATTATCTGAGTGTTGATGAAACACAGAAATTGCATAGGGATTGAATACAACAGTCACCATGCGCACTTTGCTCCATGGGAGTAATGTATCAAACAGTCTACGCTTTGATCGTTCCCTAGAACACCAGTAGTGGTTTCCTATGCACAACTGGTGGCAATCTGTAATCTGTGGACTATCAGAGTGTTGATGAAACACAGAAATTGCATCGGGATTGAATACAACAGTCACCATTCGCATTTTCCTCCATATGAGTAATGTCTCAAACAGTCTACGCTTTGATCGTTCCCTGGAAAACCAGTTGTACTCTCCGATGCATATCAGGTGGCATTCTCTAATCTGTGGACTAACAGAGTGTTGAAGAAACACAGAAATTGCATCGGGATTTAATACAACAGTCAATATTCCCACATTCGTCCATGGGAGTAATGTCTCAAACAGTCTACGCTTTGATCGTTTCCTGGGAGACCAGTAGTAATTTCCGATGCACATCTGGTGGCATTCTGTAATCTGTGGACTAACAGAGTGTTGATGAAACACAGAAATTGCATCGGGATTCAATACAACAGTCAATACTCCCACTTTCCTCCATGGGAGTAATGTCTCAAACAGTCTACGATTTGATCGTTCCCTGGAAGAGCAGTAGTAGTTTCCGATGCACATCTGGAGGCATTCTGTAATCTGTGGATTATCTGAGTGTTGATGAAACACAGAAATTGCATAGGGATTGAATACAACAGTCACCATGCGCACTTTGCTCCATGGGAGTAATGTATCAAACAGTCTACGCTTTGATCGTTCCCTAGAACACCAGTAGTGGTTTCCTATGCACAACTGGTGGCAATCTGTAATCTGTGGACTATCAGAGTGTTGATGAAACACAGAAATTGCATCGGGATTGAATACAACAGTCACCATTCGCATTTTCCTCCATATGAGTAATGTCTCAAACAGTCTACGCTTTGATCGTTCCCTGGAAAACCAGTTGTACTCTCCGATGCATATCAGGTGGCATTCTCTAATCTGTGGACTAACAGAGTGTTGAAGAAACACAGAAATTGCATCGGGATTTAATACAACAGTCAATATTCCCACATTCGTCCATGGGAGTAATGTCTCAAACAGTCTACGCTTTGATCGTTTCCTGGAAGACCAGTAGTAATTTCCGATGCACATCTGGAGGCATACTGTAATCTGTGGACTATCAGAGTGTTGATGAAACACAGAAATTGCATCGGGATTGAATACAACAGTCACCATCCGCACTTTCCCCCGTGGGAGTAATTCTCAAACATTCTACGCTTTGATCGTTCCCTGGAAGACCGGTAGTAGTTTCCGATGCACATCTGGTGGCATTCTGTAATCTGTGGACTATCAGAGTGTTGGTGAAACACAGAAATAGCATCGGGATTGAATTCAACAGTCACCATGCACACTTTCCTCCACGGGAGTAATGTCTCAAACAGTCTACGATTTGATCGTTCCCTGGAAGACCAGTAGTAGTTTCCGATGCACATCTGGAGGCATTCTGTAATCTGTGGATTATCTGAGTGTTGATGGAACACAGAAATTGCATAGGGATTGAATACAACAGTCACCATGCGCACTTACCTCCATGAAAGTAATGTCTCAAACGGTCTACGCTTTGATCGTTCCCTGGAAGACCAGTAGTAATTTCCGATGCACATCTGGAGGCATTCTGTAATCTGTGGACTATCAGAGTGTTGATAAAACACAGAAATTGCATCAGGATTGAATACAACAGTCACCATGCGCACTTTCCTCCATGGGAGTAATGTCTCAAACAGTCTACGCTTTGATCGTTCCCTGAAAGACCAGTAGCAGTTTCCGATGCACATCTGGAGGCATTCTGCAATCTGTGGACTATCAGAGTGTTGATGAAACACAGAAATTGCATCAGGATTGAATACAACAGTCACCATACGCACTTTCCTCCATGGGAGTAATGTCTCAAGGAGTCTACGCTTTGATCGCTCCCTGGAATACCAGTAGTAGTTTCCGATGCACATCTGGAGGCATTCTGTAATCTGTGGACCTTAAAAGTGTTGAGGAAACACAGAATTTGCATCGGGAGTGAATACAACAGTCACAATCCCCTCTTTCCTCAATAGGGTAATGTCTAATACAGTCTACACTTTGATCGTTCCCAGGAAGACCTGTAGTAGTTTCCGATGCACATCTGGTGACAATCTGTAATCTGTGGACTATCAGAGTGTTGATGAAACGCAGATTGCATCGGGATTGAATTCAACAGTCACCATGCGCACTTTCCTCCACGGGAGTAATGTCTCAAACAGTCTACGATTTGATCGTTCCCTGGAAGACCAGTAGTAGTTTCCGATGCACATCTGGAGGCATTCTGTAATCTGTGGATTATCTGAGTGTTGATGGAACACAGAAATTGCATAGGGATTGAATACAACAGTCACCATGCGCACTTACCTCCATGAAAGTAATGTCTCAAACGGTCTACGCTTTGATCGTTCCCTGGAAGACCAGTAGTAATTTCCGATGCACATCTGGAGGCATTCTGTAATCTGTGGACTATCAGAGTGTTGATAAAACACAGAAATTGCATCAGGATTGAATACAACAGTCACCATGCGCACTTTCCTCCATGGGAGTAATGTCTCAAACAGTCTACGCTTTGATCGTTCCCTGAAAGACCAGTAGCAGTTTCCGATGCACATCTGGAGGCATTCTGCAATCTGTGGACTATCAGAGTGTTGATGAAACACAGAAATTGCATCAGGATTGAATACAACAGTCACCATACGCACTTTCCTCCATGGGAGTAATGTCTCAAGGAGTCTACGCTTTGATCGCTCCCTGGAATACCAGTAGTAGTTTCCGATGCACATCTGGAGGCATTCTGTAATCTGTGGACCTTAAAAGTGTTGAGGAAAAACAGAATTTGCATCGGGAGTGAATACAACAGTCACAATCCCCTCTTTCCTCAATAGGGTAATGTCTAATACAGTCTACACTTTGATCGTTCCCAGGAAGACCTGTAGTAGTTTCCGATGCACATCTGGTGACAATCTGTAATCTGTGGACTATCAGAGTGTTGATGAAACGCAGAAATTGCATCGGGATTGAATACAACAGTCACCATCTGCACTTTCCTCCATGGGAGTAACGTCTGAAACAGTCTACGCTTTGATCGTTCCCTGGTAGACCAGTGGTAGTTTCCGATTCACATCTGGTGGCATTCTGTAATCTGTGGACTGTCAGAGTGTTGATGAAACACAGAAATGGCATCGGGATTAGATACAAAAGACACAATGCGCACTTTCCTCCATGGGAGTAATGACTCAAACAGTCTACGCTTTGATCGTTCCCTGGAAGACCAGTAGTAGTTTCCGATGCACATCTGGTGGCATTCTGTAATCTGTGGACTATCAGAGTGTTGATGAGAAACAGAAATAGCATCGGGATTGAATACAACAGTCACCATGCGCACCTCCCCCATGGGAGTAATGTCTCAGACAGTCTCCGCTTTGATCGCTCTCTTGAAGACCAGTAGTAGTTTCCGATGCACATCTGATGGCATTCTGTAATCTGTGGACTATCAGAGTGTTGATGAAACACAGAAATTGCATCGGGATTGAATACAACAGTCACCATGCGCACTTTCCTCCATGGGAGTAATGTCTCAAACAGTCCACGATTTGATCGTTCCCTGGAAGACCAGTAGTAGTTTCCGATGCACAGCTGGTGGTATTTTGTAATCTGTATACTATCAGAGTGTTGATGAAACACAGAAATTGCATCGGGATTGAATACAACAATCACCATATGCACTTTCCTAAATGGAAGGTATGTCGCAAACAGTCTACGCTTTGATCGTTCCCTAGAAGACCAGTAGTGGTTTCCGATGCACAACTGGTGGCATTCTGTAATCTGTGGACTATCAGAGTGTTGAAACACAGAAAATGCATCGGCATTGAATACAAGAGTCACCATGCGCACATTCCTCCACGGGAGTGATATCTCAAACAGTCTACGCTTTGATCGTTCCCTGGAATACCAGTAGTAGTTTCCGATCCACATCTGGTGGCATTCTGTGAAGTGTGGACTATCAGAGTGTTGATGAAACACAGAAATTGCATCGGGATTGAATACAACTGTCACCATGTGCATTTTCCTCCAAATGAGTAGTGTCTCAAACAGTCTATGCTTTGATCGTTCCCTGAAATACCAGTAGTACTCTCCGATGCACATCTGGTGGCATTCTGTAATCTGTGGACTAACAGAGTGTTGATGAAACACAGAAATTGCATCGGGATTCAATACAACAGTCAATACTCCCACTTTCCTCCATGGGAGTAATGTCTCAAACAGTCTACGATTTGATCGTTCCCTGGAAGAGCAGTAGTAGTTTACGTTGCACATCTGGAGGCCTTCTGTAATCTGTGGACTATCAGAGTGTTGATGAAACACAGAAATTTAATCGGCATTGAATACAACAGTCACCTTGCGCACTTTCTTCCATGGGAGTAATTCTCAAACAGTCTACGTTTTGATCGCTCCTTGGAAGACCAGTAGTAGTTTCCGATGCACATCTGGTGGCATTCTGTAATCTGTGGACTATCAGAGTGTTGATGAAAAACAGAAATAGCATCGGGATTGAATACAACAGTCACCATGCGCACTTCCCCCATGGGAGTAATGTCTCAGACAGTCTACGCTTTGATCTTTCTCTGGAAGACCAGTAGTAGTTTCCGATGCACATCTGATGGCATTCTGTAATCTGTGGACTATCAGAGTGTTGATGAAACACAGAAAATTCATCGGGATTGAATACAACAGTCACCATGCGCACTTTCCTCCATGGGAGTAATGTCTCAAACAGTCTCCGATTTGAGCGTTCCCTGGAAGACCTGTAGTAGTTTCCGATGCACATCTGGTGGTATTTTGTAATCTGTGGACTATCAGAGTGTTGATGAAACACAGAAATTGCATCGGGATTGATTACAACAGTCACCATGCGCACTTTGCTCCATGGGAGTAATGTCTCAAACAGTCTACGCTTTGATCGTTCCCTAGAAGGCAGTAGTGGTTTCCTATGCACAACTGGTTTCATTATGTAATCTGTGGACTATCAGAGTGTTGATGAAACACAGAAATTGCATCGGGATTGAATACAACAGTCACCATGCGCATTTTCCTCCATATGAGTAATGTCTCAAACAGTCTACGCTTTGATCGTTCCCTGGAAGACCAGTAGTAATTTCCGATGCACATCTAGGGGCATTCTGTAATCTGTGGACTATCAGAGTGTTGATGAAACACAGAAATTGCATCGGGATTGAATACAACAGTCACCATCCGCACTTTCCCCCGTAGGAGTAATTCTGAAACATTCTACGCTTTGATCGTTCCCTGGAAGACCAGTAGTAGTCTCCGATGCACATCTTTTGGCATTCTGTAATCTGTGGACTATCAGAGTGTTGATGAAACACAGAAATTGCATCGGGATTGAATACAACAGACACCATGCGCACTTTCCTCATCGGGAGTAATATCTCATACAGTCTACGCTTTGATCGTTCCCTGGAAGACCAGTAGTAGTTTCCAATGCACATCTGGTGGCATTCTGTAATCTGTGGACTATCAGAGTGTTGATGAGGCACAGAAATTGCATCGGGATTGAATACAACAGTCACCATGCGCACTTTTTTCCATGGGAGTAATGTCTCTAAAGGTCTACGCTTTGATCGTTCCCTGGAAGACCAGTAGTAGTTTCCGATGCGCATCTGGTGGCATTCTATGATTTGTGGACTATCAGAGCGTTGATGAAACACAGAAATTGCATCGGGATTGAATACAACAGTCACCATGCGCACTTTCCTCCATGGGAGTAATGTCTGAAACAGTCTGCGCTTTGATCGTTCCCTGGAAGACCAGTAGTAGTTTCCGATGTGCATCTGGAGGCATTCTGTAATCTGTATACCTTCAAAGTGTTGATGAAACACAGAAATTGCATCGGGATTGAATACAACAGTTACCACGCGCACTTTCCCTCCACGGGAGTAATGTCTCAAACAGTCTACGCTTTGACCGTTCCCTGGAATACCAGTAGTAGTTTCTGATGCACATCTGGTGGCATTCTGTAATCTGTGGACTATCAGAGTGTTGATGAAACACAGAACTTGCTTCGAGATTGAAAACAACAGTCACAATGCGCACTTTCCTCCACGAGAGTAATGTCTCAAACAGTCTACGCTTTGATCGTTCCCTGGAAGACCAGTAGTAGTTCCCGATGTACATCTGGTGGCATTCTGTAATCTGTGGACTATCAGAGTGTTGATGAAACACAGAAATTGCATCGGGATTGAATACAACAGTCACCATGCGCACTTTCCTCCACGGGAGTAATGTCTCAAACAGTCTACGCTTTGATCGTGCCCTGGAAGACCAGTAGTAGTTTCCGATGCACATCTGGTGGCATTCTGTAATCTGTGGACTATCAGAGTGTTGATGAGAAACAGAAATAGCATCGGGATTGAATACAAAAGTCACCATGCGCACACCTCCATGGGGGTAATGTCTCAGACAGTGTACGCTTTGATCGTTCTCTGGAAGACCAGTAGTAGTTTCCGATGCACATCTGATGGCATTCTGTAATCTGTGGACTATCAGAGTGTTGATGAAACACAGAAATTGCATCGGGATTGAATACAACAGTCACCATGCGCACTTCCCCCATGGGGGTAATGTCTCAGACAGTGTACGCTTTGATCGTTCTCTGGAAGACCAGTAGTAGTTTCCGATGCACATCTGATAACATTCTGTAATCTGTGGACTATCAGAGTGTTGATGAAACACAGAAATGGCATCGGGATTGAATACAACAGTCACCATGCGCACTTTCCTCCATGGGAGTAATGTCGCAAACAGTCTAGGCTTTGATCGTTCCCTAGAAGACCAGTAGTGGTTTCCGATGCACAACTGGTGGCATTCTGTAATCTGTGGACTATCAGAGTGTTGATGAAACACAGAAAATGCATCGGCATTGAATACAAGAGTCACCATGCGCACATTCCTCCACGGGAGTGATATCTCAAACAGTCTACGCTTTGATCGTTCCCTGGAATACCAGTAGTAGTTTCCGATCTACATCTGGTGGCATTCTGTAATCTGTGGACTATCAGAGTGTTGATGAAACACAGAAATTGCATCGGGATTGAATACAACAGTCACCATGCGCATTTTCCTCCAAATGAGTAGTGTCTCAAACTGTCTATGCTTTGATCGTTCCCTGAAATACCAGTAGTACTCTCCGATGCACATCTGGTGGCATTCTGTAATCTGTGGACTAACAGAGTGTTGATGAAACACAGAAATTGCATCGGGATTCAATACAACAGTCAATACTCCCACTTTCCTCCATGGGAGTAATGTCTCAAACAGTCTACGATTTGATCGTTCCCTGGAAGAGCAGTAGTAGTTTCCTATGCACAACTGGTGGCAATCTGTAATCTGTGGACTATCAGAGTGTTGATGAAACACAGAAATTGCATCGGGATTGAATACAACAGTCACCATGCGCATTTTCCTCCATATGAGTAATGTCTCAAACAGTCTACGCTTTGATCGTTCCCTGGAAAACCAGTTGTACTCTCCGATGCATATCTGGTGGCATTCTCTAATCTGTGGACTAACAGAGTGTTGATGAAACACAGAAATTGCATCGGGATTTAATACAACAGTCAATATTCCCACATTCGTCCATTGGAGTAATGTCTCAAACAGTCTACGCTTTGATCGTTTCCTGGAAGACCAGTAGTAATTTCCGTTGCACATCTGGAGGCATTCTGTAATCTGTGGACTATCAGAGTGTTGATGAAACACAGAAATTGCATTGGGATTGAATACAACAGTCACCATCCGCACTTTCCCCCGTTTGAGTAATTCTCAAACATTCTACGCTTTGATCGTTCCCTGGAAGACCAGTAGTAGTTCCGATGCACATCTGGTGGCATTCTGTAATCTGTGGTCTATCAGAGTGTTGGTGAAACACAGAAATAGCATCGGGATTGAATTCAACAGTCACCATGCGCACTTTCCTCCACGGGAGTAATGTCTCAAACAGTCTACGATTTGATCGTTCCCTGGAAGACCAGTAGTAGTTTCCGATGCACATCTGGAGGCATTCTGTAATCTGTGGATTATCTGAGTGTTGATGGAACACAGAAATTGCATAGGGATTGAATACAACAGTCACCATGCGCACTTACCTCCATGAAAGTAATGTCTCAAACGGTCTACGCTTTGATCGTTCCCTGGAAGACCAGTAGTAATTTCCGATGCACATCTGGAGGCATTCTGTAATCTGTGGACTATCAGAGTGTTGATAAAACACAGAAATTGCATCAGGATTGAATACAACAATCACCATGCGCACTTTCCTCCATGGGAGTAATGTCTCAAACAGTCTACGCTTTGATCGTTCCCTGAAAGACCAGTAGCAGTTTCCGAGGCACATCTGGAGGCATTCTGCAATCTGTGGACTATCAGAGTGTTGATGAAACACAGAAATTGCATCGGGATTGAATACAACAGTCACCATACGCACTTTCCTCCATGGGAGTAATGTCTCAAGGAGTCTACGCTTTGATCGCTCCCTGGAATACCGGTAGTAGTTTCCGATGCACATCTGGAGGCATTCTGTAATCTGTGGACCTTCAAAGTGTTGAGGAAACACAGAATTTGCATCGGGAGTGAATACAACAGTCACAATCGCCTCTTTCCTCAATTGGGTAATGTCTGATACAGTCTACACTTTGATCGTTCCCAGGAAGACCTGTAGTAGTTTCCGATGCACATCTGGTGACAATCTGTAGTCTGTGGACTATCAGAGTGTTGATGAAACACAGAAATTGCATCGGGATTGAATACAACAGTCACCATCTGCACTTTCCTCCATGGGAGTAACGTCTGAAACAGTCTACGCTTTGATCGTTCCCTGGTAGACCAGTGGTAGTTTCCGATGCACGTCTGGTGGCATTCTGTAATCTGTGGACTGTCAGAGTGTTGATGAAACACAGAAATGGCATCGGGATTAGATACAAAAGACACCATGCGCACTTTCCTCCATGGGAGTAATGACTCAAACAGTCTACGCTTTGATCGTTCCCTGGAAGACCAGTAGTAGTTTCCGATGCACATCTGGTGGCATTCTGTAATCTGTGGACTATCAGAGTGTTGATGAGAAACAGAAATAGCATCGGGATTGAATACAACAGTCACCATGCGCACCTCCCCCATGGGAGTAATGTCTCAGACAGTCTCCGCTTTGATCGTTCTCTTGAAGACCAGTAGTAGTTTCCGATGCACATCTGATGGCATTCTGTAATCTGTGGACTATCAGAGTGTTGATGAAACACAGAAATTGCATCGGGATTGAATACAACAGTCACCATGCGCACTTTCCTCCATGGGAGTAATGTCTCAAACAGTCCACGATTTGATCGTTCCCTGGAAGACCAGTAGTAGTTTCCGATGCACATCTGGTGGTATTTTGTAATCTGTATACTATCAGAGTGTTGATGAAACACAGAAATTGCATCGGGATTGAATACAACAGTCACCATATGCACTTTCCTAAATGGAAGGTATGTCGCAAACAGTCTACGCTTTGATCGTTCCCTAGAAGACCAGTAGTGGTTTCCGATGCACAACTGGTGGCATTCTGTAATCTGTGGACTATCAGAGTGTTGAAACACAGAAAATGCATCGGCATTGAATACAAGAGTCACCATGCGCACATTCCTCCACGAGAGTGATATCTCAAACAGTCTACGCTTTGATCGTTCCCTGGAATACCAGTAGTAGTTTCCGATCCACATCTGGTGGCATTCTGTAATCTGTGGACTATCAGAGAGTTGATGAAACACAGAAATCGCATCGGGATTGAATACAACAGTCACCATGCGCATTTTCCTTCATATGAGTAATGTCTCAAACAGTCTACGCTTTGATCGTTCCCTGGAAAACAAGTTGTACTCTCCGATGCATATCTGGTGGCATTCTCTAATCTGTGGACTAACAGAGTGTTGATGAAACACAGAAATTGCATCGGGATTTAATACAACAGTCAATATTCCCTCATTCGTCCATGGGAGTAATGTCTCGAACAGTCTACGCTTTGATCGTTTCCTGGAAGACCAGTAGTAATTTCCGATGCACATCTGGAGGCATTCTGTAATCTGTGGACTATCAGAGTGTTGATGAAACACAGAAATTGCATCGGGATTGAATACAACAGTCACCATCCGCACTTTCCCCCGTGGGAGTAATTCTCAAACAGTCTACGCTTTGATCGTTCCTTGGAAGACCAGTAGTAGTTTCCGATGCACATCTGGTGGCATTCTGTAATCTGTGGACTATCAGAGTGTTGATGAAACACACAAGTTGCATCGGGATTGATTACAACAGTCACCATGCGCACTTTGCTCCATGGGAGTAATGTCTCAAACAGTCTACGCTTTGATCGTTCCCTAGAAGAGCAGTAGTGGTTTCCTATGCACAACTGGTCACATTCTGTAATCTGAGGACTAGCAGAGTGTTGATGAAACACAGAAATTGCATCGGGATTGAATACAACAGTCACCATCCGCACTTTCCCCCGTGGGAGTAATTCTCAAACAGTCTACGCTTTGATCGTTCCCTGGAAGACCAGTAGTAGTTTTCGATGCACACCTGGTGGCATTCTGTAATCTGTGGACTATCAGAGTGTTGGTGAAACACAGAAATAGCATCGGGATTGAATACAACAGTCACCATGCGAACTTTCCTCCACGGGAGTAATGTCTCAAACAGTCTACGATTTGGTCGTTCCCTGGAAGACCAGTAGTAGTTTCCGATGCACACCTGGTGGCATTCTGTAATCTGTGGACTACCAGAGTGTTGGTGAAACACAGAAATTGCATCGGGATTGAATACAACAGTCACCATGCGCACTTTCCTCCATGGGAGTAATGTCTCAAACAGTCTACGTTTGATCGTTCCCTGGAAGACCAGTATTAGTTTCCGATGCACATCTGGAGGCATTCTGTAATCTGTGGACTATCAGAGTGTTGATGAAACACAGAAATTCCATCTGGATTGAATACAACAGTAACCATGCGCACTTTCCTCCGTGGTAGTAATTCTCAAACATTCTACGCTTTGATCGTTCCCTGGAAGACCAGTAGTAGTTTCCGATGCGCATCTGGAGACAATCTGTAATCTGTGGACTATCAGAGTGTTGATGAAACACAGAAATTGCATCGGGATTGAATACAACAGTCACCATCCGCACTTTCCTCCATGGGAGTAACGTCTGAAACAGTCTACGCTTTGATCGTTCCCTGGTAGACCAGTGGTAGTTTCCGATGCACATCTGGTGGCATTCTGTAATCTGTGGACTGTCAGAGTGTTGATGGAACATAGAAATGGCATCGGGATTAGATACAAAAGTCACCATGCGCACTTTCCTCCATGGGTCTAATGACTCACACAGTCTACGCTTTGATCGTTCCCTGGAAGACCAGTAGTAGTTTCCGATGGACATCTGGCGACATTCTGTAATCTGTGGACTATCAGAGTGTTGATGAGAAACAGAAATAGCATCGGGATTGAATACAACAGTCACCATGCGGCACTTCCCCCATGGGAGTAATGTCTCAGACAGTCTACGTTTTGATCCTTTTCTGGAAGACCAGTAGTAGTTTCCGATGCACATCTGATGGCAATCTGTAATCTGTGGACTATCAGAGTGTTGATGAAACACAGAAATTGGATCGGGATTGAATACAACACTCACCATGCGCACTTCCCTCCATGGGAGTAATGTCTCAAACAGTCTACGATTTGATCGTTCCCTGGAAGACCAGTAGTAGTTTCCGATGCACATCTGGTGGTATTTTGTAATCTGTGGACTATCAGAGTGTTGATGAAACACAGAAATTGCATCGGGATTGAACACAACAGTCACCATACGCACTTACCTAAATGGGAGTAATGTCGCAAACAGTCTACGCTTTGATCGTTCCTTAGAATACCAGTAGTTTTTTCCGATGCACAACTGGTGGCATTCTGTAATCTGTGGACTAACAGAGTGTTGATGAAACACAGAAATTGCATCGGGATTCAATACAACAGTCAATATTCCCACTTTCCTCCATGGGAGTAATGTCTCAAACAGTCTACGATTTGATCGTTCCCTGGAAGACCAGTAGTAGTTTCCGATGCACATCTGGTGGCATTCTGTAATCTGTGGACTATCAGAGTGTTGATGAAACACAAAAATTCGATCGGGGTTAAATACAACAGTCACCTTGCGCACTTTGTTCCATGGGAGTAATTCTCAAACAGTCTACGCTTTCATCGTTCCCTGAGGGACCAGTAGTAGTTTCCGATGCACATCTGGTGGCATTCTGTAATCTGTGGACTATCAGAGTGTTGATGAAACACAGAAATTGCATCGGGATGAATTCAACAGTCACCATGTGCATTTTCCTCCATATGAGTAATGTCTCACACAGTCTACGTTTTGATCGTTCCCTGGAAAACCAGTAGTAGTTTCCGATGCACATCTGGAGGCATTCTGTAATCTGTGGATTATCTGAGTGTTGATGAAACACAGAAATTGCATAAGGAGTGAATACAACAGTCACCATGCGCACTTTCCTAGATGGGAGTAATGTCTCAAACGGTCTACGCTTTGATCGTTCCCTCGAAGACCAGTAGTAATTTCCAATGCACATCTGGAGGCATTCTGTAATCTGTGGACTATCAGAGTGTTGATGAAACACAGAAATTCCATCGGGTTTGAATACAACATTCACCTTGCGCACTTTGCTCCATGGGAGTAATTCTCAAACAGTCTACGCTTTGATCGTTCCCTGGAAGACGAGTAGTAGTTTCCGATGCACATCTGGTGGCATTCTGTAATCTGTGGACTATCAGAGTGTTGATGAAAAACAGAAATAGCATCGGGATTGAATATAACAGTCACCATCCGCACTTTCCCCCGTGGGAGTAATTCTCAAACATTCTACGCTTTGATCGTTCCCTGGAAGACCAGTAGTAGTTCCGATGCACATCTGGTGGCATTCTGTAATCTGTGGTCTATCAGAGTGTTGGTGAAACACAGAAATTGCATCGGGATTGAATTCAACAGTCACCATGCGCACTTTCCTCCACGGGAGTAATGTCTCAAACAGTCTACGCTTTGATCGTTCCCTGGAAGACCAGTAGTAGTTTCCGATGCACATCTGGTGGCATTCTGTAATCTGTGGACTATCAGAGTGTTGATGAGAAACAGAAATAGCATCGGGATTGAATACAACAGTCACCATGCGCACCTCCCCCATGGGAGTAATGTCTCAGACAGTCTCCGCTTTGATCGTTCTCTTGAAGACCAGTAGTAGTTTCCGATGCACATCTGATGGCATTCTGTAATCTGTGGACTATCAGAGTGTTGATGAAACACAGAAATTGCATTGGGATTGAATACAACAGTCACCATGCGCACTTTCCTCCATGGGAGTAATGTCTCAAACAGTCCACGATTTGATCGTTCCCTGGAAGACCAGTAGTAGTTTCCGATGCACATCTGGTGGTATTTTGTAATCTGTATACTATCAGAGTGTTGATGAAACACAGAAATTGCATCGGGATTGAATACAACAGTCACCATATGCACTTTCCTAAATGGAAGGTATGTCGCAAACAGTCTACGCTTTGATCGTTCCCTAGAAGACCAGTAGTGGTTTCCGATGCACAACTGGTGGCATTCTGTAATCTGTGGACTATCAGAGTGATGAAACACAGAAATCGCATCGGGATTGAATACAACAGTCACCATGCGCATTTTCCTTCATATGAGTAATGTCTCAAACAGTCTACGATTTGGTCGTTCCCTGGAAGACCAGTAGTAGTTTCCGATGCACACCTGGTGGCATTCTGTAATCTGTGGACTACCAGAGTGTTGGTGAAACACAGAAATTGCATCGGGATTGAATACAACAGTCACCATGCGCACTTTCCTCCATGGGAGTAATGTCTCAAACAGTCTACGTTTGATCGTTCCCTGGAAGACCAGTATTAGTTTCCGATGCACATCTGGAGGCATTCTGTAATCTGTGGACTATCAGAGTGTTGATGAAACACAGAAATTCCATCTGGATTGAATACAACAGTAACCATGCGCACTTTCCTCCGTGGTAGTAATTCTCAAACATTCTACGCTTTGATCGTTCCCTGGAAGACCAGTAGTAGTTTCCGATGCGCATCTGGAGACAATCTGTAATCTGTGGACTATCAGAGTGTTGATGAAACACAGAAATTGCATCGGGATTGAATACAACAGTCACCATCCGCACTTTCCCCCATGGGAGTAACGTCTGAAACAGTCTACGCTTTGATCGTTCCCTGGTAGACCAGTGGTAGTTTCCGATGCACATCTGGTGGCATTCTGTAATCTGTGGACTGTCAGAGTGTTGATGAAACATAGAAATGGCATCGGGATTAGATACAAAAGTCACCATGCGCACTTTCCTCCATGGGAGTAATGACTCACACAGTCTACGCTTTGATCGTTCCCTGGAAGACCAGTAGTAGTTTCCGATGGACATCTGGCGGCATTCTGTAATCTGTGGACTATCAGAGTGTTGATGAGAAACAGAAATAGCATCGGGATTGAATACAACAGTCACCATGCGCACTTCCCCCATGGGAGTAATGTCTCAGACAGTCTACGTTTTGATCCTTTTCTGGAAGACCAGTAGTAGTTTCCGATGCACATCTGATGGCAATCTGTAATCTGTGGACTATCAGAGTGTTGATGAAACACAAAAATTGCATCGGGATTCAATACAACAGTCAATATTCCCACTTTCCTCCATGGGAGTAATGTCTCAAACAGTCTACGATTTGATCGTTCCCTGGAAGACCAGTAGTAGTTTCCGATGCACATCTGGTGGCATTCTGTAATCTGTGGACTATCAGAGTGTTGATGAAACACAAAAATTCGATCGGGGTTAAATACAACAGTCACCTTGCGCACTTTGTTCCATGGGAGTAATTCTGAAACAGTCTACGCTTTCATCGTTCCCTGGGGGACCAGTAGTAGTTTCCGATGCACATCTGGTGGCATTCTGTAATCTGTGGACTATCAGAGTGTTGATGAAACACAGAAATTGCATCGGGATGAATTCAACAGTCACCATGTGCATTTTCCTCCATATGAGTAATGTCTCAAACAGTCTACGTTTTGATCGTTCCCTGGAAAACCAGTAGTAGTTTCCGATGCACATCTGGAGGCATTCTGTAATCTGTGGATTATCTGAGTGTTGATGAAACACAGAAATTGCATAAGGAGTGAATACAACAGTCACCATGCGCACTTTCCTAGATGGGAGTAATGTCTCAAACGGTCTACGCTTTGATCGTTCCCTCGAAGACCAGTAGTAATTTCCAATGCACATCTGGAGGCATTCTGTAATCTGTGGACTATCAGAGTGTTGATGAAACACAGATATTGCATCAGGATTGAATACAACAGTCACCATGCGCACTTTCCTCCATGGGAGTAATGTCTCAAACAGTCTACGCTTTGATCATTCCCTGGAAGACCAGTAGCAGTTTCCGATGCACATCTGGAGGCATTCTGTAATCTGTGGACTATCAGAGTGTTGATGAAACACAGAAATTCGATCGGGTTTGAATACAACATTCACCTTGCGAACTTTGCTCCATGGGAGTAATTCTCAAACAGTCTACGCTTTGATCGTTCCCTGGAAGACGAGTAGTAGTTTCCGATGCACATCTGGTGGCATTCTGTAATCTGTGGACTATCAGAGTGTTGATGAAAAACAGAAATAGCATCGGGATTGAATATAACAGTCACCATGCGCACTTCCCGCATGGGAGTAATGTCTCAGACAGTCTACGCTTTGATCGTTCTCTGGAAGACCAGTAGTAGTTTCCGATGCACATCTGATGGCATTCTGTAATCTGTGGACTATCAGAGTGTTGATGAAACACAGAGAATGCATCGGGATTGAATACAACAGTCACCATGCGCACTTTCCTCCATGGGAGTAATGTCTCAAACAGTCTACGATTTGATCGTTCCCTGGAAGACCAGTAGTAGTTTCCGATGCACATCAGGTGGCATTGTGTAATCTGTGGACTATCAGAGTTTTGAGAAAAACAGAAATTGCTTCCGGATTGAATACAACAGTCACCATGCCTACTTTCCTCCATGGGAGTGACGTCTCAGACAGTCTACGCTTTGATCGTTCTCTGGAAGACCAGTAGTAGATTCCCATGGACAACTGGTGGCATTCTGTAATCTGTGGAATATCAGAGTGTTGATGAAACACAGAAAATGCATCGGGATTGAATACAAAAGTCACCATGCGCACTTTCCTCCATGGGATTAATGTCTCAAACAGTATACGCTTTGATCGTTCCTGGAAGACCAGTAGAAGTTTACGTTGCACATTTGGAGGCATTCTGTAATCTGTGGACTATCAGAGTGTTGATGAAACATAAAAATTTAATCGGGATTGAATACAACAGTCACCTTGCGCACTTTCCTCCATGGGAGTAATTCTCAAACAGTCTACGATTTGATCGTTCCTTGTAAGACCAGTAGTAGTTTCCGATGCACATCTGGTGGCATTCTGTAATCTGTGGACTATCAGAGTGTTGATGAAAAACAGAAATAGCATCGGGATTGAACACAACAGTCACCATGCGCACTTCCCTTATGGGAGTAATGTCTCAGACAGTCTACGCTTTGATCGTTCTCTGGAAGACCAGTAGTAGTTTCCGATGCACATCTGATGGCATTCTGTAATCTGTGGACTATCAGAGTGTTGATGAAACACAGAAAATGCATCGGGATTGAATACAACAGTCACCATGCGCACTTTCCTCCATGGGAGGAATGTCTCAGACAGTCTACGATTTGATCGTTCCCTGGAAGACCAGTAGTAGTTTCCGATGCACATCTGGTGGAATTTTGTAATCTGTGGACTATCAGAGTGTTGATGAAACACAGAAATTGCATCGGGATTGATTACAACAGTCGCCATGCGCCCTTTGCTCCATGGGAGTAATGTCTCAAACAGTCTACGCTTTGATCGTTCCCTAGAAAACCAGTAGTGGTTTCCTATGCACAACTGGTGGCATTCTGTAATCTGTGGACTATCAGAGTGTTGATGAAACACAGAAATTGCATCGGGATTGAATACAACAGTCACCATACGCATTTTCCTCCATATGAGTAATGTCTCAAACAGTCTACGCTTTGATCGTTCTCTGGAAAACCAGTAGTACTCTCCGATGCATATCTGGTGGCATTCTCTAATCTGTGGACTAACAGAGTGTTGATGAAACACAGAAATTGCATCGGGATTGAATACAACAGTCAATATTCCCACATTACTCCATGGGAGTAATGTCTCAAACAGTCTACGCTTTGATCGTTCCCTGGAAGAGCAGTAGTAATTTCCGATGCACATCTGGAGGCATTCTGTAATCTGTGGACTATCAGAGTGTTGATGAAACACAGAAATTGCATCGGGATTGAATACAACACTCACCATGCGCACTTTCCTCCACGGGAGTAATGTCTCAAAGAACCTACGATTTGATCGTTCCCTGGAAGACCAGTAGTAGTTTCCGATGCACACCTGGTGGCATTCTGTAATCTGTGGACTATCAGAGTGTTGGTGAAACACAGAAATAGCATCGGGATTGAATACAACAGTACCATGAGCACTTTCCTCCGTGGGAGTAATGTCTCAAACAGTCTACGCTTTGATCGCTCCCTGGAATACCAGTAGTAGTTTCCGATGCACATCTGGAGGCATTCTGTAATCTGTGGACCTTCGAAGTGTTGAGGAAACACAGAATTTGCATCGGGATTGAATACAACAGTCAATATTCCCACTTTCCTCCATGGGAGAAATGTCTCAAACAGTCTACGCTTTGATCGATCCCTGGAAGACCAGTAGCAATTTCCGATGCACATCTGGAGGCATTCTGTAATCTGTGGACTATCAGAGAGTTGATGAAACACAGAAATTGCATCGGGATTGAATACAACAGTCACCATGCGCACTTTCCTCCATGGGAGTAATGTCTCAAACAGTCTACGTTTGATCGTTCCCTGGAAGACCAGTATTAGTTTCCGATGCACATCTGGTGGCATTCTGTAATCTGTGGACTATCAGAGTGTTGATGAAACACAGAAATTCCATCTGGATTGAATACAACAGTAACCATGCGCACTTTCCTCCGTGGGAGTAATTCTTAAACATTCTACGCTTTGATCTTTTCCTGGAAGACCAGTAGTAGTTTCCGATGCACATCTGGTGGCATTCTGTAATCTGTGGACTATCAGAGTGTTGGTGAAACACAGAAATAGCATCGGGATTAAATACCACAGTCACCATGCGCACTTACCTCTTTGGGAGTAATGTCTCAAACGGTCTACGCTTTGATCGTTCCCTGGAAGACCAGTAGTAATTTCCGATGCACATCTGGAGAAATTCTGTAATCTGTGGAGGATCAGAGTGTTGATGAAACACAGAAATTGCATCAGGATTGAATACAACAGTCACCATGCGCACATTCCTCAATGGGAGTAATGTCTCAAACGGTCTACGCTTTGATCGTTCCCTGCAAGACCAGTAGCAGTTTCCGATGCACATCTGGAGGCATTCTGTATTCTGTGGTCTATCAGAGTGTTGATGAAACACAGAAATTGCATCGGGATTGAATACAACAGTCACCAAACGCACTTTCCTCCATGGGAGTAATGTCTCAAACAGTCTACGATTTGATCGCTCCCTGGAATACCAGTAGTAGTTTCCGAAGCACATCTGGAGGCATTCTGTAATCTGTGGACTTTCAAAGTGTTGAGGAAACACAGAATTTGCATCGGGAGTGAATACAACAGTCACAATCCGCTCTTTCCTCAATAGGGTAATGTCTGATACAGTCTACACTTTGATCGCTCCCAGGAAGACCTGTAGTAGTTTCCGATGCACATCTGGAGACAATCTGTAATCTGTGGACTATCAGAGTGTTGATGAAGCACAGAAATTCAATCGGGGTTGAATACAACAGTCACCTTGCGCACTTTGCTCCATGGGAGTAATTCTCAAACAGTCTACGCTTTGATCGTTCCCTGGAATACCAGTAGTACTCTCCGATGCACATTTGGTGGCATTCTGTAATCTGTGGACTAACAGAGTGTTGATGAAACACAGAAATTGCATCGGGATTCAATACAACAGTCAATATTCCCACTTTCCTCCATGGGAGTAATGTCTCAAACAGTCTACGCTTTGATCGTTCCCTGGAAGAGCAGTAGTAATTTCCGATGCACATCTGGAGGTATTCTGTAATCTGTGGACTATCAGAGTGTTGATGAAACACAGAAATTGCATCGGGATTGAATACAACAGTAACGATGCGCACTTTCCTCCATGGGAGTAATTCTCAAACATTCTACGCTTTGATCGTTCCCTGGAAGACCAGTAGTAGTTTCCGATGCACACCTCGTGGCATTCTGTAATCTGTGGACTATCAGAGTGTTGGTGAAACACAGAAATAGCATCGGGATTGAATACAACAGTCACCATGCGCACTTTCCTCCACGGGAGTAATGTCTCAAACAGTCTACGATTTGATCGTTCCCTGGAAGACCAGTAGTAGTTTCCGATGCACTCCTGGTGGCATTCTCTAATCTGTGGACTATCAGAGTGTTGGTGAAACACAGAAATAGCATCGGGATTGAATACAACAGTCAACATGCGCACTTTCCTCCACGGGAGTAATGTCTCAAACAGTCTACGATTTGATCGTTCCCTGGAAGACCAGTAGTAGTTTCCGATTCACATCTGCAGGCATTCTGTAATCTGTGGACTATCAGAGTGTTGATGAAACAGAGAAATTGCATCGGGATTGAATACAACAGTACCATGAGCACTTTAATCCATGGGAGTAATGTCTCAAAGAGTCTACGCTTTGATCGCTCCCTGGAATACCAGTAGTAGTTTCCGATGCACATCTGGAGGCATTCTGTAATCTGTGGACCTTCGAAGTGTTGAGGAAACACAGAATTTGCATCGGGAGTGAATACAACAGTCACAATCTGCTCTTTCCTCCATGGGGTAATGTCTGATACATTCTACGCTTTGATCGTTCCCATTAACACCTGTAGTAGTTTCCGATGCACATCTGGAGACAATCTGTAATCTGTGTACTATCAGACTGTTGATGAAAGACAGAAATTGCATCGGGATTAAATACAACAGTCACCATCCGCACTTTCCTCCATGGGAGTAGTGTCGCAAACAGTCTACGCTTTGATCGTTCCCTAGAAGACTAGTAGTGGTTTCCGATGCGCAACTGGTGGCATTCTGTAATCTGTGGACTATCAGAATGTTGATGAAACACAGAAAATGCATCGGCATTGAATACAACAGTCACCATGCGCACTTTCCTCCACGGGAGTGATATCTCAAACAGTCTACGCTTTGATCGTTCCCTGGAATACCAGTGGTAGTTTCCGATGCACATCTGGTGGCATTCTGTAATCTGTGGACTAACAGAGTGTTGATGAAACACAGATATTGCATCGGGATTCAATACAACAGTCAATATTCCCACTTTCCTCCATGGGAGTAATGTCTCAAACAGTCTACGATTTGATCGTTCCCTGGAAGACCAGTAATAGTTTCCGATGCACATCTGATGGCATTCTGTAATCTGTGGACTATCAGAGTGTTGATGAAACACAGAAGTTCCATCGGGGTTGTATACAACAGTCACCTTGCGCACTTTGCTCCATCGGAGTAATTCTCAAACAGTCTACGCTTTGATCGTTCCCTGGGGGACCAGTAGTAGATTCCGATGCACATCTGGTGGCATTCTGTAATCTGTGGACTAACAGAGTGTTGATAAAACACAGAAATTGCTTCGGGATTGAATACAACAGTCACCATGCCTACTTTCTTCCATGGGAGTGACGTCTCAGACAGTCTACGCTTTGATCGTTCTCTGGAAGACCAGTAGTAGATTCCGATGGACAACTAGTGGCATTCTGTAATCTGTGGACAATCAGAGTGTTGATGAAACACAGAAAATGCATCGGGATTGAATACAAAAGTCACCATGCGCACTTTCCTCCACGGGAGTGATATCTCAAACAGTCTACGCTTTGATCGTTCCCTGGAATACCAGTAGTAGTTTACGATGCACATGTGGTGGCATTCCGTAATCTGTGGACTATCAGAGTGTTGATGATACACAGAAATTGCATCGGGATTGAATTCAACAGTCACCATCAGCACTTTCCTCCATGGAAATAACGTCTGAAACCGTCTACGCTTTGATCGTTCCCTGGAAGACCAGGAGTAGTTTCCGATGCACATCTGATGGCATTCTGTAATCTGTGGACTGTCAGAGTGTTGATGAAAGACAGAAATTGCATCGGATTTGAATACAACAGTCAGCATGCGCACTTTCCTCCATGGGATTAATGTCTCAAACAGTCTACGCTTTGATCGTTCCCTGGAAAACCAGTAGTAGTTTCCCATGAACATCTGGTATCATTCTGTACTCTATGGACTATCAGAGTGTTGATGAAACACAGAAATTGCATCGGGAGTGAAAACAACAGTCACCATCAGCACTTTCATCCATGGGAGTAACGTCTGAAACAGTCTACGCTTTGATCGTTCCCTGGAAGACCAGTAGTAGTTTCCGATGCACATCTGATGGCATTCTGTAATCTGTGGACTGTCAGAGTGTTGATGAAACATAGAAATTGCTTCAGGGTTGAATACAACAGTCACCATCCGCACTTTCCTCCATGGGAGTAATGTCTGAAACAGTCTACGTTTTGATCGTTACCTGGAAGACCATTAGTACTTTCCGGTGCACATCTGGAAGCATTCTGTAATCTGTGGACCTTCAAAATGTTGGTGAAACACAGAAATTGCATCGGGAGTGAAAACAACAGTCACCGTCAGCACTTTCATCCATGGGAGGAACGTCTGAAACAGTCTACGTTTTGATCGTTCCCTGGAAGACCAGTAGTAGTTTCCGATGCAGATCTGGTGGTATTCTGTAATCTGTGGACTATCAGAGTGTTGTTGAAACACAGAAATTGCATCGGGGTTGATTACAACAGTCACCATGCGCACTTTGCTCCATGGGGGTAATGTCTCAAACAGTCTACGCTTTGATCGTTCCCTAGAAGACCAGTAGTGGTTTCCTATGCACAACTGGTGGCATTCTGTAATCTGTGGACTATCGGAGTGTTGATGAAACACAGAAATTGCATCGGGATTGAATACAACAGTCACCATGCGCATTTTCCTCCATATGAGTAATGTCTCAAACAGTCTACGCTTTGATCGTTCTTTGGAAAACCAGTAGTACTCTCCGATGCATATCTGGTGGCATTGTCTAGTCTGTGGACTAACAGAGCGTTGATGAAACACAGAAATTGCATCGGGATTGAATACAACAGTCAATATTCCCACATTCCTCCATGGGAGTAATGTCTCAAACAGTCTACGCTTTGATCGTTCCCTGGAAGAGCAGTAGTAATTTCCGATGCACATCTGGAGGTATTCTGTAATCTGTGGACTATCAGAGTGTTGATGAAACTCAGAAATTGCATCGGGATTGAATACAACACTCACCATGCGCACTTTCCTCTATGGGAGTAATGTCTCAAATAGTCTACGCTTTGATCGTTCCCTGGAACACCAGTAGTAGTTTCCGATGCACATCTGGAGGCATTCTGTAATCTGTGGACTATCAGAGTGTTGATGAAACACAGAAATTCCATTGGGATTGAATACAACAGTAACCATGCGCACTTTCCTCCATGGGAGTAATTCTCAAACATTCTACGCTTTGATCGTTCCCTGGAAGACCAGTAGTAGTTTGCGATGCACACCCCGTGGCATTCTGTAATCTGTGGACTATCAGAGTGTTGGTGAAACACAGAAATAGCATCGGGATTGAATACAACAGTCACCATGCGCACTTTCCTCCACGGGAGTAATGTCTCAAACAGTCTACGGTTTGATCGTTCACTGGAAGACCAGTAGTAGTTTCCGATGCACACCTGGTGGCATTCTGGAATCTGTGGACTATCAGAGTGTTGGTGAAACACAGAAATAGCATCGGGATTGAATACAACAGTCAACATGCGCACTTTCCTCCACGGGAGTAATGTCTCAAACAGTCTACGATTTGATCGTTCCCTGGAAGACCAGTAGTAGTTTCCGATTCACATCTGCAGGCATTCTGTAATCTGTGGACTATCAGAGTGTTGATGAAACAGAGAAATTGCATCGGGATTGAATACAACAGTACCATGAGCACTTTAATCCATGGGAGTAATGTCTCAAAGAGTCTACGCTTTGATCGCTCCCTGGAATACCAGTAGTAGTTTCCGATGCATATCTGGAGGCATTCTGTAATCTGTGGACCTTCGAAGTGTTGAGGAAACACAGAATTTGCATCGGGAGTGAATACAACAGTCACAATCTGCTCTTTCCTCCATGGGGTAATGTCTGATACATTCTACGCTTTGATCGTTCCCATTAAGACCTGTAGTAGTTTCCGATGCACATCTGGAGGCAATCTGTAATCTGTGTACTATCAGACTGTTGATGAAAGACAGAAATTGCATCGGGATTGAATACAACAGTCACCATGCGCATTTTCCTCCATATGAGTAATGTCTCAAACAGTCTGCGCTATGATCGTTCCCTGGAAAACCAGTAGTACTCTACGATGCACATCTGGTGGCTTTCTGTAATCTGTGGACTATCAGACTGTTGATGAAACACAGAAATTGCATCGGGATTGAATACAACAGTCACCATCCGCACTTTCCTCCATGGGAGTAGTGTCGCAAACAGTCTACGCTTTGATCGTTCCCTAGAAGACCAGTAGTGGTTTCCGATGCACCTCTGGAGACAATCTGTAATCTGTGTACTATCAGACTGTTGATGAAACACAGAAATTGCATCGGGATTGAATACAACAGTCACCATGCGCACTTTCCTCCATGGGAGTAATGTCTCAAACAGTCTACGTTTGATCGTTCCTTGGAAGACCAGTATTAGTTTCCGATGCACATCTGGAATCATTCTGTAATCTGTGGACTATCATAGTGTTGATGAAACACAGAAATTCCATCTCGATTGAATACAACAGTAACCATGCGCACTTTCCTCCATGGCAGAAATTCTCAAACATTCTACGCTTTGATCTTTCCCTGGAAGACCAGTAGTAGTTTCCGATGCACATCTGGTGCCATTCTGTAATCTGTGGATTATCAGAGTGTTGGTGAAACACAGAAATAGCATCGGGATTGAATACAACAGTCACCATGCGCACTTACCTCCATGGGAGTAATGTCTCAAACGGTCTACGCTTTGATCGTTCCCTGGAAGACCAGTAGTAATTTCCGATGCACATCTGGAGAAATTCTGTAACCTGTGGACTATCAGAGTGTTGATGAAACACAGAATTTGCAGCAGGATTGAATACAACAGTTACCATGCGCACTTTCCTCAATGGGAGTAATGTCACAAACGGTCTACGCTTTGATCGTTCCCTGGAAGACCAGTAGCAGTTTCCGATGCACATATGGAGGCATTCTGTAATCTGTGGTCTATCAGAGTGTTGATGAAACACAGAAATTGCATCGGGATTGAATACAACAGTCACCATACGCACTTTCCTCCATGGGAGTAATGTCTCAAACAGTCTACGCATTGATCGCTCCCTGGAATACCAGTAGTAGTTTCCGATGCACATCTGGAGGCATTCTGTAATCTGTGGACCTTCAAAGTGTTGAGGAAACACAGAATCTGCATCGGGAGTGAATACAACAGTCACAATCCGCTCTTTCCTCAATAGGGTAATGTCTGATACAGTCTACACTTTGATCGCTCCCAGGAAGACCTGTAGTAGTTTCCGATGCACATCTGATGGCATTCTGTAATCTGTGGACTATCAGAGTGTTGATGAAACACAGAAATTCCATCGGGGTTGAATACAACAGTCACCTTGCGCACTTTGCTCCATGGGAGTAATTCTCAAACATTCTACTCTTTGATCGTTTCCTGGAATACCAGTAGTACTCTCCGATGCACATCTGGTGGCATTCTGTAATCTGTGGACTAACAGAGTGTTGATGAAACACAGAAATTGCATCGGGATTGAATACAAAGTCACCATGCGCACTTTCCTCCACGGGAGTGATATCTCAACCAGTCTGCGCTTTGATCGTTACCTGGAATACCAATAGTAGTTTCCGATCCGCATCTGGTGGCATTCTGCAATCTGTGGACTATCACAGTGTTGATGAAACACAGAAATTGCATCGGGATTGAATACAACAGTCACCATGCGCATTTTCCTCCAAATGAGTAATGTCTCAATCAGTCTACGCTTTGATCGTTCCCTGGAAAACCAGTAGTACTCTCCGATGCACATCTGGTGGCATTCTGTAATCTGTGGACTAACAGAGTGTTGATGAAACACAGAAATTGCATCGGGATTCAATACAACAGTCAATATTCCCACTTTCCTCCATGGGAGTAATGTCTCAAACAGTCTACGATTTGATCGTTCCCTGGAAGACCAGTAGTAGTATCCGATGCACATCTGGTGGCATTCTGTAATCTGTGGACTATCAGATTGTTGATGAAGTACAGAAATAGCATCGGGATTGAATACAACAGTCACCATGCGCACTTCCCCCATGGGAGTATTCTCTCAGACAGTCTACGCAATGATCGTTCTCTGGAAGACCAGTAGTAGTTTCCGATGCACATCTGATGGCATTCTGTAATCTGTGGACTATCAGAGTGTTGATGAAACACAGAAATTCCATCGGGGTTGAATACAACAGTCACCTTGCGCACTTTGCTCCATGGGAGTAATTCTCAAACAGTCTACGCTTTGATCGTTCCCTGGGGGACCAGCAGTAGTTTCCGATGCACATCTGGTGGCATTCCGTAATCTGTGGACTAACAGAGTGTTGATGAAACACAGAAATTTCATCGGGATTGAATACAACAGTCACCATGTGCATTTTCCTCCATATGAGTAATGTCTCAAACAGTCTACGCTTTGATCGTTCCCTGGAAAACCAGTAGTAGTTTCCGATGCACATCTGGAGGCATTCTGTATTCTGTGGATTATCTGAGTGTTGATGAAACACAGAAATTGCATAGGGAGTGAATACAACAGTCACCATGCGCACTTTCCTAGATGGGAGTAATGTCTCAAACGGTCTACGCTTTGATCGTTCCCTCGATGACCAGTATTAATTTCCAATGCACATCTGGAGGCATTCTGTAATCTGTGGACTATCAGGGTGTGGATGAAACACAGATATTGCATCAGGATTGAATACAACAGTCACCATGCGCACTTTCCTCCATGGGTGTAATGTCTCAAACAGTCTACGCTTTGATCGTTCCCTGGAAGACCAGTAGCAGTTTCCGATGCACATCTGGAGGCATTCTGTAATCTGTGGACTATCAGAGTGTTGATGAAACACAGAAATTGCATCGGGATTGAATATAACAGTCACAATAAGCACTTTCCTTCATGGGAGTAATGTCTCAAACAGTCTACGCTTTGATCGTTCCCAGGAAGACCAGTAGTAGTTTCTGATGCACATCTGGAGACAATCTGTAATCTGTGGACTATCAGAGTGTTGATGAAACACAGAAATTGCATCGGGATTGAATTCAACAGTCACCATCCTCACTTTCCTCCATGGAAGTAACGTCTGAAACAGTCTACGCTTTGATCGTTCCCAGGAAGACCAGTAGTAGTTTCCGATGCACCTCTGGATGCATTCTATAATCTGTGGACATTTAAAGTGTTGATGAAACACAGAAATTGAATCGGGATTGAATACAACAGTCACCATCCGCACTTTCCTCCATGGGAGTAATGTCTGAAACAGTCTACGCTTTGATCGTTACCTGGAAGACCATTAGTACTTTCCGGTGCACATGTGGAAGCATTCTGTAATCTGTGGACCTTCAAAATGTTGATGAAACACAGAAATTGCATCGGGAGTGAAAACAACAGTCACCATCAGCACTTTCATCCATGGGAGTAACGTCTGAAACAGTCTACGTTTTGATCGTTCCCAGGAAAACCAGTAGTAGTTTCCGATGCACATCTGGAGGCAATCTGTAATCTGTGGACTATCAGAGTGTTGATGAAACACAGAAACTCCATCCGGATTGAATACAACAGTCACCATGCGCACTTTCCTCCATGGGAGTAATTCTCAAACAGTCTAGGCTTTGATCGTTCCCTGAAAGACCAGTAGTAGTCTCCGATGCATATCTTGTGGCATTCTGTAATCTGTGGACTAACAGAGTGTTGATGAAACACAAAAAGTGCATCGGTATTGAATACAACAGTCAATATTGGCACTTTCCTCCATGGGAGTAATGTCTCAAGCAGTCTACGATTTGATCGTTCCCTGGAAGACCAGTAGTAGTTTCCGATGCACATCTGGTGGCATTCTGTAATCTGTGGACAATCAGAGTGTTGATGAAACACAGAAATAGCATCGGGATTGAATACAACAGTCACCATGCGCACTTTCCTCCATGAGAATAATGTCTCAAACAGTCAACGCTTTGATCGTTCCCTGGAAGACCAGTAGTGATTTCCGATGCACATCTGGTGGCAATCTGTAATCTGTGGACTATCAGTGTGTTGATGAAATACAGAAAATGCTCCGGGATTGAATACAACAGTCACCATGCGCATTTTCCTCCATGGGAGTATTGTCTCAAACAGTCTACACTTTGATCGTTCCCTGGAAGACCAATGTTGTTTTACGATGCACATCTGGAAGCATTCTGTAATCTGTGGACTAACAGAGTGTTGATGAAACACAGAAATTGCATCGGGATTGAATACAACAGTAAATATTCGTACTTTCCTCCATGGGAGTAATGTCTCAAACAGTCTACGCTTTGATCGTTCCCTGGAAGACCAGTAGTAATTTCCGATGCACATCTGGAGGCATTCTGTAATCTGTGGACTATCAGAGTGTTGATGAAACACAGAAATTGCATCGGGATTGAATATAACAGTCACAATAAGCACTTTCCTCCATGGGAGTAATGTCTCAAACAGTTTACGCTTTGATCGTTCCCTGGAAGACCAGTAGTAGTTTCCGATGCACATCTGGAGGCATTCTGTAAACTGTGGACAATCCATGTGTTGATGAAACACAGAAATTCCATCGGGATTGAATACAACAGTCACCATGCGCACTTTCCTCCATAGGAGTAATGTCACAAAGAGTCTACGCTTTGATCGTTCCCTGGAAGACCAGTAGTAGTTTCCGATGCACATCTGGTGGCATTCTGTAACCTGTGGACTATCAGAGTGTTGGTTAAACACAGAAATAGCATCGGGATTTAATACAACAGTCATAATGCGCACTTTCCTCCACGGGAGTCATGTCTCAAACAGTCTATGCTTTGATCGTTCCCTAGAAGACCAGTAACAGTTTCCGATGCACATCTGGAGGCATTCTGTTATCTGTGGACTATCAGAGTGTTGATGAAACACAGAAATTGAATCGGGATTGAATACAACAGTCACCATCCGCACTTTCCTCCATGGGAGTAATGTCTGAAACAGTCTACGCTTTGATCGTTCACTGGAAGACCATTAGTACTTTCCGGTGCACATCTGGAAGCATTCTGTAATCTGTGGACCATCAAAATGTTGATGAAACATAGGAATTGCATCGGGATTGAATACAACAGTCACCATGCGCACTTTCCTCCATGGGAGTAATTCTCAAACATTCTACGCTTTGATCGTTCCCTGGAAGACCAGTGGTAGTTTCCGATGCACATCTGGTGGCATACTGTACTCTGTGGACCATCAGAGTGTTGATGAAACACAGAAATAGCATCGGGATTGAATACAACAGTCACCATGTGCACTTTCCTCCATTTGAGTAATGTCTCAAACAGTCTACGCTTTGATCGTTCCCAGGAAGACCAGTAGTAGTCTCCGATGCACATCTGGTGGCATTCTGTAATCTGTGGACTAACAGAGTGTTGATGAAACACAGAAATTGCATCGGGATTCAATACAACATCCAATATTGGCACTTTCCTCCATGGGAGTAATGTCTCAAACAGTCTACGATTTGATCGATGCCTGGAAGACCAGTAGTAGTTTCCGATGCATATCTGGTGGCATTCTGTAATCAGTGGACAATCAGAGAGTTGATGAAACACAGAAATTGCATCGGGATTGAATACAACAATCACCATTCGCACTCTCCTACACGGGAGTGATACCTCAAACAGTGTACGCTTTGATCGTTCCCTGGAATGCCAGTAGTAGTTTCCGATGCACATCTGGTGGCATTCTGTAATCTGTGGACTATCAGAGTGTTGATGAAACACAGAAATAGCATCGGAATTGAATACAACAGTCACCATGCGCACTTTCCTCCGTGGGAGTAATGTCTCAAACAGTCTACGCTTTGATCTTTCCCTGGAAGACCAGTAGCAGTTTCCGATGCACATCTGGAGGCATTCTGTAATCTGTGGACTATCAGAGTGTTGATGAAACACAGAAATTCCATCGGGGTTGAATACAACAGTCACCATGCGCACTTTCCTCCATGGGAGTAATGTGTCAAACAGTCTACGCTTTGATCGCTCCCAGGAAGACCAGTAGTAGATTCCAATGCACATCTGGTGGCATTCTGTAATCTGTGGACTATCAGAGTGTTGATGAAACAGAGAAATTGCATCTGGATTTAATACAACTGTCACCATGCGCACATTCCTCCACGGGAGTAATGTCTCAAACAGTCTATGCTTTGATCGTTCCCTGGAAGACCATTAGTACCTTCCGTTGCTCATCTGGAAGTATTCTGTAACCTGTGGACTTTCAAAATGTTGATGAAACACAGAAATTGCATCGGGAGTGTAAACAACAGTCACCATCAGCACTTTCATCCATGGGAGTAACGTCTGAAACAGTCTACGTTTTGATCGTTTCCAGGGAAACCAGTAGTAGTTTCCGATGCACATATGGAGGCAATCTGTAATCTGTGGACTATCAGAGTGATGATGAAAATCAGAAATTGCATCGGGATTGAATACAACAGTCACCATGCGCACTTTCCTCCGTGGGAGTAATGTCTCAAACAGTCTACGCTTTGATCGTTCCCTGGATGAAGAGTAGTAGTTTCCGATGTACATCTGGAGGCATTCAGTAATCTGTAGACTATCAGAGTGTTGATGAAACACAGAAATTGCATCGGGATTGAATACAACAGTCACCATGCGCACTTTCCTCCATGGGAGTAATTCTCAAACAGTCTACGCTTTGATCGTTCCCTGGAAGACCAGTGGTAGTCTCCGATGCACATCTGGTGGCATACTGTAATCTGTGGACTACCAGAGTGTTGATGAAACACAAAAATGCATCGGGAATGAATACAACAATCGCCATGCGCACTTTCCTCCACTGGAGTGATATCTCAAACAGTGTACGCTTTGATCGTTCCCTGGAATACCAGTAGTAGTTTCCAATGCACATCTGGTGGCATTCTGTGATCTGTGGACTATTAGAGTGTTGTTGAAACACAGAAATTCCATCGGGATTGAATACAACAGTCACCATGCGCACTTTCCTACATGGGAGTAATTCTCAAACAGTCTACGCTTTGATCGTTCCCTGGAAGAGCAGTGGTAGTTTCCGATGCACATCTGGTGGCATACTGTAATCTGTGGACTACCAGAGTGTTGATGAATCACAGAAAATGCATCGGGAATGAATACAACAATCACCATGCGCACTTTCCTCCATGGGAGTAATGTCTCAAACGGTCTACGCTTTGATCGATACCTGGAAGACCAGTAGTAATTTCCATTGCACATCTGGATGCATTCTGTAATCTGTGGACTATCAGAGTGTTGATGAAACACAGATATTGCATCTGGATTGAATACAACAGTCACCATGCGCACTTTCCTCCATGGGAGTAATGTCTCAAATAGTCTACGCTTTGATCGTTCCCTGGAAGACCAGTAGCAGTTTCCGATGCATATCTGGAGGCATTCTGTAATCTGTGAACTATCAGAGTGTTGATGAAACACAGAAATTCCATCGGGGTTGAATACAACAGTCACCTTGCGCACTTTGCTCCATCGGAGTAATTCTCATACAGCCTACGCTTGGATCGTTCCCTGGAAGACCAGTAGTAGTATCCGATGCACATCTGGTGGCATTCTGTAATCTGTGGACTATCAGAGTGTTGATGAAACACAGAAATTGCATCGGGATTGAATACAACAGCCAATATTCCCACTTTCCTCCATGGGAGTAATGTCTCAAACAGTCTACGCTTTGATCGTTCCCTGGAAGACCAGTAGCAGTTTCCGATGCACATCTGGAGGCATCCTGTAATCTGTGGACTATCAGAGTGTTGATGAAACACATAAATTCCATCGGGGTTGAATACAACAGTCACCTTGCGCCCTTTGCTCCATGGGAGTAATTCTCAAACAGTACACGCTTTAATCGTTCCCTGGAAGACCAGTAGTAGTATCCGATGCACATCTGGTGGCATTCTGTAATCTGTGGACTATCAGAGTGTTGATGAAACACAGAAATTGCATCGGGATTGAATACAACAGCCTATATTCCCACTTTCCTCCATGGGAGTAATGTCTCAAACAGTCTACGCTTTGATCGTTAACTGGAAGACCAGTAGTTATTTCCGATGCACATCTGGAGGCATTCTGTAATCTGTGGACTTTCAGAGTGTTGATGAAACACAGAAATTGGATCGGGATTGAATACAACAGTCACCTTGCGCACTTTCCTCCATGGGAGTAATGTCTCAAACAGTCTACGCTTTGATCGTTCCCTGGAAGACCAGTAGTAGTTTCCGATGCACATCTGGTGGCATTCTGTAATCTGTAGACTATCAGAGTGTTGATGAAACACAGAAATTTCATCGGGATTGAATACAACAGTTACCATACGCACTTTCCTCCATGGGAGTAATGTCTCAAACAGTCTACGCTTTGATCGTTCCCTGGAAGACCAGTAGTAGTTTCCGATGCACAACTGGTGGCATTCTGTAATCTGTGGACTATGAGAGTGTTGATGAAACACAGAAAATGCATCGGGATTGAATACAACAATCACCATGCGCACTTTCCATCTCAGGAGTGATATCTCAAACAGTCTACGCTTTTATCATTGCCTGGAATACCGGTAGTAGTTTCCGATGCACATCTGGTGGCATTCTGTAATCTGTGGACTAACAGAGAGTTGATGCAACACAGAAATTGCATCGAGATTGAATACAACAGTCAAAATTCGCACTTTCCTCCATGGGAGTAATATCTCAAACAGTCTACGCTTTGATCGTTCCCTGGAAGACCAGTAGCAATTTCCGATGCACATCTGGAGGCATTCTGTAATCTGTGTCTATCAGAGTGTTGATGAAACACAGAAATTGCATCGGGATTGAATATAACAGTCACCATGCGCACTTTCCTCCGTGGGAGTAATGTCTCAAACAGTCTACGCTTTGATCGTTCCCTGGAAGGCCAGTAGTAGTTTCCAATGCACATGCTGGAGGCATTCTGTAATCAGGGGACTATCAGAGTGATGATGAAACACAGTAATTCCATCGGGATTGAATACAAGAGTAACCATGCGCACTTTCCTCCATGGGAGAAATTATCAAACATTCTATGCTTTGATCGTTCCCTGGAAGACCAGTAGTAGTTTCCGATGCACATCTGGTGGCATTCTGTAAACTGTGGACTATCAGAGTGTTGGTAAAACATAGAAATAGCATCGGGATTTAATACAACAGTCACCATGCGCACTTTCCTCCATGGGAGTAATGTCTGATACAGTCTACGCTTCGATCGTTCCCAGGAAGACCAGTAGTAGTTTCCGATGCACATCTGGAAACAATCTGTAATCTGTGGACTATCAGAGTGTTGATGAAACACAGAAATTGCATCGGGATTGAATACAACAGTCAACATCCGCACTTTCCTCCATGGAAGTAACGTCTGAAACAGTGTACGCTTTGATCGTTCCCTGGAAGACCAGTAGTAGTTTCCGATGCACATCTGGTGGCATTCTGTAATTTGTGGACTATCAGAGTGTTGATGAAACACAGAAATCGCATCGGGATTGAATACAACAGTCACCATATGCACTTTCCTCCATGGGAGTAATTTCTCAAACAGTCTACGCTTTGATCGTTCCCTGGAAGACCAGTAGTAATTTCCGATGCACATCTGGAGGCATTCTGTAATCAGTGTACTATGAGAGTGATGATGAAACACTGAAATTCCATCGGGATTGAATGTAACAGTCACCATAAGCACTTTCCTCGATGGGAGTAATGTCGCAAACAGTCTACGCTTTGATCGTTCCCTGGAAGACCAGTAGTAGTTTCCGATGCACATCTGGAGGCATTCTGTAATCAGTGGACTATCAGAGTGATGATGAAACACAGAAATAGCATCGGGATTGAATACAACAGTCATCATGCGCACTTTCTTCCATAGGACTAATTCTCAAAAATTCTACGCTTTGATCGTCCCTGGAAGACCAGTAGTAGATTCCGATGCACATCTGGTGGCATTCTGTAATCAGTGGACTATCAGAGTGATGATGAAACACAGAAATTCCATCCGGATTGAATACAAGAGTAACCATGCGCACTTTCCTCCATGGGAGAAATTATCAAACATTCTATGCTTTGATCGTTCCGTGGAAGACCAGTAGTAGTTACCGATGCACATCTGGTGGCATTCTGTAACCTGTGGACTATCAGAGTGTTGGTGAAACATAGAAATAGCATCGGGATTTAATACAACAGTCACCATGCGCACTTGCCTCCATGGGAGTAATGTCTGATACAGTCTACGCTTCGATCGTTCCCAGGAAGACCAGTAGTAGTTTCCGATGCACATCTGGAAACAATCTGTAATCTGTGGACTATCAGAGTGTTGATGAAACACAGAAATTGCATCGGGATTGAATACAACAGTCAACATCCGCACTTTCCTCCATGGAAGTAACGTCTGAAACAGTGTACGCTCTGATCGTTCAATGGAAGACCAGTAGTGATTTCCGATTCACAACTGGTGGCATTCTGTAATCTGTGGACTATCAGAGTGTTGATGAAACACAGAAATAGCATCGGGATTGAATACAACAGTCACCTTGCGCACTTTCTTCCATAGGACTAATTCTCAAACATTCTACGCTTTGATCGTCCCTGGAAGACCAGTAGTAGATTCCGATGCACACCTGGTGGCATTCTGTAATCTGTGGACTATCAGAGTGTTGATGATACACAGAAATTGCATCGCGATTAAATACAACAGTCACCATGCGTACTTTCCTCCATGGGAGTAATGTCTCAGACAGTCTACGTTTTGATCGTTCTCTGGATGACCAGTAGTAGATTCCGATGGACAACTGATGGCAATCTGTAATCTGTGGACTATCAGAGTGTTGATGAAACTCAGAAAATGCATCGGGATTGAATACAACAGTCACCATGGGCATTTTCCTCCATGGGAGTAATGTCTCAAACAGTCTACGCTTTGATCGTTCCCTGGAAGACCAGTAGTAGTCGCCGATGCACATCTGGTGGCATTCTGTAATCTGTGGACTAACAGAGAGTTGATGCAACACAGAAATTGCATCGAGATTGAATACAACAGTCAAAATTCGCACTTTCCTCCATGGGAGTAATATCTCAAACAGTCTACGCTTTGATCGTTCCCTGGAAGACCAGTAGCAATTTCCGATGCACATCTGGAGGCATTCTGTAATCTGTGTCTATCAGAGTGTTGATGAAACACAGAAATTGCATCGGGATTGAATATAACAGTCACCATGCGCACTTTCCTCCGTGGGAGTAATGTCTCAAACAGTCTACGCTTTGATCGTTCCCTGGAAGGCCAGTAGTAGTTTCCAATGCACATGCTGGAGGCATTCTGTAATCAGGGGACTATCAGAGTGATGATGAAACACAGTAATTCCATCGGGATTGAATACAAGAGTAACCATGCGCACTTTCCTCCATGGGAGAAATTATCAAACATTCTATGCTTTGATCGTTCCCTGGAAGACCAGTAGTAGTTTCCGATGCACATCTGGTGGCATTCTGTAACCTGTGGACTATCAGAGTGTTGGTAAAACATAGAAATAGCATCGGGATTTAATACAACAGTCACCATGCGCACTTTCCTCCATGGGAGTAATGTCTGATACAGTCTACGCTTCGATCGTTCCCAGGAAGACCAGTAGTAGTTTCCGATGCACATCTGGAAACAATCTGTACTCTGTGGACTATCAGAGTGTTGATGAAACACAGAAATTGCATCGGGATTGAATACAACTGTCAACATCCGCACTTTCCTCCATGGAAGTAACGTCTGAAACAGTGTACGCTTTGATCGTTCCCTGGAAGACCAGTAGTAGTTTCCGATGCACATCTGGTGGCATTCTGTAATTTGTGGACTATCAGAGTGTTGATGAAAAACAGAAATCGCATCGGGATTGAATACAACAGTCACCATATGCACTTTCCATCACAGGAGTGATATCTCAAACAGTCTACGCTTTGATCGTTCCCTGGAATACCGGTAGTAGTTTCCGATGCACATCTGGTGGCATTCTGTAATCTGTGGACTATCAGAGTGTTGATGAAACACAGAAATCGCATCGGGATTGAATACAACAGTCACCATATGCACTTTCCATCACAGGAGTAATTTCTCAAACAGTCTACGCTTTGATCGTTCCCTGGAAGACCAGTAGTAATTTCCGATGCACATCTGGAGGCATTCTGTAATCAGTGGACTATCAGAGTGATGATGAAACACAGAAATTCCATCGGGATTGAATGTAACAGTCACCATAAGCACTTTCCTCGATGGGAGTAATGTCTCAAACAGTCTACGCTTTGATCGTTCCCTGGAAGACCAGTAGTAGTTTCCGATGCACATCTGGAGGCATTCTGTAATCAGTGGACTATCAGAGTGATGATGAAACACAGAAATAGCATCGGGATTGAATACAACAGTCATCATGCGCACTTTCTTCCATAGGACTAATTCTCAAAAATTCTACGCTTTGATCGGCCCCGTGAAGACCAGTAGTAGATTCCGATGCACATCTGGTGGCATTCTGTAATCAGTGGACTATCAGAGTGATGATGAAACACAGAAATTCCATCCGGATTGAATACAAGAGTAACCATGCGCACTTTCCTCCATGGGAGAAATTATCAAACATTCTATGCTTTGATCGTTCCGTGGAAGACCAGTAGTAGTTACCGATGCACATCTGGTGGCATTCTGTAACCTGTGGACTATCAGAGTGTTGGTGAAACATAGAAATAGCATCGGGATTTAATACAACAGTCACCATGCGCACTTGCCTCCATGGGAGTAATGTCTGATACAGTCTACGTTTCGATCGTTCCCAGGAAGACCAGTAGTAGTTTCCGATGCACATCTGGAAACAATCTGTAATCTGTGGACTATCAGAGTGTTGATGAAACACAGAAATTGCATCGGGATTGAATACAACAGTCAACATCCGCACTTTCCTCCATGGAAGTAACGTCTGAAACAGTGTACGCTCTGATCGTTCAATGGAAGACCAGTAGTGATTTCCGATTCACAACTGGTGGCATTCTGTAATCTGTGGACTATCAGAGTGATGATGAAACACAGAAAATGCATCGGGATTGAATACAACAATCACCATGCGCACTTTCCATCACAGGAGTGATATCTCAAACAGTCTACGCTTTGATCGTTCCCTGGAATACCGGTAGTAGTTTCCGATGCACATCTGGTGGCATTCTGTAATCTGTGGACTATCAGAGTGTTGATGAAACACAGAAATAGCATCGGGATTGAATACAACAGTCACCTTGCGCACTTTCTTCCATAGGACTAATTCTCAAACATTCTACGCTTTGATCGTCCCTGGAAGACCAGTAGTAGATTCCGATGCACACCTGGTGGCATTCTGTAATCTGTGGACTATCAGAGTGTTGATGATACACAGAAATTGCATCGCGATTAAATACAACAGTCACCATGCGTACTTTCCTCCATGGGAGTAATGTCTCAGACAGTCTACGCTTTGATCGTTTTCTGGATGACCAGTATTAGATTCCGATGCACATCTGGAAACAATCTGTAATCTGTGGACTATCAGAGTGTTGATGAAACACAGTAATTGCATCGGGATTGAATACAACAGTCAACATTTGCATTTTCCTCCATGGGAGTAATGTCTCAAACAGTCTACGCTTTGATCGTTCCCTGGAAGACCAGTAGTAATTTCCGATGCACATCTGGAGGCATTCTGTAATCTGTGACTATCAGAGTGTTGATGAAACACAGAAATTGCATCGGGATTGAATATAACTGTCACCATGTACACTTTCCTCCATGGGAGTAATGTCTGATACAGTCTACGCTTCGATCGTTCCCAGGAAGACCAGTAGTAGTTTCCGATGCACATCTGGAAACAATCTGTAATCTGTGGACTATCAGAGTGTTGATGAAACACAGAAATTGCATCGGGATTGAATACAACAGTCAACATCCGCACTTTCCTCCATGGAAGTAACGTCTGAAACAGTGTACGCTTTGATCGTTCCCTGACGGACCAGTAGTAGTTTCCGATGCACATCTGGTGGCATTCTGTAATCTGTGGACTATCAGAGTGTTGATGAAACACAGAAATTGCATCGGGATTGAATACAACAGTCACCATACGCACTTTCCTCCATGGGAGTAATTTCTCAAACAGTCTACGCTTTGATCGTTCCCTGGAAGACCAGTAGTAATTTCCGATGCACATCTGGAGGCATTCTGTAATCTGCGACTATCAGAGTGTTGATGAAACACAGAAATTGCATCGGGATTGAATATAACAGTCACAATAAGCACTTTCCTCGATGGGAGTAATGTCTCAAACAGTCTACGCTTTGATCGTTCCCTGGAAGACCAGTAGTAGTTTCCGATGCACATCTGGAGGCATTCTGTAATCAGTGGACTATCAGAGTGATGATGAAACACAGAAATTCCATCGGGATTGAATACAAGAGTAACCATGCGCACTTTCCTCCAGGGGAGAAATTATCAAACATTCTATGCTTTGATCGTTCCCTGGAAGACCAGTAGTAGTTTCCGATGCACATCTGGTGGCATTCTGTAACCTGTGGACTATCAGAGTGTTGGTGAAACATAGAAATAGCATCGGGATTTAATACAACAGTCACCATGCGCACATTCCTCCATGGGAGTAATGTCTGATACAGTCTATGCTTCGATCGTTCCAAGGAAGACCAGTAGTAGTTTCCGATGCACATCTGGAAACAATCTGTAATCTGTGGACTATCAGAGTGTTGATGAAACACAGAAATTGCATCGGGATTGAATACAACAGTCACCATCCGCACTTTCCTCCATGGAAGTAACGTCTGAAACAGGGTACTCTTTTATCGTTCCCTGGAAGACCAGTAGTAGTATCCGATGCACATCTGGTGGCATTCTGTAATCTGTGGCTATCAGAGTGTTGATGAAACACAGAAATTGCATCGGCATTGAATACAACAGTCACCATGCGCATTTTCCTCCATATGAGTAATGTCTCAAACAGTCTACGCTTTGATCGTTCCCTGGAAAACCAGTAGTACTCTCCGATGCACATCTGGTAGCATTCTGTAATCTGTAGACTAACAGAGTGTTGATGAAACACAGAAATTGCATCGGGATTGAATACAACAGCCAATATTCCCACTTTCCTCCATGGGAGTAATGTCTCAAACAGTCTACGCTTTGATCGCTCCCTGGAAGAACAGTACTAATTTCCGATGCACATCTGGAGGCATTCTGTAATCTGTGGACTATCAGAGTGTTGAGGAAACACAGAAATTGGATCGGGATTGAATACAACAGTCACCTTGCGCACTTTCCTCCATGGGAGTAATGTCTCATACAGTCTAGGCTTTGATCGTTCCCTGGAAGACCAGTAGTAGTTTCCGATGCACATCTGGTGGCATTCTGTAATCTGTGGACTATCAGAGTGTTGATGAAACACAGAAATTGCATCGGGATTGTATACAAAAGCCACCATACGCACTTTCCTCCATGAGAACAGTGTCTCAAACAGTCTACGCTTTGATCGTTCCCTGGAAAACCAGTAGTGATTTCCGATGCACAACTGGTGGCATTCTGTAATCTGTGGACTATCAGAGTGTTGATGAAACACAGAAAATGCATCGGGATTGAATACAACAATCACCATGCGCACTTTCCATCACAGGAGTGATATCTCAAACAGTCTACGCTTTGATCGTTCCCTGGAATACCGGTAGTAGTTTCCGATGCACATCTGGTGGCATTCTGTAATCTGTGGACTATCAGAGTGTTGATGAAACACAGAAATAGCATCGGGATTGAATACAACAGTCACCATGCGCACTTACCTCCATAGGACTAATTCTCAAACATTCTACGCTTTGATCGTCCCTGGAAGACCAGTAGTAGTTTCCGATGAACATCTGGTGGCATTCTGTAATCTGTGGACTATCAGAGTGTTGATGAAACACAGAAATTGCATCGCGATTAAATACAACAGTCACCATGCGTACTTTCCTCCATGGGAGTAATGTCTCAGACAGTCTACGCTTTGATCGTTCTCTGGATGACCAGTAGTAGATTCCGATGGACAACTGATGGCATTCTGTAATCTGTGGACTATCAGAGTGTTGATGAAACACAGAAAATGCATCGGGAAGGAATACAACAGTCAGCATGGGCATTTTCCTCCATGGGAGTAATGTCTCAAACAGTCTACGCTTTGATCGTTCCCTGGAAGACCAGTAGTAGTCGCCGATGCACATCTGGTGGCATTCTGTAATCTGTGGACTAACAGAGTGTTGATGCAACGCAGAAATTGCATCGAGATTGAATACAACAGTCAATATTCGCACTTTCCTCCATGGGAGTAATTTCTCAAACATACTACGCTTTGATCGTTCCCTGGAAGACCAGTAGTAATTTCCGATGCACATCTGGAGGCATTCTGTAATCTGTGACTATCAGAGTGTTGATGAAACACAGAAATTGCATCGGGATTGAATATAACAGTCACAATAAGCACTTTCCTCGATGGGAGTAATGTCTCAAACAGTCTACGCTTTGATCGTTCCCTGGAAGACCAGTAGTAGTTTCCGATGCACATCTGGTGGCATTCTATAACCTGTGGACTATCATAGTGTTGATGAAACATAGGAATAGCATCGGGATTTAGCACAACAGTCACCTTGCGCACTTTCCTCCATGGGAGTAATGTCTCAAACAGTCTACGCTTTGATCGTTCCCTGGAAGACCAGTAGTAGTCGCCGATGCACATCTGGTGGCATTCTGTAATCTGTGGACTAACAGAGTGTTGATGCAACGCAGAAATTGCATCGAGATTGAATACAACAGTCAATATTCGCACTTTCCTCCATGGGAGTAATTTCTCAAACATACTACGCTTTGATCGTTCCCTGGAAGACCAGTAGTAATTTCCGATGCACATCTGGAGGCATTCTGTAATCTGTGACTATCAGAGTGTTGATGAAACACAGAAATTGCATCGGGATTGAATATAACAGTCACAATAAGCACTTTCCTCGATGGGAGTAATGTCTCAAACAGTCTACGCTTTGATCGTTCCCTGGAAGACCAGTAGTAGTTTCCGATGCACATCTGGTGGCATTCTGTAACCTGTGGACTATCAGAGTGTTGATGAAACATAGGAATAGCATCGGGATTTAACACAACAGTCACCTTGCGCACTTTCCTCTTTGGGAGTAGTGTCTCATACAGTCTACGCTTTGATCGTTCCCTGGAAAGCCAGTAGTAGTTTCCGATGCACATCTGGTGGCAATCTGTAATCTGTGGACTACCAGAGTGTTGATGAAACACAGAAATTGCATCGGGATTGAATACAACAGTCACCATCCGCACTTTCCTGCATGGAAGTAACGTCTGAAACAGTGTACGCTTTGATCGGTCCCTGGAAGACCAGTAGTAGTTTCCGATGCACATCTGATGGCAGTCTGTAATTTGTGGACTGTCAGAGTGTTGATGAAACACAGAAATTGCATCGGGTTTGAATACAACAGTCAGCATAAGCACTTACCTCCATGGGATTAATGTCTCAAACAGTCTACGCTTTGATCGTTCCCTGGAAGACCAGTAGTAGTTTCTGATGCACATCTGGTATCATTCTGTAATCTATGGACTATCAGAGTGTTGTTGAAACACAGAAAATGCATCGGGATTGAATACAACAGTCACCATGGGCATTTTCCTCCATGGGAGTAATGTCTCAAACAGTCTACGCTTTGATCGTTCCCTGGAAGACCAGTAGTAGTCGCCGATGCACATCTGGTGGCATTCTGTAATCTGTGGAGTAACAGAGTGTTGATGCAACACAGAAATTGCATCGAGATTGAATACAACAGTCAATATTCGCACTTTCCTCCATGGGAGTAATTTCTCAAACATACTACGCTTTGATCGTTCCCTGGAAGACCAGTAGTAATTTCCGATGCACATCTGGAGCCACTCTGTAATCTGTGACTATCAGAGTGTTGATGAAACACAGAAATTGCATCGGGATTGAATACAACAGTCAACATCCGCACTTTCCTCCATGGGAGTAATGTCTCAAACAGTCTACGCTTTGATCGTTCCCTGGAAGACCAGTAGTAGTTTCCGATGCACATCTGGAGGCATTCTGTAATCAGTGGACTATCAGAGTGATGATGAAACACAGAAATTGCATCGCGATTAAATACAACAGTCACCATGCGTACTTTCCTCCATGGGAGTAATGTCTGATACAGTCTACGCTTCGATCGTTCCCAGGAAGACCAGTAGTAGTTTCCGATGCACATCTGGAAACAATCTGTAATCTGTGGACTATCAGAGTGTTGATGAAACACAGAAATTGCATCGGGATTGAATACAACAGTCAACATCCGCACTTTCCTCCATGGAAGTAACGTCTGAAACAGTGTACGCTTTGATCGTTCCCTGGAAGACCAGTAGTACTTTCCGATGCACATCAGGTGGCATTCTGTAATCTGTGGACTATCAGAGTGTTGATGAAACACAGAAATTGCATCGGGATTGAATACAACAGTCACCATACGCACTTTCCTCCATGAGAATAGTGTCTCAAACAGTCTACGCTCTGATCGTTCTCTGGATGACCAGTAGTAGATTCCGATGGACAACTGATGGCATTCTGTAATCTGTGGACTATCAGAGTGTTGATGAAACACAGAAAATGCATCGGGATTGAATACAACAGTCAGCATGGGCATTTTCCTCCATGGGAGTAATGTCTCAAACAGTCTACGCTTTGATCGTTTCCTGGAAAACCAGTAGTAGTCGCCGATGCACATCTGGTGGCATTCTGTAATCTGTGGACTATCAGAGTGTTGATGAAACATAGGAATAGCATCGGGATTTAACACAACAGTCACCTTGCGCACTTTCCTCCATGGGAGTAATGTCTCAAACAGTCTACGCTTTGATCGTTCCCTGGAAGACCAGTAGTAGTCGCCGATGCACATCTGGTGGCATTCTGTAATCTGTGGACTAACAGAGTGTTGATGCAACGCAGAAATTGCATCGAGATTGAATACAACAGTCAATATTCGCACTTTCCTCCATGGGAGTAATTTCTCAAACATACTACGCTTTGATCGTTCCCTGGAAGACCAGTAGTAATTTCCGATGCACATCTGGAGGCATTCTGTACTCTGTGACTATCAGAGTGTTGATGAAACACAGAAATTGCATCGGGATTGAATATAACAGTCACAATAAGCACTTTCCTCGATGGGAGTAATGTCTCAAACAGTCTACGCTTTGATCGTTCCCTGGAAGACCAGTAGTAGTTTCCGATGCACATCTGGTGGCATTCTATAACCTGTGGACTATCAGAGTGTTGATGAAACATAGGAATAGCATCGGGATTTAACACAACAGTCACCTTGCGCACTTTCCTCCATGGGAGTAATGTCTCAAACAGTCTACGCTTTGATCGTTCCCTGGAAGACCAGTAGTAGTCGCCGATGCACATCTGGTGGCATTCTGTAATCTGTGGACTAACAGAGTGTTGATGCAACGCAGAAATTGCATCGAGATTGAATACAACAGTCAATATTCGAACTTTCCTCCATGGGAGTAATTTCTCAAACATACTACGCTTTGATCGTTCCCTGGAAGACCAGTAGTAATTTCCGATGCACATCTGGAGGCATTCTGTACTCTGTGACTATCAGAGTGTTGATGAAACACAGAAATTGCATCGGGATTGAATATAACAGTCACAATAAGCACTTTCCTCGATGGGAGTAATGTCTCAAACAGTCTACGCTTTGATCGTTCCCTGGAAGACCAGTAGTAGTTTCCGATGCACATCTGGTGGCATTCTATAACCTGTGGACTATCAGAGTGTTGATGAAACATAGGAATAGCATCGGGATTTAACACAACAGTCACCTTGCGCACTTTCCTCCATGGGAGTAATGTCTCAAACAGTCTACGCTTTGATCGTTCCCTGGAAGACCAGTAGTAGTCGCCGATGCACATCTGGTGGCATTCTGTAATCTGTGGACTAACAGAGTGTTGATGCAACGCAGAAATTGCATCGAGATTGAATACAACAGTCAATATTCGCACTTTCCTCCATGGGAGTAATTTCTCAAACATACTACGCTTTGATCGGTCCCTGGAAGACCAGTAGTAATTTCCGATGCACATCTGGAGGCATTCTGTAATCTGTGACTATCAGAGTGTTGATGAAACACAGAAATTGCATCGGGATTGAATATAACAGTCACAATAAGCACTTTCCTCGATGGGAGTAATGTCTCAAACAGTCTACGCTTTGATCGTTCCCTGGAAGACCAGTAGTAGTTTCCGATGCACATCTGGTGGCATTCTGTAACCTGTGGACTATCAGAGTGTTGATGAAACATAGGAATAGCATCGGGATTTAACACAACAGTCACCTTGCGCACTTTCCTCTTTGGGAGTAGTGTCTCATACAGTCTACGCTTTGATCGTTCCCTGGAAAGCCAGTAGTAGTTTCCGATGCACATCTGGTGGCATTCTGTAACCTGTGGACTATCAGAGTGTTGGTGAAACATAGAAATAGCATCGGGATTTAATACAACAGTCACCATGCGCACATTCCTCCATGGGAGTAATGTCTGATACAGGCTATGCTTCGATCGTTCCCAGGAAGACCAGTAGTAGTTTCCGATGCACATCTGGAAACAATCTGTAATCTGTGGACTATCAGAGTGTTGATGAAACACAGAAATTGCATCGGGATTGAATACAACAGTCACCATCCGCACTTTCCTCCATGGAAGTAACGTCTGAAACAGTGTACTCTTTGATGGTTCCCTGGAAGACCAGTAGTAGTATCCGATGCACATCTGGTGGCATTCTGTAATCTGTGGCTATCAGAGTGTTGATGAAACACAGAAATTGCATCGGCATTGAATACAACAGTCACCATGCGCATTTTCCTCCATATGAGTAATGTCTCAAACAGTGTACGATTTGATCGTTCCCTGGAAAACCAGTAGTACTCTCCGATGCACATCTGGTAGCATTCTGTAATCTGTAGACTAACAGAGTGTTGACGAAACACAGAAATTGCATCGGGATTGAATACAACAGCCAATATTCCCACTTTCCTCCATGGGAGTAATGTCTCAAACAGTCTACGCTTTGATCGCTCCCTGGAAGACCAGTAGTAATTTCCGATGCACATCTGGAGGCATTCTGTAATCTGTGGACTATCAGAGTGTTGATGAAACACAGAAATTGGCTCGGGATTGAATACAACAGTCACCTTGCGCACTTTCCTCCATGGGAGTAATGTCTCATACAGTCTAGGCTTTGATCGTTCCCTGGAAGACCAGTAGTAGTTTCCGATGCACATCTGGTGGCATTCTGTAATCTGTGGACTATCAGAGTGTTGATGAAACACAGAAATTGCATCGGGATTGTATACAACAGCCACCATACGCACTTTCCTCCATGAGAACAGTGTCTCAAACAGTCTACGCTTTGATCGTTCCCTGGAAAACCAGTAGTGATTTCCGATGCACAACTGGTGGCATTCTGTAATCTGTGGACTATCAGAGTGTTGATGAAACACAGAAAATGCATCGGGATTGAATACAACAATCACCATGCGCACTTTCCATCACAGGAGTGATATCTCAAACAGTCTACGCTTTGATCGTTCCCTGGAATACCGGTAGTAGTTTCCGATGCACATCTGGTGGCATTCTGTAATCTGTGGACTATCAGAGTGTTGATGAAACACAGAAATAGCATCGGGATTGAATACAACAGTCACCATGCGCACTTTCCTCCATAGGACTAATTCTCAAACATTCTACGCTTTGATCGTCCCTGGAAGACCAGTAGTAGTTTCCGATGAACATCTGGTGGCATTCTGTAATCTGTGGACTATCAGAGTGTTGATGAAACACAGAAATTGCATCGCGATTAAATACAACAGTCACCATGCATACTTTCCTCCATGGGAGTAATGTCTCAGACAGTCTACGCTTTGATCGTTCTCTGGATGACCAGTAGTAGATTCCGATGGACAACTGATGGCATTCTGTAATCCGTGGACTATCAGAGTGTTGATGAAACACAGAAAATGCATCGGGATTGAATACAACAGTCAGCATGGGCATTTTCCTCCATGGGAGTAATGTCTCAAACAGTCTACGCTTTGATCGTTCCCTGGAAGACCAGTAGTAGTCGCCGATGCACATCTGGTGGCATTCTGTAATCTGTGGACTAACAGAGTGTTGATGCAACGCAGAAATTGCAACGAGATTGAATACAACAGTCAATATTCGCACTTTCCTCCATGGGAGTAATTTCTCAAACATACTACGCTTTGATCGTTCCCTGGAAGACCAGTAGTAATTTCCGATGCACATCTGGAGGCATTCTGTAATCTGTGACTATCAGAGTGTTGATGAAACACAGAAATTGCATCGGGATTGAATATAACAGTCACAATAAGCACTTTCCTCGATGGGAGTAATGTCTCAAACAGTCTACGCTTTGATCGTTCCCTGGAAGAGCAGTAGTAGTTTCCGATGCACATCTGGTGGCATTCTATAACCTGTGGACTATCAGAGTGTTGATGAAACATAGGAATAGCATCGGGATTTAACACAACAGTCACCTTGCGCACTTTCCTCCATGGGAGTAATGTCTCAAACAGTCTACGCTTTGATCGTTCCCTGGAAGACCAGTAGTAGTCGCCGATGCACATCTGGTGGCATTCAGTAATCTGTGGACTAACAGAGTGTTGATGCAACGCAGAAATTGCATCGAGATTGAATACAACAGTCAATATTCGCACTTTCCTCCATGGGAGTAATTTCTCAAACATACTACGCTTTGATCGTTCCCTGGAAGACCAGTAGTAATTTCCGATGCACATCTGGAGGCATTCTGTAATCTGCGACTATCAGAGTGTTGATGAAACACAGAAATTGCATCGGGATTGAATATAACAGTCACAATAAGCACTTTCCTCGATGGGAGTAATGTCTCAAACAGTCTACGCTTTGATTGTTCCCTGGAAGACCAGTAGTAGTTTCCGATGCACATCTGGTGGCATTCTGTAACCTGTGGACTATCAGAGTGTTGATGAAACATAGGAATAGCATCGGGATTTAACACAACAGTCACCTTGCGCACTTTCCTCTTTGGGAGTAGTGTCTCATACAGTCTACGCTTTGATCGTTCCCTGGAAAGCCAGTAGTAGTTTCCGATGCACATCTGGTGGCAATCTGTAATCTGTGGACTACCAGAGTGTTGATGAAACACAGAAATTGCATCGGGATTGAATACAACAGTCACCATCCGCACTTTCCTGCATGGAAGTAACGTCTGAAACAGTGTACGCTTTGATCGGTCCCTGGAAGACCAGTAGTAGTTTCCGATGCACATCTGATGGCAGTCTGTAATCTGTGGACTGTCAGAGTGTTGATGAAACACAGAAATTGCATCGGGTTTGAATACAACAGTCAGCATAAGCACTTACCTCCATGGGATGAATGTCTCAAACAGTCTACGCTTTGATCGTTCCCTGTAAGACCAGTAGTAGTTTCCGATGCACATCTGGTATCATTCTGTAATCTATGGACTATCAGAGTGCTGTTGAAACACAGAAATTGCATGGGGATTGATAACAACAGACACTATGCGCACTTTCTTCCACGGGAGTAATGTCTCAAACAGTGTACGCTTTGATTATTCGATGGAAGACCAGTAGTAGTTTCCGAAGCACATCTGTAGGCATTCTGTAATCTGTGGACTATCTGAGTGTTGATGAAACACAGAAATTGCATCGGGATTGAATACAACAGTCACCATGCGCACTTTCCTCCATAAGAGTAATTCTCAAACAGTATACGCTTTGATCGTTCCCTGGAAGACCAGTGGTAGTTTCCGATGCACATCTGGTGGCATACTGTAATCTGTGGATTACCAGAGAGTTGATGAAACACAGAAAATGCATCGGGATTGAATACAACAATCACCGTGCGCACTTTCCTCCACGGGAGTGATATCTCAAACAGTCTACGCTTTGATCGTTCCCTGGAATACCAGTAGTAGTTTCCGATGCACATCTAGTGGCATTCTGTAATCTGTGCACTATCAGAGTGTTGATGAATCACAGAAATAGCATCGGGATTGAATACAACAGTCACCATGCGTACTTTCCTCCATGGGAGTAATGTCTCAAACAGTCTACGCTTTGATCGTTCCCTGGAAGACCAGTAGTAGTTTCCGATGCACATCTGGAGGCATTCTGTAATCTGTGGACTATCAGAGTGTTGATGAAACACAGAAAATGCATCGGGATTGAATACAACAGTCAGCATGGGCATTTTCCTCCATGGGAGTAGTGTCTCAAACAGTCTACGCTTTGATCGTTCCCTGGAAGACCAGTAGTAGTCGCCGATGCACATCTGGTGGCATTCAGTAATCTGTGGACTAACAGAGTGTTGATGCAACGCAGAAATTGCATCGAGATTGAATACAACAGTCAATATTCGCACTTTCCTCCATGGGAGAAATTTCTCAAACATACTACGCTTTGATCGTTCCCTGGAAGACCAGTAGTAATTTCCGATGCACATCTGGAGGCATTCTGTAATCTGTGACTATCAGAGTGTTGATGAAACACAGAAATTGCATCGGGATTGAATATAACAGTCACAATAAGCACTTTCCTCGATGGGAGTAATGTCTCAAACAGTCTACGCTTTGATCGTTCCCTGGAAGAGCAGTAGTAGTTTCCGATGCACATCTGGTGGCATTCTATAACCTGTGGACTATCAGAGTGTTGATGAAACATAGGAATAGCATCGGGATTTAACACAACAGTCACCTTGCGCACTTTCCTCCATGGGGGTAATGTCTCAAACAGTCTACGCTTTGATCGTTCCCTGGAAGACCAGTAGTAGTCGCCGATGCACATCTGGTGGCATTCTGTAATCTGTGGACTAACAGAGTGTTGATGCAACGCAGAAATTGCATCGAGATTGAATACAACAGTCAATATTCGCACTTTCCTCCATGGGAGTAATTTCTCAAACATACTACGCTTTGATCGTTCCCTGGAAGACCAGTAGTAATTTCCGATGCACATCTGGAGGCATTCTGTAATCTGTGACTATCAGAGTGTTGATGAAACACAGAAATTGCATCGGGATTGAATATAACAGTCAGCATAAGCACTTACCTCCATGGGATTAATGTCTCAAACAGTCTACGCTTTGATCGTTCCCTGGAAGACCAGTAGTAGTTTCCGATGCACATCTGGTATCATTCTGTAATCTATGGACTATCAGAGTGTTGTTGAAACACAGAAATTGCATGGGGATTGATAACAACAGACACTATGCGCACTTTCTTCCACGGGAGTAATGTCTCAAACAGTGTACGCTTTGATTATTCGATGGAAGACCAGTAGTAGTTTCCGATGCACATCTGGAGGCATTCTGTAATCTGTGGACTATCTGAGTGTTGATGAAACACAGAAATTGCATCGGGATTGAATACAACAGTCACCATGCGCACTTTCCTCCATAAGAGTAATTCTCAAACAGTATACGCTTTGATCGTTCCCTGGAAGACCAGTGGTAGTTTCCGATGCACATCTGGTGGCATACTGTAATCTGTGGATTACCAGAGAGTTGATGAAACACAGAAAATACATCGGGATTGAATACAACAATCACCGTGCGCACTTTCCTCCACGGGAGTGATATCTCAAACAGTCTACGCTTTGATCGTTCCCTGGAATACCAGTAGTAGTTTCCGATGCACATCTAGTGGCATTCTGTAATCTGTGCACTATCAGAGTGTTGATGAATCACAGAAATAGCATCGGGATTGAATACAACAGTCACCATGCGTACTTTCCTCCATGGGAGTAATGTCTCAAACAGTCTACGCTTTGATCGTTCCCTGGAAGACCAGTAGTAGTTTCCGATGCACATCTGGAGGCATTCTGTAATCAGTGGACTATCAGAGTGATGATGAAACACAGAAATTGCATCGGGATTAAATACAACAGTCACCATGCGTACTTTCCTCCATGGGAGTAATGTCTGATACAGTCTACGCTTCGATCGTTCCCAGGAAGACCAGTAGTAGTTTCCGATGCACATCTGGAAACAATCTGTAATCTGTGGACTATCAGAGTGTTGATGAAACACAGAAATTGCATCGGGATTGAATACAACAGTCAACATCCGCACTTTCCTCCATGGAAGTAACGTCTGAAACAGTGTACGCTTTGATCGTTCCCTGGAAGACCAGTAGTACTTTCCGATGCACATCTGGTGGCATTCTGTAATCTGTGGACTATCAGAGTGTTGATGAAACACAGAAATTGCATCGGGATTGAATACAACAGTCACCATGCGCACTTTCCTCCATAAGAGTAATTCTCAAACAGTATACGCTTTGATCGTTCCCTGGAAGACCAGTAGTAATTTCCGATGCACATCTGGAGGCATTCTGTAATCTGTGACTATCAGAGTGTTGATGAAACACAGAAATTGCATCGGGATTGAATATAACAGTCACAATAAGCACTTTCCTCGATGGGAGTAATGTCTCAAACAGTCTACGCTTTGATCGTTCCCTGGAAGACCAGTAGTAGTTTCCGATGCACATCTGGTGGCATTCTGTAACCTGTGGACTATCAGAGTGTTGATGAAACATAGGAATAGCATCGGGATTTAACACAACAGTCACCTTGCGCACTTTCCTCTTTGGGAGTAGTGTCTCATACAGTCTACGCTTTGATCGTTCCCTGGAAGACCAGTAGTAGTTTCCGATGCACATCTGGTGGCATTCTATAACCTGTGGACTATCAGAGTGTTGATGAAACATAGGAATAGCATCGGGATTTAACACAACAGTCACCTTGCGCACTTTCCTCCATGGGAGTAATGTCCCAAACAGTCTACGCTTTGATCGTTCCCTGGAAGACCAGTAGTAGTCGCCGATGCACATCTGGTGGCATTCTGTAATCTGTGGACTAACAGAGTGTTGATGCAACGCAGAAATTGCATCGAGATTGAATACAACAGTCAATATTCGCACTTTCCTCCATGGGAGTAATTTCTCAAACATACTACGCTTTGATCGTTCCCTGGAAGACCAGTAGTAATTTCCGATGCACATCTGGAGGCATTCTGTAATCTGTGACTATCAGAGTGCTGATGAAACACAGAAATTGCATCGGGATTGAATATAACAGTCACAATAAGCACTTTCCTCGATGGGAGTAATGTCTCAAACAGTCTACGCTTTGATCGTTCCCTGGAAGACCAGTAGTAGTTTCCGATGCACATCTGGTGGCATTCTGTAACCTGTGGACTATCAGAGTGTTGATGAAACATAGGAATAGCATCGGGATTTAACACAACAGTCACCTTGCGCACTTTCCTCTTTGGGAGTAGTGTCTCATACAGTCTACGCTTTGATCGTTCCCTGGAAAGCCAGTAGTAGTTTCCGATGCACATCTGGTGGCAATCTGTAATCTGTGGACTACCAGAGTGTTGATGAAACACAGAAATTGCATCGGGATTGAATACAACAGTCACCATCCGCACTTTCCTGCATGGAAGTAACGTCTGAAACAGTGTACGCTTTGATCGGTCCCTGGAAGACCAGTAGTAGTTTCCGATGCACATCTGATGGCAGTCTGTAATCTGTGGACTGTCAGAGTGTTGATGAAACACAGAAATTGCATCGGGTTTGAATACAACAGTCAGCATAAGCACTTACCTCCATGGGATTAATGTCTCAAACAGTCTACGCTTTGATCGTTCCCTGGAAGACCAGTAGTAGTTTCCGATGCACTTCTGGTATCATTCTGTAATCTATGGACTATCAGAGTGTTGTTGAAACACAGAAATTGCATGGGGATTGATAACAACAGTCACTATGCGCACTTTCTTCCACGGGAGTAATGTCTCAAACAGTGTACGCTTTGATTATTCGATGGATGACCAGTAGTAGTTTCCGATGCACATCTGGAGGCATTCTGTAATCTGTGGACTATCTGAGTGTTGATGAAACACAGAAATTGCATCGGGATTGAATACAACAGTCACCATGCGCACTTTCCTCCATAAGAGTAATTCTCAAACAGTATACGCTTTGATCGTTCCCTGGAAGACCAGTGGTAGTTTCCGATGCACATCTGGTGGCATACTGTAATCTGTGGATTACCAGAGAATTGATGAAACACAGAAAATGCATCGGGATTGAATACAACAATCACCGTGCGCACTTTCCTCCACGGGAGTGATATCTCAAACAGTCTACGCTTTGATCGTTCCCTGGAATACCAGTAGTAGTTTCCGATGCACATCTAGTAGTATTCTGTAATCTGTGCACTATCAGAGTGTTGATGAAACACAGAAATAGCATCGGGATTGAATACAACAGTCACCATGCGTACTTTCCCCCATGTGAGTAATGTCTCAAACAGTCTACGCTTTGATCGTTCCCTGGAAGACCAGTAGTAGTTTCCGATGCACATCTGGAGGCATTCTGTAATCAGTGGACTATCAGAGTGATGATGAAACACAGAAATAGCATCGGGATTGAATACAACAGTCAACATGCGCACTTTCTTCCATAGGACTAATTCTCAAACATTCTACGCTTTCATCGTCCCTGGAAGACCAGTAGTAGATTCCGATGCACATCTGGTGGCATTCTGTAATCTGTGGACTATCAGAGTGTTGATGAAACACAGAAATTGCATCGCGATTAAACACAACAGTCACCATGCGTACTTTCCTCCATGGGAGTAATGTCTCAGACAGTCTACGCTTTGATCGTTCTCTGGATGAAGAGTAGTAGATTCCGATGGACAACTGATGGCATTCTGTAATCTGTGGACTATCAGAGTGTTGATGAAACGCAGAAAATGCATCGGGATTGAATACAACAGTCACCATGGGCATTTTCCTCCATGGGAGTAATGTCTCAAACAGTCTACGCTTTGATCGTTCCCTGGAAGACCAGTAGTAGTCGCCGATGCACATCTGGTGGCATTCTGTAATCTGTGGAGTAACAGAGTGTTGATGCAACACAGAAAATGCATCGAGATTGAATACAACAGTCAATATTCGCACTTTCCTCCATGGGAGTAATTTCTCAAACATACTACGCTTTGATCGTTCCCTGGAGGACCAGTAGTAATTTCCGATGCACATCTGGAGCCATTCTGTAATCTGTGACTATCAGAGTGTTGATGAAACACAGAAATTGCATCGGGATTGAATATAACAGTCACAATAAGCACTTTCCTCGATGGGAGTAATGTCTCAAACAGTCTACGCTTTGATCGTTCCCTGGAAGACCAGTAGTAGTTTCCGATGCACATCTGGTGGCATTCTGTAACCTGTGGACTATCAGAGTGTTGATGAAACATAGGAATAGCATCGGGATTTAACACAACAGTCACCTTGCGCACTTTCCTCTTTGGGAGTAGTGTCTCATACAGTCTACGCTTTGATCGTTCCCTGGAAAGCCAGTAGTAGTTTCCGATGCACATCTGGTGGCAATCTGTAATCTGTGGACTACCAGAGTGTTGATGAAACACAGAAATTGCATCGGGATTGAATACAACAGTCACCATCCGCACTTTCCTGCATGGAAGTAACGTCTGAAACAGTGTACGCTTTGATCGGTCCCTGGAAGACCAGTAGTAGTTTCCGATGCACATCTGATGGCAGTCTGTAATCTGTGGACTGTCAGAGTGTTGATGAAACACAGAAATTGCATCGGGTTTGAATACAACAGTCAGCATAAGCACTTACCTCCATGGGATTAATGTCTCAAACAGTCTACGCTTTGATCGTTCCCTGGAAGACCAGTAGTAGTTTCCGATGCACATCTGGTATCATTCTGTAATCTATGGACTATCAGAGTGTTGTAGAAACACAGAAATTGCATGGGGATTGATAACAACAGACACTATGCGCACTTTCTTCCACAGGAGTAATGTCTCAAACAGTGTACGCTTTGATTATTCGATGGAAGACCAGTAGTAGTTTCCGATGCACATCTGGAGGCATTCTGTAATCTGTGGACTATCTGAGTGTTGATGAAACACAGAAATTGCATCGGGATTGAATACAACAGTCACCATGCGCACTTTCCTCCATAAGAGTAATTCTCAAACAGTATACGCTTTGATCGTTCCCTGGAAGACCAGTGGTAGTTTCCGATGCACATCTGGTGGCATACTGTAATCTGTGGATTACCAGAGAGTTGATGAAACACAGAAAATGCATCGGGATTGAATACAACAATCACCGTGCGCACTTTCCTCCACGGGAGTGATATCTCAAACAGTCTACGCTTTGATCGTTCCCTGGAATACCAGTAGTAGTTTCCGATGCACATCTAGTGGCATTCTGTAATCTGTGCACTATCAGAGTGTCGATGAATCACAGAAATAGCATCGGGATTGAATACAACAGTCACCATGCGTACTTTCCTCCATGGGAGTAATGTCTCAAACAGTCTACGCTTTGATCGTTCCCTGGAAGACCAGTAGTAGTTTCCGATGCACATCTGGAGGTATTCTGTAATCAGTGGACTATCAGAGTGATGATGAAACACAGAAATTGCATCGCGATTAAATACAAGTCACCATGCGTACTTTCCTCCATGGGAGTAATGTCTGATACAGTCTACGCTTCGATCGTTCCCAGGAAGACCAGTAGTAGTTTCCGATGCACATCTGGAAACAATCTGTAATCTGTGGACTATCAGAGTGTTGATGAAACACAGAAATTGCATCGGGATTGAATACAACAGTCAACATCCGCACTTTCCTCCATGGAAGTAACGTCTGAAACAGTGTACGCTTTGATCGTTCCCTGGAAGACCAGTAGTACTTTCCGATGCACATCTGGTGGCATTCTGTAATCTGTGGACTATCAGAGTGTTGATGAAACACAGAAATTGCATCGGGATTGAATACAACAGTCACCATACGCACTTTCCTCCATGAGAATAGTGTCTCAAACAGTCTACGCTCTGATCGTTCTCTGGATGACCAGTAGTAGATTCCGATGGACAACTGATGGCATTCTGTAATCTGTGGACTATCAGAGTGTTGATGAAACACAGAAAATCCATCGGGATTGAATACAACAGTCAGCATGGGCATTTTCCTCCATGGGAGTAATGTCTCAAACAGTCTACGCTTTGATCGTTCCCTGGAAGACCAGTAGTAGTCGCCGATGCACATCTCGTGGCATTTTGTAATCTGTGGACTAACAGAGTGTTGATGCAACGCAGAAATTGCATCGAGATTGAATACAACAGTCAATATTCGCACTTTCCTCCATGGGAGTAATTTCTCACACATAATACGCTTTGATCGTTCCCTGGAAGACCAGTAGTAATTTCCGATGCACATCTGGAGGCACTCTGTACTCTGTGACTATCAGAGTGTTGATGAAACACAGAAATTGCATCGGGATTGAATATAACAGTCACAATAAGCACTTTCCTCGATGGGAGTAATGTCTAAAACAGTCTACGCTTTGATCGTTCCCTGGAAGACCAGTAGTAGTTTCCGATGCACATCTGGTGGCATTCTATAACCTGTGGACTATCAGAGTGTTGATGAAACATAGGAATAGCATCGGGATTTAACACAACAGTCACCTTGCGTACTTTCCTCCATGGGAGTAATGTCCCAAACAGTCTACGCTTTGATCGTTCCCTGGAAGACCAGTAGTAGTCGCCGATGCACATCTGGTGGCATTCTGTAATCTGTGGACTAACAGAGTGTTGATGCAACGCAGAAATTGCATCGAGATTGAATACAACAGTCAATATTCGCACTTTCCTCCATGGGAGTAATTTCTCAAACATACTACGCTTTGATCGTTCCCTGGAAGACCAGTAGTAATTTCCGATGCACATCTGGAGGCATTCTGTAATCTGTGACTATCAGAGTGTTGATGAAACACAGAAATTGCATCGGGATTGAATATAACAGTCACAATAAGCACTTTCCTCGATGGGAGTAATGTCTCAAACAGTCTACGCTTTGATCGTTCCCTGGAAGACCAGTAGTAGTTTCCGATGCACATCTGGTGGCATTCTGTAACCTGTGGACTATCAGAGTGTTGATGAAACATAGGAATAGCATCGGGATTTAACACAACAGTCACCTTGCGCACTTTCCTCTTTGGGAGTAGTGTCTCATACAGTCTACGCTTTGATCGTTCCCTGGAAAGCCAGTAGTAGTTTCCGATGCACATCTGGTGGCAATCTGTAATCTGTGGACTACCAGAGTGTTGATGAAACACAGAAATTGCATCGGGATTGAATACAACAGTCACCATCCGCACTTTCCTGCATGGAAGTAACGTCTGAAACAGTGTAAGCTTTGATCGGTCCCTGGAAGACCAGTAGTAGTTTCCGATGCACATCTGATGGCAGTCTGTAATCTGTGGACTGTCAGAGTGTTGATGAAACACAGAAATTGCATCGGGTTTGAATACAACAGTCAGCATAAGCACTTACCTCCATGGGATTAATGTCTCAAACAGTCTACGCTTTGATCGTTCCCTGGAAGACCAGTAGTAGTTTCCGATGCACTTCTGGTATCATTCTGTAATCTATGGACTATCAGAGTGTTGTTGAAACACAGAAATTGCATGGGGATTGATAACAACAGTCACTATGCGCACTTTCTTCCACGGGAGTAATGTCTCAAACAGTGTACGCTTTGATTATTCGATGGATGACCAGTAGTAGTTTCCGATGCACATCTGGAGGCATTCTGTAATCTGTGGACTATCTGAGTGTTGATGAAACACAGAAATTGCATCGGGATTGAATACAACAGTCACCATGCGCACTTTCCTCCATAAGAGTAATTCTCAAACAGTATACGCTTTGATCGTTCCCTGGAAGACCAGTGGTAGTTTCCGATGCACATCTGGTGGCATACTGTAATCTGTGGATTGCCAGAGAGTTGATGAAACACAGAAAATGCATCGGGATTGAATACAACAATCACCGTGCGCACTTTCCTCCACGGGAGTGATATCTCAAACAGTCTACGCTTTGATCGTTCCCTGGAATACCAGTAGTAGTTTCCGATGCACATCTAGTAGCATTCTGTAATCTGTGCACTATCAGAGTGTTGATGAAACACAGAAATAGCATCGGGATTGAATACAACAGTCACCATGCGTACTTTCCCCCATGGGAGTAATGTCTCAAACAGTCTACGCTTTGATCGTTCCCTGGAAGACCAGTAGTAGTTTCCGATGCACATCTGGAGGCATTCTGTAATCAGTGGACTATCAGAGTGATGATGAAACACAGAAATAGCATCGGGATTGAATACAACAGTCACCATGCGCACTTTCTTCCATAGGACTAATTCTCAAACATTCTACGCTTTCATCGTCCCTGGAAGACCAGTAGTAGATTCTGATGCACATCTGGTGGCATTCTGTAATCTGTGGACTATCAGAGTGTTGATGAAACACAGAAATTGCATCGCGATTAAACACAACAGTCACCATGCGTACTTTCCTCCATGGGAGTAATGTCTCAGACAGTCTACGCTTTGATCGTTCTCTGGATGACCAGTAGTAGATTCCGATGGACAACTGATGGCATTCTGTAATCTGTGGACTATCAGAGTGTTGATGAAACGCAGAAAATGCATCGGGATTGAATACAACAGTCACCATGGGCATTTTCCTCCATGGGAGTAATGTCTCAAACAGTCTACGCTTTGATCGTTCCCTGGAAGACCAGTAGTAGTCGCCGATGCACATCTGGTGGCATTCTGTAATCTGTGGAGTAACAGAGTGTTGATGCAACACAGAAATTGCATCGAGATTGAATACAACAGTCAATATTCGCACTTTCCTCCATGGGAGTAATTTCTCAAACATACTACGCTTTGATCGTTCCCTGGAGGACCAGTAGTAATTTCCGATGCACATCTGGAGCCATTCTGTAATCTGTGACTATCAGAGTGTTGATGAAACACAGAAATTGCATCGGGATTGAATACAACAGTCAACATCCGCACTTTCCTCCATGGGAGTAATGTCTCAAACAGTCTACGATTTGATCGTTCCCTGGAAGACCAGTAGTAGTTTCCGATGCACCTCTGGAGGCATTCTGTAATCAGTGGACTATCAGAGTGATGATGAAACACAGAAATTCCGTCCGGATTGAATACAAGAGTAACCATGCGCACTTTCCTCCATGGGAGAAATTATCAACCATTCTATGCTTTGATCGTTCCCTGGAAGACCAGTAGTAGATTCCGATGCACATCTGGTGGCATTCTCTAATCTGTGGACTATCCGAGTGTTGATGAAACACAGAAATTGCATCGCGATTAAATACAACAGTCACCATGCGTACTTTCCTCCATGGGAGTAATGTCTGATACAGTCTACGCTTCGATCGTTCCCAGGAAGGCCAATAGTAGTTTCCGATGCACATCTGGAAACAATCTGTAATCTGTGGACTATCAGAGTGTTGATGAAACACAGAAATTGCATCGGGATTGAATACAACAGTCAACATCCGCACTTTCCTCCATGGAAGTAACGTCTGAAACAGTGTACACTTTGATCGTTCCCTGGAAGACCAGTAGTACTTTCCGATGCACATCTGGTGGCATTCTGTAATCTGTGGACTATCAGAGTGTTGATGAAACACAGAAATTGCATCGGGATTGAATACAACAGTCACCATACGCACTTTCCTCCATGAGAATAGTGTCTCAAACAGTCTACGCTCTGATCGTTCAATGGAAGACCAGTAGTGATTTCCGATGCACAACTGGTGGCATTCTGTAATCTGTGGACTATCAGAGCGATGATGAAACACAGAAAATGCATCGGGATTGAATACAACAATCACCATGCGCACTTTCCATCACAGGAGTGATATCTCAAACAGTCTACGCTTTGATCGTTCCCTGGAATACCGGTAGTAGTTTCCGATGCACATCTGGTGGCATTCTGTAATCTGTGGACTATCAGAGTGTTGATGAAACACAGAAAAGCATCGGGATTGAATACAACAGTCACCATGCGCACTTTCTTCCATAGGACTAATTCTCAAACATTCTACGCTTTGATCGTCCCTGGAAGACCAGTAGTAGATTCCAATGCACACCTGGTGGCATTCTGTAATCTGTGGACTATCAGAGTGTTGATGAAACACAGAAATTGCATCGCGATTAAATACAACAGTCACCATGCGTACTTTCCTCCATGGGAGTAATGTCTCAGACAGACTACGCTTTGATATTTCTCTGGATGACCAGTAGTAGATTTCGATGCACATCTGGAGGCATTCTGTAATCTGTGACTATCAGAGTGTTGATGAAACACAGAAATTGCATCGGGATTGAATATAACAGTCACCATGCGCACTTTCCTCCATGGGAGTAATGTCTGATACAGTCTACGCTTCGATCGTTCCCAGGAAGACCAGTAGTAATTTCCGATGCACATCTGGAGGCATTCTGTAATCAGTGGACTATCAGAGTGATGATGAAACACAGAAATTCCATCGGGATTGAATATAACAATCACAATAAGCACTTTCCTCGATGGGAGTAATGTCTCAAACAGTCTACGCTTTGATCGTTCCCTGGAAGACCAGTAGTAGTTTCCGATGCACATCTGGAGGCATTCTGTAATCAGTGGACTATCAGAGTGATGATGAAACACAGAAATAGCATCGGGATTGAATACAACAGTCACCATGCGCACTTTCTTCCATAGGACTATTTCTCAAACATTCTACGCTTTGATCGTCCCTGGAAGACCAGTAGTAATTTCCGATGCACATCTGGAGGCATTCTGTAATCAGTGGACTATCAGAGTGATGATGAAACACAGAAATTCCTTCGGGATTGAATATAACAGTCACAATAAGCACTTTCCTCGATTGGAGTAATGTCTCAAACAGTCTACGCTTTGATCGTTCCCTGGAAGACCAGTAGTAGTTTCCGATGCACATCTGGTGGCATTCTGTAACCTGTGGACTATCAGAGTGTTGGTGAAACATAGGAATAGCATCGGGATTTAACACAACAGTCACGTTGCGCACTTTCCTCTTTGGGAGTAATGTCTCATACAGTCTACGCTTTGATCGTTCCCTGGAAAGCCAGTAGTAGTTTCCGATGCACATCTGATGGCAGTCTGTAATCTGTGGACTGTCAGAGTGTTGATGAAACACAGAAATTGCATCGGGATTGTATACAACAGTCAGCATGCGCACTTTCCTCCATGGGATTAATGTCTCAAACAGTCTACGCTTTGATCGTTCCCTGGAAGACCAGTAGTAGTTTCCGATGCACATCTGGTATCATTCTGTAATCTATGGACTCTCAGAGTGTTGATGAAACACAGAAATTGCATGGGGATTGATAACAACAGTCACTATGTGCACTTTCTTCCACGGGAGTAATGTCTCAAACAGTGTACGCTTTGATTATTCGATGGAAGACCAGTAGTAGTTTCCGATGCACATCTGGAGGCATTCTGTAATCTGTGGACTATCTGAGTGTTGATGAAACACAGATATTGCATCGGGATTGAATACAACAGTCACCATGCGCACTTTCCTCCATGGGAGTAATTCTCAAACAGTCTACGCTTTGATCGTTCCCTGGAAGACCAGTGGTAGTTTCCGATGCACATCTGGTGGCATACTGTAATCTGTGGACTACCAGAGTGTTGATGAAACACAGAAAATGCATCGGGATTGAATACAACAATCACCGTGCGCACTTTCCTCCACGGGAGTGATATCTCAAACAGTCTACGCTTTGATCGTTCCCTGGAATACCAGTAGTAGTTTCCGATGCACATCTAGTGGCATTCTGTATCTGTGCACTATCAGAGTGTTGATGAAACACAGAAATAGCATCGGGATTGAATACAACAGTCACCATGCGCACTTTCCACCATGGGAGTAATGTCTCAAACAGTCTACGCTTTGATCGTTCCCTGGAAGACCAGTAGTAGTTTCCGATGCACATCTGGAGGCATTCTGTAATCAGTGGACTATCAGAGTGATGATGAAACACAGAAATAGCATCGGGATTGAATACAACAGTCACCATGCGCACTTTTTTCCATAGGACTAATTCTCAAACATTCTACGCTTTGATCGTCCCTGGAAGACCAGTAGTAGATTCCTATGCACATCTGGTGGCATTCTGTAATCTGTGGACTATCAGAGTGTTGATGAAACACAGAAATTGCATCGCGATTAAATACAACAGTCACCATGCGTACTTTCCTCCATGGGAGTAATGTCTCAGACAGTCTACGCTTTGATCGTTCTCTGGATGACCAGTAGTAGATTCCGATGGACAACTGATGGCATTCTGAAATCTGTGGACTATCAGAGTGTTGATAAAACACAGAAAATGCATCGGGATTGAATACAACAGTCACCATGGGCATTTTCCTCCATGGGAGTAATGTCTCAAACAGTCTACGCTTTGATCGTTCCCTGGAAGACCAGTAGTAGTCGCCGATGCACATCTGGTGTCATTCTGTAATCTGTGGACTAACAGAGTGTTGATGCAACACAGTAATTGCATCGAGATTGAATACAACAGTCAATATTCGCACTTTCCTCCATGGGAGTAATTTCTCAAACACACTACGCTTTGATCGTTCCCTGGAAGACCAGTAGTAATTTCCGATGCACATCTGGAGGCATTCTGTAATCTGTGACTATCAGAGTGTTGATGAAACACAGAAATTGCATCGGGATTGAATATAACAGTCACAATAAGCACTTTCCTCGATGGGAGTAATGTCTCAAACAGTCTACGCTTTGATCGTTCCCTGGAATACCAGTAGTAGTTTCCGATGCACATCTGGAGGCATTCTGTAATCAGTGGACTATCAGGGTGATGATGAAACACAGAAATTCCTTCCGGATTGAATACAAGAGCAACCATGCGCACTTTCCTCCATGGGAGAAATTATCAAACATTCTATACTTTGATCGTTCCCTGGAAGACCAGTAGTAGTTTCCGATTGCACATCTGGTGGCATTCTGTAACTTGTGGACTATCAGAGTGTTGGTGAAACATAGAAATAGCATCGGGATTTAATACAACAGTCACCATGCGCACTTTCCTCCATGGGAGTAATGTCTGATACAGTCTACGCTTCGATCGTTCCCACGAAGACCAGTAGTAGTTTCCGATGCACATCTGGAAACAATCTGTAATCTGTGGACTATCAGAGTGTTGATGAAACACAGAAATTGCATCGGGATTCAATACAACAGTCAACATCCGCACTTTCCTCCATGGAAGTAACGTCTGAAACAGTGTACGCTTTGATCGTTCCCTGGAAGACCAGTAGTACTTTCCGATGCACATCTGGTGGCATTCTGTAATCTGTGGACTATCAGAGAGTTGATGAAACACAGAAATTGCATCGGGATTGAATACAACAGTCACCATACGCACTTTCCTCCATGAGAATAGTGTCTCAAACAGTCTACGATCTGATCGTTCAATGGAAGACCAGTAGTGATTTCCGATGCACAACTGGTGGCATTCTGTAATCTGTGGACTATCAGAGTGATGATGAAACACAGAAAATGCATCGGGATTGAATACAACAATCACCATGCGCACTTTCCATCACAGGAGTGATATCTCAAACAGTCTACGCTTTGATCGTTCCCTGGAATACCGGTAGTAGTTTCCGATGCACATCTGGTGGCATTCTGTAATCTGTGGACTATCAGAGTGTTGATGAAACACAGAAATAGCATCGGGATTGAATACAACAGTCACCATGCGCACTTTCCTCCATGGGAGTAATGTCTCAGACAGTCTACGCTTTGATCGTTCTCTGGATGACCAGTAGTAGATTCCGATTTACAACTGATGGCATTCTGTAATCTGTGGACTATCAGAGTGTTGATGAAACAAAGAAAATGCATCGGGATTGAATACAACAGTCACCATGGGCATTTTCCTCCATGGGAGTAATGTCTCAAACAGTCTACGCTTTGATCGTTCCCTGGAAGACCAGTAGTAGTCGCCGATGCACATCTGGTGGCATTCTGTAATCTGTGGACTAACAGAGTGTTGATGCAACACAGACATTGCATCGAGATTGAATACAACAGTCAATATTCGCACTTTCCTCCATGGGAGTAATTTCTCAAACAGTCTACGCTTTGATCGTTCCCTGGAAGACCAGTAGTAATTTCCGATGCACATCTGGAGGCATTCTGTAATCTGTGACTATCAGAGTGCTGATGAAACACAGAAATTGCATCGGGAATGAATACAACAGTCACCATGCGCACTTTCCTCCATGAGAGTGATATCTCAAAAATTCTACGCTTTGATCGTTCCCTGGAATACCAGTAGTAGTTTACGATGCACATCTGGTGGCATTCTGTAACCTGTGGACTATCAGAGTGTTGGTGAAGCATAGAAATAGCATCGGGATTTAATACAACTGTCACCATGCGCACTTTCCTCCATGGGAGTAATGTCTGATACAGTGTACGCTTCGATCGTTCCCAGGAAGACCAGTAGTAGTTTCCGATGCACATCTGGAAACAATCTGTAATCTGTGGACTATCAGAGTGTTGATGAAACACAGAAATTGCATCGGGATTGAATACAACAGTCACCATACGCACTTTCCTCCATGAGAATAGTGTCTCAAACAGTCTACGCTCTGATCGTTCAATGGAAGACCAGTAGTGATTTCCGATGCACATCTGGAGGCATTCTGTAATCTGTGGACTATCAGAGTGATGATGAAACACAGAAAATGCATCGGGATTGAATACAACAATCACCATGCGCACTTTCCATCACAGGAGTGATATCTCAAACAGTCTACGCTTTGATCGTTCCCTGGAATACCGGTAGTAGTTTCCGATGCACATCTGGTGGCATTCTGTAATCTGTGGACTATCAGAGTGTTGATGAAACACAGAAATAGCATCGGAATTGAATACAACAGTCACCATGCGCACTTTCTTCCATAGGACTAATTCTCAAACATTCTACGCTTTGATCGTCCCTGGAAGACCAGTAGTAGATTCCGATGCACATCTGGTGGCATTCTGTAATCTGTGGACTATCAGAGTGTTGATGAAACACAGAAATTGCATCGCGATTAAATACAATAGTCACCATGCGTACTTTCCTCCATGGGAGTAATGTCTCAGACAGTCTACGCTTTGATCGTTCTCTGGATGACCAGTAGTAGATTCCGATTTACAACTGATGTTATTCTGTAATCTGTGGACTATCAGTGTGTTGATGAAACACAGAAAATGCATCGGGATTGAATTCAACAGTCACCATGGGCATTTTCCTCCATAGGAGTAATGTCTCAAACAGTCTACGCTTTGATCGTTCCCTGGAAGACCAGTAGTAGTCGCCGATGCACATCTGGTGGCATTCTGTAATCTGTGGACTAACAGAGTGTTGATGCAACACAGACATTGCATCGAGATTGAATACAACTGTCAATATTCGCACTTTCCTCCATGGGAGTAATTTCTCAAACAGTCTACGCTTTGATCGTTCCCTGGAAGACCAGTAGTAATTTCCGATGCACATCTGGAGGCATTCTGTAATCTGTGACTATCAGAGTGTTGATGAAACACAGAAATTGCATCGGCATTGAATATAACAGTCACCATGCGCACTTTCTCCACGGGAGTAATGTCTCAAACAGTCTACGCTTTGATCGTTCCCTGGAAGACCAGTAGTAGTTTCCGATGCACATCTGGAGGCATTCTGTAATCAGTGGACTATCAGAGTGATGATGAAACACAGAAATTCCATCCGGATTGAATACAAGGGTAACCATGCGCACTTTCCTCCATGGGAGAAATTATCAAACTTTCTATGCTTTGATCGTTCCCTGGAAGACCAGTAGTAGTTTAAGATGAACATCTGGTGGCATTCTGTAACCTGTGGACTATCAGAGTGTTGGTGAAACATAGAAATAGCATCGGGATTTAATACAACAGTCACCATGCGCACTTTCCTCCATGGGAGTAATGTCTGATACAGTGTACGCTTCGATCGTTCCCAGGAAGACCAGTAGTAGTTTCCGATGCACATCTGGAAACAATTTGTAATCTGTGGACTATCAGAGTGTTGATGAAACACAGAAATTGCATCGGGATTGAATACAACAGTCACCATACGCACTTTCCTACATGAGAATAGTGTCTCAAACAGTCTACGCTCTGATCGTTCAATGGAAGACCAGTAGTGATTTCCGATGCACATCTGGAGGCATTCTGTAATCTGTGGACTATCAGAGTGATGATGAAACACAGAAAATGCATCGGGATTGAATACAACAATCACCATGCGCACTTTCCATCACAGGAGTGATATCTCAAACAGTCTACGCTTTGATCGTTCCCTGGAATACCGGTAGTAGTTTCCGATGCACATCTGGTGGCATTCTGTAATCTGTGGACTATCAGAGTGTTGATGAAACACAGAAATAGCATCGGCATTGAATACAACAGTCACCATGCGCACTTTCTTCCATAGGACTAATTCTCAAACATTCTACGCTTTGATCGTCCCTTGAAGACCAGTAGTAGATTCCGATGCACATCTGGTGGCATTCTGTAATCTGTGGACTATCAGAGTGTTGATGAAACACAGAAATTGCATCGGGATTGAATATAACAGTCACAATAAGGACTTTCCTCGATGGGAGTAATGTCTCAAACAGTCTACGCTTTGATCGTTCCCTGGAATACCGGTAGTAGTTTCCGATGCACATCTGGTGGCATTCTGTAATCTGTGGACTATCAGAGCGTTGATGAAACACAGAAATTGCATCGGGATTGAATACAACAGTCAACATCGGCACTTTCCTCCATGGAGGTAACGTCTGAAACAGTGTACGCTTTGAACGTTCCCTGGAAGACCAGTAGTAGTTTCCGATGCACATCTGGTGGCATTCTGTAATCAGTGGACTATCAGAGTGATGATGAAACACAGAAATTCCATCGGGATTGAATATAACAGTCACAATAAGCACTTTCCTCGATGGGAGTAATGTCTCAAACAGTCTACGCTTTGATCGTTCCCTGGAAGACCAATAGTAGTTTCCGATGCACATCTGGAGGCATTCTGTAATCAGTGGACTATCAGAGTGATGATGAAACACAGAAATTCCATCGGGATTGAATATAACAGTCACAATAAGCACTTTCCTCGATGGGAGTAATGTCTCAAAGAGTCTACGCTTTGATCGTTCCCTGGAAGACCAGTAGTACTTTCCGATGCACATCTGGTGGCATTCTGTAATCTGTGGACTATCAGAGAGTTGATGAAACACAGAAATTGCATCGGGATTGAATACAACAGTCACCATACGCACTTTCCTCCATGAGAATAGTGTCTCAAACAGTCTACGCTCTGATCGTTCAATGGAAGACCAGTAGTGATTTCCGATGCACAACTGGTGGCATTCTGTAATCTGTGGAATATCAGAGTGATGATGAAACACAGAAAATGCATCGGGATTGAATACAACAATTTCCATGCGCACTTTCCATCACAGGAGTGATATCTCAAACAGTCTACGCTTTGATCGTTCCCTGGAATATCGGTAGTAGTTTCCGATGCACATCTGGTGGCATTCTGTAATCTGTGGACTATCAGAGTGTTGATGAAACACAGAAAAGCATCGGGATTGAATACAACAGTCACCATGCGCACTTTCTTCCATAGGACTAATTCTCAAACATTCTACGCTTTGATCGTCCCTGGAAGACCAGTAGTAGATTCCGATGCACACCTGGTGGCATTCTGTAATCTGTGGACTATCAGAGTGTTGATGAAACACAGAAATTGCATCGCGATTAAATACAACAGTCACCATGCGTACTTTCCTCCATGGGAGTAATGTCTCAGACAGTCTACGCTTTGATCGTTCTCTGGATGACCAGTAGTAGATTCCGATGGACAACTGATGGCATTCTGTAATCTGTGGACTATCAGAGTGTTGATGAAACACAGAAAATGCATCGGGATTGAATACAAAAGTCACCATGGGCATTTTCCTCCATGGGAGTAATGTCTCAAACAGTCTACGTTTTGATCGTTCCCTGGAAGACCAGTAGCAGTCGCCGATGCACATCTGGTGGCATTCTGTAATCTGTGGACTAACAGAGTGTTGATGCAACACAGAAATTGCATCGAGATCGAATACAACAGTCAATATTCGCACTTTCCTCCATGGGAGTAATTTCTCAAACAGTCTACGCTTTGATCGTTCCCTGGAAGACCAGTACTAATTTCCGATGCACATCTGGAGGCATTCTGTAATCTGTGACTATCAGAGTGTTGATGAAACACAGAAATTGCATCGGGATTGAATATAACAGTCACCATGCGCACTTTCTCCACGGGAGTAATGTCTCAAACAGTCTACGCTTTGATCGTTCCCTGGAAGACCAGTAGTAGTTTCCGATGCACATCTGGAGGCATTCTGTAATCAGTGGACTATCAGAGTGATGATGAAACACAGAAATTCCATCCGGATTGAATACAAGAGTAACCATGCGCACTTTCCTCCATGGGAGAAATTATCAAACATTCTATGCTTTGATCGTTCCCTGGAAGACCAGTAGTAGTTTACGATGCACATCTGGTGGCATTCTGTAACCTGTGGACTATCAGAGTGTTGGTGAAACATAGAAATAGCATCGGGATTTAATACAACAGTCACCATGCGCACTTTCCTCCATGGGAGTATTGTCTGATACAGTCTACGTTTCGATCGCTCCCAGGAAGACCAGTAGTAGTTTCCGATGCACATCTGGAAACAATCTGTAATCTGTGGACTATCGGAGTGTTGATGAAACACAGAATTTGCATCGGGATTGAATACAACAGTCACCATACGCACTTTCCTCCATGAGAATAGTGTCTCAAACAGTCTACGCTCTGATCGTTCAATGGAAGACCAGTAGTGATTTCCGATGCCGTTCTGGAGGAATTCTGTAATCTGTGGACTATCAGAGTGATGACGAAACACAGAAAATGCATCGGGATTGAATACAACAATCACCATGCGCACTTTCCATCACAGGAGTGATATCTCAAACAGTCTACGCTTTGATCGTTCCCTGGAATACCGGTAGTAGTTTCCGATGCACATCTGGTGGCATTCTGTAATCTGTGGACTATCAGAGTGTTGATGAAACACAGAAATAGCATCGGCATTGAATACAACAGTCACCATGCGCACTTTCTTCCATAGGACTAATTCTCAAACATTCTACGCTTTGATCGTCCCTGGAAGACCAGTAGTAGATTCCGATGCACATCTGGTGGCATTCTGTAATCTGTGGACTATCAGAGTGTTGATGAAACACAGAAATTGCATCGCGATTAAATACAACAGTCACCATGCGTACTTTCCTCCATGGGAGTAAGGTCTCAGACAGTCTACGCTTTGATCGTTCTCTGGATGACCAGTAGTAGATTCCGATTTACAACTGATGGCATTCTGTAATCTGTGGACTATCAGAGTGTTGATGAAACACAGAAAATGCATCGGGATTGAATACAACAGTCACCATGCTCACTTTCCTCCATGGGAGTAATGTCTCAAGCAGTCTACGCTTTGATCGTTCCCTGGAAGACCAGTAGTAGTCGCCGATGCACATCTGGTGGCATTCTGTAATCTGTGGACTAACAGAGTGTTGATGCAACACAGACATTGCATCGAGATTGAATACAACAGTCAATATTCGCACTTTCCTCCATGGGAGTAATTTCTCAAACAGTCTACGCTTTGATCGTTCCCTGGAAGACCAGTAGTAGTTTCCGATGCACATCTGGTGGCATTCTGTAATCTGTGGCCTATCATAGTGTTGATGAAACACAGAAAATGCATCGGGATTGAATTCAACAGTCACCATACGCACTTTCCTCCATGGGAGTAATTTCTCAAACAGTCTACGCTTTGATCGTTCCCTGGAAGACCAGTAGTAATTTTCGATGCACATCTGGAGGCATTCTGTAATCTGTGACTATCAGAGTGTTGATGAAACACAGAAATTGCATCGGGATTGAATATAACTGTCACACTAAGCACTTTCCTCGATGGGAGTAATGTCTCAAACAGTCTACGCTTTGATCGTTCCCTGGAATACCGGTAGTAGTTTCCGATGCACATCTGGTGGCATTCTGTAATCTGTGGACTATCAGAGTGTTGATGAAACACAGAAATTGCATCGGGATTGAATACAACAGTCAACATCCGCACTTTCCTCCATGGAAGTAACGTCTGAAACAGTGTACGATTTGAACGTTCCCTGGAAGACCAGTAGTAGTTTCCGATGCACATCTGGTGGCATTCAGTAATCAGTGGACTATCAGAGTGATGATGAAACACAGAAATTCCATCGGGATTCAATATAACAGTCACAATAAGCACTTTCCTCGATGGGAGTAATGTCTCAAACAGTCTAAGCTTTGATCGTTCCCTGGAAGACCAATAGTAGTTTCCGATGCACATCTGGAGGCATTCTGTAATCAGTGGACTATCAGAGTGATGATGAAACACAGAAATTCCATCCGGATTGAATACAAGAGTAACCATGCGCACTTTCCTCCATGGGAGAAATTATCAAACATTCTATGCTTTGATCGTTCCCTGGAAGACCAGTAGTACTTTCCGATGCACAACTGGTGGCATTCTGTAATCTGTGGACTATCAGAGTGATGATGAAGCACAGAAAATGCATCGGGATTGAATGCAACAATCACCATGCGCACCTTCCATCACAGGAGTGATATTTCAAACAGTCTACGTTTTGATCGTTCCCTGGAATACCGGTAGTAGTTTCCGATGCACATCTGGTGGCATTCTGTAATCTGTGGACTATCAGAGTGTTGATAAAACACAGAAATAGCATCGGGATTGAATACAACAATCACCATGCGCACTTTCTTCCATAGCACTAATCCTCAAACATTCTACGTTTTGATCGTCCCTGGAAGACCAGTAGTAGATTCAGATGCACATCTGGTGGCATTCTGTAACCTGTGGACTACAAGAGTGTTGATGAAACACAGAAATTGCATCGCGATTAAATACAACAGTCACCATGCGTACTTTCCTCCATGGGAGTAATGTCTCAGACAGTCTACGCTTTGATCGTTCTCTGGATGACCAGTAGTAGATTCCGATGGACAACTGATGGCATTCTGTAATCTGTGGACTATCAGAGTGTTGATGAAACACAGAAAATGCATCGGGATTGAATACAACAGTCACCATGGGCATTTTCCTCCATGGGAGTAATGTCTCAAACAGTCTACGCTTTGATCGTTCCCTGGAAGACCAGTAGTAGTCGCCGATGCACATCTGGTGGCATTCTGTAATCTGTGGACTAACAGAGTGTTGATGCAACACAGAAATTGCATTGAGATTGAATACAACAGTCAATATTCGCACTTTCCTCCATGGGAGTAATTTCTCAAACAGCCTACGCTTTGATCGTTCCCTGGAAGACCAGTAGTAATTTCCGATGCACATCTGGAGGCATTCTGTAATCTGTGACTATCAGAGTGTTCATGAAACACAGAAATTGCATCGGGATTGAATATAACAGTCACCATGCGCACTTTCCTCCATGGGAGTAATGTCTGAAACAGTCTACGCTTCGATCGTTCCCAGGAAGACCAGTAGTAGTTTCCGATGCACATCTGGAAACAATCTGTAATCTGTGGACTATCAGAGTGTTGATGAAACACAGAAATTGCATCGGGATTGAATACAACAGTCAACATCCGCACTTTCCTCGATGGAAGTAACGTCTGAAACAGTGTACGCTTTGATCGTTCCCTGGAAGACCAGTAGTAGTTTCCGATGCACATCTGGTGGCATTCTGTAATCTGTGGACTATCAGAGTGTTGATGAAACACAGAAATTTAATCGGGATTGAATTGAACAGTCACCATACTCACTTTCCTCCATTGGAGTAATTTCTCAAACAGTCTACGCTTTGATCGTTCCCTGGAAGACCAGTAGTAATTTCCGATGCACATCTGGAGGCATTCTGTAATCTGTGACTATCAGAGTGTTGATGAAACACAGAAATTGCATCGGGATTGAATATAACAGTCACAATAAGCACTTTCCTCGATGGGAGTAATGTCTCAAACAGACTACGCTTTGATCGTTCCCTGGAAGACCAGTTGTAGTTTCCGATGCACATCTGGAGGCATTCTGTAGTCAGTGGACTATCAGAGTGATGATGAAACACAGAAATTCCATCGGGATTGAATACAAGAGTAGCAATGCGAACTTTCCTCCATGGGAGAAATTATCAAACATTCTATGCTTTGATCGTTCCCTGGAGGACCAGTAGTAGTTTCCGATGCACATCTGGTGGCATTCTGTAACCTGTGGACTATCAGAGTGTTGGTGAAACATAGAAATAGCATCGGGATTTAATACAACAGTCACCATGCGCACTTACCTCCATGGGAGTAATGTCTGATACAGTCTACGCTTCAATCGTTCCCAGGAAGACCAGTAGTAGTTTCCGATGCTCATCTGGAAACAATCTGTAATCTGTCGACTATCAGAGTGTTGATGAAACACAGAAATTGCATCGGGATTGAATACAACAGTCACCATACGCACTTTCCTCCATGAGAATAGTGTCTCAAACAGTCTACGCTCAGATCGTTCAATGGAAGACCAGTAGTGATTTCCGATGCACAACTGGTGGCATTCTGTAATCTGTGGACTATCAGAGTGATGATGAAACACAGAAAATGCATCGGGATTGAATACAACAATCACCATGCGCACTCTCCATCACAGAAGTGATATCTCAAACAGTCTACGCTTTGATCGTTCCCTGGAATACCGGTAGTAGTTTCCGATGCACATCTGGTGGCATTCTGCAATCTGTGGACTATCAGAGTGTTGATGAAACACAGAAATTGCATCGGGATTGAGTACAACAGTCAACATCCGCACTCTCCTCCATGGAAGTAACGTCTGAAACAGTGTACGCTTTGATCGTTCCCTGGAAGACCAGTAGTAGTTTCCGATGCACATCTGGTGGTATTCTGTAATCTGTCGACTATCAGAGTGTTGATGAAACACAGAAATTGCATCGCGATTAAATACAACAGTCACCATGCGTACTTTCCTCCGTGGGATTGATGTCTCAGACAGTCTACGCTTTGATCGTTCTCTGGATGACCAGTAGTAGATTCCGATGGACAACTGATGGCATTCTGTAATCTGTGGACTATCAGAGTGTTGATGAAACACAGAAAATGCATCGGGATTGAATACAACAGCCACCATGGGCATTTTCCTCCATGGGAGTAATGTCTGAAACAGTCTACGCTTTGATCGTTCCCTGGAAGACCAGTAGTAGTTTCGAATGCACATCTGGTGGCATTCTGTCATCTATGATCTATCAGAGTGTTGATGAAACACAGAAATTGCATCGGGATTGAATACAACATGCACCATGCGCACTTTCCTCCATGGGAGTAATGTCTCAAACAGTCTACGCTTTGATCGTTCCCTGGAAGACCAGTAGTAGTCTCCGATGCACATCTGTTGGCATTCTGTAATCTGTGGGCTAACAGAGTGTTGATGAAACACAGAAATTGCATCGGGATTGAATACGTCAATATTGGCACGTTCCTAAATCGGAATAATGTCTCAAACAGTCTACGATTTGATCGTTCCCTGGAAGACCAGTAGTAGATTCCGATGGACAACTGATGGCATTCTGTAATCTGTGGACTATCAGAGTGTTGATGAAACACAGAAATTGCATCGGGATTGAATATAACAGTCACAATAAGCACTTTCCTCGATGGGAGTAATGTCTCAAACAGTCTACGCTTTGATCGTTCCCTGGAAGACCAGTAGTAGTTTCCGATGCACACCTGGAGGCATTCTGTAATCAGTGGACTATCAGAATGATGATGAAACACAGAAATTCCATCGGGATTGAATACAAGAGTAACCATGCGCACTTTCCTCCATGGGAGAAATTATCAAACATTCTATGCTTTGATCGTTCCCTGGAAGACCAGTAGTACTTTCCGATGCACATCTGGATGCATTCTGTAACCTGTGGACTATCAGAGTGTTGGTGAAACATAGAAATAGCATCGGGATTTAATACAACAGTCACCATGCGCACTTTCCTCCATGGACGTAACGTCTGAAACAGTGTACGCTTTGATCGTTCCCTGGAAGACCAGTAGTAGTATCCGATGCACATCTGATGGCATTCTGTAATCTGTGGACTATCAGAGTGTTGATGAAACACAGAAATTGCATCGGGATTGAATACAACAGACACCATGCGCATTTTCCTCCAGATGAGTAATGTCTCAAACAGTCTACGCTTTGATCGTTCCCTGGAATACCAGTAGTACTCTCCGATGCACATCTGGTAGCATTCTGTAATCTGTGGACTAACAGAGTGTTGATGAAACATAGAAATTGCATCGGGATTGAATACATCAGCCAATATTCCCACTTTCCTCCATGGGAGTAATGTCTCAAACAGTCTACGCTTTGATCGTTCCCTGGAAGACCAGTAGTAATTTCCGATGCACATCTGGAGGCATTCTGTAATCTGTGGACTATCAGAGTGTTGATGAAACACAGAAATTGGATCGGGATTGAATACAACAGTCACCTTGCGCACTTTCTCCATGGGAGTAATGTCTCAAACAGTCTAGGCTTTGATCGTTCCCTGGAAGACCAGTAGTAGTTTCCGATGTTCATCTGGTGGCATTCTGTAATCTGTGGACTATCAGAGTGTTGATGAAACACAGAAATTGCATCGGGATTGTATACAACAGCCACCATACGCACTTTCCTCCATGAGAACAGTGTCTCAAACAGTCTACGCTTTGATCGTTCCCTGGAAGACCAGTAGTGATTTCCGATGCACAACTGGTGGCATTCTGTAATCTGCGGACTATCAGAGTGTTGATGAAACACAGAAAATGCATCGGGATTGAATACAACAATCACCATGCGCACTTTCCATCACAGGAGTGATATCTCAAACAGTCTACGCTTTGATCGTTCCCTGGAATACCGGTAATAGTTTCCGATGCACATCTGGTGGCATTCTGTAATCTGTGGACTATCAGAGTGTTGATGAAACACAGAAATAGCATCGGGATTGAATACAACAGTCACCATGCGCACTTTCCTCCATAGGACTAATTCTCAAACATTCTACGCTTTGATCGTCCTTGGAAGACCAGTAGTAGTTTCCGATGCACATCTGGTGGCATTCTGTAATCTGTGGACTATCAGAGTGTTGATGAAACACAGAAATTGCATCGCGATTAAATACAACAGTCACCATGCGTACTTTCCTCCATGGGAGTAATGTCTCAGACTGTCTACGCTTTAATCGTTCTCTGGATGACCAGTAGTAGATTCCGATGGACAACTGATGGCATTCTGTAATCTGTGGACTATCAGAGTGTTGATGAAACACAGAAAATGCATCGGGATTGAATACAACAGTCACAATAAGCACTTTCCTCGATGGGAGTAATCTCTCAAACAGTCTACGCTTTGATCGTTCCCTGGAAGACCAGTAGTAGTCGCCGATGCACATCTGGTGGCATTCTGTAATCTGTGGACTAACAGAGTGTTGATGAAACACAGAAATTGCATCGGGTTTGAATACAACAGTCAGCATGCGCACTTTCCTCCATGGGATTAATGTCTCAAACAGTCTACGCTTTGATCGTTCCCTGGGAGACCAGTAGTAGTTTCCGATGCACATCTGGTATCATTCTGTAATCTATGGACTATCAGAGTGTTGATGAAACACAGAAATTGCATGGGGATTGATAACAACAGCCACTATGCGCACTTTCTTCCACGGGAGTAATGTCTCAAACAGTGTACGCTTTGATTATTCGATGGAAGACCAGAAGTAGTTTCCGATGCACATCTGGAGGCATTCTGTAATCTGTGGACTATCTGAGTGTTGATGAAACACAGAAATTGCATCGGGATTGAATACAACAGTCACCATGCGCACTTTCCTCCATGGGAGTAATGTCTCAAGCAGTCTACGCTTTGATCGTTCCCTGGAAGACCAGTAGTAGTCGCCGATGCACATCTGGTGGCATTCTGTAATCTGTGGACTAACAGAGTGTTGATGAAACACAGAAATTGCATCGCGATTAAATACAACAGTCACCATGCGTACTTTCCTCCATGGGAGTAAGGTCTCAGACAGTCTACGCTTTGATCGTTCTCTGGATGACCAGTAGTAGATTCCGATTTACAACTGATGGCATTCTGTAATCTGTGGACTATCAGAGTGTTGATGAAACACAGAAAATGCATCGGGATTGAATACAACAGTCACCATGCTCACTTTCCTCCATGGGAGTAATGTCTCAAGCAGTCTACGCTTTGATCGTTCCCTGGAAGACCAGTAGTAGTCGCCGATGCACATCTGGTGGCATTCTGTAATCTGTGGACTAACAGAGTGTTGATGCAACACAGACATTGCATCGAGATTGAATACAACAGTCAATATTCGCACTTTCCTCCATGGGAGTAATTTCTCAAACAGTCTACGCTTTGATCGTTCCCTGGAAGACCAGTAGTAGTTTCCGATGCACATCTGGTGGCATTCTGTAATCTGTGGCCTATCATAGTGTTGATGAAACACAGAAAATGCATCGGGATTGAATTCAACAGTCACCATACGCACTTTCCTCCATGGGAGTAATTTCTCAAACAGTCTACGCTTTGATCGTTCCATGGAAGACCAGTAGTAATTTTCGATGCACATCTGGAGGCATTCTGTAATCTGTGACTATCAGAGTGTTGATGAAACACAGAAATTGCATCGGGATTGAATATAACTGTCACAATAAGCACTTTCCTCGATGGGAGTAATGTCTCAAACAGTCTACGCTTTGATCGTTCCCTGGAATACCGGTAGTAGTTTCCGATGCACATCTGGTGGCATTCTGTAATCTGTGGACTATCAGAGTGTTGATGAAACACAGAAATTGCTTCGGGATTGAATACAACAGTCAACATCCGCACTTTCCTCCATGGAAGTAACGTCTGAAACAGTGTACGATTTGAACGTTCCCTGGAAGACCAGTAGTAGTTTCCGATGCACATCTGGTGGCATTCAGTAATCAGTGGACTATCAGAGTGATGATGAAACACAGAAATTCCATCGGGATTCAATATAACAGTCACAATAAGCACTTTCCTCGATGGGAGTAATGTCTCAAACAGTCTAAGCTTTGATCGTTCCCTGGAAGACCAATAGTAGTTTCCGATGCACATCTGGAGGCATTCTGTAATCAGTGGACTATCAGAGTGATGATGAAGCACAGAAATTCCATCCGGATTGAATACAAGAGTAACCATGCGCACTTTCCTCCATGGGAGAAATTATCAAACATTCTATGCTTTGATCGTTCCCTGGAAGACCAGTAGTACTTTCCGATGCACAACTGGTGGCATTCTGTAATCTGTGGACTATCAGAGTGATGATGAAGCACAGAAAATGCATCGGGATTGAATACAACAATCACCATGCGCACCTTCCATCACAGGAGTGATATTTCAAACAGTCTACGTTTTGATCGTTCCCTGGAATACCGGTAGTAGTTTCCGATGCACATCTGGTGGCATTCTGTAATCTGTGGACTATCAGAGTGTTGATGAAACACAGAAATAGCATCGGGATTGAATACAACAATCACCATGCGCACTTTCTTCCATAGCACTAATCCTCAAACATTCTACGTTTTGATCGTCCCTGGAAGACCAGTAGTAGATTCAGATGCACATCTGGTGGCATTCTGTAACCTGTGGACTACAAGAGTGTTGATGAAACACAGAAATTGCATCGCGATTAAATACAACAGTCACCATGCGTACTTTCCTCCATGGGAGTAATGTCTCAGACAGTCTACGCTTTGATCGTTCTCTGGATGACCAGTAGTAGATTCCGATGGACAACTGATGGCATTCTGTAATCTGTGGACTATCAGAGTGTTGATGAAACACAGAAAATGCATCGGGATTGAATACAACAGTCACCATGGGCATTTTCCTCCATGGGAGTAATGTCTCAAACAGTCTACGCTTTGATCGTTCCCTGGAAGACCAGTAGTAGTCGCCGATGCACATCTGGTGGCATTCTGTAATCTGTGGACTAACAGAGTGTTGATGCAACACAGAAATTGCATTGAGATTGAATACAACAGTCAATATTCGCACTTTCCTCCATGGGAGTAATTTCTCAAACAGCCTACGCTTTGATCGTTCCCTGGAAGACCAGTAGTAATTTCCGATGCACATCTGGAGGCATTCTGTAATCTGTGACTATCAGAGTGTTCATGAAACACAGAAATTGCATCGGGATTGAATATAACAGTCACCATGCGCACTTTCCTCCATGGGAGTAATGTCTGATACAGTCTACGCTTCGATCGTTCCCAGGAAGACCAGTAGTAGTTTCCGATGCACATCTGGAAACAATCTGTAATCTGTGGCCTATCAGAGTGTTGATGAAACACAGAAATTGCATCGGGATTGAATACAACAGTCAACATCCGCACTTTCCTCCATGGAAGTAACGTCTGAAACAGTGTACGCTTTGATCGTTCCCTGGAAGACCAGTAGTAGTTTCCGATGCACATCTGGTGGCATTCTGTAATCTGTGGACTATCAGAGTGTTGATGAAACACAGAAATTTAATCGGGATTGAATTCAACAGTCACCATACGCACTTTCCTCCATTGGAGTAATTTCTCAAACAGTCTACGCTTTGATCGTTCCCTGGAAGACCAGTAGTAATTTCCGATGCACATCTGGAGGCATTCTGTAATCTGTGACTATCAGAGTGTTGATGAAACACAGAAATTGCATCGGGATTGAATATAACAGTCACAATAAGCACTTTCCTCGATGGGAGTAATGTCTCAAACAGACTACGCTTTGATCGTTCCCTGGAAGACCAGTTGTAGTTTCCGATGCACATCTGGAGGCATTCTGTAGTCAGTGGACTATCAGAGTGATGATGAAACACAGAAATTCCATCGGGATTGAATACAAGAGTAGCCATGCGAACTTTCCTCCATGGGAGAAATTATCAAACATTCTATGCTTTGATCGTTCCCTGGAAGACCAGTAGTAGTTTCCGATGCACATCTGGTGGCATTCTGTAACCTGTGGACTATCAGAGTGTTGGTGAAACATAGAAATAGCATCGGGATTTAATACAACAGTCACCATGCGCACTTACCTCCATGGGAGTAATGTCTGATACAGTCTACGCTTCAATCGTTCCCAGGAAGACCAGTAGTAGTTTCCGATGCACATCTGGAAACAATCTGTAATCTGTGGACTATCAGAGTGTTGATGAAACACAGAAATTGCATCGGGATTGAATACAACAGTCAACATCCGCACTCCCCTCCATGGAAGTAACGTCTGAAACAGTGTACGCTTTGATCGTTCCCTGGAAGACCAGTAGTAGTTTCCGATGCACATCTGGTGGCATTCTGTAATCTGTCGACTATCAGAGTGTTGATGAAACACAGAAATTGCATCGGGATTGAATACAACAGTCACCATACGCACTTTCCTCCATGAGAATAGTGTCTCAAACAGTCTACGCTCAGATCGTTCAATGGAAGACCAGTAGTGATTTCCGATGCACAACTGGTGGCATTCTGTAATCTGTGGACTATCAGAGTGATGATGAAACACAGAAAATGCATCGGGATTGAATACAACAATCACCATGCGCACTCTCCATCACAGAAGTGATATCTCAAACAGTCTACGCTTTGATCGTTCCCTGGAATACCGGTAGTAGTTTCCGATGCACATCTGGTGGCATTCTGCAATCTGTGGACTATCAGAGTGTTGATGAAACACAGAAATTGCATCGGGATTGAGTACAACAGTCAACATCCGCACTCTCCTCCATGGAAGTAACGTCTGAAACAGTGTACGCTTTGATCGTTCCCTGGAAGACCAGTAGTAGTTTCCGATGCACATCTGGTGGTATTCTGTAATCTGTCGACTATCAGAGTGTTGATGAAACACAGAAATTGCATCGCGATTAAATACAACAGTCACCATGCGTACTTTCCTCCGTGGGATTGATGTCTCAGACAGTCTACGCTTTGATCGTTCTCTGGATGACCAGTAGTAGATTCCGATGGACAACTGATGGCATTCTGTAATCTGTGGACTATCAGAGTGTTGATGAAACACAGAAAATGCATCGGGATTGAATACAACAGCCACCATGGGCATTTTCCTCCATGGGAGTAATGTCTCAAACAGTCTACGCTTTGATCGTTCCCTGGAAGACCAGTAGTAGTTTCGAATGCACATCTGGTGGCATTCTGTCATCTATGATCTATCAGAGTGTTGATGAAACACAGAAATTGCATCGGGATTGAATACAACATGCACCATGCGCACTTTCCTCCATGGGAGTAATGTCTCAAACAGTCTACGCTTTGATCGTTCCCTGGAAGACCAGTAGTAGTCTCCGATGCACATCTGTTGGCATTCTGTAATCTGTGGGCTAACAGAGTGTTGATGAAACACAGAAATTGCATCGGGATTGAATACGTCAATATTGGCACGTTCCTAAATCGGAATAATGTCTCAAACAGTCTACGATTTGATCGTTCCCTGGAAGACCAGTAGTAGATTCCGATGGACAACTGATGGCATTCTGTAATCTGTGGACTATCAGAGTGTTGATGAAACACAGAAATTGCATCGGGATTGAATATAACAGTCACAATAAGCACTTTCCTCGATGGGAGTAATGTCTCAAACAGTCTACGCTTTGATCGTTCCCTGGAAGACCAGTAGTAGTTTCCGATGCACACCTGGAGGCATTCTGTAATCAGTGGACTATCAGAATGATGATGAAACACAGAAATTCCATCGGGATTGAATACAAGAGTAACCATGCGCACTTTCCTCCATGGGAGAAATTATCAAACATTCTATGCTTTGATCGTTCCCTGGAAGACCAGTAGTACTTTCCGATGCACATCTGGATGCATTCTGTAACCTGTGGACTATCAGAGTGTTGGTGAAACATAGAAATAGCATCGGGATTTAATACAACAGTCACCATGCGCACTTTCCTCCATGGACGTAACGTCTGAAACAGTGTACGCTTTGATCGTTCCCTGGAAGACCAGTAGTACTATCCGATGCACATCTGATGGCATTCTGTAATCTGTGGACTATCAGAGTGTTGATGAAACACAGAAATTGCATCGGGATTGAATACAACAGACACCATGCGCATTTTCCTCCAGATGAGTAATGTCTCAAACAGTCTACGCTTTGATCGTTCCCTGGAATACCAGTAGTACTCTCCGATGCACATCTGGTAGCATTCTGTAATCTGTGGACTAACAGAGTGTTGATGAAACATAGAAATTGCATCGGGATTGAATACATCAGCCAATATTCCCACTTTCCTCCATGGGAGTAATGTCTCAAACAGTCTACGCTTTGATCGTTCCCTGGAAGACCAGTAGTAATTTCCGATGCACATCTGGAGGCATTCTGTAATCTGTGGACTATCAGAGTGTTGATGAAACACAGAAATTGGATCGGGATTGAATACAACAGTCACCTTGCGCACTTTCTCCATGGGAGTAATGTCTCAAACAGTCTAGGCTTTGATCGTTCCCTGGAAGACCAGTAGTAGTTTCCGATGTTCATCTGGTGGCATTCTGTAATCTGTGGACTATCAGAGTGTTGATGAAACACAGAAATTGCATCGGGATTGTATACAACAGCCACCATACGCACTTTCCTCCATGAGAACAGTGTCTCAAACAGTCTACGCTTTGATCGTTCCCTGGAAGACCAGTAGTGATTTCCGATGCACAACTGGTGGCATTCTGTAATCTGCGGACTATCAGAGTGTTGATGAAACACAGAAAATGCATCGGGATTGAATACAACAATCACCATGCGCACTTTCCATCACAGGAGTGATATCTCAAACAGTCTACGCTTTGATCGTTCCCTGGAATACCGGTAATAGTTTCCGATGCACATCTGGTGGCATTCTGTAATCTGTGGACTATCAGAGTGTTGATGAAACACAGAAATAGCATCGGGATTGAATACAACAGTCACCATGCGCACTTTCCTCCATAGGACTAATTCTCAAACATTCTACGCTTTGATCGTCCTTGGAAGACCAGTAGTAGTTTCCGATGCACATCTGGTGGCATTCTGTAATCTGTGGACTATCAGAGTGTTGATGAAACACAGAAATTGCATCGCGATTAAATACAACAGTCACCATGCGTACTTTCCTCCATGGGAGTAATGTCTCAGACTGTCTACGCTTTAATCGTTCTCTGGATGACCAGTAGTAGATTCCGATGGACAACTGATGGCATTCTGTAATCTGTGGACTATCAGAGTGTTGATGAAACACAGAAAATGCATCGGGATTGAATACAACAGTCACAATAAGCACTTTCCTCGATGGGAGTAATCTCTCAAACAGTCTACGCTTTGATCGTTCCCTGGAAGACCAGTAGTAGTCGCCGATGCACATCTGGTGGCATTCTGTAATCTGTGGACTAACAGAGTGTTGATGAAACACAGACATTGCATCGGGTTTGAATACAACAGTCAGCATGCGCACTTTCCTCCATGGGATTAATGTCTCAAACAGTCTACGCTTTGATCGTTCCCTGGGAGACCAGTAGTAGTTTCCGATGCACATCTGGTATCATTCTGTAATCTATGGACTATCAGAGTGTTGATGAAACACAGAAATTGCATGGGGATTGATAACAACAGCCACTATGCGCACTTTCTTCCACAGGAGTAATGTCTCAAACAGTGTACGCTTTGATTATTCGATGGAAGACCAGAAGTAGTTTCCGATGCACATCTGGAGGCATTCTGTAATCTGTGGACTATCTGAGTGTTGATGAAACACAGAAATTGCATCGGGATTGAATACAACAGTCACCATGCGCACTTTCCTCCATGGGAGTAATTCTCAAACAGTCTACGCTTTGTCGTTCCCTGGAAGACCAGTGGTAGTTTCCGATGCACATCTGGTGGCATACTGTAATCTGTGGACTACGAGAGTGTTGATGAAACACAGAAAATGCATAGGGATTGAATACAACAATCAGCTTGCGCACTTTCCTCCACGGGAGTGATATCTCAAACAGTCTACGCTTTGATCGTTCCCTGGAATACCAGTAGTAGTTTCCGATGCACATCTAGTGGCAATCTGTAATCTGTGCACTATCAGAGTGTTGATGAAACACAGAAATAGCATCGGGATTGAATACAACAGTCACCATGCGCACTTTCCTCCATGGGAGTAATGTCTCAAACAGTCTACGGTTTGATCGTTCCCAGGAAGACCAGTAGTAGTTTCCGATGCACATCTGGAGGCATTCTGTAATCTGTGGACTATCAGAGTGTTGATGAAAATCAGAAATTGCATCGGGATTGAATACAACAGTCACCACGCGCACTTCCCTCCATGGGAGGAATGTCTCAAACAGTCTACGCTTTGATCGTTCCCTGGAAGACCAGTGGTAGTTTCCGATGCACATCTGGAGGCATTCTGTAATCTGTCGACTATCAGAGTGTTGATGAGGCACAGAAATTGCTTCGGGATTGAATACAACAGTCCCCATGCCCATTTACTTACTTGGGAGTAATGTCTCTAACGGTCTACGCTCTGATCGTTCCCTGGTAGACCAGTAAAAGTTTCCGATGCACGTCTGGTGGCATTCTGTAATCTGTGGACTATCAGAGTGTAGATGAAAAACAGAAATTTAATCGGGATTGAATACAACAGTCACCATCAACACTTTTCTCCATGGGAGTAATATCTGAAACAGTCTACGCTTTGATCGTTCCCTGGAATACCAGTAGTAGTTTCCGATGCACATCTGGAAGCATTCTGTAATCTGTGGACTATCTGAGTGTTGATGAAACACAGAAATTACATCGGGATTGAATACAACAGTCACCATGCGCACTTTTCTCCATGGGAGTATTGTCTCAAACAGTCTACGCTTTGATCGTTCCCAGGAAGACCAGTAATAGTTTCCGATGCACATCTGGTGGCATTCTGTAATCTTTGGACTATCAGAGTGTTGATGAAACACATAAATTGCATCGGGATTGATAACAAAAGTCACCATGCTCACTTTCCTCCACGGGAGTAATGTCTCAAACAGTCTAAGCTTTGATCGTTATTTGGAATACCAGTAGTACTTTCCGATGCACATCTGGAAGCATTCTGTAATCTGTGGACTATCAGAGTGTTGATGAAACAGAGAAATTGCATCGGGACTTAATACAACAGTCACCATGCGCACTTTCCTCCACGGGAGTAATGTCTCAAAGAGTCTATGCTTTGATCGTTCCCAGGAAGACCAGTAACAGTTTCCGATGCGCATCTGGAGGCATTCTGTTATCTGTGGACTATCAGAGTGTTGATGAAACACAGAAATTGAATCGCGATTGAATACTACAGTCACCATCCGCACTTTCCTCCATGGGAGTAATGTCTGAAACTGTCATCGCTTTGATCTTTCCCTGGAAGACCATTAGTACTTTCTGGTGCACATCTGGAAGCATTCTGTAATCTGAGGACCTTCAAAATGTTGATGAAACACAGAAATTGCATCGGGAATTAATACAACAGTCAACATCCGCACTTTCCTCCATGGGAGTAATGTCTCAAACAGTCTACGCTTTGATCGTTCCCTGGAAGACCAGTAGTAGTTTCCGATGAACATCTGGATTCATTCTGTAATCTGTGGACTATCAGAGTGTTGATGAAACACAGAAATTCCATCGGGATTGAATACAACAGTCACCATGCGCATTTTCCTCCATGGGAGTAATTCTCCAACAGTCTACGCTTTGATCGTTCCCTGGAAGACCAGTGGTACTTTCCGATGCACATCTGGTGGCATACTGTAATCTGTGGACTACCAGAGTGTTGATGAAACACAGAAAATGCTTCGGGATTGAATACAACATTCACCATGCGCACATTCCACCACGGGAGTGATATCTCAAACAGTCTACGCTTTGATCTTTCCCTGGAATACCAGTAGTAGTTTCCTATGCACATCTGGTGGCATTCTGTAATCTGTGGACTATCAGAGTGTTGATGAAACACAGAAATAGCATCGGGATTGAATACAACAGTCACCATGCGCACTTTCCTCCATGGGAGTAATGTCTCAAACAGTCTACGCTTTGATCGTTCCCTGGAAGACCAGTAGTAGGCTCCGATGCACATCTGGTGGCATTCTGTAATCTGTGGACTAATAGAGTGTTGATGAAACACAGAAATTGCATCGGGATTGATAACAACAGTCACCATTCGCACTTTCCTCCACGGGAGTAATGTCTCAAAGAGTGTACGCTTTGATTGTTCCATGGAAGACCAGTAGTAGTTCCCGATGCACATGTGGAGGCATTCTGTAATCTGTGGACTATCTGAGTGTTGATGAAACACAGAAAATGCATCGGGATTGAATAGAACAATCACCATGCGCACTTTCCTCCACGGGAGTGATATCTCAAACAGTCTACCCTTTGATCGTTCCCTGGAATACCAGTAGTAGTCTCCGATGCACATCTGGAGGCATTCTGTAATCTGTGGACTATCAAAGTGTTGATGAAACACAGAAATTGCATGGGGATTGAATACAACAGTCCCCATATGCACTTTTCTCCATGGGAGTAATTCTCAAACAGTCTACGTTTTGATCGTTCCCTGGAAGACCAGTAGTAGTTATCGATGCACATCTGTAGACAATCTGTAATCTGTGGACCTACAAATTGTTGATGAAACACAGAAATTGCCTCGGGATTTAATACAACAGTCACCATGCGCACTTTCCTCCATGGGAGTAACGTCTGAAACAGTCTACGCTTTGATCGTTCCCTGGAAGACCAGTGGTAGTTTCCGATGCACATCTGGTGGCATTCTGTAATCTTTGGACTGTCAGAGTGTTGATGAAACACAGAAATGGATACGGGATTGAATACTACAGTCACCATGCGCACTTTCCTCCATGGGAGTAATGTCTCAAACAGTCTAGGCTTTAATCGTTCCCTGGAAGACCAGTAGTAGTTTCCGATGCAAATCTGGTGGCATTCTCTAATCTATGGACTATCAGAGTGTTGATGAAACACAGAATGTGCATCGGGATTGATAACAACAGTCACCATGCGCACTTTCCGCCACGGTAGTAATGTCTCAAACAGTCTACGCTTTGATTGTTCGATAGAAGACCAGTAGTAGGTTCCGATGCACTTCTGGAGGTATTCTGTAATCTGTGGACTATCAGAGTGTTGATGAAACACAGAAATAGCATCGGGATTGTATACAACAGGCACCATGCGCACTTTTCTCCATGGGAGTAATGTCTCAAACAGTCTACGGTTTGATCGTTCCCAGGAAGACCAGTAGTAGCTTCCGATGCACATCTGGAGGCATTCTGTAATCTGTGGACTAACAGAGTGTTGATGAAACACAGAAATTGCATCGGGATTGAATACAACACTCAATATTGGCACTTTCCTCCATGGGAGTAATGTCTCAAACAGTCTACGCTTTGATCGTTCCCAGGAAGACCAGTAGTAGTTTCCGACGCACATCTGGTGCCATTCTGTAATCTATGGACTATCAGAGTGTTGATGAAACACATAAATTGCACCGGGATTGATAACAAAAGTCACCATGCTCACTTTCCTCCACGGGAGTAATGTCTGAAACAGTCTACGCTTTTATCGTTCCTTGGAATACCAGTAGTAGTTTCGGATGCACATCTGGATGCATTCTGCAATCTGTGGACTATCAGAGTGTTGATGAAACAGAGAAATTGCATCGGGATTTAATACAACAGTCACCAAGCGCACTTTCCTCCACGGGAGTAATGTCTCTAAGAGTCTATGCTTTGATCGTTCCCAGGAAGACCAGTAACAGTTTTCGATGCACATCTAGAGGCATTCTGTTATCTGTGGACTATCAGTGTGTTGATGAAACACAGAAATTGAATCGCGATTGAATACAACAGTCACCATCCGCACTTTCCTCCATGGGAGTAATGTCTGAAACAGACTACGCTTTGATCGTTCCCTGGAAGACCAGTAGTAGTTTCCGATGAACATCTGGATTCATTCTGTAATCTGTGGACTATCAGAGTGTTGATGAAACACAGAAATTCCATCGGGAATGAATACAACAGTCACCATGCGCATTTTTCTCCATGGGAGTAATTCTCCAACGGTCTACGCTTTGATCGTTCCCTGGAAGACCAGTGGTAGTTTCCGATGCACATCTGGAGGAATACTGTAATCTGTGGACTACCAGAGTGTTGATGAAACACAGAAAATGCTTTGGGATTGAATACAACAGTCACCATCCGCACTTTCCTCCATGGGAGTAATGTCTCAAAACTTCAACGCTTTGATCGTTCCCTGGAATACCAGTAGTAGTTTCCGATGCACATCTGGTGGCATTCTGTAATCTGTGGACTATCAGAGTGTTGATGAAACACAGAAATAGCATCGGGATTGAATACAACAGTCACCATGCGCACTTTCCTCCATGGGAGTAATGTCTCAAACGGTCTACGCTTTGATCATTCCCTGTAAGACCAGTAGTAGGCTCCGATGCACATCTGGTGGCATTCTGTAATCTGTGGACTAACAGAGTGTTGATGAAACACAGAAATAGCATCGGGATTGAATACAACAGTCACAATGCGCACTTTCCTCCATAGGACTAATTCTCAAATATTCTACGCTTTCATCGTTCCATGGAAGACCAGTAGTAGTCTCCGATGCACATCTGGAGGCATTCTGTAATCTGTGGACTATCAAAGTGTTGATGAAACACAGAAATTGCATCGGGATTGAATACAACAGTCCCCATGCGCACTTTCCTCCATGGGAGTAATTCTCAAACAGTCTACGTTTTGATCGTTCCCTGGAAGACCAGTAGTAGTTATCGATGCACATCTGTAGACAATCTGTAATCTGTGGACCTACAAATTGTTGATGAAACACAGAAATTGCCTCGGGATTTAATACAACAGTCACCATGCGCACTTTCCTCCATGGGAGTAACGTCTGAAACAGTCTACGCTTTGATCGTTCCCTGGAAGACCAGTGGTAGTTTCCGATGCACATCTGGTGGCATTCTGTAATCTGTGGACTGTCAGACTGTTAATGAAACACAGAAATGGAATCGGTATTGAATACTACAGTCAACACGCGCACTTTCCTCCATGGGAGTAATGTCTCAAACAGTCTAGGCTTTAATCGTTCCATGGAAGACCAGTAGTAGTTTCCGATGCAAATCTGGTGGCATTCTGTAATCTATGGACTATCAGAATGTTGATGAAACACAGAAATTGCATCGGGATTGTTAACAACAGTCACCATGCGCACTTTCCGCCACGGTAGTAATGTCTCAAACAATCTACGCTTTGATTGTTCGATGGAAGACCAGTAGTAGTTTCCGATGCACTTCTGGAGGTATTCTGTAATCTGTGGACTATCTGAGTGTTGATGAAACACAGAAATTGCATCGGGATTGAATACAACAGGCACCATGCGCACTTTTCTCCATGGGAGTAATGTCTCAAACAGTCTACGGTTTGATCGTTCCCAGGAAGTCCAGCAGTAGTTTAAGTTGCACATCTGGAGGCATTCTGTAATCTGTGGACTATCAGAGTTTTGATGAAAATCAGAAATTGCATCGGGATTGAATACAACAGCACATGCGCACTTCCCTCCATGGGAAGAATGTCTCAAACAGTCTACGCTTTGGTCGCTCCCTGGAAGACCAGTAGTAGTTTCCGATGCACATCTGGTGGCATTCTGTAATCTGTGGACATTCGGAGTGTTGATGAAACACAGAAATAGCATCGGGATTGAATACAACAGTCAGCATGCGCACTTTCCCCCATGGGAGTAATATCTCAAACAGTCTGCGCTTTGATCGTTCCCTGGAAGACCAGTAGTAGTTTCGAATGCACATCTGGTAGCATTCTGTCATCTATGATCTATCAGAGTGTTGATGAAACACAGAAATTGCATCGGGATTGATAACAACAGTCACCATGCGCACTTTCCTCCACGGGAGTAAAATCTCAAACAGTCTACGCTTTGATCGTTCCCTGGATGACCAGTAGTAGTTTCCGATGCACATCTGGAGGCATTCTGTAATCTGTGGACTATCAGAGTGTTGATGAAACACAGAAATCGCATCGGGATTGAATACAACAGTCACAATGTGCACTTTCCTCCATAGGACTAATTCTCAAATATTCTACGCTTTGATCGTTCCCTGGAAGACCAGTAGTAGTCTCCGATGCACATCTGGAGGCATTCTGTAATCTGTGGACTATCAAAGTGTTGATGAAACACAGAAATTGCATGGGGATTGAATACAACAGTCCCCATATGCACTTTCCTCCATGGGAGTAATTCTCAAACAGTCTACGTTTTGATCGTTCCCTGGAAGACCAGTAGTAGTTATCGATGCACATCTGTAGACAATCTGTAATCTGTGGACCTACAAATTGTTGATGAAACACAGAAATTGCCTCGGGATTTAATACAACAGTCACCATGCGCACTTTCCTCCATGGGAGTAACGTCTGAAACAGTCTACGCTTTGATCGTTCCCTGGAAGACCAGTGGTAGTTTCCGATGCACATCTGGTGGCATTCTGTAATCTTTGGACTGTCAGAGTGTTGATGAAACACAGAAATGGATACGGGATTGAATACTACAGTCACCATGCGCACTTTCCTCCATGGGAGTAATGTCTCAAACAGTCTAGGCTTTAATCGTTCCCTGGAAGACCAGTAGTAGTTTCCGATGCAAATCTGGTGGCATTCTCTAATCTATGGACTATCAGAGTGTTGATGAAACACAGAATGTGCATCGGGATTGATAAAAACAGTCACCATGCGCACTTTCCGCCACGGTAGTAATGTCTCAAACAGTCTACGCTTTGATTGTTCGATAGAAGACCAGTAGTAGGTTCCGATGCACTTCTGGAGGTATTCTGTAATCTGTGGACTATCAGAGTGTTGATGAAACACAGAAATAGCATCGGGATTGTATACAACAGGCACCATGCGCACTTTTCTCCATGGGAGTAATGTCTCAAACAGTCTACGGTTTGATCGTTCCCAGGAAGACCAGTAGTAGCTTCCGATGCACATCTGGAGGCATTCTGTAATCTGTGGACTAACAGAGTGTTGATGAAACACAGAAATTGCATCGAAATTGAATACAACACTCAATATTGGCACTTTCCTCCATGGGGGTAATGTCTCAAACAGTCTACGCTTTGATCGTTCCCAGGAAGACCAGTAGTAGTTTCCGACGCACATCTGGTGGCATTCTGTAATCTATGGACTATCAGAGTGTTGATGAAACACATAAATTGCACCGGGATTGATAACAAAAGTCACCATGCTCACTTTCCTCCACGGGAGTAATGTCTGAAACAGTCTACGCTTTTATCGTTCCTTGGAATACCAGTAGTAGTTTCGGATGCACATCTGGATGCATTCTGCAATCTGTGGACTATCAGAGTGTTGATGAAACAGAGAAATTGCATCGGGATTTAATACAACAGTCACCAAGCGCACTTTCCTCCACGGGAGTAATGTCTCAAAGAGTCTATGCTTTGATCGTTCCCAGGAAGACCAGTAACAGTTTTCGATGCACATCTGGAGGCATTCTGTTATCTGTGGACTATCAGAGTGTTGATGAAACACAGAAATTGCCTCGGGATTTAATACAACAGTCACCATCCGCACTTTCCTCCATGGGAGTAATGTCTGAAACAGACTACGCTTTGATCGTTCCCTGGAAGACCAGTAGTAGTTTCCGATGAACATCTGGATTCATTCTGTAATCTGTGGACTATCAGAGTGTTGATGAAACACAGAAATTCCATCGGGAATGAATACAACAGTCACCATGCGCACTTTCCTCCATGGGAGTAATTCTCCAACGGTCTACACTTTGATCGTTCCCTGGAAGACCAGTGGTAGTTTCCGATGCACATCTGGAGGCATACTGTAATCTGTGGACTACCAGAGTGTTGATGAAACACAGAAAATGCTTTGGGATTGAATACAACAGTCACCATCCGCACTTTCCTCCATGGGAGTAATGTCTCAAAACTTCTACGCTTTGATCGTTCCCTGGAATACCAGTAGTAGTTTCCGATGCACATCTGGTGGCATTCTGTAATCTGTGGACTATCAGAGTGTTGATGAAACACAGAAATAGCATCGGGATTGAATACAACAGTCACCATGCGCACTTTCCTCCATGGGAGTAATGTCTCAAACGGTCTACGCTTTGATCGTTCCCTGTAAGACCAGTAGTAGGCTCCGATGCACATCTGGTGGCACTCTGTAATCTGTGGACTAACAGAGTGTTGATGAAACACAGAAATAGCATCGGGATTGAATACAACAGTCACAATGCGCACTTTCCTCCATAGGACTAATTCTCAAATATTCTACGCTTTCATCGTTCCATGGAAGACCAGTAGTAGTCTCCGATGCACATCTGGAGGCATTCTGTAATCTGTGGACTATCAAAGTGTTGATGAAACACAGAAATTGCATCGGGATTGAATACAACAGTCCCCATGCGCACTTTCCTCCATGGGAGTAATTCTCAAACAGTCTACGTTTTGATCGTTCCCTGGAAGACCAGTAGTAGTTATCGATGCACATCTGTAGACAATCTGTAATCTGTGGACCTACAAATTGTTGATGAAACACAGAAATTGCCTCGGGATTTAATACAACAGTCACCATGCGCACTTTCCTCCATGGGAGTAACGTCTGAAACAGTCTACGCTTTGATCGTTCCCTGGAAGACCAGTGGTAGTTTCCGATGCACATCTGGTGGCATTCTGTAATCTGTGGACTGTCAGACTGTTAATGAAACACAGAAATGGAATCGGTATTGAATACTACAGTCAACACGCGCACTTTCCTCCATGGGAGTAATGTCTCAAACAGTCTAGGCTTTAATCGTTCCATGGAAGACCAGTAGTAGTTTCCGATGCAAATCTGGTGGCATTCTGTAATCTATGGACTATCAGAATGTTGATGAAACACAGAAATTGCATCGGGATTGTTAACAACAGTCACCATGCGCACTTTCCGCCACGGTAGTAATGTCTCAAACAATCTACGCTTTGATTGTTCGATGGAAGACCAGTAGTAGTTTCCGATGCACTTCTGGAGGTATTCTGTAATCTGTGGACTATCTGAGTGTTGATGAAACACAGAAATTGCATCGGGATTGAATACAACAGGCACCATGCCCACTTTTCTCCATGGGAGTAATGTCTCAAACAGTCTACGGTTTGATCGTTCCCAGGAAGTCCAGCAGTAGTTTAAGTTGCACATCTGGAGGCATTCTGTAATCTGTGGACTATCAGAGTTTTGATGAAAATCAGAAATTGCATCGGGATTGAATACAACAGCACATGCGCACTTCCCTCCATGGGAAGAATGTCTCAAACAGTCTACGCTTTGATCGTTCCCTGGAAGAGCATTAGTAGTTTCCGATGCAAATCTGGTGGCATTCTGTAATCTATGGGCTATCAGAGTGTTGATGAAACACAGAAATTACATCGGGATTGAATACAACAGTCACCATGCGCACTTTCCTCCATAGGACTAATTCTCAAACATTCTACGCTTTGGTCGTTCCCTGGAAGACCAGTAGTAGTTTCCGATGCACATCTGGTGGCATTCTGTAATCTGTGGACATTCGGAGTGTTGATGAAACACAGAAATAGCATCGGGATTGAATACAACAGTCAGCATGCGCACTTTCCCCCATGGGAGTAATATCTCAAACAGTCTGCGCTTTGATCGTTCCCTGGAAGACCAGTAGTAGTTTCGAATGCACATCTGGTAGCATTCTGTCATCTATGATCTATCAGAGTGTTGATGAAACACAGAAATTGCATCGGGATTGATAACAACAGTCACCATGCGCACTTTCCTCCACGGGAGTAAAATCTCAAACAGTCTACGCTTTGATCGTTCCCTGGATGACCAGTAGTAGTTTCCGATGCACATCTGGAGGCATTCTGTAATCTGTGGACTATCAGAGTGTTGATGAAACACAAAAATTGCATCAGGATTGAATACAACAGTCACCATGCGCACTTTCCTCCATGGGAGTAATGTCTCAAACAGTCTACGCTTTGATCGTTCCCAGGAAGACCAGTAGTAGTTTCCGATGCAAATCTGGAGGCAATCTGTAATGTGTGGACTATCAGAGTGTTGATGAAACACAGAAATTGCATCGGGATTGAATACAACAGTCACCATGCGCACTTTCCTCCATGGGAATAATGTCACAAACAGTCTACGCTTTGATCGTTCCCAGGAAGACCAGTAAAAGTTTCCAATGCACATCTGGTGGCATTCTGTAATCTGTGGACTATCAGAGTGTTGATGAAACACAGAAATTGCATCGGGATTTAATACAACAGTCACCATGCGCACTTTCCTCCACGAGAGTAATGTCTCAAACAGTCTATGCTTTGATCGTTCCCTGGAAGACCAGTAATAGTTTCCGATGCACATCTGGAGGCATTCTGTTAGCTGTGGACTATCAGAGTGTTGATGAAACACAGAACTCCAATCGGGTTTGATTACAGCAGTCACCATCCGCACTTTCCTCCATGGGAGTAATGTCTGAAGCAGTCTACGCTTTGATCGTTCCCTGGAAGACCATTAGTACTTTCCGGTGCACATCTGGAAGCATTCTGTAATCTGTGGACCTTCAAAATGTTTATGAAACACAGACATTGCATCGGGAGTGAAAACAACAGTCACCATCAGCACTTTCACCCGTGGGAGTAACGTCTGAAACATTCTACGTTTTGATCGTTCCCAGGAAAACCAGTAGTAGTTTCCGATGCACATCTGGAGGGAATCTGTGATCTGTGGACTATCAGAGTGTTGATAAAAATCAGAAATTGCATCGGGATTGAATACAACAGTCACCATGCGGACTTTCCTCCATGGGAGTAATGTCTCAAACGGTCTACGCTTTGGTCGTTTCCTGGAATACCAGTAGTAGATTCCGATGCACATCTGGTGGCATTCTGTAATCTGTGGACTATCAGAGTGTTGATGAAACACAGAAATAGCATCGGGATTGAATACAACAGTCACCATGCGCACTTTCCTCCATGGGAGTAATGTCTCAAACAGTCTACGCTTTGATCGTTCCCTGGAAGACCAGTAGTAGTCTCCGATGCACATCTGGTGGCATTCTGTAATGTGTGGACTAACAGAGTGTTGATGAAACACAGAAATTGCATCGGGATTGAATACAACAGTCAATATTGGCACTTTCCTCCATGGGAGTAATGTCTCAAACAGTCTACGATTTGATCGTTCCCTGGAACACCAGTAGCAGTTTCCGATGCACATCTGGTGGCATTCTGCATCCTGTGGACAATCAGAGTGTTGATGAAACACAGAAATTGCATCGGGAATGAATACAACAGTCACCATGCGCACTTTCCTCCATGAGAGTGATATCTCAAAAATTCTACGCTTTGATCGTTCCCTGGAATACCAGTAGTAGTTTCCGATGCACATCTGGTGGCATTCTGTAATCTGTGGACTATCAGAGTGTTGATGAAACACAGAAATAGCATCGGGATTGAATACAACAGTCACCATGCGCACTTTCCTCCATGGGAGTAATGTCTCAATCAGTCTACGCTTTGATCGTTCCCTGTAAGACCAGTAGTAGGCTCCGATGCACATCTGGTGGCATTCTGTAATCTGTGGACTGTCAGACTGTTAATGAAACACAGAAATGGAATCGGTATTGAATACTACAGTCAACACGCGCACTTTCCTCCATGGGAGTAATGTCTCAAACAGTCTAGGCTTTAATCGTTCCATGGAAGACCAGTAGTAGTTTCCGATGCAAATCTGGTGGCATTCTGTATTCTATGGACTATCAGAATGTTGATGAAACACAGAAATTGCATCGGGATTGTTAACAACAGTCACCATGCGCACTTTCCGTCACGGTAGTAATGTCTCAAACAATCTACGCTTTGATTGTTCGATGGAAGACCAGTAGTAGTTTCCGATGCACTTCTGGAGGTATTCTGTAATCTGTGGACTATCTGAGTGTTGATGAAACACAGAAATTGCATCGGGATTGAATACAACAGGCACCATGCGCACTTTTCTCCATGGGAGTAATGTCTCAAACAGTCTACGGTTTGATCGTTCCCAGGAAGTCCAGCAGTAGTTTAAGTTGCACATCTGGAGGCATTCTGTAATCTGTGGACTATCAGAGTTTTGATGAAAATCAGAAATTGCATCGGGATTGAATACAACAGTCACCATGCGCACTTTCCTCCATGAGAGTGATATCTCAAAAATTCTACGCTTTGATCGTTCCCTGGAATACCAGTAGTAGTTTCCGATGCACATCTGGTGGCATTCTGTAATCTGTGGACTATCAGAGTGTTGATGAAACACAGAAATAGCATCGGGATTGAATACAACAGTCACCATGCGCAATTTCCTCCACGGGAGTAAAATCTCAAACAGTCTACGCTTTGATCGTTCCCTGGATGACCAGTAGTAGTTTCCGATGCACATCTGGAGGCATTCTGTAATCTGTGGACTATCAGAGTGTTGATGAAACACAAAAATTGCATCAGGATTGAATACAACAGTCACCATGCGCACTTTCCTCCATGGGAGTAATGTCTCAAACAGTCTACGCTTTGATCGTTCCCAGGAAGACCAGTAGTAGTTTCCGATGCAAATCTGGAGGCAATCTGTTAGCTGTGGACTATCAGAGTGTTGATGAAACACAGAACTCCAATCGGGTTTGATTACAACAGTCACCATCCGCACTTTCCTCCATGGGAGTAATGTCTGAAACAGTCTACGCTTTGATCGTTCCCTGGAAGACCATTAGTACTTTCCGGTGCACATCTGGAAGCATTCTGTAATCTGTGGACCTTCAAAATGTTTATGAAACACAGAAATTGCATCGGGAGTGAAAACAACAGTCACCATCAGCACTTTCACCCATGGGAGTAACGTCTGAAACATTCTACGTTTTGATCGTTCCCAGGAAAACCAGTAGTAGTTTCCGATGCACATCTGGAAGGAATCTGTGATCTGTGGACTATCAGAGTGTTGATAAAAATCAGAAATTGCATCGGGATTGAATACAACAGTCACCATGCGGACTTTCCTCCATGGGAGTAATGTCTCAAACAGTCTACGCTTTGATCGTTTCCTGGAATACCAGTAGTAGATTCCGATGCACATCTGGTGGCATTCTGTAATCTGTGGACTATCAGAGTGTTGATGAAACACAGAAATAGCATCGGGATTGAATACAAGAGTCACCATGCGCACTTTCCTCCATGGGAGTAATGTCTCAAACAGTCTACGCTTTGATCGTTCCCTGGAAGACCAGTAGTAGTCTCCGATGCACATCTGGTGGCATTCTGTAATCTGTGGACTAACAGAGTGTTGATGAAACACAGAAATTGCATCGGGATTGAATACAACAGTCAATATTGGCACTTTCCTCCATGGGAGTAATGTCTCAAACAGTCTACGATTTGATCGTTCCCTGGAAGACCAGTAGTAGTTTCCGATGCACATCTGGTGGCATTCTGCATCCTGTGGACAATCAGAGTGTTGATGAAACACAGAAATTGCATCGGGAATGAATACAACAGTCACCATGCGCACTTTCCTCCATGAGAGTGATATCTCAAAAATTCTACGCTTTGATCGTTCCCTGGAATACCAGTAGTAGTTTCCGATGCACATCTGGTGGCATTCTGTAATCTGTGGACTATCAGAGTGTTGATGAAACACAGAAATAGCATCGGGATTGAATACAACAGTCACCATGCGCACTTTCCTCCATGGGAGTAATGTCTCAAACAGTCTACGCTTTGATCGTTCCCTGTAAGACCAGTAGTAGGCTCCGATGCACATCTGGTGGCATTCTGTAATCTGTGGACTGTCAGACTGTTAATGAAACACAGAAATGGAATCGGTATTGAATACTACAGTCAACACGCGCACTTTCCTCCATGGGAGTAATGTCTCAAACTGTCTAGGCTTTAATCGTTCCATGGAAGACCAGTAGTAGTTTCCGATGCAAATCTGGTGGCATTCTGTAATCTATGGACTATCAGAATGTTGATGAAACACAGAAATTGCATCGGGATTGATAACAACAGTCACCATGCGCACTTTCCGCCACGGTAGTAATGTCTCAAACAGTCTACGCTTTGATTGTTCGATGGAAGACCAGTAGTAGTTTCCGATGCACTTCTGGAGGTATTCTGTAATTTGTGGACTATCTGAGTGTTGATGAAACACAGAAATTGCATCGGGATTGAATACAACTGGCACCATGCGCACTTTTCTCCATGGGAGTAATGTCTCAAACAGTCTACGGTTTGATCGTTCCCAGGAAGTCCAGTAGTAGTTTCCGTTGCACATCTGGAGGCATTCTGTGATCTGTGGACTATCAGAGTTTTGATGAAAATCAGAAATTGCATCGGTATTGAATACAACAGTCAGCATGCGCACTTTCCCCCATGGGAGTAATATCTCAAACAGTCTGCGCTTTGATCGTTCCCTGGAAGACCAGTAGTAGTTTCGAATGCACATCTGGTGGCATTCTGTCATCTATGATCTATCAGAGTGATGATGAAACACAGAAATTGCATCGGGAATGAATACAACAGTCACCATGCGCACTTTCCTCCATGAGAGTAATGTCTCAAACAGTCTACGCTTTGATCGGTCCCTGGAAGACCAGTAGTGGCTTCCGATGCACAACTGGTGTCATTCTGTAATCTGTGGACTATCAGAGTGTTGATGAAACACAGAAAATGCATCGGGATTGAATACAAAAATCACCATGCGCACTTTCCTCCGCGGGAATGATATCTTAAACAGTCTACGCTTTGATCGTTCCCTGGAATACCAGTAGTAGTTTCCGATGCACATCTGGTAGCATTCTGTAATCTGTGGACTATCAGAGTGTTGATGAAACACAGAAATAGCATCGGGATTGAATACAACAGTCACCATGCGCACTTTCCTCCATGGGAGTAATGTCTCAAACAGTCTACGCTTTGATCGTTCCCTGGAAGACCAGTAGTAGTCTCCGATGCACATCTTTTGGCATTCTGTAATCTGTGGACTATCAGAGTGTTGATGAAACACAGAAATTGCATCGGGATTGAATACAACAGACACCATGCGCACTTTCCTCATCGGGAGTAATATCTCATTCAGTCTACGCTTTGATCGTTCCCTGGAAGACCAGTAGTAGTTTCCAATGCACATCTGGTGGCATTCTGTAATCTGTGGACTATCAGAGTGTTGATGAGGCACAGAAATTGCATCGGGATTGAATACAACAGTCACCATGCGCACTTTTTTCCATGGGAGTAACGTCTCTAAAGGTCTACGCTTTGATCGTTCCCTGGAAGACCAGTAGTAGTTTCCGATGCGCATCTGGTGGCATTCTATGATTTGTGGACTATCAGAGCGTTGATGAAACACAGAAATTGCATCGGGATTGAATACAACGGTCACCATGCGCACATTCCTCCATGGGAGTAATGTCTGAAACAGTCTGCGCTTTGATCGTTCCCTGGAAGACCAGTAGTAGTTTCCGATGTGCATCTGGAGGCATTCTGTAATCTGTATACCTTCAAAGTGTTGATGAAACACAGAAATGGCATCGGGATTGAATACAACAGTCACCACGCGCACTTTCCTTCCACGGGAGTAATGTCTCAAACAGTCTACGCTTTGACCGTTCCCTGGAATACCAGTAATAGTTCCCCATGTACATCTGGTGGCATTCTGTAATCTGTGGACTATCAGAGTGTTGATGAAACACAGAAATTGCATCGGGATTGAATACAACAGTCACCATCCGCGCTTTCCTCCATGGGAGTAATGTCTCAAAATGTCTGCCCTTGGATCGTTCCCTGGAAGACCAGTAGTAGTTTCCGATGCACATCTGGAGGCAATCTGTAATCTGTGGGAATTCAAAGTGTTGATGAAACACAGAAATTGCATCAGGTTTGAATACAACAGTCACCATCCACACTTTCCTCCATTTGAGTAATGTCTCATACAGTCTACGCTTTGATCGTTCCCAGGAAGAACCAGTAGTAGTTTCCGATGCATATCTGGAGGCAATCTGTAATCTGTGGACTATCAGAGTGATGATGAAACACAGAAATTGCATCGGGATTGAATACAATTGGCACCATGCGCACTTTATTCCACAGGAGTAATGTCACAAACAGTCTACGCTTTGATCGTTCCCTGGAAGAGCAGTAGTAGTTTCCGATGCACGTCTGGTGGCATTCTGTAATCTGTGGACTATCAGAGTGTTGATGAAACACTGAAATTGCATCGGGATTGAATACAACAGTCAACATCCACACTTTCCGTAATGGGTGTAATGTCTGAAACAGTCCTCGCTTTAATTGTTCCCTGGTAGACCAGTAGTAGTTTCCGATGCACATCTGGTGGCACTCTGTAATCTGTGGGCTATCAGAGTGTTGATGAATCACAGAAATTGCATCGGGATTGAATACAACAGTCACCATGCGCACTTTCCTCCACGGGAGTAATGTCTCGAACAGTCTACGCTTTGATCGTTCCCTGGAATACCAGTATTAGTTTCTGATGCACATCTGGTGTCATTCTGTAATCTGTGGACTATCAGAGTGTTGATGAAACACATAACTTGCTTCGAGATTGAATACAACAGTCACAATGCGCACATTCCTCCACGGGAGTAATGTCTCAAACAGTCTACGCTTTGATCGTTCCCTGGAAGACCAGTAGTAGTTCCCGATGTACATCTGGTGGCATTCTGTAATCTGTGGACTATCAGAGTGTTGATGAAACACAGAAATTGCATCGGGATTGAATACAACAGTCACCATCCGCGCTTTCCTCCATGGGAGTAATGTCTCAAACGGTCTGCCCTTGGATCTTTCCCTGGAAGACCAGTAGTAATTTCCGATGCACACCTGGAGGCATTCTGTAATCTGTGGGAATTCAAAGTGTTGATGAAACACAGAAATTGCATCAGGTTTGAATACAACAGTCACCATCCGCACTTTCCTCCATTTGAGTAATGTCTCATACAGTCTACGCTTTGATCGTTCCCAGGAAGACCAGTAGTAGTTTCCGATGCATATCTGGAGGCAATCTGTAATCTGTGGAGTATCAGTGTTGATGAAACATAGATATTGCATCGGGATTGAATACAACAGTCACCATCCGCACATTACTTCATGGGAGTAATGTCTGAAACAGTCTATTTTTTGATTTTTCCCTGGAAGACCAGTAGTAGCTTCCGATGCACATCTGGAGGCATTCTGTAATCTGTGGACCTTCAAAGTGTTGTCGAAACACAGAAATTGCATCGGGAGTGAATACAACATTCACAATCCGCACTTTCCTCCATGGGAGTAATGTCTGAAGCAGTCTACACTTTGATCGGTCCCAGAAAGACCAGTAGTAGTTTCCGATGCACATCTGGAGACAATCTGTAATCTGTGGACTATCAGAGTGTTGATGAAACACAGAAATTGCATCGGGATTGAATACATAAGTCACCATGCACACTTTCCTCCAAGGGAATAATCTCTCAAAGCGTCTACGCTTTGATCGTTCCCTGGAAGACCAGTAGTAGTTTCCGATGCACATCTGGTGGCATTCTGTAATCTGTGGACTATCAGAGTGTTGATGAAACACAGAAATAGCATCGGGATTGAATACTACAGTCACCATGCGCACATTCCTCCATGGGAGTAATGTCTCAAACAGTCTACGCTTTGATCGTTCCCTGGAAGACCAGTAGTAGTCTCCGATGCACATCTGGTGGCAATCTGTAATCTGTGGACTAACAGTGTGTTGATGAAACACAGAAATGGCATCAGGATTAAATACAACAGTCAATATTGGCACTTTCCTCCATGGGAGTAATGTCTAAAAACAGTCTACGCTTTGATCGCTCCCTGGAAAACCAGTAGTACTTTCCGATGCACATCTGGAGGCATTCTGTAATCTGTGGACTATTAAAATGTTGATGAAACACAGATATTGCGTCGGGATTGAATACAGCAGACACCATGCGCACTTTCCTCCATGGGAGTAATGTCTCAAACAATCTACGCTTTGATCGTTCCCTGGAATACCAGCAGTAGTTTCCGATGCACATCTGGTGGCATTCTGTAATCTGTGGACTATCAGAGTGTTGATGAAAAACAGAAATTTCATCGGGATTGAATACAACAGTCACAATGTGCACTTTCCTACACGGAAGTAATGTCTCAAACAGTCTATGCTTTGATCGTTCCCTGGAAGACCAGTAGTGGTTTCCGATGCACATCTGGTGGCATTCTGTAATATGTGGACTATCAGAGTGTTGATGAAACACAGAAATTGCATCGGGATTGATAACAACAGTCAACATGCGCACTTTCCTCCACGGGAGTTATGTCTCAAACAGTCTACGATTTGATCGTTCCCTGGAAGACCAGTGGTAGTTTCCGATGCACATCTGGAGGCATTCTGAAATCTGTGGACTATCAGAGTGTTGATGAGGCACAGAAATTGCATCGGGATTAAATACAACAGTCACCATGCGAACTTTTTTCCATGGGAGTAACGTCTCTAAAGGTCTACGCTTTGATCGTTCCCTGGAAGACCAGTAGTAGTTTCCGATGCACGTCTGGTGGCATTCTGTAATCTTTGGACTATCAGAGTGTTGATGAAAAACAGAAATTGCATCGGGATTGAATACAACAGTCACCGTCCGCACTTTTCTCCATGGGAGTAATATCTGAAACAGTCTACGCTTTGATCGTTCCCTGGAATACCAGTAGTAGTTTCCGATGCACATATGGAGGCATTCTGTAATCTGTGGACCTTCAAAGTGTTGATGAAACACAGAAATTGCATCGGAAGTGAAAACAACAGTCACCATCAGCACTTTCATCCATGGGTGTAACGTCTGAAACAGTCTACGTTTTGATCGTTCCCAGGAAAACCAGTAGTAGTTTCCGATGCACATCTGGAGACAATCTGTAATCTGTGGACTATCAGAGTGTTGATGAAACACAGAAATTGCATCGGGATTGAATACAACATGCACCATGCGCACTTTCCTCCATGGGAGTAATGTCTCAAACAGTCTACGTTTTGATCGTTCCCAGGAAAACCAGTAGTAGTTTCCGATGCACATCTGGAGACAATCTGTAATCTGTGGACTATCAGAGTGTTGATGAAACACAGAAATTGCATCGGGATTGAATACAACATGCACCTTGCGCACTTTCCTCCATGGGAGTAATGTCTCAAACAGTCTACGCTTTGATCGTTCCCTGGAAGACCAGTAGTGGTTTCCGATGCACATCTGGTGGCATTCTGTAATATGTGGACTATCAGAGTGTTGATGAAACACAGAAATTGCATCGGGATTGATAACAACAGTCAACATGCGCACTTTCCTCCACGGGAGTTATGTCTCAAACAGTCTACGATTTGATCGTTCCCTGGAAGACCAGTGGTAGTTTCCGATGCACATCTGGTGGCATTCTGTAAGCTGTGGACTATCAGAGTGTTGATGAAACACAGAAATAGCATCGGGATTGAATACAACAGTCACCATGCTCACTTTCCTCCATGGGAGTTATGTCTCAAACAGTCTACGCTTTGATCGTTCCCTGGAAGACCAGTAGTAGTCTCAGATGCACATCTGGTGGCATTCTGTAATCTGTGGACTAACAGAGTGTTGATGAAACACAGAAATTGCATCGGGATTGAATACAACAGTCAATATTGGCACTTTCCTCCATGTGAGTAAAGTCTCAAACAGTCTACGCTTTGATCGTTCCCTGGAAGACCAGTGGTGGTTTCCGATGCACAACTGGTGGCATTCTGTAATCTGTGGACTATCAGAGTGTTGACGAAACACAGAAAATGCATCGGGATTGAATACAACAATCACCATGCGCACTTTCCTCCACGGGAGTGATATCTCAAAAAGTCTACGCTTTGATCGTTCCCTGGAAGACCAGTAGTAGTCTCCGATGCACATCTCTTGGCATTCTGTAATCTGTGGGCTAACAGAGTGTTGATGAAACACAGATATTGCATCGGGATTGAATATGTCAATATTGGAACGTTCCTAAATCGGAGTAATGTCTCAAACAGTCTACGATATGATCGTTCCCTGGAAGACCAGTAGTAGTTACCGATGCACATCTGGTGGCATTCTGTAATCTGTGGACTATCAGAGTGTCGATGAAACACAGAAATTGCATCGGGATTGAATACAACAGTCACCATGCGCACTTTCCTCCATGAGAGTAATGTCTCAAACAGTCTACGCTTTGATCGTTCCCTGAAAGACCAGTAGTGGTTTCCGATGCACAACTGGTGGCATTCTGTAATCTGTGGACTATAAAAGTGTTGATGAAACACAGATAATGCATCGGGATTGAATACAACAATCACCATGCGCACTTTCCTCCACGGGAGTGATATCTCAAACAGTCTACGCTTTGATCGTTCCCTGGAATACCAGTAGTAGTTTCCGATGCACATCTGGTGGCATTCTGTAATCTGTGGACTATCAGAGTGTTGATGAAACACAGAAATAGCATCGGGATTGAATACAACAGTCACCATGCTCACTTTCCTCATTGGGAGTTATGTCTCAAACAGTCTACGCTTTGATCGTTCCCTGGAAGACCAGTAGTAGTCTCAGATGCACATCTGGTGGCATTCTGTAATCTGTGGACTGTCAGAGTGTTGATGAAACACAGAAATTGAATCGTGTTTGACTACAACAGTCAGCATGCGCACTTTCCTCCATGGGAGTAATGTCTCAAACAGTCTACGCTTTGATCGTTCCCTGGAAGACCAGTAGCAGTTTGCGATGCACATCTGGTGGCATTCTGTAATCAATGGACTATCAGAGTGTTGATGAAACACAGAAACTGCATCGGGATTGATAACAAAAGTCACCATGCGCACTTTCCTCCACAGGAGTAATGTCTCAAACAGTCTACGCTTTGATCGTTCCCTGGAAGACCATTAGTACTTTCCGGTGCACATCTGGAAGCATTCTGTAATCTGTGGACCTTCAAAATGTTGTTGAAACACAGAAATTGCATCGGGAGTGAAAACAACAGTCACCATCAGCACTTTCATCTTTGGGAGTAACGTCTGAAACAGTCTACGTTTTGATCGTTCCCAGGAAAACCAGTACTTGTTTCCGATGCTCATCTGGAGACAATCTGTAATCTGTGGACTATCAGGGTGTTGATGAAACACAGAAATTGCATCGGGATTGAAGACAACAGTCACCATGCGCACTTTCCTCCATGGGAGTAATGTCTCAAACAGTCTACGCTTTGATCGTTCCCTGTAAGACCAGTAGTGGTTTCCGATGCACAACTGGTGGCATTCTGTAATCTGTGGACTACCAGAGTGTTGATGAAACACAGAAATAGCATCGGGATTGAATACAACAGACACCATGCGCACTTTCCTTCATGTTAGTAATGTCTCAAACAGTCTACGCTTTGATCGTTCTCTGGAAGACCAGTAGAATTTTCCGATGCACATCTGGTGGCATTCTGTAATCTGTGGACTATCAGAGTGTTGATGAAACACAGAAATTGCAACGGGATTGAATACAGCAGTCACCATACGCACATTCCTCCATGGGAGTAATGTCGCAAACTGTCTACGATTTGATCGTTCCCTGGAAGGCCAGTAGTAGTTTCCGATGCACATCTGGTGGCAATCTGTAATCTGTGGACTATCAGAGTATTGACTAAACACAGAAATTGCATCGGAATTGAATACAACAGTCACCATGCGCACTTTCCTCCATGAGAGTAATGTCTCAAACAGTCTACGCTTTGATCGTTCCCTGGAAGACCAGTAGTGGTTTCCGATGCACAACTGGTGGCATTCTGTAATCTGTGGACTATCAGAGTGTTGGTGAAACACAGAAAATGCATCGGGATTGAATACAACAATCACCATGCGCACTTTCCTCCACGGGAGTGATATCTCAAACAGTCTACGCTTTGATCGTTCCCTGGAAGACCAGTAGTAGTCTCCGATGCACATCTCTTGGCATTCTGTAATCTGTGGGCTAACAGAGTGTTGATGAAACACAGAAATTGCATCGGGATTGAATATGTCAATATTGGAACGTTCCTAAATCGGAGTAATGTCTCAAACAGTCTACGATTTGATCGTTCCCTGGAAGACCAGTAGTAGTTACCGATGCACATCTGGTGGCATTCTGTAATCTGTGGACTATCAGAGTGTCGATGAAACACAGAAATTGCATCGGGATTGAATACAACAGTCACCATGCGCACTTTCCTCCATGAGAGTAATGTCTCAAACAGTCTACGCTTTGATCGTTCCCTGAAAGACCAGTAGTAGTTACCGATGCACATCTGGTGGCATTCTGTAATCTGTGGACTATCAGAGTGTCGATGAAACACAGAAATTGCATCGGGATTGAATACAACAGTCACCATGCGCACTTTCCTCCATGAGAGTAATGTCTCAAACAGTCTACGCTTTGATCGTTCCCTGAAAGACCAGTAGTGGTTTCCGATGCACAACTGGTGGCATTCTGTAATCTGTGGACTATAAAAGTGTTGATGAAACACAGAAAATGCATCGGGATTGAATACAACAATCACCATGCGCACTTTCCTCCACGGGAGTGATATCTCAAACAGTCTACGCTTTGATCGTTCCCTGGAATACCAGTAGTAGTTTCCGATGCACATCTGGTGGCATTCTGTAATCTGTGGACTATCAGAGTGTTGATGAAACACAGAAATAGCATCGGGATTGAATACAACAGTCACCATGCTCACTTTCCTCATTGGGAGTTATGTCTCAAACAGTCTACGCTTTGATCGTTCCCTGGAAGACCAGTAGTAGTCTCAGATGCACATCTGGTGGCATTCTGTAATCTGTGGACTGTCAGAGTGTTGATGAAACACAGAAATTGAATCGTGTTTGACTACAACAGTCAGCATGCGCACTTTCCTCCATGGGAGTAATGTCTCAAACAGTCTACGCTTTGATCGTTCCCTGGAAGACCAGTAGCAGTTTGCGATGCACATCTGGTGGCATTCTGTAATCAATGGACTATCAGAGTGTTGATGAAACACAGAAACTGCATCGGGATTGATAACAACAGTCACCATGCGCACTTTCCTCCACAGGAGTAATGTCTCAAACAGTCTACGCTTTGATCGTTCCCTGGAAGACCATTAGTACTTTCCGGTGCACATCTGGAAGCATTCTGTAATCTGTGGACCTTCAAAATGTTGTTGAAACACAGAAATTGCATCGGGAGTGAAAACAACAGTCACCATCAGCACTTTCATCTTTGGGAGTAACGTCTGAAACAGTCTACGTTTTGATCGTTCCCAGGAAAACCAGTACTTGTTTCCGATGCTCATCTGGAGACAATCTGTAATCTGTGGACTATCAGGGTGTTGATGAAACACAGAAATTGCATCGGGATTGAAGACAACAGTCACCATGCGCACTTTCCTCCATGGGAGTAATGTCTCAAACAGTCTACGCTTTGATCGTTCCCTGTAAGACCAGTAGTGGTTTCCGATGCACAACTGGTGGCATTCTGTAATCTGTGGACTACCAGAGTGTTGATGAAACACAGAAATAGCATCGGGATTGAATACAACAGACACCATGCGCACTTTCCTTCATGTTAGTAATGTCTCAAACAGTCTACGCTTTGATCGTTCTCTGGAAGACCAGTAGAATTTTCCGATGCACATCTGGTGGCATTCTGTAATCTGTGGACTATCAGAGTGTTGATGAAACACAGAAATTGCAACGGGATTGAATACAGCAGTCACCATACGCACATTCCTCCATGGGAGTAATGTCGCAAACTGTCTACGATTTGATCGTTCCCTGGAAGGCCAGTAGTAGTTTCCGATGCACATCTGGTGGCAATCTGTAATCTGTGGACTATCAGAGTATTGACTAAACACAGAAATTGCATCGGAATTGAATACAACAGTCACCATGCGCACTTTCCTCCATGAGAGTAATGTCTCAAACAGTCTACGCTTTGATCGTTCCCTGGAAGACCAGTAGTGGTTTCCGATGCACAACTGGTGGCATTCTGTAATCTGTGGACTATCAGAGTGTTGGTGAAACACAGAAAATGCATCGGGATTGAATACAACAATCACCATGCGCACTTTCCTCGACGGGAGTGATACCTCAAACAGTCTACGCTGTGATCGTTAAGTGGAAGACCAGTAGTAGTCTCCGATGCACATCTGTTGGCATTCTGTAATCTGTGGACTAACAGAGTTTTGATGAAACACAGAAATTGCATCGGGATTGAATACGTCAATATTGGCACTTTCCTAAATCGGAGAAATGTCTCAAACAGTCTACGATTTGATCGTTCCCTGGTAGACCAGTAGTAGTTTCCGATGCACATCTGGTGTCATTCTGTAATCTGTGGACAATCAGAGTGTCGATGAAACACAGAAATTGCATCATGATTGAGTACAACAGTCACCATGCGCACTTTCCTCCACAGGAGTGATATCTCAAACAGTCTACGCTTTGATCGTTCCCTGGAATACCAGTAGTAGTTTCCGATGCACATCTGGTGGCATTCTGTAATCTGTGGACTATCACAGTGTTGATGAAACACAGAAATAGCATCGGGATTGAATACAACAGTCACCATGCTCACTTTCCTCCATGGGAGTAATGTCTCAAGCAGTCTACGCTTTGATCGTTCCCTGGAAGACCAGTAGTTGTCTCAGATGCACATCTGGTGGCATTCTGTAATCTGTGGACTAAAAGAGTGTTGATGAAACACAGAAATTGCATCGGGATTGAATACAACAGTCAATATTGGCACTTTCCTCCATGTGAGTAAAGTCTCAAACAGTCTACGCTTTGGTAGCTCCCTGGAAGACCAGTAGTACTTTCCGATGCACATCTGGAGGCATTCTGTAATCTGTAGACTATCAGAGTGTTGATGAATCACAAAAATTGCATCGGGATTGAATACAACAGACACCATGCGCACTTTCCTCAATTGGAGTAATGTCTCAAACAGTCTACGCTTTGATCGTTCCCTGGAAGACCAGTAGTAGTTTCCGATGCACATCTTTTGACATTCTGTAATCTGTGGACTATCAGAGTGTTGATGAAACACAGAAATTGCATCGGGGTTTTAATACAACAGTCACCATGCGCACTTTCCTCCATGGGAGTAATGTCTCAAACAGTCTACGATATGATCTTACCCTGTAAGACCAGTGGTAGTTTCCGATGCACATCTGGTGGCATTCTGTAATCTGTGGACTCTCAGAGTGTTGATGAAAAACAGAAATTGCATTGGGATTGAATACAACAGTCACCGTCCGCACTTTTCTCCATGGGAGTAATATCTGAAACAGTCTACGCTTTGATCGATCAATGGAATACCAGTAGTAGTTTCCGATGCACATATGGAGGCATTCTGTAATCTGTGGACCTTCAAAGTGTTGATGAAACACAGAAATTGCATCGGGAGTGAATACATCACTCACAATCCGCACTTTCCTCCATGGGAGTAATGTCTGAAACAGTCTACGCTTTGATCGTTCCCTTGAAGACCAGTAGTAGTTTCCGAAGCACATCTGCTGGCATTCTGTAATCTGTGGACTGTCAGAGTGTTGATGAAACACAGAAATTGAATCGTGTTTGACTACAACAGTCAGCATGCGCACTTTCCTCCATGGGAGTAATGTCTCAAACAGTCTACGCTTTGATCGTTCGCTGAAAGACCAGTAGCAGTTTCCGATGCACATCTGGTGGCATTCTGTAATCAATGGACTATCAGAGTGTTGATGAAACACAGAAATTGCATCGGGATTCATAACAACAGTCACCATGCGCACTTTCCTCCACAGGAGTAATGTCTGAAACAGTCTACGCTTTGATCGTTCCCTGGAAGGCCATTAGTACTTTCCGATGCACATCTGGAAGCATTCTGTAATCTGTGGACCTTCAAAATGTTGTTGAAACACAGAAATTGCATCGGGAGTGAAAACAACAGTCACCATCAGCACTTTCATCCATGGGAGTAACGTCTGAAACAGTCTACGTTTTGATCGTTCCCAGGAATACCAGTACTAGTTTCCGATGCACATCTGGAGACAATCTGTAATCTGTGGACTATCAGAGTATTGACTAAACACAGAAATTGCATCGGAATTGAATACAACAGTCACCATGCGCACTTTCCTCCATAGGACTAATTCTCAAACATTCTACGCTTTGATCGTTTCCTGGAAGACCAGTAGTAGTTTACGATGCACATCTGGTGGCATTCTGTAATCTGTGGACTATCACAGTGTTGATGAAACACAGAAAATGCATCGGGATTGAATACAACACTCAATATTGGCACTTTCCTCCATGGGAGTAATGTCTCAAACAGTCTACGCTTTGATAGCTAACTGGAAGACCAGTAGTACTTTCCGATGCACATCTGGAGGCATTCTGTAATCTGTAGACTATAAGGGTGTTGATGAATCACAAAAATTGCATCGGGATTGAATACAACAGACACCATGCGCACTTTCCTCCATGGGAGTAATGTCTCATACAGTCTACGCTTTGATCGTTCCCTGGAAGACCAGTAGTAGTTTCCGATGCACATCTAATGGCATTCTGTAATCTGTGGACTATCAGAGTGTTGATGAAACACAGAAGTTTCATCGGGATTGAATGCAACAGTCACCATGCGCACTTTCCTCCATATAACTAATTCTCAAACATTCTACGCTTTCATCGTTTCCTGGAAAAACAGTAGTAGTTTCCGATGCACATCTGGTGGCATTCTGCAATCTGTTTACTATCAGAGTGTTGATGAAACACAGAAATTGCATCGGTCTTGAATACAACCGTCACCATGCGCACTTTCCTCCATGGGAGTAATGTCTCAAACAGTCTACGCTTTGATCGTTCCCAGGAAGACCAGTAGTAGTTTCCGATGCACATCTGGAGACAATCTGTAATCTGTGGACTATCAGAGTGTTGATGAAACACAGAAATTGCATCGGGATTGAATACAACATGCACCATGCGCACTTTCCTCCATGGGAGTAATGTCTCAAACAGTCTACGCTTTGATCGTTCCCTGGAAGACCAGTAGTAATTTCCGATACACATCTGGAGGCATTCTGTAATCTGTGGGCTAACAGAGTGTTGATGAAACACAGAAATTGCATCGGGATTGAATACGTCAATATTGGCACGTTCCTAAATCGGAGTAATGTCTCAAACAGTCTACGATTTGATCGTTCCCTGGAAGACCAGTAGTAGTTACCGATGCACATCTGGTGGCATTCTGTAATCTGTGGACAATCAGAGTGTCGATGAAACACAGAAATTGCATCGGGATTGATTACAACAGTCACCATGCGCACTTTCCTCCATGAGAGTAATGTCTCAAACAGTCTACGCTTTGATCGTTCCCTGGAAGACCAGTAGTGGTTTCCGATGCACAACTGGTGGCATTCTGTAATCTGTGGACTATAAAAGTGTTGATGAAACACAGAAAATGCATCGGGATTGAATACAACAATCACCATGCTCACTTTCCTCCACGGAAGTGATATCTCAAACAGTCTACGCTTTGATCGTTCCCTGGAATACCAGTAGTAGTTTCCGATGCACATCTGGTGGCATTCTGTAATCTGTGGACTATCAGAGTGTTGATGAAACACAGAAATAGCATCGGGATGGAATACAACAGTCACCATGCTCACTTTCCTCCATGGGAGTTATGTCTCAAACAGTCTACGCTTTGATCGTTCCCTGGAAGACCAGTAGTTGTCTCAGATGCACATCTGGTGGCATTCTGTAATCTGTGGACTAAAAGAGTGTTGATGAAACACAGAAATTGCATCGGGATTGAATACAACAGTCAATATTGGCACTTTCCTCCATGTGAGTAAAGTCTCAAACAGTCTACGCTTTGGTAGCTCCCTGGAAGACCAGTAGTACTTTCCGATGCACATCTGGAGGCATTCTGTAATCTGTGGACTATCAGCGTGTTGATAAAACACAGAAGTAGCATCGGGATTGAATACAACAGTCAGCATGCCCACTTTCCTCCATGGGAGTGATATCTCAAACAGTCTACGCTTTGATCGTTCGCTGGAAGACCAGTAGCAGTTTCCGATGCACATCTGGTGGCATTCTGTAATCAATGGACTATCAGAGTGTTGATGAAACACAGAAATGGCATCGGGATTCATAACAACAGTCACCATGCGCACTTTCCTCCACAGGAGTAATGTCTCAAACAGTCTACGCTTTGATCGTTCCCTGGAAGACCAGTGGTAGTTTCCTATGCACATCTGGAGGCATTCGGAAATTTGTGGACAATCAGAGTGTTGATGAGGCACAGAAATTGCATCGGGATTAAATACAACAGTCACCATGCGCACTTTTTTCCATGGGAGTAATGTCTCTAAAGGTCTACGCTTTGATCGTTCCCTGGAAGACCAGTAGTAGATTCCGATGCACGTCTGTTGGCATTCTGTAATCTTTGGACTGTCAGAGTGTTGATGAAAAACAGAAATTGCATCGGGAGTGAATACAACAGTCACCGTCCGCACTTTTCACCATGGGAGTAATATCTGAAACAGTCTACGCTTTAATCGTTCCCTGGAATACCAGTAGTAGTTTCCGATGCACATCTTTTGGCATTCTGTAATCTGTGGACTATCAGAGTGTTGATGAAACACAGAAATTGCATCGGGGTTTTAATACAACAGTCACCATGCGCACTTTCCTCCATGGGAGTAATGTCTCAAACAGTCTACGCTTTGATCGTTCGCTGGAAGACCAGTAGCAGTTTCCGATGCACATCTGGTGGCATTCTCAAATCAATGGACTATCAGAGTGTTGATGAAACACAGAAATTGCATCGGGATTCATAACAACAGTCACCATGCGCACTTTCCTCCACAGGAGTAATGTCTCAAACAGTCTACGCTTTGATCGTTCCCTGGAAGGCCATTAGTACTTTCCGATGCACATCTGGAAGCATTCTGTAATCTGTGGACCTTCAAAATGTTGTTGAAACACAGAAATTGCATCGGGAGTGAAAACAACAGTCACCATCAGCACTTTCATCCATGGGAGTAACGTCTGAAACAGTCTACGTTTTGATCGTTCCCAGGAATACCAGTACTAGTTTCCGATGCACATCTGGAGACAATCTGTAATCTGTGGACTATCAGAGTATTGACTAAACACAGAAATTGCATCGGAATTGAATACAACAGTCACCATGCGCACTTTCCTCCATAGGACTAATTCTCAAACATTCTACGCTTTGATCGTTTCCTGGAAGACCAGTAGTAGTTTACGATGCACATCTGGTGGCATTCTGTAATCTGTGGACTATCACAGTGTTGATGAAACACAGAAAATGCATCGGGATTGAATACAACACTCAATATTGGCACTTTCCTCCATGGGAGTAATGTCTCAAACAGTCTACGCTTTGATAGCTAACTGGAAGACCAGTAGTACTTTCCGATGCACATCTGGAGGCATTCTGTAATCTGTAGACTATAAGGGTGTTGATGAATCACAAAAATTGCATCGGGATTGAATACAACAGACACCATGCGCACTTTCCTCCATGGGAGTAATGTCTCAAACAGTCTACGCTTTGATCGTTCCCTGGAAGACCAGTAGTAGTTTCCGATGCACATCTAATGGCATTCTGTAATCTGTGGACTATCAGAGTGTTGATGAAACACAGAAGTTTCATCGGGATTGAATGCAACAGTCACCATGCGCACTTTCCTCCATATAACTAATTCTCAAACATTCTACGCTTTCATCGTTTCCTGGAAAAACAGTAGTAGTTTCCGATGCACATCTGGTGGCATTCTGCAATCTGTTTACTATCAGAGTGTTGATGAAACACAGAAATTGCATCGGTCTTGAATACAACCGTCACCATGCGCACTTTCCTCCATTGGAGTAATGTCTCAAACAGTCTACGCTTTGATCGTTCCCAGGAAGACCAGTAGTAGTTTCCGATGCACATCTGGAGACAATCTGTAATCTGTGGACTATCAGAGTGTTGATGAAACACAGAAATTGCATCGGGATTGAATACAACATGCACCATGCGCACTTTCCTCCATGGGAGTAATGTCTCAAACAGTCTACGCTTTGATCGTTCCCTGGAAGACCAGTAGTAGTCTCCGATGCACATCTGTTGGCATTCTGTAATCTGTGGGCTAACAGAGTGTTGATGAAACACAGAAATTGCATCGGGATTGAATACGTCAAAATTGGCACGTTCCTAAATCGGAGTAATGTCTCAAACTGTCTACGATTTGATCGTTCCCTGGAAGACCAGTAGTAGTTACCGATGCACATCTGGTGGCATTCTGTAATCTGTGGACAATCAGAGTGTCGATGAAACACAGAAATTGCATCGGGATTGATTACAACAGTCACCATGCGCACTTTCCTCCATGAGAGTAATGTCTCAAACAGTCTACGCTTTGATCGTTCCCTGGAAGACCAGTAGTGGTTTCCGATGCACAACTGGTGGCATTCTGTAATCTGTGGACTATAAAAGTGTTGATGAAACACAGAAAATGCATCGGGATTGAATACAACAATCACCATGCTCACTTTCCTCCACGGGAGTGATATCTCAAACAGTCTACGCTTTGATCGTTCCCTGGAATACCAGTAGTAGTTTCCGATGCACATCTGGTGGCATTCTGTAATCTGTGGACTATCAGAGTGTTGATGAAACACAGAAATAGCATCGGGATGGAATACAACAGTCACCATGCTCACTTTCCTCCATGGGAGTTATGTCTCAAACAGTCTACGCTTTGATCGTTCGCTGGAAGACCAGTAGCAGTTTCCGATGCACATCTGGTGGCATTCTGTAATCAATGGACTATCAGAGTGTTGATGAAACACAGAAATTGCATCGGGATTCATAACAACAGTCACCATGCGCACTTTCCTCCACAGGAGTAATGTCTCAAACAGTCTACGCTTTGATCGTTCCCTGGAAGACCAGTGGTAGTTTCCTATGCACATCTGGAGGCATTCGGAAATTTGTGGACTATCAGAGTGTTGATGAGGCACAGAAATTGCATCGGGATTAAATACAACAGTCACCATGCGCACTTTTTTCCATGGGAGTAATGTCTCTAAAGGTCTACGCTTTGATCGTTCCCTGGAAGACCAGTAGTAGTTTCCGATGCACGTCTGGTGGCATTCTGTAATCTTTGGACAGTCAGAGTGTTGATGAAAAACAGAAATTGCATCGGGAGTGAATACAACAGTCACCGTCCGCACTTTTCACCATGGGAGTAATATCTGAAACAGTCTACGCTTTAATCGTTCCCTGGAATACCAGTAGTAGTTTCCGATGCACATCTTTTGGCATTCTGTAATCTGTGGACTATCAGAGTGTTGATGAAACACAGAAATTGCATCGGGGTTTTAATACAACAGTCACCATGCGCACTTTCCTCCATGGGAGTAATGTCTCAAACAGTCTACGCTTTGATCGTTCGCTGGAAGACCAGTAGCAGTTTCCGATGCACATCTGGTGGCATTCTCAAATCAATGGACTATCAGAGTGTTGATGAAACACAGAAATTGCATCGGGATTCATAACAACAGTCACCATGCGCACTTTCCTCCACAGGAGTAATGTCTCAAACAGTCTACGCTTTGATCGTTCCCTGGAAGACCATTAGTACTTTCCGATGCACATCTGGAAGCATTCTGTAATCTGTGGACCTTCAAAATGTTGTTGAAACACAGAAATTGCATCGGGAGTGAAAACAACAGTCACCATCAGCACTTTCATCCATGGGAGTAACGTCTGAAACAGTCTACGTTTTGATCGTTCCCAGGAATACCAGTACTAGTTTCCGATGCAAATCTGGAGACAATCTGTAATCTGTGGACTATCAGAGTATTGACTAAACACAGAAATTGCATCGGAATTGAATACAACAGTCACCATGCGCACTTTCCTCCATAGGACTAATTCTCAAACATTCTACGCTTTGATCGTTTCCTGGAAGACCAGTAGTAGTTTACGATGCACATCTGGTGGCATTCTGTAATCTGTGGACTATCACAGTGTTGATGAAACACAGAAATAGCATCGGGATTGAATACAACAGTCACCATGCTCACTTTCCTCCATGGGAGTAATGTCTCAAGCAGTCTACGCTTTGATCGTTCCCTGGAAGACCAGCAGTAGTCTCAGATGCACATCTGGTGGCATTCTGTAATCTGTGGACTAACAGAGTGTTGATGAAACACAGAAATTGCATCGGGATTGAATACAACACTCAATATTGGCACTTTCCTCCATGGGAGTAATGTCTCAAACAGTCTACGCTTTGATAGCTAACTGGAAGACCAGTAGTACTTTCCGATGCACATCTGGAGGCATTCTGTAATCTGTAGACTATAAGGTGTTGATGAATCACAAAAATTGCATCGGGATTGAATACAACAGACACCATGCGCACTTTCCTCCATGGGAGTAATGTCTCAAACAGTCTACGCTTTGATCGTTCCCTGGAAGACCAGTAGTAGTTTCCGATGCACATCTAATGGCATTCTGTAATCTGTGGACTATCAGAGTGTTGATGAAACACAGAAATTGCAACGGGATTGAATACAGCAGTCACCATACGCACTTTCCTCCATAGGAGTAATGTCGCAAACTGTCTACGATTTGATCGTTCCCTGGAAGGCCAGTAGTAGTTTCCGATGCACATCTGGTGGCAATCTGTAATCTGTGGACTATCAGAGTATTGACTAAACACAGAAATTGCATCGGAATTGAATACAACAGTCACCATGCGCACTTTCCTCCATGAGAGTAATGTCTCAAACAGTCTACGCTTTGATCGTTCCCTGGAAGACCAGTAGTGGTTTCCGATGCACAACTGGTGGCATTCTGTAATCTGTGGACTATCAGAGTGTTGGTGAAACACAGAAAATGCATCGGGATTGAATACAACAATCACCATGCGCACTTTCCTCGACGGGAGTGATACCTCAAACAGTCTACGCTGTGATCGTTACCTGGAAGACCAGTAGTAGTCTCCGATGCACATCTGTTGGCATTCTGTAATCTGTGGACTAACAGAGTTTTGATGAAACACAGAAATTGCATCGGGATTGAATACGTCAATATTGGCACTTTCCTAAATCGGAGTAATGTCTCAAACAGTCTACGATTTGATCGTTCCCTGGTAGACCAGTAGTAGTTTCCGATGCACATCTGGTGTCATTCTGTAATCTGTGGACAATCAGAGTGTCGATGAAACACAGAAATTGCATCATGATTGAGTACAACAGTCACCATGCGCACTTTCCTCCACGGGAGTGATATCTCAAACAGTCTACGCTTTGATCGTTCCCTGGAATACCAGTAGTAGTTTCCGATGCACATCTGGTGGCATTCTGTAATCTGTGGACTATCACAGTGTTGATGAAACACAGAAATAGCATCGGGATTGAATACAACAGTCACCATGCTCACTTTCCTCCATGGGAGTAATGTCTCAAGCAGTCTACGCTTTGATCGTTCCCTGGAAGACCAGTAGTAGTCTCAGATGCACATCTGGTGGCATTCTGTAATCTGTGGACTAACAGAGTGTTGATGAAACACAGAAATTGCATCGGGATTGAATACAACATTCAATATTGGCACTTTCCTCCATGGGAGTAATGTCTCAAACAGTCTACGCTTTGATAGCTAACTGGAAGACCAGTATTACTTTCCGATGCACATCTGGAGGCATTCTGTAATCTGTAGACTATCAGAGTGTAGATGAATCACAAAAATTGCATCGGGATTGAATACAACAGACACCATGCGCACTTTCCTCAATTGGAGTAATGTCTCAAACAGTCTACGCTTTGATCGTTCCCTGGAAGACCAGTAGTAGTTTCCGATGCACATCTTTTGACATTCTGTAATCTGTGGACTATCAGAGTGTTGATGAAACACAGAAATTGCATCGGGGTTTTAATACAACAGTCACCATGCGCACTTTCCTCCATGGGAGTAATGTCTCAAACAGTCTACGATATGATCTTACCCTGTAAGACCAGTGGTAGTTTCCGATGCACATCTGGTGGCATTCTGTAATCTGTGGACTCTCAGAGTGTTGATGAAAAACAGAAATTGCATTGGGATTGAATACAACAGTCACCGTCCGCACTTTTCTCCATGGGAGTAATATCTGAAACAGTCTACGCTTTGATCGATCAATGGAATACCAGTAGTAGTTTCCGATGCACATATGGAGGCATTCTGCAATCTGTGGACCTTCAAAGTGTTGATGAAACACAGAAATTGCATCGGGAGTGAATACAACACTCACAATCCTCACTTTCCTCCATGGGAGTAATGTCTGAAACAGTCTACGCTTTGATCGTTCCCTTGAAGACCAGTAGTAGTTTCCGAAGCACATCTGCTGGCATTCTGTAATCTGTGGACTGTCAGAGTGTTGATGAAACACAGAAATTGAATCGTGTTTGACTACAACAGTCAGCATGCGCACTTTCCTCCATGGGAGTAATGTCTCAAACACTCTACGCTTTGATCGTTCGCTGGAAGACCAGTAGCAGTTTCCGATGCACATCTGGTGGCATTCTGTAATCAATGGACTATCAGAGTGTTGATGAAACACAGAAATTGCATTGGGATTCATAACAACAGTCACCATGCGCACTTTCCTCCACAGGAGTAATGTCTCAAACAGTCTACGCTTTGATCGTTCCCTGGAAGGCCATTAGTACTTTCCGATGCACATATGGAAGCATTCTGTAATCTGTGGACCTTCAAAATGTTGTTGAAACACAGAAATTGCATCGGGAGTGAAAACAACAGTCACCATCAGCACTTTCATCCATGGGAGTAACGTCTGAAACAGTCTACGTTTTGATCGTTCCCAGGAATACCAGTACTAGTTTCCGATGCACATCTGGAGACAATCTGTAATCTGTGGACTATCAGAGTATTGACTAAACACAGAAATTGCATCGGAATTGAATACAACAGTCACCATGCGCACTTTCCTCCATAGGACTAATTCTCAAACATTCTACGCTTTGATCGTTTCCTGGAAGACCAGTAGTAGTTTACGATGCACATCTGGTGGCATTCTGTAATCTGTGGACTATCACAGTGTTGATGAAACACAGAAATAGCATCGGGATTGAATACAACAGTCACCATGCTCACTTTCCTCCATGGGAGTAATGTCTCAAGCAGTCTACGCTTTGATCGTTCCCTGGAAGACCAGTAGTAGTCTCAGATGCACATCTGGTGGCATTCTGTAATCTGTGGACTAACAGAGTGTTGATGAAACACAGAAATTGCATCGGGATTGAATACAACACTCAATATTGGCACTTTCCTCCATGGGAGTAATGTCTCAAACAGTCTACGCTTTGATAGCTAGCTGGAAGACCAGTAGTACTTTCCGATGCACATCTGGAGGCATTCTGTAATCTGTAGACTATAAGGGTGTTGATGAATCACAAAAATTGCATCGGGATTGAATACAACAGACACCATGCGCACTTCCCTCCATGGGAGTATGTCTCAAACAGTCTACGCTTTGATCGTTCCCTGGAAGACCAGTAGTAGTTTCCGATGCACATCTAATGGCATTCTGTAATCTGTGGACTATCAGAGTGTTGATGAAACACAGAAGTTTCATCGGGATTGAATGCAACAGTCACCATGCGCACTTTCCTCCATATAACTAATTCTCAAACATTCTACGCTTTGATCGTTCCCAGGAAGACCAGTAGTAGTTTCCGATGCACATCTGGAGACAATCTGTAATCTGTGGACTATCAGAGTGTTGATGAAACACAGAAATTGCATCGGGATTGAATACAACATGCACCATGCGCACTTTCCTCCATGGGAGTAATGTCTCAAACAGTCTACGCTTTGATCGTTCCCTGGAAGACCAGTAGTAGTCTCCGATGCACATCTGTTGGCATTCTGTAATCTGTGGGCTAACAGAGTGTTGATGAAACACAGAAATTGCATCGGGATTGAATACGTCAATATTGGCACGTTCCTAAATCGGAGTAATGTCTCAAACAGTCTACGATTTGATCGTTCCCTGGAAGACCAGTAGTAGTTACCGATGCACATCTGGTGGCATTCTGTAATCTGTGGACAATCAGAGTGTCGATGAAACACAGGAATTGCATCGGGATTGAATACAACAGTCACCATGCGCACTTTCCTCCATGAGAGTAATGTCTCAAACAGTCTACGCTTTGATCGTTCCCTGGAAGACCAGTAGTGGTTTCCGATGCACAACTGGTGGCATTCTGTAATCTGTGGACTATAAAAGTGTTGATGAAACACAGAAAATGCATCGGGATTGAATACAACAATCACCATGCTCACTATCCTCCACGGGAGTGATATCTCAAACAGTCTACGCTTTGATCGTTCCCTGGAATACCAGTAGTAGTTTCCGATGCACATCTGGTGGCATTCTGTAATCTGTGGACTATCAGAGTGTTGATGAAACACAGAAATAGCATCGGGATGGAATACAACAGTCACCATGCTCACTTTCCTCCATGGGAGTTATGTCTCAAACAGTCTACGCTTTGATCGTTCCCTGGAAGACCAGTAGTTGTCTCGGATGCACATCTGGTGGCATTCTGTAATCTGTGGACGAACAGAGTGTTGATGAAACACAGAAATTGCATCGGGATTGAATACAACAGTCAATTTTGGCACTTTCCTCCATGTGAGTAAAGTCTCAAACAGTCTACGCTTTGGTAGCTCCCTGGAAGACCAGTAGTACTTTCCGATGCACATCTGGAGGCATTCTGTAATCTGTGGACTATCAGCGTGTTGATAAAACACAGAAGTAGCATCGGGATTGAATACAACAGTCAGCATGCCCACTTTCCTCCATGGGAGTGATATCTCAAACAGTCTACGCTTTGATCGTTCGCTGGAAGACCAGTAGCAGTTTCCGATGCACATCTGGTGGCATTCTGTAATCAATGGACTATCAGAGTGTTGATGAAACACAGAAATTGCATCGGGATTCATAACAACAGTCACCATGCGCACTTACCTCCATAGGAGTAATGTCTCAAACAGTCTACGCTTTGATCGTTCCCTGGAAGACCAGTGGTAGCTTCCGATGCACATCTGGAGGCATTCTGAAATTTGTGGACTATCAGAGTGTTGATGAGGCACAGAAATTGCATCGGCATTAAATACAACAGTCACCATGCGCACTTTTTTCCATGGGAGTAACGTCTCTAAAGGTCTACGCTTTGATCGTTCCCTGGAAGACCAGTAGTAGTTTCCGATGCACGTCTGGTGGCATTCTGTAATCTTTGGACTATCAGAGTGTTGATGAAAAACAGAAATTGCATCGGGATTGAATACAACAGTCACCGCCCGCACTTTTCTCCATGGGAGTAATATCTGAAACAGTCTACGCTTTGATCGTTCCCTGGAATACCAGTAGTAGTTTCCGATGCACATATGGAGGCATTCTGTAATCTGTGGACCTTCAAAGTGTTGATGAAACACAGAAATTGCATCGGGAGTGAAAACAACAGTCACCATCAGCACTTTCATCCATGGGTGTAACGTCTGAAACAGTCTACGTTTTGATCGTTCCCAGGAAAACCAGTAGTAGTTTCCGATGCACATCTGGAGACAATCTGTAATCTGTGGACTATCAGAGTGTTGATGAAACACAGAAATTGCATCGGGATTGAATACAACATGCACCATGCGCACTTTCCTCCATGGGAGTAATGTCTCAAACAGTCTACGCTTTGATCGTTCCCTGGAAGACCAGTAGTAGTTTCCGATGCACATCTGGAGGCATACCGTAATCTGTGGACTACCAGAGTGTTGATGAAACACAGAGATAGCATCGGGATTGAATACAACAGACACCATGCGCACTTTCCTCCATGTTAGTAATGTCTCAACAGTCTACGCTTTGATCGTTCTCTGGAAGACCAGTAGAAGTTTCCGATGCACATCTGGTGGCATTCTGTAATCTGTGGACTATCAGAGTGTTGATGAGGCACAGAAATTGCATCGGAATTGAATACAACAGTCACCATGCGCACTTTCCTCCATGAGAGTAATGTCTCAAACAGTCTACGCTTTGATCGTTCCCTGGAAGTCCAGTGGTGGTTTCCGATGCACAACTGGTGGCATTCTGTAATCTGTGGACTATCAGAGTGTTGATGAAACACAGAAAATGCATCGGGATTGAATACAACAATCACCATGCGCACTTTCCTCCACGGGAGTGATATCTCAAACAGTCTACGCTTTGATCGTTCCCTGGAAGACCAGTAGTAGTCTCCGATGCACATCTGTTGGCATTCTGTAATCTGTGGGCTAACAGAGTGTTGATGAAACACAGAAATTGCATCGGGATTGAATACGTCAATATTGGCACGTTCCTAAATCGGAGTAATGTCTCAAACAGTCTACGTTTTGATCGTTCCCTGGAAGACCAGTAGTAGTTACCGATGCACATCTGGTGGCATTCTGTAATCTGTGGACAATCAGAGTGTCGATGAAACACAGAAATTGCATCGGGATTGAATACAACAGTCACCATGCGCACTTTCCTCCATGAGAGTAATGTCTCAAACAGTCTACGCTTTGATCGTTCCCTGGAAGACCAGTAGTAGTTTCCGATGCACATCTAATGGCATTTTGTAATCTGTGGACTATCACAGTGTTGATGAAACACAGAAGTTTCATCGGGATTGAATGCAACAGTCACCATGCGCACTTTCCTCCATAGGACTAATTCTCAAACATTCTACGCTTTGATCGTTTCCTGGAAAAACAGTAGTAGTTTCCGATGCACATCTGGTGGCATTCTGCAATCTGTTTACTATCAGAGTGTTGATGAAACACAGAAATTGCATCGGTCTTGAATACAACCGTCACCATGCGCACTTTCCTCCATGGGAGTAATGTCTCAAACAGTCTACGCTTTGATCGTTCCCAGGAAGACCAGTAGTAGTTTCCGATGCACATCTGGAGACAATCTGTAATCTGTGGACTATCAGAGTGTTGATGAAACACAGAAATTGCATCGGGATTGAATACAATAGTCACCATGACCACTTTCCTCCATAGGACTAATTCTCAAACATTCTACGCTTTGATCGTTCCCTGGAGGACCAGTAGTAGTTTCCGATGCACATCTGGTTGCATTCTGTAATCTATGGACTATCAGAGTGTTGATGAAACCCAGAAATTGCATCGGGATTGATAACAACAGTCAACATGCGCACTTTCCTCCATGGGAGTTGTGTCTCAAACAGTCTACGATTTGATCGTTCCCTGGAAGACCAGTGGTAGTTTCCGATGCACATCTGGAGGCATTCTGAAATTTGTGGACTATCAGAGTGTTGATGAGGCACAGAAATTGCATCGGGATTAAATACAACAGTCACCATGCGCACTTTTTTCCATGGGAGTAACGTCTCTAAAGGTCTACGCTTTGATCGTTCCCTGGAAGACCAGTAGTAGTTTCCGATGCACGTCTGGTGGCATTCTGTAATCTTTGGACTATCAGAGTGTTGATGAAAAACAGAAATTGCATCGGGATTGAATACAACAGTCACCGTCCGCACCTTTCTCCATGGGAGTAATATCTGAAACAGTCTACGCTTTGATCGTTCCCTGGAATACCAGTAGTAGTTTCCGATGCACATATGGAGGCATTCTGTAATCTGTGGACCTTCAAAGTGTTGATGAAACACAGAAATTGCATCGGGAGTGAAAACAACAGTCACCATCAGCACTTTCATCCATGGGTGTAACGTCTGAAACAGTCTACGTTTTGATCGTTCCCAGGAAAACCAGTAGTAGTTTCCGATGCACATCTGGAGACAATCTGTAATCTGTGGACTATCAGAGTGTTGATGAAACACAGAAATTGCATCGGGATTGAATACAACATGCACCATGCGCACTTTCCTCCATGGGAGTAATGTCTCAAACAGTCTACGCTTTGATCGTTCCCTGGAAGACCAGTAGTAGTTTCCGATGCACATCTGGAGGCATACCGTAATCTGTGGACTACCAGAGTGTTGATGAAACACAGAGATAGCATCGGGATTGAATACAACAGACACCATGCGCACTTTCCTCCATGTTAGTAATGTCTCAACAGACTACGCTTTGATCGTTCTCTGGAAGACCAGTAGAAGTTTCCGATGCACATCTGGTGGCATTCTGTAATCTGTGGACTATCAGAGTGTTGATGAGGCACAGAAATTGCATCGGAATTGAATACAACAGTCACCATGCGCACTTTATTCCATGAGAGTAATGTCTCAAACAGTCTACGCTTTGATCGTTCCCTGGAAGTCCAGTGGTGATTTCCGATGCACAACTGGTGGAATTCTGTAATCTGTGGACTATCAGAGTGTTGATGAAACACAGAAAATGCATCGGGATTGAATACAACAATCACCATGCGCACTTTCCTCCACGGGAGTGATATCTCAAACAGTCTACGCTTTGATCGTTCCCTGGAAAACCAGTAGTAGTCTCCGATGCACATCTGTTGGCATTCTGTAATCTGTGGGCTAACAGAGTGTTGATGAAACACAGAAATTGCATCGGGATTGAATACGTCAATATTGGCACGTTCCTAAATCGGAGTAATGTCTCAAACAGTCTACGATTTGATCGTTCCCTGGAAGACCAGTAGTAGTTACCGATGCACATCTGGTGGCATTCTGTAATCTGTGGACAATCAGAGTGTCGATGAAACACAGAAATTGCATCGGGATTGAATACAACAGTCACCATGCGCACTTTCCTCCATGAGAGTAATGTCTCAAACAGTCTACGCTTTGATCGTTCCCTGGAAGACCAGTAGTGGTTTCCGATGCACAACTGGTGGCATTCTGTAATCTGTGGACTATAAAAGTGTTGATGAAACACAGAAAATGCATCGGGATTGAATACAACAATCACCATGCGCACTTTCCTCCACAGGAGTGATATCTCAAACAGTCTACGCTTTGATCGTTCCCTGGAATACCAGTAGTAGTTTCCGATGCACATCTGGTGGCATTCTGTAATCTGTGGACTATCAGAGTGTTGATGAAACACAGAAATAGCATCGGGATTGAATACAACAGTCACCATGCTCACTTTCCTCCATGGGAGTTATGTCTCAAACAGTCTACGCTTTGATCGTTCCCTGGAAGACCAGTAGTTGTCTCAGATGCACATCTGGTGGCATTCTGTAATCTGTGGACTAACAGAGTGTTGATGAAACACAGAAATTGCATCGGGATTGAATACAACAGTCAATATTGGCACTTTCCTCCATGTGAGTAAAGTCTCAAACAGTCTACGCTTTGATAGCTCCCTGGAAGACCAGTATTACTTTCCGATGCACATCTGGAGGCATTCTGTAATCTGTGGACTATCAGCGTGTTGATAAAACACAGAAGTAGCATCGGGATTGAATACAACAGCCAGCATGCCCACTTTTCTCCATGGGAGTAATATCTGAAACAGTCTACGCTTTGATCCATCAATGGAATACCAGTAGTAGTTTCCGATGCACATATGGAGGCATTCTGCAATCTGTGGACCTTCAAAGTGTTGATGAAACACAGAAATTGCATCGGGAGTGAATACAACACTCACAATCCGCACTTTCCTCCATGGGAGTAATGTCTGAAACAGTCTACGCTTTGATCGTTCCCTTGAAGACCAGTAGTAGTTTCCGAAGCACATCTGCTGGCATTCTGTAATCTGTGGACTGTCAGAGTGTTGATGAAACACAGAAATTGAATCGTGTTTGACTACAACAGTCAGCATGCGCACTTTCCTCCATGGGAGTAATGTCTCAAACAGTCTACGCTTTGATCGTTCGCTGGAAGACCAGTAGCAGTTTCCGATGCACATCTGGTGGCATTCTGTAATCAATGGACTATCAGAGTGTTGATGAAACACAGAAATTGCATCGGGATTCATAACAACAGTCACCATGCGCACTTTCCTCCACAGGAGTAATGTCTCAAACAGTCTACGCTTTGATCGTTCCCTGGAAGGCCATTAGTACTTTCCGATGCACATCTGGAAGCATTCTGTAATCTGTGGACCTTCAAAATGTTGTTGAAACACAGAAATTGCATCGGGAGTGAAAACAACAGTCACCATCAGCACTTTCATCCATGGGAGTAACGTCTGAAACAGTCTACGTTTTGATCGTTCCCAGGAATACCAGTACTAGTTTCCGATGCACATCTGGAGACAATCTGTAATCTGTGGACTATCAGAGTATTGACTAAACACAGAAATTGCATCGGAATTGAATACAACAGTCACCATGCGCACTTTCCTCCATGAGAGTAATGTCTCAAACAGTCTACGCTTTGATCGTTCCCTGGAAGACCAGTAGTGGTTTCCGATGCACAACTGGTGGCATTCTGTAATCTGTGGACTATCAGAGTGTTGGTGAAACACAGAAAATGCATCGGGATTGAATACAACAATCACCATGCGCACTTTCCTCCACGGGAGTGATACCTCAAACAGTCTACGCTTTGATCGTTACCTGGAAGACCAGTAGTAGTCTCCGATGCACATCTGTTGGCATTCTGTAATCTGTGGACTAACAGAGTTTTGATGAAACACAGAAATTGCATCGGGATTGAATACGTCAATATTGGCACTTTCCTAAATCGGAGTAAAGTCTCAAACAGTCTACGATTTGATCGTTCCCTGGAAGACCAGTAGTAGTCTCCGATGCACATCTGTTGGCATTCTGTAATCTGTGGACTATCAGAGTGTTAATGAAACACAGAAATTGCATCGGGATTGATAACAACATGCACCATGCGCACTTTCCTCCATGGGAGTAATGTCTCAAACAGTTTACGCTTTGATCGTTCCCTGGAAGACCAGTAGTAGTTTCCGATGCACATCTGGAGGCATACTGTAGTCTGTGGACTACCAGAGTGTTGATGAAACACAGAGATAGCATCGGGATTGAATACAACAGACACCATGCGCACTTTCCTCCATGTTAGTAATGTCTCAAACAGTCTACGCTTTGATCGTTCTCTGGAAGACCAGTAGAAGTTTCCGATGCACATCTGGTGGCATTCTGTAATCTGTGGACTATCAGAGTGTTGATGAGGCACAGAAATTGCATCGGAATTGAATACAACAGTCACCATGCGCACTTTCCTCCATGAGAGTAATGTCTCAAACAGTCTACGCTTTGATCGTTCCCTGGAAGACCAGTGGTGGTTTCCGATGCACAACTGGTGGCATTCTGTAATCTGTGGACTATGAGAGTGTTGATGAAACACAGAAAATGCATCGGGATTGAATACAATAGTCACCATGCGCACTTTCCCCCATAGGACTAATTCTCAAACATTCTACGCTTTGATCGTTTCCTGGAAAAACAGTAGTAGTTTCCGATGCACATCTGGTGGCATTCTGCAATCTGTTTACAATCAGAGTGTTGATGAAACACAGAAATTGCATCGGTATTGAATACAAGCGTCACCATGCGCACTTTCCTCCATGGGAGTAATGTCTCAAACAGTCTACGCTTTGATCGTTCCCAGGAAGACCAGTAGTAGTTTCCGATGCACATCTGGAGACAATCTGTAATCTGTGGACTATCAGAGTGTTGATGAAACACAGAAATTGCATCGGGATTGAATACAATAGTCACCATGACCACTTTCCTCCATAGGACTTATTCTCAAACATTCTACGCTTTGATCGTTCCCTGGAGGACCAGTAGTAGTTTCCGATGCACATCTGGTTTCATTCTGTAATCTATGGACTATCAGAGTGTTAATGAAACACAGAAATTGCATCGGGATTGATAACAACATGCACCATGCGCACTTTCCTCCATGGGAGTAATGTCTCAAACAGTCTACGCTTTGATCGTTCCCTGGAAGACCAGTAGTAGTTTCCGATGCACATCTGGAGGCATACTGTAATCTGTGGACTACCAGAGTGTTGATGAAACACAGAGATAGCATCGGGATTGAATACAACAGACACCATGCGCATTTTCCTCCATGTTAGTAATGTCTCAAACAGTCTACGCTTTGATCGTTCTCTGGAAGACCAGTAGAAGTTTCCGATACACATCTGGTGGCATTCTGTAATCTGTGGACTATCAGAGTGTTGATGAGGCACAGAAATTGCATCGGAATTAAATACAACAGTCACCATGCGCACTTTCCTCCATGAGAGTAATGTCTCAAACAGTCTACGCTTTGATCGTTCCCTGGAAGACCAGTGGTGGTTTCCGATGCACAACTGGTGGCATTCTGTAATCTGTGGACTACCAGAGTGTTGATGAAACACAGAGATAGCATCGGGATTGAATACAACAGACACCATGCGCACTTTCCTCCATGTTAGTAATGTCTCAAACAGTCTACGCTTTGATCGTTCTCTGGAAGACCAGTAGAAGTTTCCGATGCACATCTGGTGGCATTCTGTAATCTGTGGACTATCAGAGTGTTGATGAGGCACAGAAATTGCATCGGAATTGAATACAACAGTCACCATGCGCACTTTCCTCCATGAGAGTAATGTCTCAAACAGTCTACGCTTTGATCGTTCCCTGGAAGACCAGTGGTGGTTTCCGATGCACAACTGGTGGCATTCTGTAATCTGTGGACTATGAGAGTGTTGATGAAACACAGAAAATGCATCGGGATTGAATACAATAGTCACCATTCGCACTTTCCTCCATAGGACTAATTCTCAAACATTCTACGCTTTGATCGTTTCCTGGAAAAACAGTAGTAGTTTCCGATGCACATCTGGTGGCATTCTGCAATCTGTTTACAATCAGAGTGTTGATGAAACACAGAAATTGCATCGGTATTGAATACAAGCGTCACCATGCGCACTTTCCTCCATGGGAGTAATGTCTCAAACAGTCTACGCTTTGATCGTTCCCAGGAAGACCAGTAGTAGTTTCCGATGCACATCTGGAGACAATCTGTAATCTGTGGACTATCAGAGTGTTGATGAAACACAGAAATTGCATCGGGATTGAATACAATAGTCACCATGACCACTTTCCTCCATAGGACTTATTCTCAAACATTCTACGCTTTGATCGTTCCCTGGAGGACCAGTAGTAGTTTCCGATGCACATCTGGTTTCATTCTGTAATCTATGGACTATCAGAGTGTTAATGAAACACAGAAATTGCATCGGGATTGATAACAACATGCACCATGCGCACTTTCCTCCATGGGAGTAATGTCTCAAACAGTCTACGCTTTGATCGTTCCCTGGAAGACCAGTAGTAGTTTCCGATGCACATCTGGAGGCATACTGTAATCTGTGGACTACCAGAGTGTTGATGAAACACAGAGATAGCATCGGGATTGAATACAACAGACACCATGCGCATTTTCCTCCATGTTAGTAATGTCTCAAACAGTCTACGCTTTGATCGTTCTCTGGAAGACCAGTAGAAGTTTCCGATACACATCTGGTGGCATTCTGTAATCTGTGGACTATCAGAGTGTTGATGAGGCACAGAAATTGCATCGGAATTAAATACAACAGTCACCATGCGCACTTTCCTCCATGAGAGTAATGTCTCAAACAGTCTACGCTTTGATCGTTCCCTGGAAGACCAGTGGTGGTTTCCGATGCACAACTGGTGGCATTCTGTAATCTGTGGACTATGAGAGTGTTGATGAAACACAGAAAATGCATCGGGATTGAATACAACAATCACCATGCGCACTTTCCTCCACGGGAGTGATATCTCAAACAGTCTACGCTTTGATCGTTCCCTGGAAGACCAGTAGTAGTCTCCGATGCACATCTGTTGGCATTCTGTAATCTGTGGGCTAACAGAGAGTTGATGAAACACAGAAATGGCATCGGGATTGAATACGTCAATATTGGCACGTTCTAAAATCGGAGTAATGTCTCCAACAGTCTACGATTTGATCGTTCCCTGGAAGACCAGTAGTAGTTACCGATGCACATCTGCCGGCATTCTGTAATCTGTGGACAATCAGAGTGTCGATGAAACACAGAAATTGCATCGGGATTGAATACAACAGTCACCATGCGCACTTTCCTCCATGAGAGTAATGTCTCAAACAGTCTACGCTTTGATCGTTCCCTGGAAGACCAGTAGTGGTTTCCGATGCACAACTGGTGGCATTCTGTAATCTGTGGACTATAAAAGTGTTGATGAAACACAGAAAATGCATCGGGATTGAATACAACAATCACCATGCGCACTTTCCTCCATGGGAGTGATATCTCAAACAGTCTACGCTTTGATCGTTCCCTGGAATACCAGTAGTAGTTTCCGATGCACATCTGGTGCCATTCTGTAATCTGTGGACTATCAGAGTGTTGATGAAACACAGAAATAGCATCGTAATTGAATACAACAGTCACCATGCTCACTTTCCTCCATGGGAGTTATGTCTCAAACAGTCTACGCTTTGATCGTTCCCTGGAAGACCAGTAGTAGTCTCAGATGCACATCTGGTGGCATTCTGTAATCTGTGGACTAACAGAGTGTTGATGAAACACAGAAATTGCATCGGGATTGAATACAACAGTCAATATTGGCACTTTCCTCCATGTGAGTAAAGTCTCAAACAGTCTACGCTTTGATAGCTCCCTGGAAGACCAGTAGTACTTTCCGATGCACATCTGGAGGCATTCTGTAATCTGTGGACTATCAGAGTGTTGATAAAACACAGAAGTAGCATCGGGATTGAATAAAACAGTCAGCATGCCCACTTTCCTCCATGGGAGTGATATCTCAAACAGTCTACGCTTTGATCGTTCCCTGGAATACCAGTAGTAGTTTCCGATGCACATCTTTTGGCATTCTGCAATCTGTGGACTATCAGAGTGTTCATGAAACACAGAAATTGCATCGGGGTTTTAATACAACAGTCACAATGCGCACTTTCCTCCATGGGAGTAATGTCTCAAACAGTCTACGATAAGATCTTTCCCTGTAAGACCAGTGTTAGTTTCCGATGCACATCTGGTGGCATTCTGTAATCTGTGGACTATCAGAGTGCTGATGAAAAACAGAAATTGCATTGGGATTGAATACAACAGTCACCGTCCGCACTTTTCTCCATGGGAGTAATATCTGAAACAGTCTACGCTTTGATCGTTCAATGTAATACCAGTAGTAGTTTCCGATGCACATATGGAGGCATTCTGTAATCTGTGGACCTTCAAAGTGTTGATGAAACACAGAAATTGCATCGGGAGTGAATACAACACTCACAATCCGCACTTTCCTCCATGGGAGTAATGTCTAATACAGTCTACGCTTTGATCGTTCCCAGGAAGACCAGTAGTAGTTTCCGATGCACATCCGGTGGCATTCTGTAATCTCTGGACTATCAGAGTGTTGATGAAACACTCAAATTGCATCGGGATTGAATACAACAGTCACCATCCGCACTTTAGTCCATGGAAATAACGTCTGAAACAGTCTACGCTTTGATCGTTCCCTTGAAGACCAGTAGTAGTTTCCGAAGCACATCTGCTGGCATTCTGTAATCTGTGGACTGTCAGAGTGTTGATGAAACACAGAAATTGAATCGTGTTTGACTACAACAGTCAGCATGCGCACTTTCCTCCATGGGAGTAATGTCTCAAAAAGTCTACGATTTGAACGTTCCCTGGAAGACCAGTAGCAGTTTCCGATGCACATTTGGTGGCATTCTGTAATCAATGGACTATCAGAGTGTTGATGAAACACAGAAATTGCATCGGGATTGATAACAACAGTCACCATGCGCACTTTCCTCCACAGGAGTAATGTCTCAAACAGTCTACGCTTTGATCGTTCCCTGGAAGACCATTAGTACTTTCCGGTGCACATCTGGAAGCATTCTGTAATCTGTGGACCTTCAAAATGTTGTTGAAACACAGAAATTGCATCGGAATTAAATACAACAGTCACCATGCGCACTTTCCTCCATGAGAGTAATGTCTCAAACAGTCTACGCTTTGATCGTTCCCTGGAAGACCAGTGGTGGTTTCCGATGCACAACTGGTGGCATTCTGTAATCTGTGGACTATGAGAGTGTTGATGAAACACAGAAAATGCATCGGGATTGAATACAACAATCACCATGCGCACTTTCCTCCACGGGAGTGATATCTCAAACAGTCTACGCTTTGATCGTTCCCTGGAAGACCAGTAGTAGTCTCCGATGCACATCTGTTGGCATTCTGTAATCTGTGGGCTAACAGAGAGTTGATGAAACACAGAAATGGCATCGGGATTGAATACGTCAATATTGGCACGTTCTAAAATCGGAGTAATGTCTCCAACAGTCTACGATTTGATCGTTCCCTGGAAGACCAGTAGTAGTTACCGATGCACATCTGCCGGCATTCTGTAATCTGTGGACAATCAGAGTGTCGATGAAACACAGAAATTGCATCGGGATTGAATACAACAGTCACCATGCGCACTTTCCTCCATGAGAGTAATGTCTCAAACAGTCTACGCTTTGATCGTTCCCTGGAAGACCAGTAGTGGTTTCCGATGCACAACTGGTGGCATTCTGTAATCTGTGGACTATAAAAGTGTTGATGAAACACAGAAAATGCATCGGGATTGAATACAACAATCACCATGCGCACTTTCCTCCATGGGAGTGATATCTCAAACAGTCTACGCTTTGATCGTTCCCTGGAATACCAGTAGTAGTTTCCGATGCACATCTGGTGCCATTCTGTAATCTGTGGACTATCAGAGTGTTGATGAAACACAGAAATAGCATCGTAATTGAATACAACAGTCACCATGCTCACTTTCCTCCATGGGAGTTATGTCTCAAACAGTCTACGCTTTGATCGTTCCCTGGAAGACCAGTAGTAGTCTCAGATGCACATCTGGTGGCATTCTGTAATCTGTGGACTAACAGAGTGTTGATGAAACACAGAAATTGCATCGGGATTGAATACAACAGTCAATATTGGCACTTTCCTCCATGTGAGTAAAGTCTCAAACAGTCTACGCTTTGATAGCTCCCTGGAAGACCAGTAGTACTTTCCGATGCACATCTGGAGGCATTCTGTAATCTGTGGACTATCAGAGTGTTGATAAAACACAGAAGTAGCATCGGGATTGAATAAAACAGTCAGCATGCCCACTTTCCTCCATGGGAGTGATATCTCAAACAGTCTACGCTTTGATCGTTCCCTGGAATACCAGTAGTAGTTTCCGATGCACATCTTTTGGCATTCTGCAATCTGTGGACTATCAGAGTGTTCATGAAACACAGAAATTGCATCGGGGTTTTAATACAACAGTCACAATGCGCACTTTCCTCCATGGGAGTAATGTCTCAAACAGTCTACGATAAGATCTTTCCCTGTAAGACCAGTGTTAGTTTCCGATGCACATCTGGTGGCATTCTGTAATCTGTGGACTATCAGAGTGCTGATGAAAAACAGAAATTGCATTGGGATTGAATACAACAGTCACCGTCCGCACTTTTCTCCATGGGAGTAATATCTGAAACAGTCTACGCTTTGATCGTTCAATGTAATACCAGTAGTAGTTTCCGATGCACATATGGAGGCATTCTGTAATCTGTGGACCTTCAAAGTGTTGATGAAACACAGAAATTGCATCGGGAGTGAATACAACACTCACAATCCGCACTTTCCTCCATGGGAGTAATGTCTAATACAGTCTACGCTTTGATCGTTCCCAGGAAGACCAGTAGTAGTTTCCGATGCACATCCGGTGGCATTCTGTAATCTCTGGACTATCAGAGTGTTGATGAAACACTCAAATTGCATCGGGATTGAATACAACAGTCACCATCCGCACTTTAGTCCATGGAAATAACGTCTGAAACAGTCTACGCTTTGATCGTTCCCTTGAAGACCAGTAGTAGTTTCCGAAGCACATCTGCTGGCATTCTGTAATCTGTGGACTGTCAGAGTGTTGATGAAACACAGAAATTGAATCGTGTTTGACTACAACAGTCAGCATGCGCACTTTCCTCCATGGGAGTAATGTCTCAAAAAGTCTACGATTTGAACGTTCCCTGGAAGACCAGTAGCAGTTTCCGATGCACATTTGGTGGCATTCTGTAATCAATGGACTATCAGAGTGTTGATGAAACACAGAAATTGCATCGGGATTGATAACAACAGTCACCATGCGCACTTTCCTCCACAGGAGTAATGTCTCAAACAGTCTACGCTTTGATCGTTCCCTGGAAGACCATTAGTACTTTCCGGTGCACATCTGGAAGCATTCTGTAATCTGTGGACCTTCAAAATGTTGTTGAAACACAGAAATTGCATCGGGAGTGAAAACAACAGTCACCATCAGCACTTTCGTCCATGGGAGTAACGTCTGAAACAGTCTACGTTTTGATCGTTCCCAGGAAAACCAGTACTAGTTTCCGATGCACATCTGGAGACAATCTGTAATCTGTGGACTATCAGGGTGTTGATGAAACACAGAAATTGCATCGGGATTGAAGACAACAGTCACCATGCGCACTTTCCTCCATGAGAGTAATGTCTCAAACAGTCTACGCTTTGATCGTTCCCTGGAAGACCAGTAGTGGTTTCCGATGCACAACTGGTGGCATTCTGTAATCTGTGGACCTTCAAAATGTTGTTGAAACACCAAAATTGCATCGGGAGTGAAAACAACAGTCACCATCAGCACTTTCATCCATGGGAGTAACGTCTGAAACAGTCTACGTTTTGATCGTTCCCAGGAAAACCAGTATTAGTTTCCGATGCACATCTGGAGACAATCTGTAATCTGTGGACTATCAGGGTGTTGATGAAACACAGAAATTGCATCGGGATTGAATACAACAATCACCATGCGCACTTTCCTCGACGGGAGTGATACCTCAAACAGTCTACGCTGTGATCGTTACCTGGAAGACCAGTAGTAGTCTCCGATGCACATCTGTTGGCATTCTGTAATCTGTGGACTAACAGAGTTTTGATGAAACACAGAAATTGCATCGGGATTGAATACGTCAATATTGGCACTTTCCTAAATCGGAGTAATGTCTCAAACAGTCTACGATTTGATCGTTCCCTGGAAGACCAGTAGTAGTTTCCGATGCACATCTGGTGTCATTCTGTAATCTGTGGACAATCAGAGTGTCGATGAAACACAGAAATTGCATCATGATTGAGTACAACAGTCACCATGCGCACTTTCCTCCACGGGAGTGATATCTCAAACAGTCTACGCTTTGATCGTTCCCTGGAATACCAGTAGTAGTTTCCGACGCACATCTGGTGGCATTCTGTAATCTGTGGACTATCACGGTGTTGATGAAACACAGAAATAGCATCGGGATTGAATACAACAGTCACCATGCTCACTTTCCTCCATGGGAGTAATGTCTCAAGCAGTCTACGCTTTGATCGTTCCCTGGAAGACCAGTAGTAGTCTCAGATGCACATCTGGTGGCATTCAGTAATCTGTGGACTAACAGAGTGTTGATGAAACACAGAAATTGCATCGGGATTGAATACGTCAATATTGGCACTTTCCTAAATCGGAGTAAAGTCTCAAACAGTCTACGATTTGATCGTTCCCTGGAAGACCAGTAGTAGTCTCCGATGCACATCTGTTGGCATTCTGTAATCTATGGACTATCAGAGTGTTAATGAAACACAGAAATTGCATCGGGATTGATAACAACATGCACCATGCGCACTTTCCTCCATGGGAGTAATGTCTCAAACAGTTTACGCTTTGATCGTTCCCTGGAAGACCAGTAGTAGTTTCCGATGCACATCTGGAGGCATACTGTAGTCTGTGGACTACCAGAGTGTTGATGAAACACAGAGATAGCATCGGGATTGAATACAACAGACACCATGCGCACTTTCCTCCATGTTAGTAATGTCTCAAACAGTCTACGCTTTGATCGTTCTCTGGAAGACCAGTAGAAGTTTCCGATGCACATCTGGTGGCATTCTGTAATCTGTGGACTATCAGAGTGTTGATGAGGCACAGAAATTGCATCGGAATTGAATACAACAGTCACCATGCGCACTTTCCTCCATGAGAGTAATGTCTCAAACAGTCTACGCTTTGATCGTTCCCTGGAAGACCAGTGGTGGTTTCCGATGCACAACTGGTGGCATTCTGTAATCTGTGGACTATGAGAGTGTTGATGAAACACAGAAAATGCATCGGGATTGAATACAATAGTCACCATGCGCACTTTCCTCCATAGGACTAATTCTCAAACATTCTACGCTTTGATCGTTTCCTGGAAAAACAGTAGTAGTTTCCGATGCACATCTGGTGGCATTCTGCAATCTGTTTACAATCAGAGTGTTGATGAAACACAGAAATTGCATCGGTATTGAATACAAGCGTCACCATGCGCACTTTCCTCCATGGGAGTAATGTCTCAAACAGTCTACGCTTTGATCGTTCCCAGGAAGACCAGTAGTAGTTTCCGATGCACATCTGGAGACAATCTGTAATCTGTGGACTATCAGAGTGTTGATGAAACACAGAAATTGCATCGGGATTGAATACAATAGTCACCATGACCACTTTCCTCCATAGGACTTATTCTCAAACATTCTACGCTTTGATCGTTCCCTGGAGGACCAGTAGTAGTTTCCGATGCACATCTGGTTTCATTCTGTAATCTATGGACTATCAGAGTGTTAATGAAACACAGAAATTGCATCGGGATTGATAACAACATGCACCATGCGCACTTTCCTCCATGGGAGTAATGTCTCAAACAGTCTACGCTTTGATCGTTCCCTGGAAGACCAGTAGTAGTTTCCGATGCACATCTGGAGGCATACTGTAATCTGTGGACTACCAGAGTGTTGATGAAACACAGAGATAGCATCGGGATTGAATACAACAGACACCATGCGCATTTTCCTCCATGTTAGTAATGTCTCAAACAGTCTACGCTTTGATCGTTCTCTGGAAGACCAGTAGAAGTTTCCGATACACATCTGGTGGCATTCTGTAATCTGTGGACTATCAGAGTGTTGATGAGGCACAGAAATTGCATCGGAATTAAATACAACAGTCACCATGCGCACTTTCCTCCATGAGAGTAATGTCTCAAACAGTCTACGCTTTGATCGTTCCCTGGAAGACCAGTGGTGGTTTCCGATGCACAACTGGTGGCATTCTGTAATCTGTGGACTATGAGAGTGTTGATGAAACACAGAAAATGCATCGGGATTGAATACAACAATCACCATGCGCACTTTCCTCCACGGGAGTGATATCTCAAACAGTCTACGCTTTGATCGTTCCCTGGAAGACCAGTAGTAGTCTCCGATGCACATCTGTTGGCATTCTGTAATCTGTGGGCTAACAGAGAGTTGATGAAACACAGAAATGGCATCGGGATTGAATACGTCAATATTGGCACGTTCTAAAATCGGAGTAATGTCTCCAACAGTCTACGATTTGATCGTTCCCTGGAAGACCAGTAGTAGTTACCGATGCACATCTGCCGGCATTCTGTAATCTGTGGACAATCAGAGTGTCGATGAAACACAGAAATTGCATCGGGATTGAATACAACAGTCACCATGCGCACTTTCCTCCATGAGAGTAATGTCTCAAACAGTCTACGCTTTGATCGTTCCCTGGAAGACCAGTAGTGGTTTCCGATGCACAACTGGTGGCATTCTGTAATCTGTGGACTATAAAAGTGTTGATGAAACACAGAAAATGCATCGGGATTGAATACAACAATCACCATGCGCACTTTCCTCCATGGGAGTGATATCTCAAACAGTCTACGCTTTGATCGTTCCCTGGAATACCAGTAGTAGTTTCCGATGCACATCTGGTGCCATTCTGTAATCTGTGGACTATCAGAGTGTTGATGAAACACAGAAATAGCATCGTAATTGAATACAACAGTCACCATGCTCACTTTCCTCCATGGGAGTTATGTCTCAAACAGTCTACGCTTTGATCGTTCCCTGGAAGACCAGTAGTAGTCTCAGATGCACATCTGGTGGCATTCTGTAATCTGTGGACTAACAGAGTGTTGATGAAACACAGAAATTGCATCGGGATTGAATACAACAGTCAATATTGGCACTTTCCTCCATGTGAGTAAAGTCTCAAACAGTCTACGCTTTGATAGCTCCCTGGAAGACCAGTAGTACTTTCCGATGCACATCTGGAGGCATTCTGTAATCTGTGGACTATCAGAGTGTTGATAAAACACAGAAGTAGCATCGGGATTGAATAAAACAGTCAGCATGCCCACTTTCCTCCATGGGAGTGATATCTCAAACAGTCTACGCTTTGATCGTTCCCTGGAATACCAGTAGTAGTTTCCGATGCACATCTTTTGGCATTCTGCAATCTGTGGACTATCAGAGTGTTGATGAAACACAGAAATTGCATCGGGGTTTTAATACAACAGTCACAATGCGCACTTTCCTCCATGGGAGTAATGTCTCAAACAGTCTACGATAAGATCTTTCCCTGTAAGACCAGTGTTAGTTTCCGATGCACATCTGGTGGCATTCTGTAATCTGTGGACTATCAGAGTGCTGATGAAAAACAGAAATTGCATTGGGATTGAATACAACAGTCACCGTCCGCACTTTTCTCCATGGGAGTAATATCTGAAACAGTCTACGCTTTGATCGTTCAATGTAATACCAGTAGTAGTTTCCGATGCACATATGGAGGCATTCTGTAATCTGTGGACCTTCAAAGTGTTGATGAAACACAGAAATTGCATCGGGAGTGAATACAACACTCACAATCCGCACTTTCCTCCATGGGAGTAATGTCTAATACAGTCTACGCTTTGATCGTTCCCAGGAAGACCAGTAGTAGTTTCCGATGCACATCCGGTGGCATTCTGTAATCTCTGGACTATCAGAGTGTTGATGAAACACTCAAATTGCATCGGGATTGAATACAACAGTCACCATCCGCACTTTAGTCCATGGAAATAACGTCTGAAACAGTCTACGCTTTGATCGTTCCCTTGAAGACCAGTAGTAGTTTCCGAAGCACATCTGCTGGCATTCTGTAATCTGTGGACTGTCAGAGTGTTGATGAAACACAGAAATTGAATCGTGTTTGACTACAACAGTCAGCATGCGCACTTTCCTCCATGGGAGTAATGTCTCAAAAAGTCTACGATTTGAACGTTCCCTGGAAGACCAGTAGCAGTTTCCGATGCACATTTGGTGGCATTCTGTAATCAATGGACTATCAGAGTGTTGATGAAACACAGAAATTGCATCGGGATTGATAACAACAGTCACCATGCGCACTTTCCTCCACAGGAGTAATGTCTCAAACAGTCTACGCTTTGATCGTTCCCTGGAAGACCATTAGTACTTTCCGGTGCACATCTGGAAGCATTCTGTAATCTGTGGACCTTCAAAATGTTGTTGAAACACAGAAATTGCATCGGGAGTGAAAACAACAGTCACCATCAGCACTTTCGTCCATGGGAGTAACGTCTGAAACAGTCTACGTTTTGATCGTTCCCAGGAAAACCAGTACTAGTTTCCGATGCACATCTGGAGACAATCTGTAATCTGTGGACTATCAGGGTGTTGATGAAACACAGAAATTGCATCGGGATTGAAGACAACAGTCACCATGCGCACTTTCCTCCATGAGAGTAATGTCTCAAACAGTCTACGCTTTGATCGTTCCCTGGAAGACCAGTAGTGGTTTCCGATGCACAACTGGTGGCATTCTGTAATCTGTGGACCTTCAAAATGTTGTTGAAACACCAAAATTGCATCGGGAGTGAAAACAACAGTCACCATCAGCACTTTCATCCATGGGAGTAACGTCTGAAACAGTCTACGTTTTGATCGTTCCCAGGAAAACCAGTATTAGTTTCCGATGCACATCTGGAGACAATCTGTAATCTGTGGACTATCAGGGTGTTGATGAAACACAGAAATTGCATCGGGATTGAATACAACAATCACCATGCGCACTTTCCTCGACGGGAGTGATACCTCAAACAGTCTACGCTGTGATCGTTACCTGGAAGACCAGTAGTAGTCTCCGATGCACATCTGTTGGCATTCTGTAATCTGTGGACTAACAGAGTTTTGATGAAACACAGAAATTGCATCGGGATTGAATACGTCAATATTGGCACTTTCCTAAATCGGAGTAATGTCTCAAACAGTCTACGATTTGATCGTTCCCTGGAAGACCAGTAGTAGTTTCCGATGCACATCTGGTGTCATTCTGTAATCTGTGGACAATCAGAGTGTCGATGAAACACAGAAATTGCATCATGATTGAGTACAACAGTCACCATGCGCACTTTCCTCCACGGGAGTGATATCTCAAACAGTCTACGCTTTGATCGTTCCCTGGAATACCAGTAGTAGTTTCCGACGCACATCTGGTGGCATTCTGTAATCTGTGGACTATCACGGTGTTGATGAAACACAGAAATAGCATCGGGATTGAATACAACAGTCACCATGCTCACTTTCCTCCATGGGAGTAATGTCTCAAGCAGTCTACGCTTTGATCGTTCCCTGGAAGACCAGTAGTAGTCTCAGATGCACATCTGGTGGCATTCAGTAATCTGTGGACTAACAGAGTGTTGATGAAACACAGAAATTGCATCGGGATTGAATACAACATTCAATATAGGCACTTTCCTCCATGGGAGTAATGTCTCAAACAGTCTACGCTTTGATAGCTAACTGGAAGACCAGTAGTACTTTCCGATGCACATCTGGAGGCAATCTGTAATCTGTAGACTATAAGGGTGTTGATGAATCACAAAAATTGCATCGGGATTGAATACAACAGACACCATGCGCACTTTCCTCCATGGGAGTAATGTCTCAAACAGTCTACGCTTTGATCGTTCCCTGGAGGACCAGTAGTAGTTTCCGATGCACATCTGGTTGCATTCTGTAATCTATGGACTATCAGAGTGTTAATGAAACACAGAAATTGCATCGGGATTGATAACAACATGCACCATGCGCACTTTCCTCCATGTTAGTAATGTCTCAAACAGTCTACGCTTTGATCGCTCTCTGGAAGACCAGTAGAAGTTTCCGATGCACATCTGGTGGCATTCTGTAATCTGTGGACTATCAGAGTGTTGATGAGGCACAGAAAATGCATCGGAATTGAATACAACAGTCACCATGCGCACTTTCCTCCATGAGAGTAATGTCTCAAACAGTCTACGCTTTGATCGTTCCCTGGAAGACCAGTGGTGGTTTCCGATGCACAACTGGTGGCATTCTGTAATCTGTGGACTATGAGAGTGTTGATGAAACACAGAAAATGCATCGGGATCGAATACAACAGTCACCATGCGCACTTTCCTCCATAGGACTAATTCTCAAACATTCTACGCTTTGATCGTTTACTGGAAAAACAGTAGTAGTTTCCGATGCACATCTGGTGGCATTCTGCAATCTGTTTACTATCAGAGTGTTGATGAAACACAGAAATTGCATCGGTATTGAATACAACCGTCACCATGCGCACTTTTCTCCATGGGAGTAATGTCTCAAACAGTCTACGCTTTGATCGTTCCCAGGAAGACCAGTAGTAGTTTCCGATGCACATCTGGAGACAATCTGAAATCTGTGGACTATCAGAGTGTTGATGAAACACAGAAATTGCATCGGTATTCAATACAATAGTCACCATGACCACTTTCCTCCATAGGACTAATTCTCAAACATTCTACGCTTTGATCGTTCCCTGGAGGACCAGTAGTAGTTTCCGATGCACATCTGGTTGCATTCTGTAATCTATGGACCATCAGAGTGTTAATGAAACACAGAAATTGCATCGGGATTGATAACAACATGCACCATGCGCACTTTCCTCCATGGGAGTAATGTCTCAAACAGTCTACGCTTTGATCGTTCCCTGGAAGACCAGTAGTAGTTTCCGATGCACATCTGGAGGCATACTGTAATCTGTGGACTACCAGAGTGTTGATGAAACACAGAGATAGCATCGGGATTGAATACAACAGACACCATGCGCACTTTCCTCCATGTTAGTAATGTCTCAAACAGTCTACGCTTTGATCGTTCTCTGGAAGACCAGTAGAAGTTTCCGATGCACATCTGGTGGCATTCTGTAATCAGTGGACTATCAGAGTGTTGATGAGGCACAGAAATTGCATCGGAATTGAATACAACAGTCACCATGCGCACTTTCCTCCATGAGAGTATTGTCTCAAACAGTCTACGCTTTGATCGTTCCCTGGAACACCAGTGGTGGTTTCCGATGCACAACTGGTGGCATTCTGTAATCTGTGGACTATGAGAGTGTTGATGAAACACAGGAAATGCATCGGGATTGAATACAACAATCACCATGCGCACTTTCCTCCACGGCAGTGATATCTCAAACAGTCTACGCTTTGATCGTTCCCTGGAAGACCAGTAGTAGTCTCCGATGCACATCTGTTGGCATTCTGTAATCTGTGGGCTAACAGAGTGTTGATGAAACACAGAAATTGCATCGGGATTGAATACGTCAATATTGGCACGTTCCTAAATCGGAGTAATGTCTCCAACAGTCTACGATTTAATCGTTCCCTGGAATACCAGTAGTAGTTACCGATGCACATCTGGTGGCATTCTGTAATCTGTGGACAATCAGAGTGTCGATGAAACACAGAAATTGCATCGGGATTGAATATAACAGTCACCATGCGCACTTTCCTCCATGAGAGTAATGTCTCAAACAGTCTACGCTTTGATCGTTCCCTGGAAGACCAGTAGTGGTTTTCGATGCACAACTGGTGGCATTCTGTAATCTGTGGACTATAAAAGTGCTGATGAAACACAGAAAATGCATCGGGATTGAATACAACAATCACCATGCGCACTTTCCTCCACGGGAGTGATATCTCAAACAGTCTACGCTTTGATCGTTCCCTGGAATACCAGTAGTAGTTTCCGATGCACATCTGGTGGCATTCTGTAATCTGTGGACTATCAGAGTGTTGATGAAACACAGAAATAGCATCGGGATTGAATACAACAGTCACCATGCTCACTTTCCTCCATATGAGTTATGTCTCAAACAGTCTACGCTTTGATCGTTCCCTGGAAGACCAGTAGTAGTCTCAGATGCACATCTGGTGGCATTCTGTAATCTGTGGACTAACAGAGTGTTGATGAAACACAGAAATTGCATCGGGATTGAATACAACATTCAATATTGGCACTTTCCTCCATGGGAGTAATGTCTCAAACAGTCTACGCTTTGATAGCTAACTGGAAGACCAGTAGTACTTTCCGATGCACATCTGGAGGCATTCTGTAATCTGTAGACTATCAGAGTGTTGATGAATCACAAAAATTGCATCGGGATTGACTACAACAGACACCATGCGCACTTTCCTCAATGGGAGTAATGTCTCAAACAGTCTACGATTTGATCGTTCCCTGGAAGACCAGTAGTAGTTTCCGATGCACATCTTTTGACATTCTGTAATCTGTGGACTATCAGAGTGTTGATGAAACACAGAAATTGCATCGGGGTTTTAATACAACAGTCACCATGCGCACTTTCCTCCATGGGAGTAATGTCTCAAACAGTCTACGATATGATCTTACCCTGTAAGACCAGTGGTAGTTTCCGATGCACATCTGGTGGCATTCTGTAATCTGTGAACTATCAGAGTGTTGATGAAAAACAGAAATTGCATTGGGATTGAATACAACAGTCACCGTCCGCACTTTTCTCCATGGGAGTAATATCTGAAAAAGTCTAAGCTTTGATCGATCAATGGAATACCAGTAGTAGTTTCCGATGCACATATGGAGGCATTCTGTAATCTGTGGACCTTCAAAGTGTTGATGAAACACAGAAATTGCATCGGGAGTGAATACAACACTCACAATCCGCACTTTCCTCCATGGGAGTAATGTCTGAAACAGTCTACGCTTTGATCGTTCCCTTGAAGACCAGTAGTAGTTTCCGAAGCACATCTGCTGGCATTCTGTAATCTGTGGACTGTCAGAGTGTTGATGAAACACAGAAATTGAATCGTGTTTGACTACAACAGTCAGCATGCGCACTTTCCTCCATGGGAGTGATGTCTCAAACAGTCTACGCTTTGATCGTTCGCTGGAAGACCAGTAGCAGTTTCCGATGCACATCTGGTGGCATTCTGTAATCTGTGGACTATCAGAGTGTTGATGAAACACAGAAGTTTCATCGGGATTGAATACAACAGTCACCATGCGCACTTTCCTCCATAGGACTAATTCTCAAACATTCTACGCTTTGATCGTTTCCTGGAAAAACAGTAGTAGTTTTCGATGCACATCTGGTGGAATTCTGCAATCTGTTTACTATCAGAGTGTTGTTGAAACACAGAAATTGCATCGGTATTGAATACAACCGTCACCATGCGCACTTTCCTCCATGGGAGTAATGTCTCAAACAGTCTACGCTTTGATCGTTCCCAGGAAGACCAGTAGTAGTTTCCGATGCACATCTGGAGACAATCTGTAATCTGTGGACTATCAGAGTGTTGATGAAACACAGAAATTGCATCGGGATTGAATACAACAGTCACCATCCGCTCTTTCCTCCATGGGAGTAACGTCTGAAACAGTCTATGCTTTGATCGTTCCCTGGTAGACCAGTGGTAGTTTCCGATGCACGTCTGGTGGCATTCTGCAATCTGTGGACTATCAGAGTGTTAATGAAAATCAGAAATTGCATCGGGATTAAATACAACATTCACCATGCGCACTTTCTTCCATGGGGGTAATGTCTCTAACGGTCTACGCTTTGATCGTTCCCTGGAAGACCAGTAGTAGTTTCCGATGCACGTCTGATGGCATTCTGTCACCTGTGGACTATCAAAGTGTTGATGAAAAACAGAAAGTGCATCGGCATTGAATACAACAGTCACAGTGTGCACTTTCCTCCACGGAAGTAATGTCTCAAACAGTCTACGATTTGATCGTTGCCTGGAAGACCAGTAGTAGTTTCCGATGCACATCTGGTGGCATTCTGCAATCTGTTTACTATCAGAGTGTTGATGAAACACAGAAATTGCATCGGTATTGAATACAACCGTCACCATGCGCACTTTCCTCCATGGGAGTAATGTCTCAAACAGTCTACGCTTTGATCGTTCCCAGGAAGGCCAGTAGTAGTTTCCGATGCACATCTGGAGACAATCTGTAATCTGTGGACTATCAGAGTGTTGATGAAACACAGAAATTGCATCGGGATTGAATACAACAGTCACCATCCGCTCTTTCCTCCATGGGGGTAATGTCTGAAACAGTCTACGCTTTGATCGTTCCCTGGAAGACCAGTAGTATTTTCCGATGCACATCTGGTGGCATTCTGTATTCTGTGGACAATCAGAGAGTTGATGAAACACAGAAATTGGATCGGGATTGAATACAACAGGCACCATGCGCTCTTTCCTCCACAAGAGTAATGTCTCAAACAGTCTACGCTTTGATCGTTCCCGGGAAGACCAGTAGTAGTTTCCGATGCAAATCTGGTGGCATTCTGTAATCTGTGGACTATCAGAGTGTTGATGAAACACAGAAATTGCATCGGGATTGAATACAACAGTCACCATCCGCATTTTCCTCCATGGGAGTAATGTCTCAAACAGTCTACGCTTTGATCGCTCCCTGGAAGACAAGTAGTAGTTTCCGGTGCACATCTGGTGGCATTCTGTAATCTGTGGACGATCAGAGTGTTGATGAAACACTGAAATTGCATCGGGATTGAATACAACAGTCACCATCCGCTCTTTCCTCCATGGGAGCAATGTCTCAAACAGTCTGCGCTTTGATCGTTCCCTTGTAGACCAGTAGTAGTTTCCGATACACATCTGGAGGCATTCTGTAATCTGTGGACCTTCAAAGTGTTGATGAAACACAGAAATTGCATCAGGTTTGAATACAACAGTCACCATGTGCACTTTCCTCCATTTGAGTAATGTCTCATACAGTCTACGGTTTGATCGTTCCCAGAAAGACCAATAGTAGTTTCCGATGCATATCTGGAGGCAATCTGTAATCTGTGGACTATCAGAGTGTTGATGAAACATAGAAATTGCATCGGGAGTGAATACAACAGTCACAATCCGCACTTTCCTCCATGGGAGTAATGTCTGAAACAGTCTAAACCATGATCGTTCCCTGGAAGACCAGTAGTAGTTTCCGATGCACATCTGGAGGCAATCTGTAATCTGTGGACCTTCAAAGTGTTGATGAAACACAGAAATTGCATTGGGATTGAATACAACAGTCACCATGCACACTTTCCTCAATGGGAATAATCTCTCAAAGAGTCTAAGCTTTGATCGTTCCCTGGAAGACCACTATTAGTTTCCGATGCACATCTGGAGGCAATCTGTAATCTGTGGACTATCAGAGTGTTGATGAATCATAGAAATTGCATCGGGATTGAATACAGCGGTCACCATCCGCACATTCCTTCATAGGAGTAATGTCTGAAACAGTCTACGCTTTTATTGTTAACTGGAAGACGAGTAGTAGCTTCCGATGCACATCTGGAGGCATTCTATAATCTGTGGACCTTCAAAGTGTCGACGAAACACAGAAATTCATCGCGAGTGAATACAACAGTCACAATCCACTCTTTCCTCCATGGGAGTAATGTCTCAAAGAGTTTACGATTTGATCGTTCCCTGGAAGACTAATAGTAGTTTCCGATGCACATCTGGTGGCATTCTATGACCTGTGGACTATCAGAGTGTTGATGAAACACAGAAATTGCATCGGGATTGAATACAACAGTCACCATGCGCACTTTCCTCCATGGGAGTAATGTCTCAAACAGTCTACGCTTTGATGGCTCACTGGAAGACAAGTAGTAGTTTCCCTTGAACTCCTGGTGGCATTCTGTAATCTGTGGACCATCAGAGTGTTGATAAAACACAGAAATTGCATCGGGATTGAATACAACAGTCACCATCCGCACTTTCCTCCATGGGAGTAATGTCTCAAACAGTCTACGCCTTGATCGTTCCCTGGAAGACCAGTAGTAGTTTCCGATGCACATCTGGAGGCATTCTGAAGTCTGTGGACTAACTGAGTGTTGATGAATCACTGAAATTGCATCAGGTTTGAATACAACAGTCACCATGCGCACTTTCTCCATTTGAGTAATGTCTCATACAGTCTACGCTTTGATCGTTTCCAGGAAGACCGGTAGTAGTTTCCGATGGATATCTGGAGGCAATCTGTAATCTGTGGAATATCAGAGTGTTGATGAATCTTAGGAATTGCATCGGGATTGAATACAACGGTCACCATCCGCACATTCCTTCATGGGAGTAATGTCTGAAACAGTCTACGCTTTGATTGTAGCTGGAAGACCAGTAGTAGTTTCCGATGCACATCTGGAGGCATTCTGTAATCTGTAGACCTTCAAAGTGTTGATGAAACACAGAAATTGCGTAGGGATTGAATACAACAGTCACCATGCACACTTTCCTCCATGGGAATAATGTCTCAAACAGTCTAAGTTTGATCGTTCCCAGGAAGACCAGTAGTAGTTTCCGATGCACATCTGGAGGCATTCTGTAATCTGTGGACCTTCAAAGTGTTGATGAAACACAGATATTGCATCGGGGTTTGAATACAACAGTCACCATGTGCACTTTCCTCCATTTGAGTAATGTCTCATACAGTCTACGCTTTGATCGTTCCCAGGAAGACCAGTAGTAATTTCCGATGCACATCTGGAGTCTATCTGAAATCTGTGGACTATCAGAGTGTTGATGAAACACAGATATTGCATCGGGATTCAATACAACAATCACCATGCGCACTTTCCTCCATTAGAGTAATGTCTCAAAAAGTTTACGATTTGATCGTTCCCATTAAGACCAGTAGTAGTTTCCGATGCAAATCTGGAGGCTATCTGTAATCTGTGGACTATCAGAGTGTTGATGAAACATAGAAATTGCATCGGGATTGAATACAACAGTCACCATGCGCACTTTCCTCCACGGGAGTTATGTCTCAAACAGCCTACGCTTTGATCGTTCCCAGGAAGACCAGTAGTAGTTTCCGATTCACATCTGGAGGCATTCTGTAATCTGTGGACTAACTGAGTCTTGATGAAACACAGAGATTGCATCGGAAATGAATACAACAGTCACCATGCGCACTTTCCTCCATTTGAGTAATGTCTCATACAGTCTACGCTTTGATCGTTCCCAGGAAGACCAGTAGTAGTTTCCGATGCATATCTGGAGGGAATCTGTAATCTGTGAACTATCAGAGTGTTGATGAAACATAGAAATTGCATCGGGATTGAATACAACAGTCACCATCCGCACTTTCCTACATGGGAGTAATGTCTCAAACAATCTACGCTTTGATCGTTCCCTGGAAGACCAGTAGTAGTTTCCGATGCACATCTGGTGGCATTCTGTAATCTGTGGACTATCATAGTGTTGATGAAACACAGAAATTGCATCGGGATTGAATACAACAGTCACCATGCGCACTTTCCTCCATGTGAGTAATGTCTCGAACAGTCTACGCTTTGACCGTTCCCTGGAAGACCAATAGTAGTTTCCAATGCACATATGGTCGCATTCTGTAATCTGTCGACTATCAGAGTGTTGATGAAACATAGAAATTGCATCGGGATTGAATACAACAGTCACCATCCGCACTTTCCTACATGGGAGTAATGTCTCAAACAATCTACGCTTTGATCGTTCCCTGGAAGACCAGCAGTAGTTTCCGATGCACATCTGGAGGCATTCTGAAGTCTGTGGACTATCAGAGTGTTGATGAATCACAGAAATTGCATCAGGTTTGAATACAACAGTCAACATGCGCACATTCCTCCATTTGAGTAATGTCTCATACAGTCTACGCTTTGATCGTTCCCAGGAAGACCAGTAGTAGTTTCCGATGCATATCTGGAGGGAATCTGTAATCTGTGGACTATGAGAGTGTTGATGAAAAATAGAAATTGCATCGGGATTGAATACAACAGTCACCATCCGAAGATTCCTTCATGGGAATAATCTCTGAAACAGTCTACTCTTTGATTGTTCCCTGGAAGACCAGTAGTAGCTTCCGATGCACATCTGGAGGCATTCAGTAATCTGTGGACCTTCAAAGTGTTGACGAAACACAGAAATTCATCGGGAGTGAATACAACAGTCACAATCCACACTTTCCTCCATGGGAGTAATGTCTGAAACAATCTACGCTTTGATCGGTCCCAGGAAGACCAGTAGTAGTTTCCGATGCATATCTGGAGGGAATCTGTAATCTGTGGACTATGAAAGTGTTGACGAAACACAGAAATTGCATCGGGATTGAATACAACAATCACCATCCGCACTTTCCTCCATGGGAGTAACGTCTGAAAAAGTCTACCCTTTGATCGTTCCTTGGAAGACAAGTAGTAGTTTCCGATGCACATCTGGTGGCATTCTGTAATCTGTGGACCTTCAAAGTGTTGATGAAACACAGAAATAGCGTAGGGATTGAATACAACAGTCACCATGCACACTTTCCTCCATGGGAATAATGTCTCAAACAGTCTAAGGTTTGATCGTTCCCAGTAAGACCAGTAGTAGTTTCCGTTGCACATCTGGAGGCAATCTGTAATCTGTGGACTATAAGAGTGTTGATGAAACACAGAAATTGCATCGGGATTGAATACAACAGTCACCATGCGCATTTTCCTCCATAGCAGTAATATCTGAAACAGTCTTCGCTTTGATCGTTCCCTGGAAGACCAGTAATAGTTTCCGATGCGCATCTGGTGGCATTCTGTTTTCTATGGAATATCAGAGTGTTGATGAAACACAGAAATTGCATCGGAATTGACTTAAACAGGCACCATGCTCACTTTCCTCCACAGGAGTAATGTCAGAAACAGTCTACGCTTTGATCGTTCCCTGGAAGACCAGTAGTAGTTTCCGATGCACATCTGGTGGCATTCTGTAATCTGTGGACTATCAGAGTGTTGATGAAACACAGAAATTGCATCGGGATTGAATACAACAGTCACCATGCGCACTTTCCTCCATGTGAGTAATGTCTCGAACAGTCTACGCTTTGATCGTTCCCTGGAAGACCAATAGTAGTTTCCAATGCACATATGGTCGCATTCTGTAATCTGTCGACTATCAGAGTGTTGATGAAACATAGAAATTGCATCGGGATTGAATACAACAGTCACCATCCGCACTTTCCTACATGGGAGTAATGTCTCAAACAATCTACGCTTTGATCGTTCCCTGGAAGACCAGCAGTAGTTTCCGATGCACATCTGGAGGCATTCTGAAGTCTGTGGACTATCAGAGTGTTGATGAATCACAGAAATTGCATCAGGTTTGAATACAACAGTCAACATGCGCACATTCCTCCATTTGAGTAATGTCTCATACAGTCTACGCTTTGATCGTTCCCAGGAAGACCAGTAGTAGTTTCCGATGCATATCTGGAGGGAATCTGTAATCTGTGGACTATGAGAGTGTTGATGAAAAATAGAAATTGCATCGGGATTGAATACAACAGTCACCATCCGAAGATTCCTTCATGGGAATAATCTCTGAAACAGTCTACTCTTTGATTGTTCCCTGGAAGACCAGTAGTAGCTTCCGATGCACATCTGGAGGCATTCAGTAATCTGTGGACCTTCAAAGTGTTGACGAAACACAGAAATTCATCGGGATTGAATACAACAGTCACCATCCGCACTTTCCTACATGGGAGTAATGTCTCAAACAATCTACGCTTTGATCGTTCCCTGGAAGACCAGTAGTAGTTTCCGATGCACATCTGGTGGCATTCTGTAATCTGTGGACTATCATAGTGTTGATGAAACACAGAAATTGCATCGGGATTGAATACAACAGTCACAATGCGCACTTTCCTCCATGTGAGTAATGTCTCGAACAGTCTACGCTTTGATCGTTCCCTGGAAGACCAATAGTAGTTTCCAATGCACATATGGTCGCATTCTGTAATCTGTGGACTATCAGAGTGTTGATGAAACACAGAAATTGCATCGGGATTCAATACAACAGTCACCATGCGCACTTTCCTCCATGGGAGTAATGTCTCAAACAGTTTACGATTTGATCGTTCCCATTAAGACCAGTAGTAGTTTCCGATGCATATCTCCAGGCTATCTGTAATCTGTGGACTATCAGAGTGTTGATGAAACACAGAAATTGCATCGGGATTGAATACAACAGTCACCATGCGCACTTTCCTCCACGGGAGTTATGTCTCAAGCAGTCTAGGCTTTGATCGTTCCCAGGAAGACCAGTAGTAGTTTCCGATGCACATCTGGAGGCATTCTGTAATCTGTGGACTAACTGAGTCTTGATGAAACACAGAAATTGCATCGGGAATGAATACAACAGTCCCCATGCGCACTTTCCTCCACGGGAGCAATGTGTCGAACAGTCTATGCTTTGATCGTTCCCTGGAAGACCAGTAGTAGTTTTCGATGCACATCTGGAGGCATTCTGTAATCTGTGGACCTTCAAAGTGTTGATGAAACAGAGAAACTGCATCGGGTTTGAATACAACAGTCACCATGCGCACTTTCCTTCATTTGAGTAATGTCTCATACAGTCTACGCTTTGATCGTTCCCAGGAAGACCAGTAGTAGTTTCCGAGGCGTATCTGGATTCAATCTGTAATCTGTGGACTACCAGAGTGTTGATGAAACATAGAAATTGCATCGGGATTGAATACAACAGTCACCATCAGCACACTCCTTTATGGGAGTAATGTCTGAAACAGTCTACGCTTTGATTGTTCCCTGGAAGACCAGTAGTAGCGTCCGATGCACATCTGGAGGCATTCTGTAATAAGTGGACCTTCAAAGTGTTGATGAAACACAGAAATTGCATCGGGATTGAATACAACAGTCACCATGCACTCTTTCCCCCATGGGAATAATGTCTCAAACAGTCTAAGGTTTGATCGTTCCCAGTAAGACCAGTAGTAGTTTCCGTTGCACATCTGGAGGCAATCTGTAATCTGTGGACTATAAGAGTGTTGATGAAACACAGAAATTGCATCGGGATTGAATACAACAGTCACCATGCGCACTTTCCTCCATAGCAGTAATATCTGAAACAGTCTTCGCTTTGATCGTTCCCTGGAAGACCAGTAATAGTTTCCGATGCGCATCTGGTGGCATTCTGTTTTCTATGGAATATCAGAGTGTTGATGAAACACAGAAATTGCATCGGAATTGACTTAAACAGGCACCATGCTCACTTTCCTCCACAGGAGTAATGTCAGAAACAGTCTACGCTTTGATCGTTCCCTGGAAGACCAGTAGTAGTTTCCGATGCACATCTGGTGGCATTCTGTAATCTGTGGACTATCAGAGTGTTGATGAAACACAGAAATTGCATCGGGATTGAATACAACAGTCACCATGCGCACTTTCCTCCATGTGAGTAATGTCTCGAACAGTCTACGCTTTGATCGTTCCTGGAAGACCAATAGTAGTTTCCAATGCACATATGGTCGCATTCTGTAATCTGTCGACTATCAGTGTGTTGATGAAACACAGAAATAGCATCGGGATTGCATACAACAATCACCATCCGCACTTTCCGCCATGGGAGTAATGTCTGAAACAGTCCTCGCTTTAATCGTTCCCTAGTAGACCAGTAGTAGTTTCCGATGCACATCTGGTGGCACTCTGTAATCTGTGGGCTATCAGAGTGTTGATGAAACACAGAAATTGCATCGGGATTGAATACAACAGTCACCATGCGCACTTTCCTCCACGGTAGTAATGTCTCAAACAGTCTATGCTTTGATCGTTCCCTGGAAGACCAGTAGTAGTTTCCGATGCACATCTGGAGGCATTCTGTAATCTGTGGACCTTCAAAGTGTTGATGAAACAAAAAAATTGCATCGTAATTGAATACAACAGTCACCATGCGCACTTTCCTCCATGGGAGTAATGTCTCAAACAGTCTATGCTTTAATCGTTCCCACCAAGACCAGTAGTAGTTTCCGATGGATATCTGGAGGCAATCTGTAATCTGTGGACTATCAGAGTGTTGATGAAACACAGAAATTGCATTGGGATTGAATACAACAGTCTCCATTCGCACTTTCCTCCATGGGAGTTATGTCTCAAACAGTCTAGGATTTGATCGTTCCCTGGAAGACCAGTAGTAGTTTCCGATGCACATCTTGTGGCATTCTATGATCTGTGGACTATCAGAGTGTTGAAGAAACACAGAAATTGCATCGGGGTTGAATACAACAGTCACCATGCGCACTTACCTCCATGGGAGTAATTTCTGAAACAGTCTACGCTTTGATCGTTCCCTGGAAGACCAGTAGTAGTTTCCAATGCACATCTGGTGGCATTCTGTAATCTGTCGACTATCAGTGTGTTGATGAAACGCAGAAAGAGCATCGGGATTGAATACAACAATCACCATCTGCACTTACCGCCATGGGAGTAGTGTCTGAAACAGTCCTCGCTATAATCGTTTCTTGGTAGACCAGTAGTAGTTTCCGATGCACATCTGGTGGCACTCTGTAATCTGTGGGCTATCAGAGTGTTAATGAAACATAGAAATTGCATCGGGATGGAATACAACAGTCACCATGCGCACTTACCTCCATGGGAGTAATGTCTGAAACAGTCTACGCTTTGATCGTTCCCTGGAAGACCAGTAGTAGATTCCAATGCACATCTGGTGGCATTCTGTAATCTGTCGACTATCAGTGTGTTGATGAAACACAGAAAGAGCATCGGGATTGAATACAATAATCACCATCTGCACTTTCCGCCATGGGAGTAGTGTCTGAAACAGTCCTCGCAATAATCGTTTCTTGGTAGACCAGTAGTAGTTTCCGATGCACATCTGGTGGCACTCTGTAATCTGTGGGCTATCAGAGTGTTGATGAAACATAGAAATTGCATCGGGATTGAATACAACAGTCACCATGCGCACTTGCCTCCACGGGAATAATGTCTCAAACAGTCTACGCTTTGATCGTTCCCTGGAGGACCAGTAGTAGTTTCCGATGCACATCTGGTGGCATTCTGTAATCTGTGGACTATAAGAGTGTTGATGAAACACAGAAATTGCATCGGGATTCAATACAACAGTCACCATGCGGACTTTCCTCAATGGGAATAATGTCTCAAACAGTTTACGATTTGATCGTTCCCAGGAAGACCAGTAGTTGTTTCCGATCCTCATCTGGAGGATATCTGTAATCTGTGGACTATCAGAGTGTTGATGAAACACAGAAATTGCATCGGGATTGAATACAACAGTCACCATGCGTACTATCCTCCGTGGGAGTAATGTCACAAACAGTCTACGATTTGATCGTTCCCAGGAAGACCAGTAGTAGTTTCCGATGCACATCTGGAGGCATTCTGTAATCTGTGGACTAACTGAGTGTTGATGAAACACAGAAATTGCATCGGGAATGAATACAACAGTCACCATGCGCACTTTCCTCCACGGGAGTAATGTCTCAAACAATCTATGCTTCGATCGTTCCCTGGAAGACCAGTAGTAGTTTCCGATGCACATCTGGTGGCACTCTGTAATCTGTGGGCTATTAGAGTGTTGATGAAACACAGAAATTGCATCGGGATTGAATACAACAGTCACCATGCGCACTTTCCTCCACGGTAGTAATGTCTCAAACAGTCTATGCTTTGATCGTTCCATGGAAGACCAGTAGTAGTTTCCGATGCACATCTGGAAGCATTCTATAATCTGTTTATCTTCAAAGTGTTGATGAAACACAAAAAATGCATCGTAATTGAATACAACAGTTACCATGCGCACTTTCCTCCATGGGAGTAATGTCTCAAACCGTCTATGCTTTGATCGTTCCCAGGAAGACCAGTAGTAGTTTCCGATGGATATCTGGAGGCAATCTGTAATCTGTGGTCTATCAGAGTGTTGATGAAACACAGAAATTGCATTGGGATTGAATACAAAAGTCTCCATTCGCACTTTCCTCCACGGGAGTAATGTCTCAAACAGTCTAAGCTTTGATCGTTCCCTGGAAGACCAGTAGTAGTTTCCGATGCACCTCTGCAGGCATTCTGTAATCTGTGGACCTTCAAAGTGTTGATGAAACACAGAAATTGCATCGGGATTGAATACAACAGTCACCATGCGCACTTTCCTCCACGGGAGTTATGTCTCAAACAGTCTAGGATTTGATCGTTCCCAGGAAGACCAGTAGTAGTTTCCGATGCACATCTGGAGTCATTCTGTAATCTGTGGACTAACTGAGTCTTGATGAAACACAGAAATTGCATCGGGAATGAATACAACAGTCCCCATGCGCACTTTCCTCCACGGGAGCAATGTGTCAAACAGTCTATGCTTTGATCATTCCCTGGAAGACCAGTAGTAGTTTCCGATGCACATCTGGAGGCATTCTGTAATCTGTGTACCTTCAAAGTGTTGATGAAACACAGAAATTGCATCGGGTTTGAATACAACAGTCACCATGCGCACTTTCCTCCATTTGAGTAATGTCTCATACAGTCTACGCTTTGATCGTTCCCAGGAAGACCAGTAGTAGTTTCCGAGGCGTATCTGGATTCAATCTGTAATCTGTGGACTACCAGAGTGTTGATGCAACATAGAAATTGCATCGGGATTGAATACAACAGTCACCATCAGCACACTCCTTCATGGGAGTAATGTCTGAAACAGTCTACGCTTTGATTGTTCCCTGGAAGACCAGTAGTAACGTCCGATGCACATCTGGAGGCATTCTGTAATCTGTGGACCTTCAAAGTGTTGACGAAACACAGAAATTCATCGGGAGTGAATACAACAGTCACAATCCACACTTTCCTCCATGGGAGTAATGTCTGAAACAATCTACGTTTTGATCGGTCCCAGGAAGACCAGTAGTAGTTTCCGATGCATATCTGGAGGGAATCTGTAATCTGTGGACTATGAAAGTGTTGACGAAACACAGAAATTGCATCGGGATTCAATACAACAATCACCATCCGCACTTTCCTCCATGGGAGTAACGTCTGAAAAAGTCTACCCTTTGATCGTTCCTTGGAAGACAAGTAGTAGTTTCCGATGCACATCTGGTGGCATCCTGTAATCTGTGGACCTTCAAAGTGTTGATGAAACACAGAAATAGCGTAGGGATTGAATACAACAGTCACCATGCACACTTTCCTCCATGGGAATAATGTCTCAAACAATCTAATCTTTGATCTTTCCCAGGAAGACCAGTAGTAGTTTCCGATGCACATCTGGAGGCATTCTGTAATCTGTGGACCTTCAAAGTGTTGATGAAACACTGAAATTGCATCGGGTTTGAATACAACAGTCACCATGCGCACTTTCCTCCATTTGAGTAATGTCTCATACAGTCTACACTTTGATCATTCCCAGGATGACAAGTAGTAGTTTCCGATGCACATCTGGAGGCTATCTGTAATCTGTGGACTATCAGAGTGTTGATGAAACACAGAAATTGCATCGGGATTCAATACAACAGTCACCGTGCGCACTTTCCTCCATGGGAGTAATGTCTCAAACAGTTTACGATTTGATCGTTCCCATTAAGACCAGTAGTAGTTTCCGATGCATATCTCCAGGCTATCTGTAATCTGTGGACTATCAGAGTGTTGATGAAACACAGAAATTGCATCGGGATTGAATACAACAGTCACCATGCGCACTTTCCTCCACGGGAGTTATGTCTCAAACAGTCTAGGCTTTGATCGTTCCCAGGAAGACCAGTAGTAGTTTCCGATGCACATCTGGAGGCATTCTGTAATCTGTGGACTAACAGAGTCTTGATGAAACACAGAAATTGCATCGGGAAAGAATACAACAGTCCCCATGCGCACTTTCCTCCACGGGAGCAATGTGTCGAACAGTCTATGCTTTGATCGTTCCCTGGAAGACCAGTAGTAGTTTTCGATGCACATCTGGAGGCATTCTGTAATCTGTGGACCTTCAAAGTGTTGATGAAACAGAGATATTGCATCGGGTTTGAATACAACAGTCACCATGCGCACTTTCCTCCATTTGAGTAATGTCTCATACAGTCTACGCTTTGATCGTTCCCAGGAAGACCAGTAGTAGTTTCCGAGGCGTATCTGGATTCAATCTGTAATCTGTGGACTACCAGAGTGTTGATGAAACATAGAAATTGCATCGGGATTGAATACAACAGTCACCATCAGCACACTCCTTCATGGGAGAAATGTCTGAAACAGTCTACGCTTTGATTGTTCCCTGGAAGACCAGTAGTAGCGTCCGATGCACATCTGGAGGCATTCTGTAATAAGTGGACCTTCAAAGTGTTGATGAAACACAGAAATTGCATCGGGATTGAATACAACAGTCACCATGCACTCTTTCCTCCATGGGAATAATGTCTCAAACAGTCTAAGCTTTGATCGTTCCCAGTAAGACCAGTGGTAGTTTCCGTTGCACATCTGGAGGCAATCTGTAATCTGTGGACTATAAGAGTGTTGATGAAACACAGAAATTGCATCGGGATTGAATACAACAGTCACCATGCGCACTTTCCTCCATAGCAGTAATATCTGAAACAGTCTTCGCTTTGATCGTTCCCTGGAAGACCAGTAATAGTTTCCGATGCACATCTGGTGGCATTCTGTTTTCTATGGAATATCAGAGTGTTGATGTAACACAGAAATTGCATCGGAATTGACTTAAACAGGCACCATGCTCACTTTCCTCCACAGGAGTAATGTCAGAAACAGTCTACGCTTTGATCGTTCCCTGGAAGACCAGTAGTAGTTTCCGATGCACATCTGGTGGCATTCTGTAATCTGTGGACTATCAGAGTGTTGATGAAACACAGAAATTGCATCGGGATTGAATACAACAGTCACCATGCGCACTTTCCTCCATGTGAGTAATGTCTCGAACAGTCTACGCTTTGATCGTTCCCTGGAAGACCAATAGTAGTTTCCAATGCACATATGGTGGCATTCTGTAATCTGTCGACTATCAGTGTGTTGATGAAACACAGAAATAGCATCGGGATTGCATACAACAATCACCATCCGCACTTTCCGCCATGGGAGTAATGTCTGAAACAGTCCTCGCTTTAATCGTTCCCTAGTAGACCAGTAGTAGTTTCCGATGCACATCTGGTGGCACTCTGTAATCTGTGGGCTATCAGAGTGTTGATGAAACACAGAAATTGCATCGGGATTGAATACAACAGTCACCATGTGCACTTTCCTCCACGGTAGTAATGTCTCAAACAGTCTATGCTTTGATCGTTCCCTGGAAGACCAGTAGTAGTTTCCGATGCACATCTGGAGGCATTCTGTAATCTGTGGACCTTCAAAGTGTTGAAGAAACACAAAAATTGCATCGTAATTGAATACAACAGTCACCATGCGCACTTTCCTCCATGGGAGTAATGTCTCAAACAGTTTATGCTTTAATCGTTCCCACCAAGACCAGTAGTAGTTTCCGATGGATATCTGGAGGCAATCTGTAATCTGTGGACTATCAGAGTGTTGATGAAACACAGAAATTGCATTGGGATTGAATACAACAGTCTCCATTCGCACTTTCCTCCATGGGAGTTATGTCTCAAACAGTCTATGATTTGATCGTTCCCTGGAAGACCAGTAGTAGTTTCCGATGCACATCTGGTGGCATTCTATGATCTGTGGACTATCAGAGTGTTGAAGAAACACAGAAATTGCATCGGGATTGAATACAACAGTCACCATGCGCACTTACCTCCATGGGAGTAATTTCTGAAACAGTCTACGCTTTGATCGTTCCCTGGAAGACCAGTAGTAGTTTCCAATGCACATCTGGTGGCATTCTGTAATCTGTCGACTATCAGTGTGTTGATGAAACACAGAAAGAGCATCGGGATTGAATACAACAATCACCATCTGCACTTTCCGCCATGGGAGTAGTGTCTGAAACAGTCCTCGCAATAATCGTTTCTTGGTAGACCAGTAGTAGTTTCCGATGCACATCTGGTGGCACTCTGTAATCTGTGGGCTATCAGAGTGTTGATGAAACATAGAAATTGCATCGGGATTGAATACAACAGTCACCATGCGCACTTACCTCCATGGGAGTAATGTCTGAAACAGTCTACGCTTTGATCGTTCCCTGGAAGACCAGTAGTAGATTCCGATGCACATCTGGTGGCATTCTGTAATCTGTCGACTATCAGTGTGTTGATGAAACACAGAAAGAGCATCGGGATTGATTACAATAATCACCATCTGCACTTTCCGCCATGGGAGTAGTGTCTGAAACAGTCCTCGGTATAATCGTTTCTTGGTAGACCAGTAGTAGTTTCCGATGCACATCTGGTGGCACTCTGTAATCTGTGGGCTATCAGAGTGTTGATGAAACATAGAAATTGCATCGGGATTGAATACAACAGTCACCATGCGCACTTGCCTCCACGGGAATAATGTCTCAAACAGTCTACGCTTTGATCGTTCCCTGGAGGACCAGTAGTAGTTTCCGATGCACATCTGGTGGCATTCTGTAATCTGTGGACTATAAGAGTGTTGATGAAACACAGAAATTGCATCGGGATTCAATACAACAGTCACCATGCACACTTTCCTCAATGGGAATAATGTCTCAAACAGTTTACGATTTGATCGTTCCCAGGAAGACCAGTAGTTGTTTCCGATGCTCATCTGGAGGATATCTGTCATCTGTGGACTATCAGAGTGTTGATGAAACACAGAAATTGCATCGGGATTGAATACAACAGTCACCATGCGTACTATCCTCCGTGGGAGTAATGTCACAAACAGTCTACGATTTGATCGTTCCCAGGAAGACCAGTAGTAGTTTCCGATGCACATCTGGAGGCATTCTGTAATCTGTGGACTAACTAAGTGTTGATGAAACACAGAAATTGCATCGGGAATGAATACAACAGTCACCATGCGCACTTTCCTCCACGGGAGTAATGTCTCAAACAATCTATGCTTCGATCGTTCCCTGGAAGACCAGTAGTAGTTTCCGATGCACATCTGGAGGCATTCTGTATTCCGTGGACCTTCAAAGTGTTGATGAAACACAAAAATTGGATGGTAATTGAATACAACAGTCACCATGCGCACTTTCCTCCATGGGAGTAATGTCTCAAACAGTCTATGCCTTGATCGTTCCCTGGTTGACCAGTAGTAGTTTCCGATGCACATCTGGTGGCACTCTGTAATCTGTGGGCTATTAGAGTGTTGATGAAACACAGAAATTGCATCGGGATTGAATACAACAGCCACCATGCGCACTTTCCTCCACGGTAGTAATGTCTCAAACAGTCTATGCTTTGATCGTTCCATGGAAGACCAGTAGTAGTTTCCGATGCACATCTGGAAGCATTCTATAATCTGTTTACCTTCAAGTGTTGATGAAACACAAAAAATGCATCGTAATTGAATACAACAGTCACCATGCGCACTTTCGTCCATGGGAGTAATGTCTCAAACAGTCTATGCTTTGATCGTTCCCAGGAAGACCAGTAGTAGTTTCCGATGGATATCTGGAGGCAATCTGTAATCTGTGGTCTATCAGAGTGTTGATGAAACACAGAAATTGCATTGGGATTGAATACAAAAGTCTCCATTCGCACTTTCCTCCACGGGAGTAATGTCTCAAACAGTCTAAGCTTTGATCGTTCCCTGGAAGACCAGTAGTAGTTTCCGATGCACCTCTGGAGGAATTCTGTAATCTGTGGACCTTCAAAGTGTTGATGAAACACAGAAATTGCATCGGGATTGAATACAACAGTCACCATGCGCACTTTCCTCCACGGGAGTTATGTCTCAAACAGTCTAGGCTTTGATCGCTCCCAGGAAGACCAGTAGTAGTTTCCGATGCACATCTGGAGTCATTCTGTAATCTGTGGACTAACTGAGTCTTGATGAAACACAGAAATTGCATCGGGAATGAATACAACAGTCCCCATGCGCACTTTCCTCCACGGGAGCAATGTGTCAAACAGTCTATGCTTTGATCATTCCCTGGAAGACCAGTAGTAGTTTCCGATGCACATCTGGAGGCATTCTGTAATCTGTGGACCTTCAAAGTGTTGATGAAACACAGAAATTGCATCGGGTTTGAATACAACAGTCACCATGCGCACTTTCCTCCATTTGAGTAATGTCTCATACAGTCTACGCTTTGATCGTTCCCAGGAAGACCAGTAGTAGTTTCCGAGGCGTATCTGGATTCAATCTGTAATCTGTGGACTACCAGAGTGTTGATGCGACATAGAAATTGCATCGGGATTGAATACAACAGTCACCATCAGCACACTCCTTCATGGGAGTAATGTCTGAAACAGTCTACGCTTTGATTGTTCCCTGGAAGACCAGTAGTAACGTCCGATGCACATCTGGAGGCATTCTGTAATCTGTGGACCTTCAAAGTGTTAATGAAACACAGAAATTGCATCGGGATTGAATAAAACAGTCACCATGCACACTTTCCTCCATGGGAATAATGTCTCAAACAGTCTAAGGTTTGATCGTTCCCAGTAAGACCAGTAGTAGTTTCCGTTGCACATCTGGAGGCAATCTGTAATCTGTGGACTATAAGAGTGTTGATGAAACACAGAAATTGCATCGGGATTGAATACAACAGTCACCATGCGCACTTTCCTCCATAGCAGTAATATCTGAAACAGTCTACGCTTTGATCGTTCCCTGGAAGACCAGTAATAGTTTCCGATGCACATCTGGTTGCATTCTGTATTCTATGGAATATCAGAGTGTTGATGAAACACAGAAATTGCATCGGAATTGACTTAAACAGGCACCATGCTCACTTTCCTCCACAGGAGTAATGTCAGAAACAGTCTACGCTTTGATCGTTCCCTGGAAGACCAGTAGTAGTTTCCGATGCACATCTGGTAGCATTCTGTAATCTGTGGACTATCAGAGTGTTGATGAAACACAGAAATTGCATCGGGATTGAATACAACAGTCAACATGCGCACTTTCCTCCATGGGAGTAATGTGTCGAACAGTCTACGCTTTGATCGTTCCCTGGAAGCCCAATAGTAGTTTCCAATGCACATCTGGTGGCATTCTGTAATCTGTCGACTATCAGTGTGTTGATGAAACACATAAATAGCATCGGGATTGCATACAACAATCACCATCCACACTTTCCGCCATGGGAGTAATGTCTGAAACAGTCCTCGCTTTAATCGTTCCCTAGTAGACCAGTAGTAGTTTCCGATGCACATCTGGTGGCACTCAGTAATCTGTGGGCTATCAGAGTGTTGATGAAACACAGAAATTGCATCGGGATTGAATACAACAGTCACCATGCGCACTTTCCTCCACGGTAGTAATGTCTCAAACAGTCTATGCTTTGATCGTTCCCTGGAAGACCAGTAGTAGTTTCCGATGCACATCTGAAGGCATTCTGTAATCTGTGGACCTTCAAAGTGTTGATGAAACACAAAAATTGCATCGTAATTGAATACAACAGTCACCATGCGCACTTTCCTCCATGGGAGTAATGTCTCAAACAGTCTATGCTTTAATCATTCCCACCAAGACCAGTAGTAGTTTCCGATGGATATCTGGAGGCAATCTGTAATCTGTGGACTATCAGAGTGTTGATGAAACACAGAAATTGCATTGGGATTGAATACAACAGTCTCCATTCGCACTTTCCTCCATGGGAGTTATGTCTCAAACAGTCTAGGATTTGATCGTTCCCTGGAAGACCAGTAGTAGTTTCCGATGCACATCTGGTGGCATTCTATGATCTGTGGACTATCAGAGTGTTGACGAAACACAGAAATTGCATCGGGATTGAATACAACAGTCACCATGCGCACTTACCTCCATGGGAGTAATGTCTGAAACAGTCTACGCTTTGATCGTTCCCTGGAAGACCAGTAGTAGTTTCCATTGCACATCTGTTGGGATTCTGTAATCTGTCGACTATCAGTGTGTTGATGAAACACAGAAATAGCATCGGGATTGAATACAACAATCACCATCTGCACTTTCCGCCATGGGAGTAGTGTCTGAAACAGTCCTCGCTATAATCGTTTCTTGGTAGACCAGTTGTAGTTTCCGATGCACATCTGGTGGCACTCTGTAATCTGTGGGCTATCAGAGTGTTGATGAAACATAGAAATTGCATCGGGATTAAATACAACAGTCACCATGCGCACTTTCCTCCAAGGGAGTAATGTCTGAGACAGTCTACGCTTTGATCGTTCCCTGGAAGACCAGTAGTAGTTTCCGATGCACATCTGGTGGCATTCTATGATCTGTGGACTATCAGAGTGTTGAAGAAACACAGAAATTGCATCGGGATTGAATACAACAGTCACCATGCGCACTTTCCTCCATGGGAGTAATGTAATAAACAGTCTACGGTTTGATCGTTCCCTATAAGACCAGTAGTAGTTTCCTATGCACATCTGGTGGCATTCTGTATTCTGTGGACTATCAGAGTGTTGATGAAACACAGAAATTGCATCGGAATTGAACGCATCAGGCACCATGCGCACTTTCCGCCATGGGTGTAATGTCTGAAACAGTCCTCGCTTTAATCGTTCCCTGGTAGACCAGTAGCAGTTTCCGATGCACCTCTGGAGGCATTCTGTGATCTGTGGACCTTCAAAGTGTTGATGAAACACTGAAATTGCATTGGGATTGAATACAACAGTCACCATGCACACATTCCTCCGTGGGAATAATGTCTCAAACAGTCTAAGCTTTGATCGTTCCCAGTAAGACCAGTAGTAGTTTCCGTTGCACTTCTGGAGACAATCTGTAATCTGTGGACTATCAGAGTGTTGATGAAACACAGAAATTGCATTGGGATTGAATACAACAGTCTCCATTCGCACTTTCCTCCACGGGAGTTATGTCTCAAACAGTCTATGCTTTGATCGTTCCCTGGAAGACCAGTAGTAGTTTTCGATGCACATCTGGGGCCATTCTATGATCTGTGGACTATCAGAGTGTTGATGTAACACAGAAATTGCATCGGGAATGGATACAACAGTCACCATGCGCACTTTCCTCCACGGGAGTAACGTCTCAAACAGTGTATGCTTTGATCGTTTCCTGGTAGACCAGTAGTAGTTTCCGATGCACATCTGGTGGCACTCTGTAATCTGTGGGCTATCAGAGTGTTGATGAAACACAGAAATTGCATCGGGATTGAATACAACAGTCACCATGCGCACTTTCCTCCACGGTAGTAATGTCTCAAAGAGTCTATCCTTTGATCGTTCCGTGGAAGACCAGTTGTAGTTTCCGTTGCACATCTGGAAGCATTCTATAATCTGTGGACCTTCAAAGTGTTGATGAAACACAAAAAATGCATCGTAATTGAATACAACAGTCACCATGCGCACTTTCCTCCATGGGAGTAATGTCTCAAACAGTCTATGCTTTGATCGTTCCCAGGAAGACCAGTAGTAGTTTCCGATGGGTATCTGGAGGCAATCTGTAATCTGTGGTCTATCAGAGTGTTGATGAAACATAGAAATTGCATTGGGATTGAATACAACAGTCTCCATTCGCACTTTCCTCCACGGAGTAATGTCTCAGACAGACTAAGCTTTGATCGTTCCCTGGAAGACCAGTAGTAGTTTCCGATGCACCTCCGGAGGCATTCTGTAATCTGTGGACCTTCAAAGTGTTGATGAAACACAGAAATTGCATCGGGATTGAATACAACAGTCACCATGCGCACTTTTCTCCACAGGAGTAATGTCTCAAACAGTCTAGGCTTTGATCGTTCCCTGGAAGACCAGTAGTAGTTTCCGATGCACATCTGGTGGCATTCTATGATCTGTGGACTATCAGAGTGTTGAAGAAACACAGAAATTGCATCGGGATTGAATACAACAGTCACCATTCGCACTTTCCTCCATGGGAGTAATGTCTGAAACAGTCTACGCTTTGATCGTTCCCTGGAAGACCAGTAGTAGTTTCCGATGCACATCTGGTGGCATTCTGTAATCTGTGGACTATCAGAGTGTTGATGAAACACAGAAATTGCATCGGGATTGAATACAACAGTCACCATGCGCACTTTCCTCCATGGGAGTAATGTCTGAAACAGTCTACGCTTTGATCGTTCCCTGGAAGACCAATAGTAGTTTCCAATGCACATCTGGTGGCATTCTGTAATCTGTGGACTATCAGAGTGTTGATGAAACACAGAAATTGCATCGTGATTGAATAAAACAGTCACCATCCGCACATTCATTCATGGGAGTAATGTCTGAAACAGTCTACGATTTGATTGTTCCCTGGAAGGCCAGTAGTAGCTTCCGATGCACATCTGGAGGCATTCTGTAATCTGTGGACCGTCAAAGTGTTGATGAAACACAGAAATTGCATCGGGAGTGAATACAACAGTCACCATCAGCACTTTCCTCCATGGGGGTAACGTCTGAAACAGTCTACACTTTGATCGTTCCCTGAAAGACCAGTAGTAGTTTCCGATGCACATCTGGAGGCATTCTGTAATCTGTGTACCTTCAAAGTGTTGATGAAACACAAAAATTGCATCGGGAATCAATACAAGAGTCACCATGCACACTTTCCTCCATGGGAATAATGTCTCAAACAGTCTACGCTTTGATTGTTCCCAGGAAGACCAGTAGTAGTTTCCGATGCACTTCTGGAGGCATTCTGTAATCTGAGGACTATCAGAGTGTTGTTGAAACACTGAAATTGCACTGGGAATGAGTACAACAGTCACCATGCGCACTTTCATTAATAGGAGTAATGTCTCAAACAGTCTACGCTTTGATCGTTCCCTGGAAGACCAGTAGTAGTTTCTGATGCACATCTGGAAGCATTCTGTAATCTGTGGACTATCAGACTGTTGATGAAACACAGAAATTGCATCGGGATTGAATACAACAGTCACCATGCGCACTTCCCTACATAAGCTTAATGTCTCAAACAGTCTACGCTTTGACCGATCCCTGGAATTCCATTAGCAGTTTCCGATGCACATCTGGAAGCATTCTGTATTCTGTGGACTAACAGAGTGTTGATGAAACACAGAAATTGCATCGTGATTGAATACAACAGTCACCATGCACACTTTCCTCCATGGGAGTAATGTCTCAAACAGTCTATGCTTTGATCGTTCCCTGGAAGGCCAGTAGTAGTTTCCGACGCACATCTGGAGGCATTCTGTAATCTGTGGACTAACTGAGTGTTGATGAAACACAGAAATTGCATCGGGATTGAATACAACAGTCACCATGCGCACATTCCTCCATGGGAGTAATGTCTTAAACAGTCTACGCTTTGATCGTTCCCAGGAAGACCAGTAGTCACCATGCGCACTTTCCTTCATGGGAGTAATGTCTCAAACAGTCTACGATTTGATCGTTCCCTGGAAGACCAGTAGTAGTTTCCGATGCACATCTGGAGGTATTCTGTAATCTGTGGTCTATCAGGATGTTGATAAAAGACAGAATTTGCATCGGGATTGAATACAACAGGCACGATGCGTACATTTCTACATGGGAGTAATGTCTCAAACTTTCGTCCCTTTGATCGTTCCCTGAAGACCAGTAGTAGTTTCCGAAGCACATCTGGTGGCATTCTGTAATCTGTGGACTATCAGAGTGTTGATGAAACACAGAAATTGCATGCGGATTGAATACAACAGTCACCATGCGCACTTTCCTCCACGGGAGTAATGTGGCAAACAGTCTACGCTTTGATCGCTCCCTGGAAGACAAGTAGTAGTTTCCGATGCACATCTGGTGGCATTCTGTAATCTGTGGACTATCAGAGTGTTGATGAAACACAGAAATTGCATCGGGATTGAATACAACAGTCACCATCCGCACTTTCCTCCACGGGGGAATGTCTCAAAGAGTCTAGGCTTTGATCGGTCCCAGGGAGACCAGTAGTAGTTTCCGATGCACATCTGGAGACAATCTGTAATCTGTGGACTATCAGAGTGTTGATGAAACACAGATATTGCATCGGGATTAAATACAACAGGCACCATGCGTACATTTCTCCATAGGAGTAATGTCTAAAAATTCATCACTTTGATCGTTCCCTGAAGACCAGTAGTAGTTTCTGAAGCACATCTGGAGGTATTCTGTAATCTGTGGTCTATCCGGGTGTTGATAAAACACATAAATTGCATCGGCATTGAATACAACAGTCACCATCCGCACTTTCCTCCATGGGAGTAATGTCTCAAACAGTCTTCGCTTTGATCGCTCCCTGGAAGACAAGTAGTAGTTTCCGATGCCCATCTGGTGACATTCTGTAATCTGTGGACTATCAGAGTGTTGATGAAGCACAGAGATTGCATCAGGATTGAATACAATAGTCACCATCCGCACTCTCCTCCATGAGAGTAATGTCTCATACAGTCTACGCTTTGATCGTTCCCTGGAAGACCAGTAGTAGTTTCCGATTCACATCTGGAGGCATTCTGTAATCTGTGGACTATCAGAGTGTTGATGAAACATAGAAATTGCATCAGGATTGAATACAACAGTCACCATGCGCACTTTCCTTCATTTGAGTAATGTCTCATACAGTATACGTTTTGATCGTTCCCAGGAAGACCAGTAGTAGTTTCCGATGCACATCTGGAGTCAATCTGTAATATGTGGACTATCAGAGTGTTGATGAAACATAGAAATTGCATCGGGATTGAATACAACAGACACCATGCGCACATTCCTTCATGGGAGTAATGTCTGAAATAGTCTAGGCTTTGATTGTTCCCTGGAAGACCAGTAGTAGCTTCCGATGCACATCTGGAGGCATTCTGTAATCAGTGGACCTTCAAAGTGTTGACGAAACACAGAAATTGCATCGGGAGTGAATACAACAGTCACAATCCGCACTTTCATCCATGGGAGTAATATCTGAAACAGTCTACGCTTTGATCGGTCCCAGGAAGACCAGTAGTAGTTTCCGATGCACATCTCGTGGCATTCTGTAATCTGTGGAATATCAGAGTGTTGATGAAACACAGAAATTGCATCGGGATTGAATACAACATTCACCATCCGCACTTTACTCCATTAGATTAACATCTGAAACAGTCTACCCTTTGATCGTTCCCTAGAAGACCAGTAGTAGTTTCCGATGCACATCTGGAGGCATTCTGTAATCTTTATACCTTCAAAGTGTTGATGAAACATAGAAATTGCATCGGGATTGAAAACAACAGTCACCATACGCACTTTCCTCCATGGGAGTAATGTCTCAAACATTCTACGCTTTGATCGTTCCCTGGAAGACCAGTAGTAGTTTCCGATGCACATCTGGAGGCACTCTGTAAACTGTGGACTAACTGAGTGTTGATGAAACACAGAAATTGCATCGGTATTGAATACAACAGTCACCATGCGCACTTTCCTCCATGGGAGTAACGTCTCAAACAGACTACGCTTTGATCGTTCCCTGGAAGACCAGTAGTCACCATGCGCACTTTGCTCCACGGGAGTAATGTCTCAAACAGTCTACGATTTGATCGTTAACTGGGAGACCATTGGTAGTTTCCGATGCTCATCTGGAGGCATTCTGTAATCTGTGGACTAACTGAGTGTTGAAGAAACACAGAAATTGCATCGGGATTGAATACAAAAGTCACCATGCGCACATTCATCCACGGGAGTAATGTCTCAAACAGTCTATGCTTTGATAGTTCCCTCGAAGACCAGTAGTAGTTTTCGATGCACATCTGGAGGGATTCTGTAATCTGTGGACCTTCAATGTGTTGATGAAACACAGAAATTGCATCGTGATTGAATACAACAGTCACCATGCGCACTTTCCTCCATGGGAGTAATGTCTCAAACAGTCTATGCTTTGATCGTTCCCTGGAAGACCAGTAGTAGTTTCCGATGCACATCTGGAGGCATTCTGTAATCTGTGGACTAACTGAGTGTTGATGAAAGACAGAAATTGCATCGGGAATGAATACAACAGTCACCATGCGCACTTTCCTCCACAGGAGTAATGTCTCAAACAGTGTATGCTTTGATCGTTCCCTGGAAGACCAGTAGTAGTTTCCGATGCACATCTCGTGGCATTCTGTAATCTGTGGAATATCAGAGTGTTGATGAAACACAGAAATTTCATGGGGATTGAATACAACTGTCACCATGCGCACTTTCCTCCACGGGAGTAATGTGGCAAACAGTCTACGCTTTGATCGTTCCCTGGAAGACCAGTAGTAGTTCCCGATCAACTTCTGGTGGAATTTGTAATCTGTGGACTATCAGAGTGTTGATGAAACACAGAAATTGCATCGGTATTGAATACAACTTTCACCATCCGCCCTTTCGTAAATGGGAGTAACGTCTCAAACAGTCTACACTTTGATCGTTCCCTGGAAGACCAGTAGTAGTTTCCGATGCACATCTGGAGGCATTCAGTAATCTGTGGACCTTCAACTGTTGATGAAACACAGAAATTGCATTGTGATTGAATACAACAGTCACCATGCGCACTTTCCTCCATGGGAGTAATGTCTCAAACAGCCTATGCTTTGATCGTTCCCAGGAAGACCTGTAGTAGTTTCCGATGCACATCTGGAGGCATTCTGTAATCTGTGGACTAACTGAGTGTTAATGAAACACAGAAATTGCATCGGGTTTGAATACAACAGTCACCATGCGCACTTTCCTTCATTTGAGTAATGTCTCATACAGTATACGCTTTGATCGTTCCCAGGAAGACCGGTAGTAGTTTCCGATGCACATCTGGAGTCAATCTGTAATATGTGGACTATCAGAGTGTTGATGAAACATAGAAATTGCATCGGGATTGAATACAACAGTCACCATCCGCACTTTCCTCCATGGGAGTAATATCTGAAACAGTCTACGCTTTGAACGGACCCAGGAAGACCAGTAGTTTTTTCCGATGCACATCTGGAGGCATTCTGTAATCTGTGGACTAACTGAGTGTTAATGAAACACAGAAATTGCATCGGGTTTGAATACAACAGTCACCTTGCGCACTTTCCTCCATGGGAGTAATGTCTCAAACAGTCTGCGATTTGATCGTTCCCTGGAAGACCAGTAGTAGTTTCCGATGCACATCTGGAGTCAATCTGTAATATGTGGACTATCAGAGTGTTGATGAAACATAGAAATTGCATCGGGATTGAATACAACAGTCACCATCCGCACTTTCCTCCATGGGAGTAATATCTGAAACAGTCTACGCTTTGAACGGACCCAGGAAGACCAGTAGTAGTTTCCGATGCACATCTGGTGGCATTCTCTAATCTGTGGACTATCAGAGTGTTGATGAAACACAGAAATTGCATCGGGATTGAATACAACAGTCACCATCCGCACTTTCCTCCATTAGGGTAACGTCTGAAACAGTCTACTCTTTGATCTTTCCCTGGAAGACCAGTAGTAGATTCCGATGCACATCTGGAGGCATTCTGTAATCTTTATACATTCAAAGTGTTGATGAAACATAGAAATTGCATCGGGATTGAAAACAACAGTCACCATACGCACTTTCCTCCATGGGAGTAATGTCTCAAACATTCTACGCTTTGATCGATCCCTGGAAGACCAGTAGTAGTTTCCGATGCACATCTGGAGGCGTTCTGTAATCTGTGGACTATCAGAGTGTTGTTGAAACACTGAAATTGCATCGGGAATGAATACAACTGTCACCATGCGCACTTTCCTCCACGGGAGTAATGTGGCAAACAGTCTACGCTTTGATCGTTCCCTGGAAGACCAGTAGTAGTTCCCGATCAACTTCTGGTGGAATTTGTAATCTGTGGACTATCAGAGTGTTGATGAAACACAGAAATTGCATCGGTATTGAATACAACATTCACCATCCGCCCTTTCGTAAATGGGAGTAATGTCTCAAACAGTCTACACTTTGATCGTTCCCTGGAAGACCAGTAGTAGTTTCCGATGCAAATCAGGTGGCATTCTGTAATCTGTGGACCTTCAACTGTTGATGAAACACAGAAATTTCATCGTGATTGAATACAACAGTCACCATGCGCACTTTCCTCCATGGGAGTAATGTCTCAAACAGCCTATGCTTTGATCGTTCCCAGGAAGACCTGTAGTAGTTTCCGATGCACATCTGGAGGCATTCTGTAATCTGAGGACTAACTGAGTGTTAATGAAACACAGAAATTGCATCGGGTTTGAATACAACAGTCACCATGCGCACTTTCCTTCATTTGAGTAATGTCTCATACAGTATACGCTTTGATCGTTCCCAGGAAGACCAGTTGTAGTTTCCGATGCACATCTGGAGTCAATCTGTAATATGTGGACTATCAGAGTGTTGATGAAACATAGAAATTGCATCGGGATTGAATACAACAGTCACCATCCGTACTTTCCTCCATGGGAGTAATATCTGAAACAGTCTACGCTTTGATCGGACCCAGGAAGACCAGTAGTAGTTTCCGATGCACATCTGGTGGCATTCTCTAATCTGTGGACTATCAGAGTGTTGATGAAACACAGAAATTGCATCGGGATTGAATACAACAGTCACCATCCGCACTTTCCTCCATTAGGGTAACGTCTGAAACCGTCTACTCTTTGATCCTTCCCTGGAAGACTAGTAGTAGATTCCGATGCACATCTGGAGGCATTCTGTAATCTTTATACATTCAAAGTGTTGATGAAACATAGAAATTGCATCCGGATTGAAAACAACAGTCACCATACGCACTTTCCTCCATGGGAGTAATGTCTCAAACATTCTACGCTTTGATCGTTCCCTGGAAGACCAGTAGTAGTTTCCGATGCACATCTGGAGGCGTTCTGTAATCTGTGGACTATCAGAGTGTTTGTTGAAACACTGAAATTGCATCGGGAATGAATACAACTGTCACCATGCGCACTTTCCTCCACGGGACTAATGTGGCAAACAGTCTACGCTTTGATCGTTCCCTGGAAGACCAGTAGTAGTTCCCGATCAACTTCTGGTGGAATTTGTAATCTGTGGACTATCAGAGTGTTGATGAAACACAGAAATTGCATCGGTATTGAATACAACATTCACCATCCGCCCTTTCGTAAATGGGAGTAATGTCTCAAACAGTCAACACTTTGATCGTTCCCTGGAAGACCAGTAGTAGTTTCCGATGCACATCAGGTGGCATTCTGTAATCTGTATACCTTCAACTGTTGATGAAACACAGAAATTGCATCGTGATTGAATACAACAGTCACCATGCGCACTTTCCTCCATGGGAGTAATGTCTCAAACAGCCTATGCTTTGATCGTTCCCAGGAAGACCTGTAGTAGTTTCCGATGCACATCTGGAGGCATTCTGTAATCTGTGGACTAAGTGAGTGTTAATGAAACACAGAAATTGCATCGGGATTGAATACAACAGTCACCATGCGCACTTTCCTCCGTGGGAGTAATGTCACAAACAGTCTACGCTTTGATCGTTCCCAGGAAGACCAGAAGTAGTTTCCGTTGCACATCTGGAGGCATTCAGTAATCTGTGGACTAACTGAGTGTTGATGAAACACAGAAATTGCATCGTGATTGAATACAACAGTCACAATGCGCACTTTCCTCCATATGAGTTATGTCTCATACAGTCTACGCCTTGTTCGTTCCCTGGAGGACCAGTAGTAGTTTCCGATGCACATCTGGAAGCATTCTGTAATCTGTGGACTATCAGATTGTTGTTGAAACACAGAAATTGCATAGGGATTGAATACTACAGTCACCATGCGCACTTTCCTCCATGAGAGTAATGTCTCATAAAGTCCACGCTTTGATCGTTACCAGGAAGACCATTAGTAGTTTCCGATGCACATCTGGAGACATTCTGTAATCTGTGGAGTGTCAGAGTGTTGATGAAACACAGAAATTGCATTGGGACTGAATACAACAGTCAAAATTCGCACCTTCCTCCAAGGGAGTAATGTCTCAAAGAGTTTACGCTTTGATCGTTCCCTGGAAGACCAGTAGTAGTTTCCGATGCACATCTGGAGGCATTCTGTAATCTGTGTACTATCAGAGTGTTGATGAAACACTGAAATTGCATCGCGATTTAATACAACAGTCACCATGCGCACTTTCCTCCATGGGAGTAATGTCTCAAACAGTCTACGCTTTGATCGTTCCCTGGAAGACCAGTAGTCACCATGCGCACTTTCCTCCACGGGAGTAATGTCTCAAACAGTCTACGATTTGATCGTTCCCAGGAAGACCAGAAGTAGTTTCCGTTGCACATCTGGAGGCATTCAGTAATCTGTGGACTAACTGAGTGTTGATGAAACACAGAAATTGCATCGTGATTGAATACAACAGTCACCATGCGCACTTTCCTCCATATGAGTTATGTCTCATACAGTCTACGCCTTGATCGTTCCCTGGAGGACCAGTAGTAGTCTCCGATGCACATCTGGAAGCATTCTGTAATCTGTGGACTATCAGAGCGTTGTTGAACACAGAAATTGCATAGGGATTGAATACTACAGTCACCATGCGCACTTTCCTCCATGAGAGTAATGTCTCATAAAGTCCACGCTTTGATCGTTCAGTGGAAACCCAGTAGTAGTTTCTGATGCACATCTGGAGGAATTCTGTAGTATGTGGACTATCAGAGTGTTGATGAAACACAGAAATTGCATAGGGACTGAATACAACAGTCACCATGCGCACTTTCCTCCATGGGTGTAATGTCTCAAATAGTCTACGCTTAGATCGTTACCAGGAAGACCAGTAGTAGTTTCCGATGCACATCTGGAGACATTCTGTAATCTGTGGAGTATCAGAGTGTTGATGAAACACAGAAATTGCATTGGGATTGAATACAACAGTCAAAATGCGCACCTTCCTCCAAGGGAGTAATGTCACAAAGAGTTTACGCTTTGATCGTTCCCTGGAAGACCAGTAGTAGTTTCCGATGCACATCTGGAGGCATTCTGTAATCTGTGTACTATCAGAGTGTTGATGAAACACAGAAATTGCATCCCGATTTAATACAACAGTCACCATGCGCACTTTCCTCCATGGGAGTAATGTCTCAAACAGTCTACGCTTTGATCGTTCCCTGGAAGACCAGTATGAGTTTCCGATGCACATCTGGTGTCATTCTGTAATCTGTGGACAGTCAGAGGGTTGATGAAACACAGAAATTGCATCGGGATTGAGTACAACAGTCACCATGCGCACTTTCCTCCAAGGGAGTAATGTCTCAAACAGTTTGCGCTTTGATCGTTCCCTGGAAGCCCAGTAGTAGTTTCCGATGCACATCTGGAGGAACTCTGTAGTCTGTGGACTATCAGAGTGTTGATGAAACACAGAAATTGCATATTGATTGAATACTACAGTCACCATTCGCACTTTCCTCCATGAGAATAATGTCTCATAAAGTCTACGCTTTGATCGTTCCCAGGAAGACCAGTAGTAGTTTCCGATGCACATCTGGAGGCAATCTATAATCTGTGGACTATCAGAGTGTTGATGAAACACAGAAATTGCATCGGGATTGAATACAACAGTCACCATGCACACTTTCCTTCATGGGAATAATGTCTCAAACAGTCTACGCTTTGATCGTTTCTAGGAAGACCAGTAGTAGTTGCCGATGCACTTCTGGAGGCAATCTGTAATCTGTGGACTATCAGAGTGTTGATGAAACACAGAAACTGCTTCGGGATTCAATACAACAGGCACCATGCGCACTTTCCTCCATAGGAGTAATGTCTCAAACAGTCTACGCTTTGATCGCTCCCTGGAAAACAAGTACTAATTTCCGATGCACATCTGGTGGCATTCTGTAATCTGTGGACTATCAGAGTGTTGATGAAACACAGAAATTGCATCAGGATTGAATACAACATTCACCATCCGCACATTCCTCCATGGGAGTAATGTCTCAAACAGTCTACGCTTTCATCGTTCCCTGGAAGACCAGTAGACACCATGCGCACCTTCCTCCACGGGTTTAATGTCTCAAACAGTCCACGATTTGATCGTTCCCTGGAAGACCAGTAGTAGTTTCCGATGCACATCTGGAGGTATTCTGTAATCTGTGGTCTATCCGGCTGTTGATAAAAGACAGAAATTGCATCGGGATTGAATACAACAGGCAGTATGCGTACATTTCTACATAGGAGAAATGTCTCAAACTTTCGTCGCTTTGATCGTTCCCTGAAGACCAGTAGTAGTTTCCGATGCACATCTGGGGGCACTCTGTAATCTGTGGACTATCAGAGTGTTGATGAAACACAGAAATTGCATCGGGATTGAATACAACAGTCACCATGCGCACTTTCCTCCACGGGAGTAATGTCTCAAACAGTCTACGCTTTGATCGTTCCCTGGAAGACCAGTAGTAGTTTCCGATGCACATCTGGAGGCATTCTGTAATCTGTGGACCTTTAAAGAGTTGATGAAACAAAGAAATTGCATCGGGTTTGAATACAACAGTCACCATGCGAACTTTCCTCCATGGGAGTAATGTCTCAAACAGTCTACGGCTTGATCGTTCCCTGGAGGACCAGTAGTAGTTTCCGATGCACATCTGGAGGCATTCTGTAATCTGTGGACAAACAGAGTGTTGATGAATTACAGAAATTGCATCGGGAATGAATACAACAGTCACCATGCGCACTTTCCTCCACGGGAGTAATGTCTAAAACAGTGTATGCTTTGACCGTTCCCTGGAAGACCAGTAGTAGTTTCCGATGCACATCTGGAGGCAATTAATAATCTGTGGTCTATCCGGGTGTTGATAAAACACAGAAATCACATCGGCATTGAATACAACAGTCACCATGCGCACTTTCCTCCATGGGAGTAATGTCTCAAACAGTCTCCCCTTTGATCGTTCCCTGTAAGACCAGTAGTAGTTTCCGATGCACATCTGGTGGCATTCTGTAATCTGTGGACTATCAGAGTGTTGATGAAACACAGAAATTGCATCGGTATTGAATACAACAGTCACCATCCGCACTTTCGTGAATGGGAGTAATGTCTCGAACAGTCTACACTTTGATCGTTCCCTGGAAGTCCAGTAGTAGTTTCCGATGCACATCTGGAGGCATTCTGTAATCTGTGGACCTTCAAACTGTTGATGAAACACAGAAATTGCATCGTGATTGAATACAACAGTCACCATGCGCACTTTGCTCCATGGCAGTAATGTCTCAAACAGTCTATGCTTTGATCGTTCCCAGGAAGACCAGTAGTAGTTTCCGATGCACATCTGGAGGCATTCTGTAATCTGTGGACTAACTGAGTGTTAATGAAACACAGAAATTGCATCGGGATTGAATACAACAGTCACCATGCGCACTTTCCCCCATATGAGTTATGTCTCATACAGTCTACGCCTTGATCGTTCCCTGGAGGACCAGTAGTAGTTTTCGATGCACATCTGGAAGCATTCTGTAATCTGTGGACTATCAGAGTGTTGTTGAAACACAGACATTGCATAGGGATTGAATACTACAGTCACCATGCGCACTTTCCTCCATGAGAGTAATGTCTCATAAAGTCCACGCTTTGATCGTTCCCTGGAAGCCCAGTAGTAGTTTCCGATGCACATCTGGAGACATTCTGTAATCTGTGGACTATCAGAGTGTTGATAAAACACAGAAATTGCATATGGACTGAATACTACAGTCACCATGCGCACTTTCCTCCATGAGAGTAATGTGTCATAAAGTCTACGCTTTGATCGTTCCCAGGAAGACCAGTAGTAGTTTCCGATGCACATCTGGAGGCAATCTGTAATCTGTGGACTATCAGAGTGTTGATGAAACATAGAATTTGCATCGGGATTGAATACAACAGTCACCATCCGCACATTCCTTCATGGGAGTAATGTCTCAAACAGTCTACGCTTTGATGGGTCCCTGGAAGACCAGTAGTAGTTTCCGATGCACATCTGGTGGCATTCTGTAATCTGTGGACTATCAGAGTGTTGATGAAACACAGAAATTGCATCGGGATTGAATACAAAAGTCACCATGCGCACATTCCTAAATGGTTGTAATGTCTCAAATAGTCTACGCTTAGATCGTTACCAGGAAGACCAGTAGTAGTTTCCGATGCACATCTGGAGACATTCTGTAATCTGTGGAGTATCAGAGTGTTGATGATACACAGAAATTGCATCGAGATTGAATACAACAGTCACCATGCGCACTTTTCTCCACGGGAGTAAGGTTTTAAACAGTCTACGCTTTGATCGTTCCCATGAAAACCAGTAGTAGTTTCCGATGCACATCTGGAGGCAATCTGTAATCTTTGGACTATCAGAGTGTTGATGAACATAGAATTTGCATCGGGATTGAATACAACAGTCACCATCCGCACATTCCTTCATGGGAGTAATGTCTCAAACAGTCTCCCCTTTGATCGTTCCCTGTAAGACCAGTATTAGTTTCCGATGCACATCTGGAGTCATTCTGTAATCTGTTGACTAACTGAGTGTTGATGCAACACAGAAATTGCATTGGGGTTGAATACAAAAGTCACCATGCGCACTTTCCTCCACGGGAGTAATGTCTCAAACAGTCTATGCTTTGATCGTTCCCTCGAAGACCAGTAGTAGTTTCCGATGCATATCTGGAGTGATTCTGTATTCTGTGGACCTTCAAAGTGCTGATGAAACACAGAAATTGCATCGTGATTGAATACAACAGTCACCATGCGCACTTTCCTCCATGGGAGTAATGTCTCAAACAGTCTATGCTTTGATCGTTCCCTGGAAGACCAGTAGTAGTTTCCGATGCACATCTGGAGGCATTCTGTAATCTGTGGACTAACTGAGTGTTGATGAAAAACAGAAATTGCATCGGGAATGAATACAACAGTCACCATGCGCACTTTCGTGAATGGGAGTAATGTCTCGAACAGTCTACACTTTGATCGTTCCCTGGAAGACCAGTAGTAGTTTCCGATGCACATCTGGAGGCATTCTGTAATCTGTGGACCTTCAAACTGTTGATGAAACACAGAAATTGCATCGTGATTGAATACAACAGTCACCATGCGCACTTTGCTCCATGGCAGTAATGTCTCAAACAGTCTATGCTTTGATCGTTCCCAGGAAGACCAGTAGTCGTTTCCGATGCACATCTGGAGGCATTCTGTAATCTGTGGACTAACTGAGTGTTAATGAAACACAGAAATTGCATCGGGATTGAATACAACAGTCACCATGCGCACTTTCCTCCGTGGGAGTAATGTCACAAACAGTCTACGCTTTGATCGTTCCCAGGAAGACCAGAAGTAGTTTCCGTTGCACATCTGGAGGCATTCTGTAATCTGTGGCCTAACTGAGTGTTGCTGAAACACAGAAATTGCATCGGGAATGTATACAACAGTCACCATGCGCACTTGCCTCCACGGGAGTAGTGTCTAAAACAGTGTATGCTTTGATCGTACCCTGGAAGACCAGTAGTAGTTTCTGATGCACATCTGGAGGTATTCTGTAATCTGTGGACCTTCAAAGTGTTGATGAAACACAAAATTTGCATCGTGATTGAATATAACAGTCACCATGCGCACTTTCCTAAATATGAGTTATGTCTCATACAGTCTACGCCTTGATCGTTCCCTGGAAGCCCAGTAGTAGTTTCCGATGCACATCTGGAGAAATTCTGTAATCTGTGGACTATCAGAGTGTTGATAAAACACAGAAATTGCATAGGGACTGAATACTACAGTCACCATGCGCACTTTCCTCCATGAGAGTAATGTGTCATAAAGTCTACGCTTTGATCGTTCCCAGGAAGACCAGTAGTAGTTTCCGATGCACATCTGGAGGCAATCTGTAATCTGTGGACTGTCAGAGGGTTGATGAAACACAGATATTGCATCGGGATTGAATACAACAGTCACCATGCGCACTTTCCTCCAAGGGAGTAATGTCTCAAACAGTTTGCGCTTTGATCGTTCCCTGGAAAGCCAGTAGTAGTTTACGATGCACATCTGGAGGAATTCTGTAATTTGTGGACTATCAGAGTGTTGATGAAACACAGAAATTGCATAGTGATTGAATACTACAGTCACCATGCGCACTTTCCTCCATGAGAATAATGTCTTATAAAGTCTACGGCTTGATCCTTCCCTGGAGGACCAGTAGTAGTTTCCGATGCACATCTGGAAGCATTCTGTAATCTGTCGACAAACAGAGTGTTGATGAATTACAGAAATTGCATCGGTATTGAATACAACAGATACCATCCGCACTTTCGTGAATGGGAGTAATGTCTCGAACAGTCTACACTTTGATCGTTCCCTGGAAGACCAGTAGTAGTTTCCGATGCACATCTGGAGGCATTCTGTAATCTGTGGACCTTCAAACTGTTAATGAAACACAGAAATTGCATCGTGATTGAATACAACAGTCACCATGCGCACTTTGCTCCATGGCAGTAATGTCTCAAACAGTCTATGCTTTGATCGTTCCCAGGAAGACCAGTAGTAGTTTCCGATGCACATCTGGAGGCATTCTGTAATCTGTGGACTAACTGAGTGTTAATGAAACACAGAAATTGCATCGGGATTGAATACAACAGTCACCATGCGCACTTTCCTCCACGGGAGTAATGTCTCAAACAGTCTATGCTTTGATCGTTCCCTCGAAGACCAGTAGTAGTTTCCGATGCACATCTGGAGGGATTCTGTATTCTGTGGACCTTCAAAGTGCTGATGAAACACAGAAATTGCATCGTGATTGAATACAACAGTCACCATGCGCACTTTCCTCCATGGGAGTAATGTCTCAAACAGTCTATGCTTTGATCGTTCCCTGGAAGACCAGTAGTAGTTTCCGATGCACATCTGGAGGCATTCTGTAATCTGTGGACTAACTGAGTGTTGATGAAAAACAGAAATTGCATCGGGAATGAATACAACAGTCACCATGCGCACTTTCCTCAACGTGAGTAATGTCTCAAACAGTGTATGCTTTGATCGTTCCCTGAAGACCAGTAGTAGTTTCCGATGCACATCTGGTGGCATTCTGTAATCTGTGGAGTATCAGAGTGTTGATGAAACACAGAAATTTCATGGGGATTGAATACAACAGTCACCATGCGCACTTTCCTCCATGGGAGTAACGTGGCAAACAGTCTACGCTTTGATCGTTCCCTGGAAGACCAGTAGTAGTTCCCGATCAACTTCTGGTGAAATTTGTAATCTGTGGACTATCAGAGTGTTTATGAAACACAGAAATTGCATCGGTATTGAATACAACAGATACCATCCGCACTTTCGTGAATGGGAGTAATGTCTCGAACAGTCTACACTTTGATCGTTCCCTGGAAGACCAGTAGTAGTTTCCGATGCACATCTGGAGGCATTCTGTAATCTGTGGACCTTCAAACTGTTAATGAAACACAGAAATTGCATCGTGATTGAATACAACAGTCACCATGCGCACTTTGCTCCATGGCAGTAATGTCTCAAACAGTCTATGCTTTGATCGTTCCCAGGAAGACCAGTAGTAGTTTCCGATGCACATCTGGAGGCATTCTGTAATCTGTGGACTAACTGAGTGTTAATGAAACACAGAAATAGCATCGGGATTGAATACAACAGTCACCATGCGCACTTTCCTCCGTGGGAGTAATGTCACAAACAGTCTACGCTTTGATCGTTCCCAGGAAGACCAGAAGTAGTTTCCGTTGCACATCTGGAGGCATTCTGTAATCTGTGGACTAACTGAGTGTTGCTGAAACACAGAAATTGCATCGGGAATGAATACAACAGTCACCATGCGCACTTTCCTCCACGGGAGTAGTGTCTCAAACAGTGTATGCTTTGATCGTTCCCTGGAAGACCAGTAGTAGTTTCCGATGCACATCTGGTGGCAATCTGTAATCTGTGGTCTATCCGGGTGTTGATAAAACACAGAAATTGCATCGGCATTGAATACAACAGTCACCATGCGCACATTCCTTCATGGGAGTAATGTCTCAAACAGTCTACGCTTTGATGGGTCCCTGGAAGACCAGTAGTAGTTTCCGATGCACATCTGGTGGCATTCTGTAATCTGTGGTCTATCCGGGTGTTGATAAAACACAGAAATTGCATCGGCATTGAATACAACAGTCACCATGCGCACTTTCCTCCATGGGAGTAATGTCTCCAACAGTCTACGCTTTCATCGTTCCCTGGAAGACCAGTAGACACCATGCGCACCTTCCTCCACGGGTTTAATGTCTCAAACAGTCCACGATTTGATCGTTCCCTGGAAGACCAGTAGTAGTTTCCGATGCACATCTGGAGGTATTCTGTAATCTGTGGTCTATCCGGCTGTTGATAAAAGACAGAAATTGCATCGGGATTGAATACAACAGGCACTATGCGTACATTTCTACATAGGAGAAATGTCTTAAACTTTCGTCGCTTTGATCGTTCCCTGAAGACCAGTAGTAGTTTCCGATGCACATCTGGGGGCACTCTGTAATCTGTGGACTATCAGAGTGTTGATGAAACACAGAAATTGCATGGGGATTGAATACAACAGTCACCATGCGCACTTTCCTCCACGGGAGTAATGTCTCAAACAGTCTATGCTTTGATCGTTCCCTCGAAGACCAGTAGTAGTTTCCGATGCACATCTGGAGGGATTCTGTATTCTGTGGACCTTCAAAATGCTGATGAAACACAGAAATTGCATCGTGATTGAATACAACAGTCACCATGCGCACTTTCCTCCATGGGAGTAATGTCTCAAACAGTCTATGATTTGATCGTTCCCTGGAAGACCAGTAGTAGTTTCCGATGCACATCTGGAGGCATTCTGTAATCTGTGGACTAACTGAGTGTTGATGAAACACAGAAATTGCATCGGTATTGAATACAACAGTCACCATGCGCACTTTCCTCCATGGGAGTAATGTCTCCAACAGTCTACGCTTTGATCGTTCCCTGGAAGACCAGTAGTCACCATGCGCACTTTCCTCCACGGGAGTAATGTCACAAACAGTCTACGATTTGATCGTTAACTGGGAGACCATTGGTAGTTTACGATGCACATCTTTAGGCATTCTGTAATCTGTGGACTAACTGAGTGTTGATGAAACACAGAAATTGCATCGGGATTGAATACAAAAGTCACCATGCGCACTTTCCTCCACGGGAGTAATGTCTCAAACAGTCTATGCTTTGATCGTCCCCTCGAAGACCAGTAGTAGTTTCCGATGCACATCTGGAGGCAATCTGTAATCTGTGGTCTATCCGGGTTTGATAAAACACAGAAATTTCATGGGGATTGAATACAACAGTCACCACGCGCACTTTCCTCCACGGGAGTAATGTGGCAAACAGTCTACGATTTGATCGTTCCCTGGAAGACCAGTAGTAGTTCCCGATCAACTTCTGGTGGAATTCGTAATCTGTGGACTATCAGAGTGTTGATGAAACACAGAAATTGCATCGGTATAGAATACAACAGTCACCATCCGCACTTTCCTCCATGGGAGTAATATCTGAAACAGTCTACGCTTTGATCGGTCCCAGGAAGACCAGTAGTAGTTTCCGATGCACATCGGGTGGCATTCTCTAGTCTGTGGACTATCAGAGTTTTGATGAAACACAGAAATTGCATCGGGATTGAATACAACAGTCACCAGGCGCTATTTCCGACATGGGAGTAATGTCTCAAACAGTTTACTCTTTGATCGTTCCCTGGAAGACCAGTAGTAGTTTCCGATGCACATCAGGAGGCATTCTGTAATCTGTGGACTAACTGAGTGTTGATGAAACACAGAAATTGCATCGGTATTGAATACAACAGTCACCATGCACACTTTCCTCCATGGGAGTAATGTCTCCAACAGTCTACGCTTTGATCGTTCCCTGGAAGACCAGTAGTCACCATGCGCACTTTCCTCCATGGGAGTAACGTCTCAAACAGATTACGCTTTGATCGTTCCCTGGAAGACCAGTAGTCACCATGCGCACTTTCCTCCACGGGAGTAATGTCTCAAACAGTCTACGATTTGATCGTTAACTGGGAGACCATTGGTAGTTTCCGATGCTCATCTGGAGGCATTCTGTAATCTGTGGACTAACTGAGTGTTGATGAAACACAGAAATTGCATCGGGATTGAATACAAAAGTCACCATGCGCACTTTCCTCCACAGGAGTAATGTCTCAAACAGTCTATGCTTTGATCGTTCCCTCGAAGACCAGTAGTAGTTTCCGATGCACATCTGGAGGGATTCTGTAATCTGTGGACCTTCAATGTGTTGATGAAACACAGAAATTGCATCGTGATTGAATACAACAGTCACCATGCGCACTTTCCTCCATGGGAGTAATGTCTCAAACAGTCTATGCTTTGATCGTTCCCTGGAAGACCAGTAGTAGTTTCCGATGCACATCTGGAGGCATTCTCTAATCTGTGGACTAACTGAGTGTTGATGAAAAACAGAAATTGCATCGGGAATGAATACAACAGTCACCATGCGCACTTTCCTCCATGGGAGTAACGTCTCAAACAGTGTATGCTTTGATCGTTCCCTGAAGACCAGTAGTAGTTTCCGATGCACATCTCGTGGCATTCTGTAATCTGTGGAATATCAGAGTGTTGATGAAACACAGAAATTTCATGGGGATTGAATACAACTGTCACCATGCGCACTTTCCTCCACGGGAGTAATGTGGCAAACAGTCTACGCTTTGATCGTTCCCTGGAAGACCAGTAGTAGTTCCCGATCATTTTCTGGTGGAATTTGTAATCTGTGGACTATCAGAGTGTTGATGAAACACAGAAATTGCATCGGTATTGGATACAACATTCACCATCCGCCCTTTCGTAAATGGGAGTAATGTCTCAAACAGTCTACACTTTGATCGTTCCCTGGAAGACCAGTAGTAGTTTCCGATGAACATCTGGAGGCATTCTGTAATCTGTGGACCTTCAACTGTTGATGAAACACAAAAATTGCATTGTGATTGATTACAACAGTCACCATGCGCACTTTCCTCCATGGGAGTAATGTCTCAAACAGCCTATGCTTTGATCGTTCCCAGGAAGACCTGTAGTAGTTTCCGATGCACATCTGGAGGCATTGTGTAATCTGTGGACTAACTGAGTGTAATGAAACGCAGAAATTGCATCGGGATTGAATACAACAGTCACCATGCGCACTTTCCTCCGTGGGAGTAATGTCACAAACAGTCTACGCTTTGATCGTTCCCAGGAAGACCAGAAGTAGTTTCCGTTGCACATCTGGAGGCATTCAGTAATCTGTGGACTAACTGAGTGTTGATGAAACACAGAAATTGCATCGTGATTAAATACAACAGTCACCATGCGCACTTTCCTCCATATGAGTTATGTCTCATACAGTCTACGCCTTGATCGTTCCCTGGAGGACCAGTAGTAGTTTCCGATGCACATCTGGAAGCATTCGGTAATCTGTGGACTATCAGAGTGTTGTTGAAACACAGAAATTGCATAGGGATTGAATACTACAGTCACCATGCGCACTTTCCTCCATGAGAGTAATGTCTCATAAAGTCCACGCTTTGATTGTTCCCTGGAAGCCCAGTAGTACTTTCCGATGCACATCTGGAGGAATTCTGTAATCTGTGGACTATCAGAGTGTTGATGAAACACAGAAATTGCATAGGGACTGAATACTACAGTCACCATGCGCACTTTCCTCCATGAGAGTAATGTCTCATAAAGTCTACGCTTTGATCGTTCCCAGGAAGACCTGTAGTAGTTTCCGATGCACATCTGGAGGCAATCTGTAATCTGTGGACTATCAGAGAGTTGATGAAACATAGAAATTGCATCGGGATTGAATACAACAGTCACCATGCGCACTTTCCTCCATGGGTGTAATGTCTCAAATAGTCTACGCTTAGATCGTTACCAGGAAGACCAGTAGTCGTTTCCGATGCACATCTGGAGACATTCTGTAATCTGTGGAGTATCAGAGTGTTGATGAAACACAGAAATTGCATTGGGACTGAATACAACAGTCAAAATGCGCACCTTCCTCCAAGAGAGTAATGTCTCAAAGAGTTTACGCTTTGATCGTTCCCTGGAAGACCAGTAGTAGTTTCCGATGCACATCTGGAGGCATTCTATAATCTGTGTACTATCAGAGTGTTGATGAAACACAGAAATTGCATCGCGATTTAATACAACAGTCACCATGCGAACTTTCCTCCATGGGAGTAATGTCTCAAACAGTCAACGCTTTGATCGTTCCCTGGAAGACCAGTAGTCACCATGCGCACTTTCCTCCACGAGAGTAATGTCTCAAACAGTCTACGATTTGATCGTTAACTGGGAGACCATTGGTAGTTTCCGATGCTCATCTGGAGGCATTCTGTAATATGTGGACTAACTGAGTGTTGATGAAACACAGAAATTGCATCGGGATTGAATACAAAAGTCACCATGCGCACTTTCCTCCACGGGAGTAATGTGGCAAACAGTCTACGTTTTGATCGTTCCCTGGAAGACCAGTAGTAGTTCCCGATCAACTTCTGGTGGAATTTGTAATCTGTGGACTATCAGAATGTTGATGAAACACAGAAATTGCATCGGTATTGAATACAACATTCACCATCCGCCCTTTCGTAAATGGGAGTAATGTCTCAAACAGTCTACACTTTGATCGTTCCCTGGAAGACCAGTAGTAGTTTCCGATGCAAATCTGGAGGCATTCTGTAATCTGTGGACCTTCAACTGTTGATGAAACACAGAAATTGCATCGTGATTGAATACAACAGTCACCATGCGCATTTTCCTCCATGGGAGTAATGTCTCAAACAGCCTATGCTTTGATCGTTCCCAGGAAGACCAGTAGTAGTTTCCGATGCACATCTGGAGGCATTCTGTAATCTGTGGACTAACTGAGTGTTAATGAAACACAGAAATTGCATCGGGATTGAATACAACAGTCACCATGCGCACTTTCCTCCGTGGGAGTAATGTCACAAACAGTCTACGCTTTGATCGTTCCCAGGAAGACCAGAAGTAGTTTCCGTTGCACATCTGGAGGCATTCAGTAATCTGTGGACTAACTGAGTGTTGATGAAACACAGAAATTGCATCGTGATTGAATACAACACTCACCATGCGCACTTTCCTCCATATGAGTTATGTCTCATACAGTCTACGCCTTGATCGTTCCCTGAAAGACCAGTAGTAGTTTCCGATGCACATCTGGAAGCATTCTGTAACCTGTGGAGTATCAGAGTGTTGTTGAAACACAGAAATTGCATAGGGATTGAATACTACAGTCACCATGCGCACTTTCCTCCATGAGAGTAATGTCTCATAAAGTCCACGCTTTGATCGTTCCCTGGAAGCCCAGTAGTAGTTTCTGATGCACATCTGGAGGCATTCTGTAATCTGTGGACTATCAAAGTGTTGATGAAACACAGAAATTGCATTGGGATTGAATACAACAGTCAAAATACGCACCTTCCTCCAAGGGAGTAATGTCACAAAGAGTTTACGCTTTGATCGTTCCCTGGAAGACCAGTAGTAGTTTCCGATGCACATCTGGAGGCATTCTGTAATCTGTGTACTATCAGAGTGTTGATGAAACACAGAAATTGCATCCCGATTTAATACAACAGTCACCATGCGCACTTTCCTCCATGGGAGTAATGTCTCAAACAGTCTACGCTTTGATCGTTCCCTGGAAGACCAGAATGAGTTTCCGATGCACATCTGGTGTCATTCTGTAATCTGTGGACTGTCACAGGGTTCATGAAACACAGAAATTGCATCGGGATTGAATACAACAGTCACCATGCGCACTTTCCTCCAAGGGAGTAATGTCTCAAACAGTTTGCGCTTTGATCGTTCCCTGGAAGCCCAGTAGTAGTTTCCGATGCACATCTGGAGGAATTCTGTAGTCTGTGGACTATCAGAGTGTTGATGAAACACAGAAATTGCATAGTGATTGAATACTACAGTCACCATTCGCACTTTCCTCCATGAGAATAATGTCTCATAAAGTCTACGCTTTGATCGTTCCCAGGAAGACCAGTAGTAGTTTCCGATGCACATCTGGAGGCAATCTGTAATCTGTGGACTATCAGAGTGTTGATGAAACACAGAAATTGCATCGGGATTGAATACAGCAGTCACCATGCACACTTTCCTTCATGGGAATAATGTCTCAAACAGTCTACGCTTTGATCGTTTCTAGGAAGACCAGTAGTAGTTGCCGATGCACTTCTGGAGGCAATCTGTAATCTGTGGACTATCAGAGTGTTGATGAAACACAGAAACTGCTTCGGGATTCAATACAACAGTCACCATGTGCACTTTCCTCCACAGGAGTAATGTCTCAAACAGTCTACGCTTTGATCGCTCCCTCGAAAACAAGTAGTAATTTCCGATGCACATCTGGTGGCATTCTGTAATCTGTGGAGTATCAGAGTGTTGATGAAACACAGAAATTGCATCAGGATTGAATACAACAGTCACCATGCGCACTTTCCTCCACGGGAGTAAGGTCTCAAACAGTCTACGATTTGATCGTTCACTGGAAGACCAGTATGAGTTTCCGATGCACATCTGGTGTCATTCTGTAATCTGTGGACTGTCAGAGGGTTGATGAAACACAGATATTGCATCGGGATTGAATACAACAGTCACCATGCGCACTTTCCTCCAAGGGAGTAATGTCTCAAACAGTTTGCGCTTTGATCGTTCCCTGGAAGGCCAGTAGTAGTTTCCGATGCACATCTGGAGGAATTCTGTAATTTGTGGACTATCAGAGTGTTGATGAAACACAGAAATTGCATAGTGATTGAATACTACAGTCACCATGCGCACTTTCCTCCATGAGAATAATGTCTTATAAAGTCTACGGCTTGATCCTTCCCTGGAGGACCAGTAGTAGTTTCCGATGCACATCTGGAGGCATTCTGTAATCTGTCGACAAACAGAGTGTTGACGAATTACAGAAATTGCATCGGGAATGATTACAACAGTCACCATGCGCACTTTCCTCCACGGGAGTAATGTCTCAAACAGTGTATGCTTTGATCGTTCCCTGGAAGACCAGTAGTAGTTTCCGATGCACATCTGGAGGCAATCTGTAATCTGTGGTATATCCGGGTGTTGATAAAACACAGAAATTGCATCGGCATTGAATACAACAGTCACCATGCGCACTTTCCTCCATGGGAGTAATGTCTCAAACAGTCTACGCTTTGATCGTTCCCTGTGAGACCAGTAGTAGTTTCCGATGCACATCTGGAGGCATTCTGTAATCTGTGGACTAACTGAGTGTTGATGAAACACAGAAATTGCGTCGGTATTGAATACAACAGTCACCATGCGCACTTTCCTCCATGGGAGTAATGTCTCAAACAGTCTACGCTTTGATCGTTCCCTGGAAGACCAGTAGTCACCATGCGCACTTTCCTCCACGGGAGTAATGTCTCAAACAGTCTATGCTTTGATCGTTCCCTCGAAGACCAGTAGTAGTTTCCGATGCACATCTGGAGGCAATCTGTAATCTGTGGTCTATCCGGGTCTTGATAAAACACAGAAATTGCATCGTCATTGAATACAACAGTCACCATGCGCACTTTAAACCATGGGAGTAATGTCTCAAACAGTCTATGCTTTGATCGTTCCCTGGAAGACCAGTAGTAGTTTCCGATGCACATCTGGAGGCATTCTGTAATCTGTGGACTAACTGAGTGTTGATGAAAAACAGAAATTGCATCGGGAATGAATACAACAGTCAACATGCGCACTTTCCTCCACGGGAGTAATGTCTCAAACAGTGTATGCTTTGATCGTTCAGTGAAGACCAGTAGTAGTTTCCGATGCACATGTGGTGGCATTCTGTAATCTGTGGAATATCAGAGTGTTGATGAAACACAGAAATTTCATGGGGATTGAATACAACAGTCACCATGCGCACTTTCCTCCACGGGAGTAATGTGGCAAACAGTCTACGCTTTGATCGTTCCCTGGAAGACCAGTAGTAGTTCCCGATCAATTTCTGGTGGAATTTGTAATCTGTGGACTATCAGAGTGTTGATGAAACACAGAAATTGCATCGGTATTGAATACAACAGTCACCATCCGCACTTTCGTAAATGGGAGTAATGTCTCACACAGTCTACACTTTGATCGTTCCCTGGAAGACCAGTAGTAGTTTCCGATGCACATCTGGAGGCATTCTGTAATCTGTGAACCTTCAAACTGTTGATGAAACACAGAAATGGCATCGCGATTGAATACAACAGTCACCATGCGCACTTTCCTCCATGGGAGTAATGTCTCAAACAGTCTATGCTTTGATCGTTCCCAGGAAGACCAGTAGTAGTTTCCGATGCACATCTGGAGGCATTCTGTAATCTGTGGACTAACTGAGTGTTAATGAAACACATAAATTGCATCTGGATTGAAAACAACAGTCACCATGCGCACTTTCCTATGTGGGAGTAATGTCACAAACAGTCTACGCTTCGATCGTTCCCAGGAAGACCAGAAGTAGTTTCCGTTGCACATCTGGAGGCATTCTGTAATCTGTGGACTAACTGAGTGTTGCTGAAACACAGAAATTGCATCGGGAATGAATACAACAGTCACCATGCGCACTTTCCACCACGGCAGTAGTGTCTCGAACAGTGTATGCTTTGATCGTTCCCTGGAAGACCAGTAGTAGTTTCTGATGCACATCTGGAGGTATTCTGTAATCTGTGGACCTTCAAAGTGTTGATGAAACACAAAAATTGCATCGTGATTGAATACAACAGTCACCATGCGCACTTTCCTCCATATGAGTTATGTCTCATACAGTCTACGTCTTGATCGTTCCCTGGAGGACCAGTAGTAGTTTCCGATGCACATCTGGAAGCATTCTGTAATCTGTGGACTATCAGAGTGTTGTTGAAACACAGACATTGCATAGGGATTGAATACTACAGTCACCATGCGCACTTTCCTCCATGAGAGTAATGTCTCATAAAGTCCACGCTTTGATCGTTCCCTGGAAACCCAGTAGTAGTTTCCGATGCACATCTGGAGGAATTCTGTAATCTGTGGACTATCAGAGTGTTGATAAAACACAGAAATTGCATAGGGACTGAATACTACAGTCACCATGCGCACTTTCCTCCATGAGAGTAATGTCTCATAAAGTCTACGCTTTGATCGTTCCCAGGAAGACCAGTAGTAGTTTCCGCTGCACATCTGGAGGCAATCTGTAATCTGTGGACTATCAGAGTGTTGATGAAACATAGAAATTGCATCGGGATTGAATACAGCAGTCACCATCCGCACATTCCTTCATGGGAGTAATGTCTCAAACAGTCTACGCTTTGATCGGTCCCAGGAAGACTAGTAGTAGTTTCCGATGCACATCTGGTGGCATTCTATAATCTGTGGACTATCAGAGTGTTGATGAAACACAGAAATTGCATCGGGATTGAATACAAAAGTCACCATGCGCACATTCCTCAATGGTTGTAATGTCTCAAATAGTCTACGCTTAGATCGTTACCAGGAAGACCAGTAGTAGCTTCCGATGCACATCTGGAGACATTCTGTAATCTGTGGAGTATCAGAGTGTTGATGATACACAGAAATTGCATCGAGATTGAATACAACAGTCACCATGCGCACTTTCCTCCACGGGAGTAAGGTCTCAAACAGTCTACGATTTGATCGTTCACTGGAAGACCAGTATGAGTTTCCGATGCACATCTGGTGTCATTCTGTAATCTGTGGACTGTCAGAGGGTTGATGAAACACAGATATTGCATCGGGATTGAATACAACAGTCACCATGCGCACTTTCCTCCAAGGGAGTAATGTCTCAAACAGTGTATGCTTTGATCGTTCCCTGGAAGACCAGTAGTAGTTTCCGATGCACATCTGGAGGAATTCTGTAATTTGTGGACTATCAGAGTGTTGATGAAACACAGAATGTGCATAGTGATTGAATACTACAGTCACCATGCGCACTTTCCTCCATGAGAATAATGTCTTATAAAGTCTACAGCTTGATCCTTCCCTGGAGGACCAGTAGTAGTTTCCGATGCACATCTGGAGGCATTCTGTAATCTGTCGACAAACAGAGTGTTGATGAATTACAGAAATTCCATCGGGAATGATTACAACAGTCACCATGCGCACTTTCCTCCACGGGAGTAATGTCTCAAACAGTGTATGCTTTGATCGTTCCCTGGAAGACCAGTAGTAGTTTCCGATGCACATCTGGAGGCAATCTGTAATCTGTGGTCTATCCGGGTGTTGATAAAACACAGAAATTGCATCGGCATTGAATACAACAGTCACCATGCGCAGTTTCCTCCATGGGAGTAATGTCTCAAACAGTCTACGCTTTGATCGTTCCCTGTGAGACCAGTAGTAGTTTCCGATGCACATCTGGAGGCATTCTGTAATCTGTGGACTAACTGAGTGTTGATGAAACACAGAAATTGCATCGGTATTGAATACAACAGTCACCATGCGCACTTTCCTCCATGGGAGTAATGTCTCAAACAGTCTACGCTTTGATCGTTCCCTGGAAGACCAGTAGTCACCATGCGCACTTTCCTCCACGGGAGTAATGTCTCAAACAGTCTACGCTTTGATCGTTCCCTGTGAGACCAGTAGTAGTTTCCGATGCACATCTGGAGGCATTCTGTAATCTGTGGACTAACTGAGTGTTGATGAAACACAGAAATTGCATCGGTATTGAATACAACAGTCACCATGCGCACTTTCCTCCATGGGAGTAATGTCTCAAACAGTCTACGCTTTGATCGTTCCCTGGAAGACCAGTAGTCACCATGCGCACTTTCCTCCACGGGAGTAATGTCTCAAACAGTCTATGCTTTGATCGTTCCCTCGAAGACCAGTAGTAGTTACCGATGCACATCTGGAGGCAATCTGTAATCTGTGGTCTATCCGGGTGTTGATAAAACACAGAAATTGCATCGGCATTGAATACAACAGTCACCATGCGCACTTTAAACCATGGGAGTAATGTCTCAAACTGTCTATGCTTTGATCGTTCCCTGGAAGACCAGTAGTAGTTTCCGATGCACATCTGGAGACATTCTGTAATCTGTGGACTAACTGAGTGTTGATGAAAAACAGAAATTGCATCGGGAATGAATACAACAGTCACCACGCGCACTTTCCTATGATTAGATTAGATTAGATTAGATTAATACTTGTTCCATAGATCATGAATACGACACTTCGTAATGATGTGGAACGTGTCAGGAGTAATGTCACAAACAGTCTACGCTTTGATCGTTCCCAGGAAGACCAGAAGTAGTTTCCGTTGCACATCTGGAGGCATTCTGTAATCTGTGGACTAAGTGAGTGTTGCTGAAACTCAGAAATTGCATCGGGAATGAATACAACAGTCACCATGCGCACTTTCCTCCACGGGAGTAGTGTCTCAAACAGTATATGCTTTGATCGTTCCCTGGAAGACCAGTAGTGGTTTCAGATGCACATCTGGAGGTATTCTGTAATCTGTGGACCTTCAAAGTGTTGATGAAACACAAAAATTGCATCGTGATTGAATACAACATTCACCATGCGCACTTTCCTCCATATGAGTTATGTCTCATACAGTCTACGCCTTGATCGTTCCCTGGAGGACCAGTAGTAGTTTCCGATGCACATCTGGAGGCATTCTGTAATCTGTGTACTATCAGAGTGTTGATGAAACACAGAAATTGCATCCCGATTTAATACAACAGTCACCATGCGCACTTTCCTCCATGGGAGTAATGTCTCAAACAGTGTATGCTTTGATCGTTCCCTGAAGACCAGTAGTAGTTTCCGATGCACATCTCGTGGCATTCTGTAATCTGTGGAATATCAGAGTGTTGATGAAACACAGAAATTTCATGGGGATTGAATACAACTGTCACCATGCGCACTTTCCTCCACGGGAGTAATGTGGCAAACAGTCTACGCTTTGATCGTTATCTGGAAGACCAGTAGTAGTTCCCGATCAACTTCTAGTGGAATTTGTAATCTGTGGACTATCAGAGTGTTGATGAAACACAGAAATTGCATCGGTATTGGATACAACATTCACCATCCGCCCTTTCGTAAATGGGAGTAATGTCTCAAACAGTCTACACTTTGATCGTTCCCTGGAAGACCAGTAGTAGTTTCCGATGAACATCTGGAGGCATTCTGTAATCTGTGGACCTTCAACTGTTGATGAAACACAAAAATTGCATTGTGATTGATTACAACAGTCACCATGCGCACTTTCCTCCATGGGAGTAATGTCTCAAACAGCCTATGCTTTGATCGTTCCCAGGAAGACCTGTAGTAGTTTCCGATGCACATCTGGAGGCATTCTGTAATCTGTGGACTAACTGAGTGTAATGAAACACAGAAATTGCATCGGGATTGAATACAACAGTCACCATGCGCACTTTCCTCCGTGGGATTAATGTCACAAACAGTCTACGCTTTGATCGTTCCCAGGAAGACCAGAAGTAGTTTCCGTTGCACATCTGGAGGCATTCAGTAATCTGTGGACTAACTGAGTGTTGATGAAACACAGAAATTGCATCGTGATTGAATACAACAGTCACCATGCGCACTTTCCTCCATATGAGTTATGTCTCATACAGTCTACGCCTTGATCGTTCCCTGGAGGACCAGTAGTAGTTTCCGATGCACATCTGGAAGCATTCGGTAATCTGTGGACTATCAGAGTGTTGTTGAAACACAGAAATTGCATAGGGATTGAATACTATAGTCACCATGCGCACTTTCCTCCATGAGAGTAATGTCTCATAAAGTCCACGCTTTGATTGTTCCCTGGAAGCCCAGTAGTACTTTCCGATGCACATCTGGAGGAATTCTGTAATCTGTGGACTATCAGAGTGTTGATGAAACACAGAAATTGCATAGGGACTGAATACTACAGTCACCATGCGCACTTTCCTCCATGAGAGTAATGTCTCATAAAGTCTACGCTTTGATCGTTCCCAGGAAGACCTGTAGTAGTTTCCGATGCACATCTGGAGGCAATCTGTAATCTGTGGACTATCAGAGAGTTGATGAAACATAGAAATTGCATCGGGATTGAATACAACAGTCACCATGCGCACTTTCCTCCATGGGTGTAATGTCTCAAATAGTCTACGCTTAGATCGTTACCAGGAAGACCAGTAGTCGTTTCCGATGCACATCTGGAGACATTCTGTAATCTGTGGAGTATCAGAGTGTTGATGAAACACAGAAATTGCATTGGGACTGAATACAACAGTCAAAATGCGCACCTTCCTCCAAGAGAGTAATGTCTCAAAGAGTTTACGCTTTGATCGTTCCCTGAAAGACCAGTAGTAGTTTCCGATGCACATCTGGAGGCATTCTATAATCTGTGTACTATCAGAGTGTTGATGAAACACAGAAATTGCATCGCGATTTAATACAACAGTCACCATGCGAACTTTCCTCCATGGGAGTAATGTCTCAAACAGTCAACGCTTTGATCGTTCCCTGGAAGACCAGTAGTCACCATGCGCACTTTCCTCCACGAGAGTAATGTCTCAAACAGTCTACGATTTGATCGTTAACTGGGAGACCATTGGTAGTTTCCGATGCTCATCTGGAGGCATTCTGTAATATGTGGACTAACTGAGTGTTGATGAAACACAGAAATTGCATCGGGATTGAATACAAAAGTCACCATGCGCACTTTCCTCCACGGGAGTAATGTGGCAAACAGTCTACGTTTTGATCGTTCCCTGGAAGACCAGTAGTAGTTCCCGATCAACTTCTGGTGGAATTTGTAATCTGTGGACTATCAGAATGTTGATGAAACACAGAAATTGCATCGGTATTGAATACAACATTCACCATCCGCCCTTTCGTAAATGGGAGTAATGTCTCAAACAGTCTACACTTTGATCGTTCCCTGGAAGACCAGTAGTAGTTTCCGATGCAAATCTGGAGGCATTCTGTAATCTGTGGACCTTCAACTGTTGATGAAACACAGAAATTGCATCGTGATTGAATACAACAGTCACCATGCGCATTTTCCTCCATGGGAGTAATGTCTCAAACAGCCTATGCTTTGATCGTTCCCAGGAAGACCAGTAGTAGTTTCCGATGCACATCTGGAGGCATTCTGTAATCTGTGGACTAACTGAGTGTTAATGAAACACAGAAATTGCATCGGGATTGAATACAACAGTCACCATGCGCACTTTCCTCCGTGGGAAAAATGTCACAATCAGTCTACGCTTTGATCGTTCCCAGGAAGACCAGAAGTAGTTTCCGTTGCACATCTGGAGGCATTCAGTAATCTGTGGACTAACTGAGTGTTGATGAAACACAGAAATTGCATCGTGATTGAATACAACACTCACCATGCGCACTTTCCTCCATATGAGTTATGTCTCATACAGTCTACGCCTTGATCGTTCCCTGAAAGACCAGTAGTAGTTTCCGATGCACATCTGGAAGCATTCTGTAACCTGTGGACTATCAGAGTGTTGTTGAAACACAGAAATTGCATAGGGATTGAATACTACAGTCACCATGCGCACTTTCCTCCATGAGAGTAATGTCTCATAAAGTCCACGCTTTGATCGTTCCCTGGAAGCCCAGTAGTAGTTTCTGATGCACATCTGGAGGCATTCTGTAATCTGTGGACTATCAAAGTGTTGATGAAACACAGAAATTGCATTGGGATTGAATACAACAGTCAAAATACGCACCTTCCTCCAAGGGAGTAATGTCACAAAGAGTTTACGCTTTGATCGTTCCCTGGAAGACCAGTAGTAGTTTCCGATGCACATCTGGAGGCATTCTGTAATCTGTGTACTATCAGAGTGTTGATGAAACACAGAAATTGCATCCCGATTTAATACAACAGTCACCATGCGCACTTTCCTCCATGGGAGTAATGTCTCAAACAGTCTACGCTTTGATCGTTCCCTGGAAGACCAGTATGAGTTTCCGATGCACATCTGGTGTCATTCTGTAATCTGTGGACTGTCACAGGGTTCATGAAACACAGAAATTGCATCGGGATTGAATACAACAGTCACCATGCGCACTTTCCTCCAAGGGAGTAATGTCTCAAACAGTTTGCGCTTTGATCGTTCCCTGGAAGCCCAGTAGTAGTTTCCGATGCACATCTGGAGGAATTCTGTAGTCTGTGGACTATCAGAGTGTTGATGAAACACAGAAATTGCATAGTGATTGAATACTACAGTCACCATTCGCACTTTCCTCCATGAGAATAATGTCTCATAAAGTCTACGCTTTGATCGTTCCCAGGAAGACCAGTAGTAGTTTCCGATGCACATCTGGAGGCAATCTGTAATCTGTGGACTATCAGAGTGTTGATGAAACACAGAAATTGCATCGGGATTGAATACAGCAGTCACCATGCACACTTTCCTTCATGGGAATAATGTCTCAAACAGTCTACGCTTTGATCGTTCCTAGGAAGACCAGTAGTAGTTGCCGATGCACTTCTGGAGGCAATCTGTAATCTGTGGACTATCAGAGTGTTGATGAAACACAGAAACTGCTTCGGGATTCAATACAACAGTCACCATGTGCACTTTCCTCCACAGGAGTAATGTCTCAAACAGTCTACGCTTTGATCGCTCCCTCGAAAACAAGTAGTAATTTCCGATGCACATCTGGTGGCATTCTGTAATCTGTGGAGTATCAGAGTGTTGATGAAACACAGAAATTGCATCAGGATTGAATACAACAGTCACCATGCGCACTTTCCTCCACGGGAGTAAGGTCTCAAACAGTCTACGATTTGATCGTTCACTGGAAGACCAGTATGAGTTTCCGATGCACATCTGGTGTCATTCTGTAATCTGTGGACTGTCAGAGGGTTGATGAAACACAGATATTGCATCGGGATTGAATACAACAGTCACCATGCGCACTTTCCTCCAAGGGAGTAATGTCTCAAACAGTTTGCGCTTTGATCGTTCCCTGGAAGGCCAGTAGTAGTTTCCGATGCACATCTGGAGGAATTCTGTAATTTGTGGACTATCAGAGTGTTGATGAAACACAGAAATTGCATAGTGATTGAATACTACAGTCACCATGCGCACTTTCCTCCATGAGAATAATGTCTTATAAAGTCTACGGCTTGATCCTTCCCTGGAGGACCAGTAGTAGTTTCCGATGCACATCTGGAGGCATTCTGTAATCTGTCGACAAACAGAGTGTTGACGAATTACAGAAATTGCATCGGGAATGATTACAACAGTCACCATGCGCACTTTCCTCCACGGGAGTAATGTCTCAAACAGTGTATGCTTTGATCGTTCCCTGGAAGACCAGTAGTAGTTTCCGATGCACATCTGGAGGCAATCTGTAATCTGTGGTATATCCGGGTGTTGATAAAACACAGAAATTGCATCGGCATTGAATACAACAGTCACCATGCGCACTTTCCTCCATGGGAGTAATGTCTCAAACAGTCTACGCTTTGATCGTTCCCTGTGAGACCAGTAGTAGTTTCCGATGCACATCTGGAGGCATTCTGTAATCTGTGGACTAACTGAGTGTTGATGAAACACAGAAATTGCGTCGGTATTGAATACAACAGTCACCATGCGCACTTTCCTCCATGGGAGTAATGTCTCAAACAGTCTACGCTTTGATCGTTCCCTGGAAGACCAGTAGTCACCATGCGCACTTTCCTCCACGGGAGTAATGTCTCAAACAGTCTATGCTTTGATCGTTCCCTCGAAGACCAGTAGTAGTTTCCGATGCACATCTGGAGGCAATCTGTAATCTGTGGTCTATCCGGGTCTTGATAAAACACAGAAATTGCATCGGCATTGAATACAACAGTCACCATGCGCACTTTAAACCATGGGAGTAATGTCTCAAACAGTCTATGCTTTGATCGTTCCCTGGAAGACCAGTAGTAGTTTCCGATGCACATCTGGAGGCATTCTGTAATCTGTGGACTAACTGAGTGTTGATGAAAAACAGAAATTGCATCGGGAATGAATACAACAGTCAACATGCGCACTTTCCTCCACGGGAGTAATGTCTCAAACAGTGTATGCTTTGATCGTTCAGTGAAGACCAGTAGTAGTTTCCGATGCACATGTGGTGGCATTCTGTAATCTGTGGAATATCAGAGTGTTGATGAAACACAGAAATTTCATGGGGATTGAATACAACAGTCACCATGCGCACTTTCCTCCACGGGAGTAATGTGGCAAACAGTCTACGCTTTGATCGTTCCCTGGAAGACCAGTAGTAGTTCCCGATCAATTTCTGGTGGAATTTGTAATCTGTGGACTATCAGAGTGTTGATGAAACACAGAAATTGCATCGGTATTGAATACAACAGTCACCATCCGCACTTTCGTAAATGGGAGTAATGTCTCACACAGTCTACACTTTGATCGTTCCCTGGAAGACCAGTAGTAGTTTCCGATGCACATCTGGAGGCATTCTGTAATCTGTGAACCTTCAAACTGTTGATGAAACACAGAAATGGCATCGCGATTGAATACAACAGTCACCATGCGCACTTTCCTCCATGGGAGTAATGTCTCAAACAGTCTATGCTTTGATCATTCCCAGGAAGACCAGTAGTAGTTTCCGATGCACATCTGGAGGCATTCTGTAATCTGTGGACTAACTGAGTGTTAATGAAACACATAAATTGCATCTGGATTGATAACAACAGTCACCATGCGCAGTTTCCTATGTGGGAGTAATGTCACAAACAGTCTACGCTTCGATCGTTCCCAGGAAGACCAGAAGTAGTTTCCGTTGCACATCTGGAGGCATTCTGTAATCTGTGAACTAACTGAGTGTTGCTGAAACACAGAAATTGCATCGGGAATGAATACAACAGTCACCATGCGCACTTTCCACCACGGCAGTAGTGTCTCGAACAGTGTATGCTTTGATCGTTCCCTGGAAGACCAGTAGTAGTTTCTGATGCACATCTGGAGGTATTCTGTAATCTGTGGACCTTCAAAGTGTTGATGAAACACAAAAATTGCATCGTGATTGAATACAACAGTCACCATGCGCACTTTCCTCCATATGAGTTATGTCTCATACAGTCTACGTCTTGATCGTTCCCTGGAGGACCAGTAGTAGTTTCCGATGCACATCTGGAAGCATTCTGTAATCTGTGGACTATCAGAGTGTTGTTGAAACACAGACATTGCATAGGGATTGAATACTACAGTCACCATGCGCACTTTCCTCCATGAGAGTAATGTCTCATAAAGTCCACGCTTTGATCGTTCCCTGGAAACCCAGTAGTAGTTTCCGATGCACATCTGGAGGAATTCTGTAATCTGTGGACTATCAGAGTGTTGATAAAACACAGAAATTGCATAGGGACTGAATACTACAGTCACCATGCGCACTTTCCTCCATGAGAGTAATGTCTCATAAAGTCTACGCTTTGATCGTTCCCAGGAAGACCAGTAGTAGTTTCCGATGCACATCTGGAGGCAATCTGTAATCTGTGGACTATCAGAGTGTTGATGAAACATAGAAATTGCATCGGGATTGAATACAGCAGTCACCATCCGCACATTCCTTCATGGGAGTAATGTCTCAAACAGTCTACGCTTTGATCGGTCCCAGGAAGACTAGTAGTAGTTTCCGATGCACATCTGGTGGCATTCTATAATCTGTGGACTATCAGAGTGTTGATGAAACACAGAAATTGCATCGGGATTGAATACAAAAGACACCATGCGCACATTCCTCAATGGTTGTAATGTCTCAAATAGTCTACGCTTAGATCGTTACCAGGAAGACCAGTAGTAGCTTCCGATGCACATCTGGAGACATTCTGTAATCTGTGGAGTATCAGAGTGTTGATGATACACAGAAATTGCATCGAGATTGAATACAACAGTCACCATGCGCACTTTCCTCCACGGGAGTAAGGTCTCAAACAGTCTACGATTTGATCGTTCACTGGAAGACCAGTATGAGTTTCCGATGCACATCTGGTGTCATTCTGTAATCTGTGGACTGTCAGAGGGTTGATGAAACACAGATATTGCATCGGGATTGAATACAACAGTCACCATGCGCACTTTCCTCCAAGGGAGTAATGTCTCAAACAGTGTATGCTTTGATCGTTCCCTGGAAGACCAGTAGTAGTTTCCGATGCACATCTGGAGGAATTCTGTAATTTGTGGACTATCAGAGTGTTGATGAAACACAGAATGTGCATAGTGATTGAATACTACAGTCACCATGCGCACTTTCCTCCATGAGAATAATGTCTTATAAAGTCTACAGCTTGATCCTTCCCTGGAGGACCAGTAGTAGTTTCCGATGCACATCTGGAGGCATTCTGTAATCTGTCGACAAACAGAGTGTTGATGAATTACAGAAATTCCATCGGGAATGATTACAACAGTCACCATGCGCACTTTCCTCCACGGGAGTAATGTCTCAAACAGTGTATGCTTTGATCGTTCCCTGGAAGACCAGTAGTAGTTTCCGATGCACATCTGGAGGCAATCTGTAATCTGTGGTCTATCCGGGTGTTGATAAAACACAGAAATTGCATCGGCATTGAATACAACAGTCACCATGCGCACTTTCCTCCATGGGTGTAATGTCTCAAACAGTCTACGCTTTGATCGTTCCCTGTGAGACCAGTAGTAGTTTCCGATGCACATCTGGAGGCATTCTGTAATCTGTGGACTAACTGAGTGTTGATGAAACACAGAAATTGCATCGGTATTGAATACAACAGTCACCATGCGCACTTTCCTCCATGGGAGTAATGTCTCAAACAGTCTACGCTTTGATCGTTCCCTGGAAGACCAGTAGTCACCATGCGCACTTTCCTCCACGGGAGTAATGTCTCAAACAGTCTACGCTTTGATCGTTCCCTGTGAGACCAGTAGTAGTTTCCGATGCACATCTGGAGGCATTCTGTAATCTGTGGACTAACTGAGTGTTGATGAAACACAGAAATTGCATCGGTATTGAATACAACAGTCACCATGCGCACTTTCCTCCATGGGAGTAATGTCTCAAACAGTCTACGCTTTGATCGTTCCCTGGAAGACCAGTAGTCACCATGCGCACTTTCCTCCACGGGAGTAATGTCTCAAACAGTCTATGCTTTGATCGTTCCCTCGAAGACCAGTAGTAGTTACCGATGCACATCTGGAGGCAATCTGTAATCTGTGGTCTATCCGGGTGTTGATAAAACACAGAAATTGCATCGGCATTGAATACAACAGTCACCATGCGCACTTTAAACCATGGGAGTAATGTCTCAAACTGTCTATGCTTTGATCGTTCCCTGGAAGACCAGTAGTAGTTTCCGATGCACATCTGGAGACATTCTGTAATCTGTGGACTAACTGAGTGTTGATGAAAAACAGAAATTGCATCGGGAATGAATACAACAGTCACCACGCGCACTTTCCTATGATTAGATTAGATTAGATTAGATTAATACTTGTTCCATAGATCATGAATACGACACTTCGTAATGATGTGGAACGTGTCAGGAGTAATGTCACAAACAGTCTACGCTTTGATCGTTCCCAGGAAGACCAGAAGTAGTTTCCGTTGCACATCTGGAGGCATTCTGTAATCTGTGGACTAAGTGAGTGTTGCTGAAACTCAGAAATTGCATCGGGAATGAATACAACAGTCACCATGCGCACTTTCCTCCACGGGAGTAGTGTCTCAAACAGTATATGCTTTGATCGTTCCCTGGAAGACCAGTAGTGGTTTCAGATGCACATCTGGAGGTATTCTGTAATCTGTGGACCTTCAAAGTGTTGATGAAACACAAAAATTGCATCGTGATTGAATACAACATTCTTTATGCGCACTTTCCTCCATATGAGTTATGTCTCATACAGTCTACGCCTTGATCGTTCCCTGGAGGACCAGTAGTAGTTTCCGATGCACATCTGGAGGAATTCTGTAATCTGTGGACTATCAGAGTGTTGATGAAACACAGAAATAGTATAGGGACTGAATACTACAGTCACAATGCGCACTTTCCTCCATGAGAGTAATGTCTCATAAAGTCTACGCTTTGATCGTTCCCAGGAAGACCAGTAGTAGTTTCCGATGCAAATCTGGAGTCAATCTGTAATCTGTGGACTATCAGAGTGTTGATGAGACACAGAAATTGCATTGGGATTGAATACAACAGTCACCATGCGCACCTTCCTGAAAGGGAGTAATGTCTCAAAGAGTTTACGTTTTGATCGTTCCCTGGAAGACCAGTAGTATTTTCCGATGCACATCTGTAGGCATTCTGTAATCTGTGTACTATCAGAGTGTTGATGAAACACAGAAATTGCATCGCGATTTAATACAACAGTCACCATGCGCACTTTCCTCCATGGGAGTAATGTCTCAAACAGTCTACGCTTTGATCGTTCCCTGGAAGACCAGTAGTAGTTTCCGATGGACATCTGGAGGCATTCTGTAATCTGGTGAGCATCAGAGTGTTGATGATACACAGAAATTGCATCGAGATTGAATACAACAGTCACCATGCGCACTTTCCTCCATGGGAGTAAGGTCTCAAACAGTCTACGATTTGATCGTTCCCTGGAAGACCAGTATGAGTTTCCGATGCACATCTGGTGTCATTCTGTAATCTATGGACTGTCAGAGTGTTGATGAAACACAGAAATTGCATCGGGATTGAATACAACAGTCACCATGCGCACTTTCCTCCAAGGGAGTAATGTCTCAAACAGTTTGCGCTTTGATCGTTCCCTGGAAGCCCAGTAGTAGTTTCCGATGCACATCTGGAGGAATTCTGTAATCTGTGGACTATCAGAGTGTTGATGAAACACAGAAATTGCATCGGGATTGAATACAACAGTCACCATGCACACTTTCCTTCATGGGAATAATGTCTCAAACAGTCTACGCTTTGATCGTTTCTAGGAAGACCAGTAGTAGTTGCCGATGCACTTCTGGTTGCAATCAGTAATCTGTGGACTATCAGAGTGTTAATGAAACACAGAAATTGCTTCGGGTTTCATTACAACAGTCACCATGTGCACTTTCCTCCATGGGAGTAATGTCTCAAACAGTCTACGGTTTGATCGTTCCCTGGAAGACCAGTAGTAGTTTCCGATTCACATATGGAGGCATTCTGTAATCTGTGGACTATCAGAGTGTTGATGAAACACGGAAATTGCATGGGGATTGAATACAACAGTCACCATGCGCACTTTCCTCCACGGGAGTAATGTGGCAAACAGTCTAAGATTTGATCGTTCCCTGGAAGACAAGTAGTAGTTTCCGATGCACATCTGGAGGCATTCTGTAATCTGAGGACCTTCAAAGTGTTGATGAAACACAGAAAGTGCATCGGGATTGAATACAACAGACACCATCCGCACATTCCTCCATGGGAATAATGTCTCAAACAGTCTACGCTTTCATCGTTCCCTGGAAGACCAGTAGTAGTTTCCGATGCACATCTGGAGGCATTCTGTAATCTGTGGACTAACTGAGTGTTGATGAAACACAGAAATTGCATGGGGATTGAATACAACAGTCACCATGCGCACGTTTCCTCCATGGGAGTAATGTCTCAAACAGTCTACGCTTTGATTGTTCCCTGGAAGACCAGTAGTCACCATGCGCACCTTCCTCCACGGGTTTAATGTCTCAAACAGTCCACGATTTGATCGTTCCCTGGAAGACCAGTAGTAGTTTCCGATGCACATCTGGAGGTATTCTGTAATCTGTGGTCTATCCGGCTGTTGATAAAAGACAGAAATTGCATCGGGATTAAATACAACAGGCACTATGCGTACATTTCTACATAGGAGAAATGTCTCAAACTTTCGTCGCCTTGATCGCTCCCTGAAGACCAGTAGTAGTTTCCGATGCACGTCTGGGGGCATTTTGTAATCTGAGGACCTTCAAAGTGTTGATGAAACACGGAAAGTGCATCGGGATTGAATACAACAGTCCCCATCCGCACTTTCCCCCATGGGAGTAATGTCTCAAAAAGTCTACGCTTTCATCGTTCCCTGGAAGACCAGTAGTAGTTTCCGATGCACATCTGGAGGCATTCTGTAATCTGTGGACTAACTGAGTGTTGATGAAACACAGACATTGCATCGATATTGAATACAACAGTCACCATGCGCACTTTCCTCCGTGGGAGTAATGTCACAAACAGTCTACACTTTGGTCGTTCCCAGGAAGACCAGAAGTAGTTTCCGATGCACATCTGGAGGCATTCTGTAATCTGTGGACTAACTGAGTGTTGATGAAACACAGAAATTGCATGGGGATTGAATACAACAGTCACCATGCGCACTTTCCTCCATGGGAGTAATGTCTCAAACAGTCTACGCTCTGATCGTTCCCTGGAAGACCAGTAGTCACCATGCGCACCTTCCTCCACAGGTTTAATGTCTCAAACAGTCCACGATTTGATCGTTCCCTGGAAGACCAGTAGCAGTTTCCGATGCACATCTGGAGGTATTCTGTAATCTGTGGTCTATCCGGCTGTTGATAAAAGACAGAAATTGCATCGGGATTAAATACAACAGGCACTATGCGTACATTTCTACAGAGGAGAAATGTCTCAAACTTTCGTCGCTTTGATCGTTCCCTGAAGACCAGTAGTAGTTTCCGATGCACATCTGGTGGCATTCTGTAATCTGTGGACTATCAGAGTGTTGATGAAACACAGAAATTGCATGGGGATTGAATACAACAGTCACCATGCGCACTTTCCTCCGTTGCAGTAATGTCACAAACAGTCTACGCTTTGATCATTCCCAGGAAGACCAGAAGTAGTTTCCGATGCACATCTGGAGGCATTCTGTAATCTGTGGACTAACTGAGTGTTGATGAAACACAGAAATTGCATCGGGAATGAATACAACAGTCACCATGCGCACTTTCCTCCATGGGAGTAATGTCTCAAACATTCTAAGGTTTGATCGTTCCCTGGAAGACCAGTAGTAGTTTCTGATGCACATCTGGAGGTATTCTGTAATCTGTGGACCTTCAAAGTGTTGATGAAACACAAAAATTGCATCGTGATTGATTACAACAGTCACCATGTACACTTTCCTCCATGGGAGTAATGTCTCAAACAGTCTACGCTTTGATCGTTCTCTGGAATACCAGTAGTCACCATGCGCACTTTCCTCCACGGGAGTAATGTCTCAAACAGTCCACGATTTGATCGTTCCCTGGAAGACCAGTAGTAGTTTCCGATGCACATCTGGAGGCATTCTGTAATCTGTGGACTATCAGAGTGTTGTTGAAACACAGAAGTTGCATCGCGACTTAATACAACAGTCACCATGTGCACTTTCCTCCACGGGAGTAATGTCTCAAAGAGTCTACGCTTTGATTGTTCACTGGAAGACCAGTAGTAGTTTCCGATGGACATCTAGAGGCCTTTTGTTATATGATGAGAATCAGAGTGCTGATGAAACACAGAAATATCATCGGGATTGAATACAACAGTCACCATGCGCACTTTCCTCCACAGGAGTAATGTCTCAAACAGTCTACGCTTTGATCGTTCCCTGGAAGACCGGTAAGAGTTTCCGATGCACATCTGGTGTCATTCTGTAATCTGTGGACTATCAGAGGGTTGATGAAAAACAGAATTTGCATCGGGATTGAATACAACAGTCACCATGCGCACTTTCCTCCAAGGGAGTAATGTCTCAAGCAGTCTACGCTTTGATCGTTCCCTGGAAGACCAGTAGTAGTTTCCGATGCACATCTGGAGGAATTCTGTAATCTGTGGACCTTCAAGGTGTTGATGAAACACAGAAATTGCATCGGGTTTGAATACAACAGTCACCATGCGCACTTTAATCCATATGAGTAATGTCTCATACAGTCTACGCTTTGATCGTTCCCAGGATGACCAGTAGTAGTTTCCGATGCACATCTGGAGGCAATCTGTAATCTGTGGACTGTATGAGTGTTGATGAAACATAGAAATTGCATCGGGATTGAATACAACAGTCACCATCCGCACATTCCTTCATGGGAGTAATGTCTCAAACAGTCTGCGCTTCGATTGTTCCCTGGATGACCAGTAGTAGCTTCCGATGCACATCTGGAGGCATTCTGTAATCTGTGGACTATCAGAGTGTTGATGAAACACAGAAATAGTATAGGGACTGAATACTACAGTCACAATGCGCACTTTCCTCCATGAGAGTAATGTCTCATAAAGTCTACGCTTTGATCGTTCCCAGGAAGACCAGTAGTAGTTTCCGATGCAAATCTGGAGTCAATCTGTAATCTGTGGACTATCAGAGTGTTGATGAAACATAGAAATTGCATCGGGATTGAATACAACAGTCACCATCCGCACATTCCTTCATGGGAGTAATGTCTCAAACAGTCTACGCTTAGATCGGTCCCAGGAAGACCAGTAGTAGTTTCCGATGCACATCTGGTGGCAATCTGTAATCTGTCTACTATCAGAGTGTTGATGAAACACAGAAATTGCATCGGGATTGAATACAACAGTCACCATGCGCACTTTCCTCCATGGGTGTAATGTTTCAAATAGTCTACGCTTAGATCGTTACCAGGAAGACCAGTAGTATTTTCCGATGCACATCTGCAGACATTCTGTAATCTGTGGAGTATCAGAGTGTTGATGAGACACAGAAATTGCATTGGGATTGAATACAACAGTCACCATGCGCACCTTCCTGAAAGGGAGTAATGTCTCAAAGAGTTTACGTTTTGATCGTTCCCTGGAAGACCAGTAGTAGTTTCCGATGCACATCTGTAGGCATTCTGTAATCTGTGTACTATCAGAGTGTTGATGAAACACAGAAATTGCATCGCGATTTAATACAACAGTCACCATGCGCACTTTCCTCCATGGGAGTAATGTCTCAAACAGTCTACGCTTTGATCGTTCCCTGGAAGACCAGTAGTAGTTTCCGATGGACATCTGGAGGCATTCTGTAATCTGGTGAGCATCAGAGTGTTGATGATACACAGAAATTGCATCGAGATTGAATACAACAGTCACCATGCGCACTTTCCTCCATGGGAGTAAGGTCTCAAACAGTCTACGATTTGATCGTTCCCTGGAAGACCAGTATGAGTTTCCGATGCACATCTGGTGTCATTCTGTAATCTATGGACTGTCAGAGTGTTGATGAAACACAGAAATTGCATCGGGATTGAATACAACAGTCACCATGCGCACTTTCCTCCAAGGGAGTAATGTCTCAAACAGTTTGCGCTTTGATCGTTCCCTGGAAGCCCAGTAGTAGTTTCCGATGCACATCTGGAGGAATTCTGTAATCTGTGGACTATCAGAGTGTTGATGAAACACAGAAATTGCATCGGGATTGAATACAACAGTCACCATGCACACTTTCCTTCATGGGAATAATGTCTCAAACAGTCTACGCTTTGATCGTTTCTAGGAAGACCAGTAGTAGTTGCCGATGCACTTCTGGTTGCAATCAGTAATCTGTGGACTATCAGAGTGTTAATGAAACACAGAAATTGCTTCGGGTTTCATTACAACAGTCACCATGTGCACTTTCCTCCATGGGAGTAATGTCTCAAACAGTCTACGGTTTGATCGTTCCCTGGAAGACCAGTAGTAGTTTCCGATTCACATATGGAGGCATTCTGTAATCTGTGGACTATCAGAGTGTTGATGAAACACGGAAATTGCATCGTGATTGATTACAACAGTCACCATGTACACTTTCCTCCATGGGAGTAATGTCTCAAACAGTCTACGCTTTGATCGTTCTCTGGAATACCAGTAGTCACCATGCGCACTTTCCTCCACGGGAGTAATGTCTCAAACAGTCCACGATTTGATCGTTCCCTGGAAGACCAGTAGTAGTTTCCGATGCACATCTGGAGGCATTCTGTAATCTGTGGACTATCAGAGTGTTGTTGAAACACAGAAATTGCATCGCGACTTAATACAACAGTCACCATGTGCACTTTCCTCCACGGGAGTAATGTCTCAAAGAGTCTACGCTTTGATTGTTCACTGGAAGACCAGTAGTAGTTTCCGATGGACATCTAGAGGCCTTTTGTTATATGATGAGAATCAGAGTGCTGATGAAACACAGAAATATCATCGGGATTGAATACAACAGTCACCATGCGCACTTTCCTCCACAGGAGTAATGTCTCAAACAGTCTACGCTTTGATCGTTCCCTGGAAGACCGGTAAGAGTTTCCGATGCACATCTGGTGTCATTCTGTAATCTGTGGACTATCAGAGGGTTGATGAAAAACAGAATTTGCATCGGGATTGAATACAACAGTCACCATGCGCACTTTCCTCCAAGGGAGTAATGTCTCAAGCAGTCTACGCTTTGATCGTTCCCTGGAAGACCAGTAGTAGTTTCCGATGCACATCTGGAGGAATTCTGTAATCTGTGGACCTTCAAGGTGTTGATGAAACACAGAAATTGCATCGGGTTTGAATACAACAGTCACCATGCGCACTTTAATCCATATGAGTAATGTCTCATACAGTCTACGCTTTGATCGTTCCCAGGATGACCAGTAGTAGTTTCCGATGCACATCTGGAGGCAATCTGTAATCTGTGGACTATATGAGTGTTGATGAAACATAGAAATTGCATCGGGATTGAATACAACAGTCACCATCCGCACATTCCTTCATGGGAGTAATGTCTCAAACAGTCTGCGCTTCGATTGTTCCCTGGATGACCAGTAGTAGCTTCCGATGCACATCTGGAGGCATTCTGTAATCTGTGGACCTTCAAAGTGTTGACGAAACACAGAAATTGCATCGGGAGCGAATACAACAGTCACAATCCGAACTTTCCTCCATGGGAGTAATGTCTGAAACAGTCTACCATTTGATCGGTCCCAGGGAGACCAGTAGTAGTTTCCGATGCACATCTGGAGACAATCTGTAATCTGTGGAGTATCAGAGTGTTGATGAAACACAGAAATTGCATCGGGATTGAATACAACAGTCACCATCCGCACATTCCTTCATGGGAGTAATGTCTGAAACAGTCTACGCTTTGATTGTTCCCTGGAAGACCAGTAGTAGCTTCCGATGCACATCTGGAGGCATTCTGTAATCTGTGGACCTTCAAAGTGTTGACGAAACACAGAAATTGCAACGGGAGTGAATATAACAGTCACAATCCGCACTTTCCTTCATGGGAGTAATGTCTGAAACAGTCTGCGCTTTGATCGGTCCCAGGGAGACCAGTATTAGTTTCCGATGCACATCTGGAGACAATCTGTAATCTGTGGACTATCAGAGAGTTGACGAAACACAGATAATGCATCGGGATTGAATACAAGTCACCATCCGCTCTTTCCTCCATGGGAGTAACGTCTGAAACTGTCTACCCTTTGATCGTTCCCTGGAAGACCAGTAGTAGTGTCGGATGCACATCTGGAGTCATTCTGTAATCTGTGGACCTTCAAAGAGTTGATGAAACACAGACATTGCATCATGATTGAATACAACAGTCACCATGCGCACTTTCCTCCATGGGAGTAATGTCCCAAACAGTCTACGATTTGATCGTTCCCTGGAAGACCAGTAGTAGTTTCCGATGCACATCTGGAGTTATTCTGTAATATGTGGGCCTTCAAAGTGTTGATGAAACACAGAAATTGCATCGGGTTTGAATACAACAGTCACCATGCACACTTTCCTCCATGGGAGTAAAGTCTCAAACAGTCTGCGATTTGATCGTTCCCTGAAAGACCAGTAGTAGTTTCCGATGCACATCTGGAGGTATTCTGTAATCTGTGGTCTATCCGGGTGTTGATAAAAGACAGAAATTGCATCGGGATTAAATACAACAGTTACCATGCCTACATTTCTACATAGGAGTAATGTCTCAAACTTTCATCGCTTTGATCGTTCCCTGAAGACCTGTAGTAGTTTCCGATGCACATCTGGAGGCATTCTGTAATCTGTGGGCCTTCAAAGTGTTGATGAAACACAGAAATTGCATCGAGATTGAATACAACAGTCACCATGCGCACTTTCCTCCACGGGATTAAGGTCTCAAACAGTCTACGATTTGATCGTTCCCTGGAAGACCAGTATGAGTTTCCGATGCACATCTGGTGTCATTCTGTAATCTGTGGACTGTCAGCGTGTTGATGAAACACAGAAATTGCATCGGGATTGAATACAACAGTAACCATGCACACTTTCCTTCATGGGAATAATGTCTCAAACAGTCTACGCTTTGATCGTTTCTAGGAAGACCAGTAGTAGTTGCCGATGCACTTCTGGTTGCAATCTGTAATCTGTGGACTATCAGAGTGTTAATGAAACACAGAAATTGCTTCGGGATTCAATACAACAGTCACCATGTGCACTTTCCTCCATGGGAGTAATGTCTCAAACAGTCTACGGTTTGATCGTTCCCTGGAAGACCAGTAGTAGTTTCCGATTCACATATGGAGGCATTCTGTAATCTGTGGACTATCAGAGTGTTGATGAAACACAGAAATTGCATGGGGATTGAATACAACAGTCACCCTGCGCACTTTCCTCCACGGGAGTAATGTGGCAAACAGTCTAAGATTTGATTGTTCCCTGGAAGACAAGTAGTAGTTTCCGATGCACATCTGGAGGTATTCTGTAATCTGTGGTCTATCCGGGTGTTGATAAAAGACAGAAATTGCATCGGGATTGAATACAACAGGCACCATGCGTACATTACTGCATAGGAGTAATGTCTCAAACTTTCGTCGCTTTGATCGTTCCCTGAAGACCAGTAGTAGTTTCCGATGCACATCTGGTGGCATTCTGTAATCTGTGGACTATCAGAGTGTTGATGAAACACAGAAATTGCATGGGGATTGAATACAACAGTCACCATGCGCACTTTCCTCCGTTGCAGTAATGTCACAAACAGTCTACGCTTTGATCATTCCCAGGAAGACCAGAAGTAGTTTCCGATGCACATCTAGAGGCATTCTGTAATCTGTGGACTAACAGAGTGTTGATGAAACACAGAAATTGCATCGGGAATGAATACAACAGTCACCATGCGCACTTTCCTCCACGGGAGTAATGTCTCAAACAGATTACGCTTTGATCGTTCCCTGGAAGACCGGTAGTAGTTTCCGATGCACATCTGGAGGCATTCAGTAATCAGTGGACTATGAGAGTGTTGATGAACACTGAAATTGCATCGGGATTGAATACAACAGTCACCATACGCACCTTAATCCATGGGAGTAATGTTACAAACAGTCTATGCTTTGATCGCTCCCTGGAAGACCAGTAGTAGTTTCCGATGCACATCTGGAGGCATTCTGTAATCTGTGGACCTTCAAAGTGTTGATGAAACACAGAAATTGCATCGGGTTTGAATACAACAGTCACAGTGCGAACTTTCCTCCATGGGAGTAATGTCTCAAACAGTCTACCCTTTGATTGTTCACTGGAAGACCAGTAGTAGTTTCCGATGGACATCTAGAGGCATTTTGTTATCTGATGAGAATCAGAGTGTTGATGAAACACAGAAATTTCATCGGGATTGAATACAACAGTCACCATGCGCACTTTCCTCCACGGGAGTAATGTCTCAAACAGTCTACGCTTTGATCGTTCCGGGAAGACCAGTAAGAGATTCCGATGCACATCTGGTGTCATTCTGTAATCTGTGGACTATCAGAGGGTTGATGAAAAACAGAATTTGCGTCGGGATTGAATACAACAATCACCATGCGCACTTTCCTCCAAGGGAGTAATGTCTCAAACAGTCTACGCTTTGATCGTTCCCTGGAAGACCAGTAGTAGTTTCCGATGCACATCTGGAGGCATTCTGTAATCTGTGGACCTTCAAGGTGTTGATGAAACACAGAAATTGCTTCGGGTTTGAATACAACAGTCACCATGCGCACTTTAATCCATATGAGTAATGTCTCATACAGTCTACGCTTTGATCGTTCCCTGGAAGACCAGTTGTAGTGTCGGATGCACATCTGGTGGCATTCTGTAATCTGTGGACCTTCAAAGAGTTGATGAAACACAGACATTGCATCGGGATTGAATACAACAGTCACCATGCGCACTTTCCTCCATGGGAGTAATGTCTCAAACAGTCTACGATTTGATCGTTCCCTGGAAGACCAGTAGTAGTTTCCGATGCACATCTGGAGGCATTCTGTAATCTGTGGGCCTTCAAAGTGTTGATGAAACACAGAAATTGCATCGGGTTTGAATACAACAGTCACCATGCACACTTTCCTCCATGGGAGTAAAGTCTCAAACAGTCTACGATTTGATCGTTCCCTGAGAGACCAGTAGTAGTTTCCGATGCACATCTGGAGGTATTCTGTAATCTGTGGTCTATCCGGGTGTTGATAAAAGACAGAAATTGCATCGGGATTAAATACAACAGTCACCATGCGTACATTTCTACATAGGAGTAATGTCTCAAACTTTCATCGCTTTGATCGTTCCCTGAAGACCTGTAGTAGTTTCCGATGCACATCTGGTGGCATTCTGTAATCTGTGGACTAACTGAGTGTTGATGAAACACAGAAATTGCATGGGGATTGAATACAACAGTCACCATGCGCACTTTCCTCCATGGGAGTAATGTCTCAAACAGTCTACGCTTTGATCGTTCCCTGGAAGACCAGTAGTCACCATGCGCACCTTCCTCCACGGGTTTAATGTCTCAAACAGTCCACGATTTGATCGTTCCCTGGAAGACCAGTAGTAGTTTCCGATGCACATCTGGAGGTATTCTGTAATCTGTGGTCTATCCGGGTGTTGATAAAAGACAGAAATTGCATCGGGATTGAATACAACAGGCACCATGCGTACATTACTGCATAGGAGTAATGTCTCAAACTTTCGTCGCTTTGATCGTTCCCTGAAGACCAGTAGTAGTTTCCGATGCACATCTGGTGGCATTCTGTAATCTGTGGACTATCAGAGTGTTGATGAAACACAGAAATTGCATGGGGATTGAATACAACAGTCACCATGCGCACTTTCCTCCGTTGCAGTAATGTCACAAACAGTCTACGCTTTGATCATTCCCAGGAAGACCAGAAGTAGTTTCCGATGCACATCTAGAGGCATTCTGTAATCTGTGGACTAACAGAGTGTTGATGAAACACAGAAATTGCATCGGGAATGAATACAACAGTCACCATGCGCACTTTCCTCCACGGGAGTAATGTCTCAAACAGATTACGCTTTGATCGTTCCCTGGAAGACCGGTAGTAGTTTCCGATGCACATCTGGAGGCATTCAGTAATCAGTGGACTATGAGAGTGTTGATGAACACTGAAATTGCATCGGGATTGAATACAACAGTCACCATACGCACCTTAATCCATGGGAGTAATGTTACAAACAGTCTATGCTTTGATCGCTCCCTGGAAGACCAGTAGTAGTTTCCGATGCACATCTGGAGGCATTCTGTAATCTGTGGACCTTCAAAGTGTTGATGAAACACAGAAATTGCATCGGGTTTGAATACAACAGTCACAGTGCGAACTTTCCTCCATGGGAGTAATGTCTCAAACAGTCTACCCTTTGATTGTTCACTGGAAGACCAGTAGTAGTTTCCGATGGACATCTAGAGGCATTTTGTTATCTGATGAGAATCAGAGTGTTGATGAAACACAGAAATTTCATCGGGATTGAATACAACAGTCACCATGCGCACTTTCCTCCACGGGAGTAATGTCTCAAACAGTCTACGCTTTGATCGTTCCGGGAAGACCAGTAAGAGATTCCGATGCACATCTGGTGTCATTCTGTAATCTGTGGACTATCAGAGGGTTGATGAAAAACAGAATTTGCGTCGGGATTGAATACAACAATCACCATGCGCACTTTCCTCCAAGGGAGTAATGTCTCAAACAGTCTACGCTTTGATCGTTCCCTGGAAGACCAGTAGTAGTTTCCGATGCACATCTGGAGGCATTCTGTAATCTGTGGACCTTCAAGGTGTTGATGAAACACAGAAATTGCTTCGGGTTTGAATACAACAGTCACCATGCGCACTTTAATCCATATGAGTAATGTCTCATACAGTCTACGCTTTGATCGTTCCCTGGAAGACCAGTTGTAGTGTCGGATGCACATCTGGTGGCATTCTGTAATCTGTGGACCTTCAAAGAGTTGATGAAACACAGACATTGCATCGGGATTGAATACAACAGTCACCATGCGCACTTTCCTCCATGGGAGTAATGTCTCAAACAGTCTACGATTTGATCGTTCCCTGGAAGACCAGTAGTAGTTTCCGATGCACATCTGGAGGCATTCTGTAATCTGTGGGCCTTCAAAGTGTTGATGAAACACAGAAATTGCATCGGGTTTGAATACAACAGTCACCATGCACACTTTCCTCCATGGGAGTAAAGTCTCAAACAGTCTACGATTTGATCGTTCCCTGAGAGACCAGTAGTAGTTTCCGATGCACATCTGGAGGTATTCTGTAATCTGTGGTCTATCCGGGTGTTGATAAAAGACAGAAATTGCATCGGGATTAAATACAACAGTCACCATGCGTACATTTCTACATAGGAGTAATGTCTCAAACTTTCATCGCTTTGATCGTTCCCTGAAGACCTGTAGTAGTTTCCGATGCACATCTGGTGGCATTCTGTAATCTGTGGACTATCAGAGTGCTGATGAAACACAGAAATTGCATGGGGATTGAATACAACAGTCACCATGCGCACTTTCCTCCACTGGATTTATGTGGCAAACAGGCTACGCTATGATCGTTCCCAGGAAGACCAGTAGTAGTTTCCGATCTACTTCTGGTGGCATTCTGTAATCTGTGGATAATCAGAGTGTAGATGAAACACAGAAATTGCATCGGGATTGAATACAACAGTCACCATCCCCACTTTCCTCCATGGGAGTAATGTCTCAAACAGTCTACGCTTTGATCGTTCCCTGGAAGAAACGTAGTAGCTTCCGATGCACATCTGGTGGCATTCTGTAATCTGTGGACTATCAGGGTGCTGATGAAACACATAAATTGCATCGGGATTGAATACAACAGTCACCATGCGCACTTTCCTCCATGGGAGTAATGTCTCAAACAGTCTACGATTTGGTCGTTCCCTGGAAGACCAGTAGTAGTTTCCGATGCACATCTGGAGGCATTCTGTAGTCTGTGGACCTTCAAAGTGTTGATGAAACACAGAAATTGCATCGGGTTTGAATACAACAGTCACCATGCGCACTTTCCTCCATATGAGTAATGTCTCATACAGTCTCTGCTTTGATCGTTCCCAGGAAGACCAGTAGTAGTTTCCGATGCACATCTGGAGGCAATCTGTAATCTGTGGACTATCAGAGTGTTGATGAAACATAGAAATTGCATCGGGTTTGAATACAACAGTCACCATCCCCACTTTCCTTCATGGGAGTAATGTGTCAAACAGTCTACGCTTTAATCGTTCCCTGGAAGACCAGTAGTAGTCCCCGATGTACATCTGGTGGCATTCTGTAATCTGTGGACTATCGTAGTGTTTATGAAACACAGAAATTGCATCGGGATAGAATACAACAGTCACCATCCGCACTTTCCTCCATGGGAGTAATGTCTCAAACAGTCTACGCTTTGATCGATCCCTGGAAGACAAGTAGTAGTTTCCGATGCACATTTGAGGGCAATCTGTAATCTGTGGACTATCAGAGTGTTGATGAAACACAGAAATTGCATCGGGATTGAATACAACAGTCACCATCCGCACTTTCCTCCATGGGAGTAATGTCACAAACAGTCTACTCTTTGATCGTTCCCTGGAAGACCAGTAGTAGTTTCGGATGCACATCTGGATTCATTCTGTAATCTGTGGACCTTCAAAGTGTTGATGAAACAAAGAAATTGCATCGGGTTTGAATACAACAATCACCATCCTCACATTCTTTCATAGGAGTAATATCTGAAACAGTCTACGCTTTGATTGTTCCCTGGAACACCAGTAGTAGCTTCCGATGCACATCTGGAGGCATTCTGAAACCTGTGGACATTCAAAGTGTTGACGAAACCCAGAAATTGCATCGGGAGTGAATACAACCTTCACAATCCGCACTTACCTCCGTGGGAGTAATGTCTGAAAAAGCTACGCTTTGATCGGTCACAGGAAGACCAGTAGTAGTTTCCGATGCACATCTGGAGACAATCTGTAATCTGTGGACAATCAGAGTGTTGATGAAACACAGAAATTGCATCGGGATTGAATACAACAGTCACCATCCGCACTTTCCTCCATGGGAGTAACGTCTGAAACAGTCTACCCTTTGATCGTTCCCTGGAAGACCAGTGTTAGTTTCCGAGGCACATCTGGAGGCATTCTGTAATCTGTGGACCTTGAAAGTGTTGACGAAACACAGAAATAGCATCGTGATTGAATACAACAGCCACCATTCACACTTTCCTCCATGGGAATAATGTCTCAAACAGTCTAGGCTTTGATCGTTCCCAGGAAGACCAGTAGTAGTTTCCGATGCACTTCTGGAGGCAATCTGTAATCTGTGGACTATCAGAGTGTTGATGAGACACAGAAATTACATCGGGACTCAATACAACAGTCACCATGTGCACTTTCTTCTAAGGGAGTAATGTCTCAAACAGTCTACGATTTGATCGTTCCCTGGAAGACCAGTAGTAGTTTCCGATGCACATCTGCTGGCATTCTGTAATCCGTGGACTATCAGAGTGTTGTTGAAACACTGAAATTGCATCGGGAATGAATACAACAGTCACCATGCGCACTTTCATTAATGGGAGTAATGTCTCAAACAGTCTACGCTTTGATCGTTCCCTGGAAGACCAGTAGTAGTTTCCGATGCACATCTGGTGGCATTCCTTAATCTGTGGACAATCAGAGTGTGGATGAAACTCAGAAATTGCATCGGGATTGAATACAACAGTAACCATGAACACTTTCCTGCATGGGAGTAATGTCTCAAACAGTTTACGCTTTGATCGCTCCCTGGAATACCAGTAGTAGGTTCCGATGCACATCTGGAGGCATTCTGTTATCTGTGGACTATCCGAGTGTTGATGAAACACAGAAATTGCATCGGGATTGAATACAACAGTCACCATGCGCACTTTCCTCCATATGAGTAATGTCTCATACAGTCTCTGCTTTGATCGTTCCCAGGAAGATCAGTAGTAGTTTCCGATGCACATCTGGAGGCAATCTGTAATCTGTGGACTATCAGAGTGTTGATGAAACATAGAAATTGCATCGGGTTTGAATACAACAGTCACCATCCGCACATTCCTTCATGGGAGTAATGTCTCAAACAGTCTACGCTTTGATCGTTCCCTGGAAGACCAGTAGTAGTTTCGGATGCACATCTGGATTCATTCTGTAATCTGTGGACCTTCAAAGTGTTGATGAAACCATGAAATTGCATCGCGTTTGAATACAACAATCACCATCCGCACATTCCTTCATAGGAGTAATATCTGAAACAGTCTACGCTTTGATTGTTCCCAGGAAGACCAGTAGTAGCTTCCGAGGCACATCTGGAGGCATTCTGAAACCTGTGGACATTCAAAATGTTGACGAAACCCAGAAATTGCATCGGGAGTGAATACAACCGTCACAATCCGCCCTTTCCTCCATGGGAGTAATGTCTGAAAAAGCTACGCTTTGATCGGTCACAGGAAGACCAGTAGTAGTTTCCGATGCACATCTGGAGACAATCTGTAATCTGTGGACTATCTGAGTGTTGACGAAACACAGAAATTGCATCGGGATTGAATACAACAGTCACCATGCGCACTTTCCTCCATGGGAGTAATGTCTCAAACAGTCTACGCTTTAATCGTTCCCTTGAAGACCAGTAGTAGTTTCCGATGCACATCTGGAGGCATTCTGCAATCTGTTTACTATTAGAGTGTTGTTGAAACACAGAAATTGCATCGGGATTGAATACAACAGTCACCATGCGGACTTTCCTCCATGGGAGTAATGTCTCAAACAGTCTACGCTTTTTTATTGTTCCCTGGAAGACCAGAAGTTGTTTACGATGCACATCTGGTGGCGTTCTGTAGTCTGTGGACCATCAGAGTGTTGTTGAAACACAGAAATTACATCAGGATTGAATACAACAGTAAACATGCGCACGTTCCTCCATGGGAGTAATGTCTCAAACAGTCTACGCTTTGATCGTTCCCTTGAAGTCCAGTAGTAGTTTCCGGTGCACATCTAGAGGCATTCTGTAATCTGTGGACTATCAGAGTGTTGATGAAACACAGAAATTGCACCTGGATTGAATACAACAGTCACTACTGCGCACTTTCCTCCATGGGAGTAATGTCTCAAAAAGTCTACGCTTTGATCGTTCCCTGGGAGACCAGTAGTAGTTTCCGATGCACATCTGGAGGCATTCTGTAATCTGTGGACTATCCGAGTGTTGGTGAAACACAGAAATTACATCGGGATTGAATACAACAGTCACCATGACCACTATCCTCCATGGGAGTAATGTCTCAAACAGTCTATGCTTTGATCGTTCCCTCGAAGACCAGTGTTAGTTTCCGAGGCACATCTGGAGGCATTCTGTAATCTGTGGACCTTCAAAGTGTTGATGAAACACATAAATTGCATCGGGATTGAATACAATAGCCACCATGCACACTTTCCTCCATGGGAATAATGTCTCAAACAGTCTAGGCTTTGATCGTTCCCAGGAAGACCAGTAGTAGTTTCCGATGCACGTCTGGAGGCAATCTGTAATCTGTGGACTATCAGAGTGTTGATGAGACACAGAAATTACATCGGGATTCAATACAACAGTCACCATGTGCACTTTCTTCCACGGGAGTAATGTCTCAATGAGTCTACGCTTTGATCGTTCCCTGGAAGACCAGTAGTAGTTTCCGATGCACATCTGCAGGCATTCTGTAATCTGTGGACTATCAGAGTGTTGTTGAAAGATTGAAATAACATCGGGAATGAATACAACAGTCACCATGCGCACTTTCATTAATGGGAGTAATGTCTCAAACAGTCTACGCTTTGATCGTTCCCTGGAAGACCAGTAGTAGTTTCCGATGCACATCTGGAAGCATTCTGTAATCTGTGAACTAACAAAGTGTTGATGAAACACAGAAATTGCATCGGGATTGAATACAACAGTCACCATCCGCACTTTCCTCCATGGGAGTAATGTCTCAAACAGTCTACGCTTTGATCGTTCCCTGGAAGAAACGTAGTAGCTTCCGATGCACATCTGGTGGCATTCTGTAATCTGTGGACTATCAGAGTGTTGATGAAACACAGAAATTGCATCGGGATTGAATACAACAGTCACCATGCGCACTTTCCTCCATATGAGTAATGTCTCATACAGTCTCTGCTTTGATCGTTCCCAGGAAGATCAGTAGTAGTTTCCGATGCACATCTGGAGGCAATCTGTAATCTGTGGACTATCAGAGTGTTGATGAAACATAGAAATTGCATCGGGTTTGAATACAACAGTCACCATCCGCACATTCCTTCATGGGAGTAATGTCTCAAACAGTCTACGCTTTGATCGTTCCCTGGAAGACCAGTAGTAGTTTCGGATGCACATCTGGATTCATTCTGTAATCTGTGGACCTTCAAAGTGTTGATGAAACCATGAAATTGCATCGCGTTTGAATACAACAATCACCATCCGCACATTCCTTCATAGGAGTAATATCTGAAACAGTCTACGCTTTGATTGTTCCCAGGAAGACCAGTAGTAGCTTCCGAGGCACATCTGGAGGCATTCTGAAACCTGTGGACATTCAAAATGTTGACGAAACCCAGAAATTGCATCGGGAGTGAATACAACCGTCACAATCCGCCCTTTCCTCCATGGGAGTAATGTCTGAAAAAGCTACGCTTTGATCGGTCACAGGAAGACCAGTAGTAGTTTCCGATGCACATCTGGAGACAATCTGTAATCTGTGGACTATCAGAGTGTTGATGAAACACAGAGATTGCATCGGGATTGAATACAACAGGCACCATCCGCACTTTCCTCCATGGGAGTAACGTCTGAAACAGTCTACCCTTTGATCGTTCCCTGGAAGACCAGTGTTAGTTTCCGAGGCACATCTGGAGGCATTCTGTAATCTGTGGACCTTGAAAGTGTTGATGAAACACAGAAATAGCATCGTGATTGAATACAACAGCCACCATTCACACTTTCCTCCATGGGAATAATGTCTCAAACAGTCTAGGCTTTGATCGTTCCCAGGAAGACCAGTAGTAGTTTCCGATGCACTTCTGGAGGCAATCTGTAATCTGTGGACTATCAGAGTGTTGATGAGACACAGAAATTACATCGGGACTCAATACAACAGTCACCATGTGCACTTTCTTCCAAGGGAGTAATGTCACAAACAGTCTACGCTTTGATCGTTCCCTGGAAGACCAGTAGTAGTTTCCGATGCACATCTGCAGGCACTCTGTAATCTGTGGACTATCAGAGTGTTGTTGAAACACTGAAATTGCATCGGGAATGAATACAACAGTCACCATGCGCACTTTCATTAATGGGAGTAATGTCTCAAACAGTCTACGCTTTGATCGTTCCCTGGAAGACCAGTAGTAGTTTCCGATGCACATCAGGTGGCATTCCTTAATCTGTGGACAATCAGAGTGTGGATGAAACTCAGAAATTGCATCGGGATTGAATACAACAGTAACCATGAACACTTTCCTGCATGGGAGTAATGTCTCAAACAGTTTACGCTTTGATCGCTCCCTGGAATACCAGTAGTAGGTTCCGATGCACATCTGGAGGCATTCTGTTATCTGTGGACTATCCGAGTGTTGATGAAACACAGAAATTGCATCGGGATTGAATACAACAGTCACCATGCGCACTTTCCTCCATATGAGTAATGTCTCATACAGTCTCTGCTTTGATCGTTCCCAGGAAGATCAGTAGTAGTTTCCGATGCACATCTGGAGGCAATCTGTAATCTGTGGACTATCAGAGTGTTGATGAAACATAGAAATTGCATCGGGTTTGAATACAACAGTCACCATCCGCACATTCCTTCATGGGAGTAATGTCTCAAACAGTCTACGCTTTGATCGTTCCCTGGAAGACCAGTAGTAGTTTCGGATGCACATCTGGATTCATTCTGTAATCTGTGGACCTTCAAAGTGTTGATGAAACCATGAAATTGCATCGCGTTTGAATACAACAATCACCATCCGCACATTCCTTCATAGGAGTAATATCTGAAACAGTCTACGCTTTGATTGTTCCCAGGAAGACCAGTAGTAGCTTCCGAGGCACATCTGGAGGCATTCTGAAACCTGTGGACATTCAAAATGTTGACGAAACCCAGAAATTGCATCGGGAGTGAATACAACCGTCACAATCCGCCCTTTCCTCCATGGGAGTAATGTCTGAAAAAGCTACGCTTTGATCGGTCACAGGAAGACCAGTAGTAGTTTCCGATGCACATCTGGAGACAATCTGTAATCTGTGGACTATCTGAGTGTTGACGAAACACAGAAATTGCATCGGGATTGAATACAACAGTCACCATGCGCACTTTCCTCCATGGGAGTAATGTCTCAAACAGTCTACGCTTTAATCGTTCCCTTGAAGACCAGTAGTAGTTTCCGATGCACATCTGGAGGCATTCTGCAATCTGTTTACTATTAGAGTGTTGTTGAAACACAGAAATTGCATCGGGATTGAATACAACAGTCACCATGCGGACTTTCCTCCATGGGAGTAATGTCTCAAACAGTCTACGCTTTTTTATTGTTCCCTGGAAGACCAGAAGTTGTTTACGATGCACATCTGGTGGCGTTCTGTAGTCTGTGGACCATCAGAGTGTTGTTGAAACACAGAAATTACATCAGGATTGAATACAACAGTAAACATGCGCACGTTCCTCCATGGGAGTAATGTCTCAAACAGTCTACGCTTTGATCGTTCCCTTGAAGTCCAGTAGTAGTTTCCGGTGCACATCTAGAGGCATTCTGTAATCTGTGGACTATCAGAGTGTTGATGAAACACAGAAATTGCACCTGGATTGAATACAACAGTCACTATGCGCACTTTCCTCCATGGGAGTAATGTCTCAAAAAGTCTACGCTTTGATCGTTCCCTGGGAGACCAGTAGTAGTTTCCGATGCACATCTGGAGGCATTCTGTAATCTGTGGACTATCCGAGTGTTGGTGAAACACAGAAATTACATCGGGATTGAATACAACAGTCACCATGACCACTATCCTCCATGGGAGTAATGTCTCAAACAGTCTATGCTTTGATCGTTCCCTCGAAGACCAGTGTTAGTTTCCGAGGCACATCTGGAGGCATTCTGTAATCTGTGGACCTTCAAAGTGTTGATGAAACACATAAATTGCATCGGGATTGAATACAATAGCCACCATGCACACTTTCCTCCATGGGAATAATGTCTCAAACAGTCTAGGCTTTGATCGTTCCCAGGAAGACCAGTAGTAGTTTCCGATGCACGTCTGGAGGCAATCTGTAATCTGTGGACTATCAGAGTGTTGATGAGACACAGAAATTACATCGGGATTCAATACAACAGTCACCATGTGCACTTTCTTCCACGGGAGTAATGTCTCAATGAGTCTACGCTTTGATCGTTCCCTGGAAGACCAGTAGTAGTTTCCGATGCACATCTGCAGGCATTCTGTAATCTGTGGACTATCAGAGTGTTGTTGAAAGATTGAAATAACATCGGGAATGAATACAACAGTCACCATGCGCACTTTCATTAATCGGAGTAATGTCTCAAACAGTCTACGCTTTGATCGTTCCCTGGAAGACCAGTAGTAGTTTCCGATGCACATCTGGAAGCATTCTGTAATCTGTGAACTAACAAAGTGTTGATGAAACACAGAAATTGCATCGGGATTGAATACAACAGTCACCATCCGCACTTTCCTCCATGGGAGTAATGTCTCAAACAGTCTACGCTTTGATCGTTCCCTGGAAGAAACGTAGTAGCTTCCGATGCACATCTGGTGGCATTCTGTAATCTGTGGACTATCAGAGTGTTGATGAAACACAGAAATTGCATCGGGATTGAATACAACAGTCACCATGCGCACTTTCCTCCATATGAGTAATGTCTCATACAGTCTCTGCTTTGATCGTTCCCAGGAAGATCAGTAGTAGTTTCCGATGCACATCTGGAGGCAATCTGTAATCTGTGGACTATCAGAGTGTTGATGAAACATAGAAATTGCATCGGGTTTGAATACAACAGTCACCATCCGCACATTCCTTCATGGGAGTAATGTCTCAAACAGTCTACGCTTTGATCGTTCCCTGGAAGACCAGTAGTAGTTTCGGATGCACATCTGGATTCATTCTGTAATCTGTGGACCTTCAAAGTGTTGATGAAACCATGAAATTGCATCGCGTTTGAATACAACAATCACCATCCGCACATTCCTTCATAGGAGTAATATCTGAAACAGTCTACGCTTTGATTGTTCCCAGGAAGACCAGTAGTAGCTTCCGAGGCACATCTGGAGGCATTCTGAAACCTGTGGACATTCAAAATGTTGACGAAACCCAGAAATTGCATCGGGAGTGAATACAACCGTCACAATCCGCCCTTTCCTCCATGGGAGTAATGTCTGAAAAAGCTACGCTTTGATCGGTCACAGGAAGACCAGTAGTAGTTTCCGATGCACATCTGGAGACAATCTGTAATCTGTGGACTATCAGAGTGTTGATGAAACACAGAAATTGCATCGGGATTGAATACAACAGGCACCATCCGCACTTTCCTCCATGGGAGTAACGTCTGAAACAGTCTACCCTTTGATCGTTCCCTGGAAGACCAGTGTTAGTTTCCGAGGCACATCTGGAGGCATTCTGTAATCTGTGGACCTTGAAAGTGTTGATGAAACACAGAAATAGCATCGTGATTGAATACAACAGCCACCATTCACACTTTCCTCCATGGGAATAATGTCTCAAACAGTCTAGGCTTTGATCGTTCCCAGGAAGACCAGTAGTAGTTTCCGATGCACTTCTGGAGGCAATCTGTAATCTGTGGACTATCAGAGTGTTGATGAGACACAGAAATTACATCGGGACTCAATACAACAGTCACCATGTGCACTTTCTTCCAAGGGAGTAATGTCACAAACAGTCTACGCTTTGATCGTTCCCTGGAAGACCAGTAGTAGTTTCCGATGCACATCTGCAGGCACTCTGTAATCTGTGGACTATCAGAGTGTTGTTGAAACACTGAAATTGCATCGGGAATGAATACAACAGTCACCATGCGCACTTTCATTAATGGGAGTAATGTCTCAAACGGTCTACGCTTTGATCGTTCCCTGGAAGACCAGTAGTAGTTTCCGATGCACATCTGGTGGCATTCCTTAATCTAGGGACAATCAGAGTGTGGATGAAACACAGAAATTGCATCGGGATTGAATACAACAGTAACCATGAACACTTTCCTGCATGGGAGTAATGTCTCAAACAGTTTACGCTTTGATCGTTCCCTGGAAGACCAGTAGTAGTTTCCGATGCACATCTGGAGGCATTCTGTTATCTGTGGACTATCCGAGTGTCGATGAAACAGATATTACATCGGGTTTGAATACAACAGTCACCATGACCACTTTCCTCCATGGGAGTAATGTCTCAAACAGTCTACGCTTTAATCGTACCCTTGAAGACCAGTAGTAGTTTCCGATGCACATCTGGAGGCATTCTGCAATCTGTTTACTATTAGAGTGTTGTTGAAACACAGAAATTGCATCGGGATTGAGTACAACAGTCACCATGCGGACTTTCCTCCATGGGAGTAATGTCTCAAACAGTTTACGCTTTGATCGCTCCCTGGAATACCAGTAGTAGGTTCCGATGCACATCTGGAGGCATTCTGTTATCTGTGGACTATCCGAGTGTTGATGAAACACAGAAATTGCATCGGGATTGAATACAACAGTCACCATGCGCACTTTCCTCCATATGAGTAATGTCTCATACAGTCTCTGCTTTGATCGTTCCCAGGAAGATCAGTAGTAGTTTCCGATGCACATCTGGAGGCAATCTGTAATCTGTGGACTATCAGAGTGTTGATGAAACATAGAAATTGCATCGGGTTTGAATACAACAGTCACCATCCGCACATTCCTTCATGGGAGTAATGTCTCAAACAGTCTACGCTTTGATCGTTCCCTGGAAGACCAGTAGTAGTTTCGGATGCACATCTGGATTCATTCTGTAATCTGTGGACCTTCAAAGTGTTGATGAAACCATGAAATTGCATCGCGTTTGAATACAACAATCACCATCCGCACATTCCTTCATAGGAGTAATATCTGAAACAGTCTACGCTTTGATTGTTCCCAGGAAGACCAGTAGTAGCTTCCGAGGCACATCTGGAGGCATTCTGAAACCTGTGGACATTCAAAATGTTGACGAAACCCAGAAATTGCATCGGGAGTGAATACAACCGTCACAATCCGCCCTTTCCTCCATGGGAGTAATGTCTGAAAAAGCTACGCTTTGATCGGTCACAGGAAGACCAGTAGTAGTTTCCGATGCACATCTGGAGACAATCTGTAATCTGTGGACTATCTGAGTGTTGACGAAACACAGAAATTGCATCGGGATTGAATACAACAGTCACCATGCGCACTTTCCTCCATGGGAGTAATGTCTCAAACAGTCTACGCTTTAATCGTTCCCTTGAAGACCAGTAGTAGTTTCCGATGCACATCTGGAGGCATTCTGCAATCTGTTTACTATTAGAGTGTTGTTGAAACACAGAAATTGCATCGGGATTGAATACAACAGTCACCATGCGGACTTTCCTCCATGGGAGTAATGTCTCAAACAGTCTACGCTTTTTTATTGTTCCCTGGAAGACCAGAAGTTGTTTACGATGCACATCTGGTGGCGTTCTGTAGTCTGTGGACCATCAGAGTGTTGTTGAAACACAGAAATTACATCAGGATTGAATACAACAGTAAACATGCGCACGTTCCTCCATGGGAGTAATGTCTCAAACAGTCTACGCTTTGATCGTTCCCTTGAAGTCCAGTAGTAGTTTCCGGTGCACATCTAGAGGCATTCTGTAATCTGTGGACTATCAGAGTGTTGATGAAACACAGAAATTGCACCTGGATTGAATACAACAGTCACTACTGCGCACTTTCCTCCATGGGAGTAATGTCTCAAAAAGTCTACGCTTTGATCGTTCCCTGGGAGACCAGTAGTAGTTTCCGATGCACATCTGGAGGCATTCTGTAATCTGTGGACTATCCGAGTGTTGGTGAAACACAGAAATTACATCGGGATTGAATACAACAGTCACCATGACCACTATCCTCCATGGGAGTAATGTCTCAAACAGTCTATGCTTTGATCGTTCCCTCGAAGACCAGTGTTAGTTTCCGAGGCACATCTGGAGGCATTCTGTAATCTGTGGACCTTCAAAGTGTTGATGAAACACATAAATTGCATCGGGATTGAATACAATAGCCACCATGCACACTTTCCTCCATGGGAATAATGTCTCAAACAGTCTAGGCTTTGATCGTTCCCAGGAAGACCAGTAGTAGTTTCCGATGCACGTCTGGAGGCAATCTGTAATCTGTGGACTATCAGAGTGTTGATGAGACACAGAAATTACATCGGGATTCAATACAACAGTCACCATGTGCACTTTCTTCCACGGGAGTAATGTCTCAATGAGTCTACGCTTTGATCGTTCCCTGGAAGACCAGTAGTAGTTTCCGATGCACATCTGCAGGCATTCTGTAATCTGTGGACTATCAGAGTGTTGTTGAAAGATTGAAATAACATCGGGAATGAATACAACAGTCACCATGCGCACTTTCATTAATGGGAGTAATGTCTCAAACAGTCTACGCTTTGATCGTTCCCTGGAAGACCAGTAGTAGTTTCCGATGCACATCTGGAAGCATTCTGTAATCTGTGAACTAACAAAGTGTTGATGAAACACAGAAATTGCATCGGGATTGAATACAACAGTCACCATCCGCACTTTCCTCCATGGGAGTAATGTCTCAAACAGTCTACGCTTTGATCGTTCCCTGGAAGAAACGTAGTAGCTTCCGATGCACATCTGGTGGCATTCTGTAATCTGTGGACTATCAGAGTGTTGATGAAACACAGAAATTGCATCGGGATTGAATACAACAGTCACCATGCGCACTTTCCTCCATATGAGTAATGTCTCATACAGTCTCTGCTTTGATCGTTCCCAGGAAGATCAGTAGTAGTTTCCGATGCACATCTGGAGGCAATCTGTAATCTGTGGACTATCAGAGTGTTGATGAAACATAGAAATTGCATCGGGTTTGAATACAACAGTCACCATCCGCACATTCCTTCATGGGAGTAATGTCTCAAACAGTCTACGCTTTGATCGTTCCCTGGAAGACCAGTAGTAGTTTCGGATGCACATCTGGATTCATTCTGTAATCTGTGGACCTTCAAAGTGTTGATGAAACCATGAAATTGCATCGCGTTTGAATACAACAATCACCATCCGCACATTCCTTCATAGGAGTAATATCTGAAACAGTCTACGCTTTGATTGTTCCCAGGAAGACCAGTAGTAGCTTCCGAGGCACATCTGGAGGCATTCTGAAACCTGTGGACATTCAAAATGTTGACGAAACCCAGAAATTGCATCGGGAGTGAATACAACCGTCACAATCCGCCCTTTCCTCCATGGGAGTAATGTCTGAAAAAGCTACGCTTTGATCGGTCACAGGAAGACCAGTAGTAGTTTCCGATGCACATCTGGAGACAATCTGTAATCTGTGGACTATCAGAGTGTTGATGAAACACAGAGATTGCATCGGGATTGAATACAACAGGCACCATCCGCACTTTCCTCCATGGGAGTAACGTCTGAAACAGTCTACCCTTTGATCGTTCCCTGGAAGACCAGTGTTAGTTTCCGAGGCACATCTGGAGGCATTCTGTAATCTGTGGACCTTGAAAGTGTTGATGAAACACAGAAATAGCATCGTGATTGAATACAACAGCCACCATTCACACTTTCCTCCATGGGAATAATGTCTCAAACAGTCTAGGCTTTGATCGTTCCCAGGAAGACCAGTAGTAGTTTCCGATGCACTTCTGGAGGCAATCTGTAATCTGTGGACTATCAGAGTGTTGATGAGACACAGAAATTACATCGGGACTCAATACAACAGTCACCATGTGCACTTTCTTCCAAGGGAGTAATGTCACAAACAGTCTACGCTTTGATCGTTCCCTGGAAGACCAGTAGTAGTTTCCGATGCACATCTGCAGGCACTCTGTAATCTGTGGACTATCAGAGTGTTGTTGAAACACTGAAATTGCATCGGGAATGAATACAACAGTCACCATGCGCACTTTCATTAATGGGAGTAATGTCTCAAACAGTCTACGCTTTGATCGTTCCCTGGAAGACCAGTAGTAGTTTCCGATGCACATCAGGTGGCATTCCTTAATCTGTGGACAATCAGAGTGTGGATGAAACTCAGAAATTGCATCGGGATTGAATACAACAGTAACCATGAACACTTTCCTGCATGGGAGTAATGTCTCAAACAGTTTACGCTTTGATCGCTCCCTGGAATACCAGTAGTAGGTTCCGATGCACATCTGGAGGCATTCTGTTATCTGTGGACTATCCGAGTGTTGATGAAACACAGAAATTGCATCGGGATTGAATACAACAGTCACCATGCGCACTTTCCTCCATATGAGTAATGTCTCATACAGTCTCTGCTTTGATCGTTCCCAGGAAGATCAGTAGTAGTTTCCGATGCACATCTGGAGGCAATCTGTAATCTGTGGACTATCAGAGTGTTGATGAAACATAGAAATTGCATCGGGTTTGAATACAACAGTCACCATCCGCACATTCCTTCATGGGAGTAATGTCTCAAACAGTCTACGCTTTGATCGTTCCCTGGAAGACCAGTAGTAGTTTCGGATGCACATCTGGATTCATTCTGTAATCTGTGGACCTTCAAAGTGTTGATGAAACCATGAAATTGCATCGCGTTTGAATACAACAATCACCATCCGCACATTCCTTCATAGGAGTAATATCTGAAACAGTCTACGCTTTGATTGTTCCCAGGAAGACCAGTAGTAGCTTCCGAGGCACATCTGGAGGCATTCTGAAACCTGTGGACATTCAAAATGTTGACGAAACCCAGAAATTGCATCGGGAGTGAATACAACCGTCACAATCCGCCCTTTCCTCCATGGGAGTAATGTCTGAAAAAGCTACGCTTTGATCGGTCACAGGAAGACCAGTAGTAGTTTCCGATGCACATCTGGAGACAATCTGTAATCTGTGGACTATCTGAGTGTTGACGAAACACAGAAATTGCATCGGGATTGAATACAACAGTCACCATGCGCACTTTCCTCCATGGGAGTAATGTCTCAAACAGTCTACGCTTTAATCGTTCCCTTGAAGACCAGTAGTAGTTTCCGATGCACATCTGGAGGCATTCTGCAATCTGTTTACTATTAGAGTGTTGTTGAAACACAGAAATTGCATCGGGATTGAATACAACAGTCACCATGCGGACTTTCCTCCATGGGAGTAATGTCTCAAACAGTCTACGCTTTTTTATTGTTCCCTGGAAGACCAGAAGTTGTTTACGATGCACATCTGGTGGCGTTCTGTAGTCTGTGGACCATCAGAGTGTTGTTGAAACACAGAAATTACATCAGGATTGAATACAACAGTAAACATGCGCACGTTCCTCCATGGGAGTAATGTCTCAAACAGTCTACGCTTTGATCGTTCCCTTGAAGTCCAGTAGTAGTTTCCGGTGCACATCTAGAGGCATTCTGTAATCTGTGGACTATCAGAGTGTTGATGAAACACAGAAATTGCACCTGGATTGAATACAACAGTCACTATGCGCACTTTCCTCCATGGGAGTAATGTCTCAAAAAGTCTACGCTTTGATCGTTCCCTGGGAGACCAGTAGTAGTTTCCGATGCACATCTGGAGGCATTCTGTAATCTGTGGACTATCCGAGTGTTGGTGAAACACAGAAATTACATCGGGATTGAATACAACAGTCACCATGACCACTATCCTCCATGGGAGTAATGTCTCAAACAGTCTATGCTTTGATCGTTCCCTCGAAGACCAGTGTTAGTTTCCGAGGCACATCTGGAGGCATTCTGTAATCTGTGGACCTTCAAAGTGTTGATGAAACACATAAATTGCATCGGGATTGAATACAATAGCCACCATGCACACTTTCCTCCATGGGAATAATGTCTCAAACAGTCTAGGCTTTGATCGTTCCCAGGAAGACCAGTAGTAGTTTCCGATGCACGTCTGGAGGCAATCTGTAATCTGTGGACTATCAGAGTGTTGATGAGACACAGAAATTACATCGGGATTCAATACAACAGTCACCATGTGCACTTTCTTCCACGGGAGTAATGTCTCAATGAGTCTACGCTTTGATCGTTCCCTGGAAGACCAGTAGTAGTTTCCGATGCACATCTGCAGGCATTCTGTAATCTGTGGACTATCAGAGTGTTGTTGAAAGATTGAAATAACATCGGGAATGAATACAACAGTCACCATGCGCACTTTCATTAATCGGAGTAATGTCTCAAACAGTCTACGCTTTGATCGTTCCCTGGAAGACCAGTAGTAGTTTCCGATGCACATCTGGAAGCATTCTGTAATCTGTGAACTAACAAAGTGTTGATGAAACACAGAAATTGCATCGGGATTGAATACAACAGTCACCATCCGCACTTTCCTCCATGGGAGTAATGTCTCAAACAGTCTACGCTTTGATCGTTCCCTGGAAGAAACGTAGTAGCTTCCGATGCACATCTGGTGGCATTCTGTAATCTGTGGACTATCAGAGTGTTGATGAAACACAGAAATTGCATCGGGATTGAATACAACAGTCACCATGCGCACTTTCCTCCATATGAGTAATGTCTCATACAGTCTCTGCTTTGATCGTTCCCAGGAAGATCAGTAGTAGTTTCCGATGCACATCTGGAGGCAATCTGTAATCTGTGGACTATCAGAGTGTTGATGAAACATAGAAATTGCATCGGGTTTGAATACAACAGTCACCATCCGCACATTCCTTCATGGGAGTAATGTCTCAAACAGTCTACGCTTTGATCGTTCCCTGGAAGACCAGTAGTAGTTTCGGATGCACATCTGGATTCATTCTGTAATCTGTGGACCTTCAAAGTGTTGATGAAACCATGAAATTGCATCGCGTTTGAATACAACAATCACCATCCGCACATTCCTTCATAGGAGTAATATCTGAAACAGTCTACGCTTTGATTGTTCCCAGGAAGACCAGTAGTAGCTTCCGAGGCACATCTGGAGGCATTCTGAAACCTGTGGACATTCAAAATGTTGACGAAACCCAGAAATTGCATCGGGAGTGAATACAACCGTCACAATCCGCCCTTTCCTCCATGGGAGTAATGTCTGAAAAAGCTACGCTTTGATCGGTCACAGGAAGACCAGTAGTAGTTTCCGATGCACATCTGGAGACAATCTGTAATCTGTGGACTATCAGAGTGTTGATGAAACACAGAAATTGCATCGGGATTGAATACAACAGGCACCATCCGCACTTTCCTCCATGGGAGTAACGTCTGAAACAGTCTACCCTTTGATCGTTCCCTGGAAGACCAGTGTTAGTTTCCGAGGCACATCTGGAGGCATTCTGTAATCTGTGGACCTTGAAAGTGTTGATGAAACACAGAAATAGCATCGTGATTGAATACAACAGCCACCATTCACACTTTCCTCCATGGGAATAATGTCTCAAACAGTCTAGGCTTTGATCGTTCCCAGGAAGACCAGTAGTAGTTTCCGATGCACTTCTGGAGGCAATCTGTAATCTGTGGACTATCAGAGTGTTGATGAGACACAGAAATTACATCGGGACTCAATACAACAGTCACCATGTGCACTTTCTTCCAAGGGAGTAATGTCACAAACAGTCTACGCTTTGATCGTTCCCTGGAAGACCAGTAGTAGTTTCCGATGCACATCTGCAGGCACTCTGTAATCTGTGGACTATCAGAGTGTTGTTGAAACACTGAAATTGCATCGGGAATGAATACAACAGTCACCATGCGCACTTTCATTAATGGGAGTAATGTCTCAAACGGTCTACGCTTTGATCGTTCCCTGGAAGACCAGTAGTAGTTTCCGATGCACATCTGGTGGCATTCCTTAATCTAGGGACAATCAGAGTGTGGATGAAACACAGAAATTGCATCGGGATTGAATACAACAGTAACCATGAACACTTTCCTGCATGGGAGTAATGTCTCAAACAGTTTACGCTTTGATCGTTCCCTGGAAGACCAGTAGTAGTTTCCGATGCACATCTGGAGGCATTCTGTTATCTGTGGACTATCCGAGTGTCGATGAAACAGATATTACATCGGGTTTGAATACAACAGTCACCATGACCACTTTCCTCCATGGGAGTAATGTCTCAAACAGTCTACGCTTTAATCGTACCCTTGAAGACCAGTAGTAGTTTCCGATGCACATCTGGAGGCATTCTGCAATCTGTTTACTATTAGAGTGTTGTTGAAACACAGAAATTGCATCGGGATTGAGTACAACAGTCACCATGCGGACTTTCCTCCATGGGAGTAATGTCTCAAACAGTCTACGCTTTTTTATTGTTCCCTGGAAGACGAGTAGTAGTTTCCGATGCACATCTGGAGTCATTCTGTAATCTGTGGACTATCAGAGTGTTGTAGAAACACAGAAATTGTATCGGGATTGAATACAACAGTAACCATGCGCACTTTCCTCCATGGGAGTAATGTCTCATACAGTCTACGGTTTGATCGTTCCCTGGAAGACCAGAAGTTGTTTACGATGCACATCTGGTGGCGTTCTGTAGTCTGTGGACCATCAGAGTGTTGTTGAAACACAGAAATTACATCAGGATTGAATACAACAGTAAACATGCGCACGTTCCTCCATGGGAGTAATGTCTCAAACAGTCTACGTTTTGATCGTTCCCTTGAAGACCAGTAGTAGTTTCCGGTGCACATCTAGAGGCATTCTGTAATCTGTGGACTATCAGAGTGTTGATGAAACACAGAAATTGCATCTGGATTGAATACAACAGTCACTATGCGCACTTTCCTCCATGGGAGTAATGTCTCAAAAAGTTTACGCTTTGATCGTTCCCTGGAAGACCAGTAGTAGTTTCCGATGCACATCTGGAGGCATTCTGTAATCTGTGGACTATCCGAGTGTTGGTGAAACACAGAAATTACATCGGGATTGAATACAACAGTCACCATGACCACTATCCTCCATGGGAGAAATGTCTCAAACAGTCTATGCATTGATCGTTCCCTCGAAGACCAGTAGTAGTTTCCGATGAACATCTGGAGGTATTCTGTAATCTGTGGACCTTCGAAGTGTTGATGAAACACAGAACTTGCATCGCGCATTGAACACAACTGTAACCATGCGCACTTTTCACCATGGGAGTAATGTCTCAAACAGTCTATTGTTTGATCGTTCCCTGGAAGACCAGTGTTAGTTTCCGAGGCACATCTGGAGGCATTCTGTAATCTGTGGACCTTCAAAGTGTTGATGAAACACAGATATTGCATCGGGATTGAATACAATAGCCACCATGCACACTTTCCTCCATGGGAATAATGTCTCAAACAGTCTAGGCTTTGATCGTTCCCAGGAAGACCAGTAGTAGTTTCCGATGCACTTCTGGAGGCAATCTGTAATCTGTGGACTATCAGAGTGTTGATGAGACACAGAAATTACATCGGGATTCAATACAACAGTCACCATGTGCACTTTCTTCCAAGGGAGTAATGTCTCAATGAGTCTACGCTTTGATCGTTCCCTGGAAGACCAGTAGTAGTTTCCGATGCACATCTGCAGGCATTCTGTAACCTGTGGACTATCAGAGTGTTGTTGAAACACTGAAATTGCATCGGGAATAAATACAACAGTCACCATGCGCACCTTCATTAATGGGAGTAATGTCTCAAACAGTCTACGCTTTGATCGTTCCCTGGAAGACCAGTAGTAGTTTCCGATGCACATCTGGAAGCATTCTGTAATCTATGAACTAACAAAGTGTTGATGAAACACAGAAATTGCATCGGGATTGAATACAACAGTCACCATGCGCACCTTCCTGCATGGGAGTAATGTCTCAAAGAGTTTACGCTTTGATCGCTCCCTGAAAGACCAGTAGTAGTTTCCGATGCACATCTGGAGGCATTCTGTAATCAGTGGACTATCTGAGTGTTGATGAAACACAGAAATTACATCGCGATTGAATACAACAGTCACCATGACCACTTTCCTCCATGGGAGTAATGTCTCTAACAGTCTACGCTTTAATCGTTCCCTGGAAGACCAGTAGTAGTTTCCGATGCACATCTGGAGGCATTCTGCAATCTGTTTACTATTAGAGTGTTGTTGAAACACAGAAAGTGCTTCGGGATTGAATACAACAGTCACCATGCGGACTTTCCTCCATGGGAGTAATGTCTCAAACAGTCTACGCTTTTTTATTGTTCCCTGGAAGACGAGTAGTAGTTTCCGATGCACATCTGGTGTCATTCTGTAATCTGTGGACTATCAGAGAGTTGTAGAAACACAGAAATTGTATCGGGATTGAATACAACATTAACCATGCGCACTTTCCTCCATGGGAGTAATGTCTCATACAGTCTACGGTTTGATCGTTCCCTGGAAGACCAGAAGTTGTTTACGATGCACATCTGGTGGCGTTCTGTAGTCTGTGGACCATCAGAGTGTTGTTGAAACACAGAAATTACATCAGGATTGAATACAACAGTAAACATGCGCACGTTCCTCCATGGGAGTAATGTCTCAAACAGTCTACGCTTTGATCGTTCCCTTGAAGACCAGTAGTAGTTTCCGGTGCACATCTAGAGGCATTCTGTAATCTGTGGACTATCAGAGTGTTGATGAAACACAGAAATTGCATCTGGATTGAATACAACAGTCACTATGCGCACTTTCCTCCATGGGAGTAATGTCTCAAACAGTCTACGCTTTGATCGTTCCCTGGAAGACCAGTAGTAGTTTCCGATGCACATCTGGAGGCATTCTGTAATCTGTGGACTATCCGAGTGTTGGTGAAACACAGAAATTACATCGGGATTGAATACAACAGTCACCATGACCACTATCCTCCATGGGAGTAATGTCTCAAACAGTCTATGCTTTGATCGTTCCCTCGAAGACCAGTAGTAGTTTCCGATGCACATCTGGAGGTATTCTGTAATCTGTGGACCTTCAAAGTGTTGATGAAACACAGAACTTGCATCGCGCATTGAATACAACTGTCACCATGCGCACTTTTCTCCATGGGAGTAATGTCTCAAACAGTCGATTCTTTGATCGTTCCCTGGAAGACCAGTGTTAGTTTCCGAGGCACATCTGGAGGCATTCTGTAATCTGTGGACCTTCAAAGTGTTGATGAAACACAGAAATTGCATCGGGATTGAATACAACAGCCACCACGCACACTTTCCTCCATGGGAATAATGTCTCAAACAGTCTAGGCTTTGATCGTTCCCTGGAAGACCAGTAGTAGTTTCCGATGCACATCTTGAAGCTTTCTATAATCTGTGAACTAACAAAGTGTTGATGAAACACAGAAATTGCATCGGGATTGAATACAACAGTCACCATGCGCACCTTCCTGCATGGGAGTAATGTCTCAAACAGTCTACGCTTTAATCGTTCCCTGGAAGACCAGTAGTAGTTTCCGATGCACATCTGGAGGCATTCTGCAATCTGTTTACTATTAGAGTGTTGTTGAAACACAGAAATTGCTTCGGGATTGAATACAACAGTCACCATGCGCACTTTCCTCCATGGGAGTAATGTCTCAAACAGTCTACGCTTTTTTATTGTTCCCTGGGAGACTAGTAGTAGTTTCCGATGCACATCTGGAGTCATTCTGTAATCTGTGGACTATCAGTGTGTTGTAGAAACACAGAAATTGCATCGGGATTGAATACAACAGTAACCATGCGCACTTTCCTCCATGGGAGTAATGTCTCATACGGCCTACGGTTTGATCGTTCCCTGGAAGACCAGAAGTTGTTTACGATGCACATCTGGTGGCATTCTGTAGTCTGTGGACCATCAGAGTGTTGTTGAAACACAGAAATTACATCAGGATTGAATACAACAGTAACCATGCGCACGTTCCTCCATGGGAGGAATGTCTCAAACAGTCTACGCTTTGATCGGTCCCAGGAAGACCAGTAGTAGTTTCCGGTGCACATCTGGAGGCATTCTGTAATCTGTGGACTATCCGAGTGTTGGTGAAACACAGATATTATATCGGGATTGAATACAACTGTCACCATGCTTACTTTCCTCCATTGGAATAATGTCTCACACAGTCTGTTCTTTGATCGTTCCCTGGAAGACCAGTAGTAGTTTCCGATGCACATCTGGAGGCATTCTGCAATCTGTTTACTATTAGGGTGTTGTTGAAACACAGAAGTTGCATGGGGATTGAATACAACTGTCACCATGCTTACTTTCCTCCATTGGAGTAATGTCTCAAACAGTCTACGATTTGATCGTTCCCTGGAAGACCAGTAGTAGTTTCCGATGCACATCTGGATTCATTCTGTAATCTGTGGACCTTCAATGTGTTGATGAAACACAGAAATCGCATCGGGTTTGAATACAACAGTCACAATGCGCACATTCCTCCATTGGAGTAATGTCTCATACAGTCTACGCTTTGATCGTTCCCAGGAAGACCAGTAGTAGTTTCCGATGCACATCTGGAGGCAATCTGTAATCTGTGGACTATCAGAGTGTTGATGAAACATAGAAACTGCATCGTGATTGAATACAACAGTCACCATCCGTACATTCCTTCATGGGAGTAATGTCTGAAACAGTCTACGCTTTGATCGGTCCCAGGAAGACCAGTAGTAGTTTCCGATGCACATCTGGAGACAATCTGTAATCTGTGGACTATCAGAATGTTGATGACACACAGAAATTGCATCGGGATTGAATACAACAGTCACCATCCGCACTTTCCTCCATGAGGGTAACGTCTGAAAAAGTCTACCCTTTGATCGTTCCCTGGAAGACCAGTGTTAGTTTCCGATGCACATCTGGAGGCATTCTGTAATCTGTGGACCTTCAAAGTGTTGATGAAACAGAGAAATTGCATCGGGATTGAATACAACAGTCACCATGCACACTTTCCTTCATGGGAATAATGTCTCAAACAGTCTAGGCTTTGATTGTTCCCAGGAAGACCAGTAGTAGTTTCCGATACACTTCTGGATGCAATCTGTAATCTGTGGACTATCAGAGTGTTGATGAAAGACAGAAATTGCATCGGAATTGAATACAACAGTTACCATGCGCACATTCCTACATTGGAGTAATGTCTCAAACAGTCTACGCTTTGATCGTTCCCTGGAAGTCCAGTAGTAGTTTCCGATGCACATCTGGAAACATTCTGTAATCTGTGGACTAACAGATTGTTGATGAAACACAGAAATTGCATCGGGATTGAATACAACAGTCACTATGCGCACTTTCCTCCATGGGAGTAATGTCTCAAAAAGTCTACGCTTTGATCGTTCCCTGGAAGACCAGTAGTAGTTTCCGATGCACATCTGGAGACATTCTGTAATCTGTGGACTATCCGAGTGTTGGTGAAACACAGAAATTACATCGGGATTGAATACAACAGTCACCATGACCACTATCCTCCATGGGAGAAATGTCTCAAACAGTCTATGCATTGATCGTTCCCTCGAAGACCAGTAGTAGTTTCCGATGAACATCTGGAGGTATTCTGTAATCTGTGGACCTTCGAAGTGTTGATGAAACACAGAACTTGCATCGCGCATTGAACACAACTGTAACCATGCGCACTTTTCACCATGGGAGTAATGTCTCAAACAGTCTATTGTTTGATCGTTCCCTGGAAGACCAGTGTTAGTTTCCGAGGCACATCTGGAGGCATTCTGTAATCTGTGGACCTTCAAAGTGTTGATGAAACACAGATATTGCATCGGGATTGAATACAATAGCCACCATGCACACTTTCCTCCATGGGAATAATGTCTCAAACAGTCTAGGCTTTGATCGTTCCCAGGAAGACCAGTAGTAGTTTCCGATGCACTTCTGGAGGCAATCTGTAATCTGTGGACTATCAGAGTGTTGATGAGACACAGAAATTACATCGGGATTCAATACAACAGTCACCATGTGCACTTTCTTACAAGGGAGTAATGTCTCAATGAGTCTACGCTTTGATCGTTCCCTGGAAGACCAGTAGTAGTTTCCGATGCACATCTGCAGGCATTCTGTAAGCTGTGGACTATCAGAGTGTTGTTGAAACACTGAAATTGCATCGGGAATGAATAAAACAGTCACCATGCGCACTTTCATTAATGGGAGTAATGTCTCAAACAGTCTACGCTTTGATCGTTCCCTGGAAGACCAGTAGTAGTTTCCGATGCACATCTGGAAGCATTCTGTAATCTATGAACTAACACAGTGTTGATGAAACACAGAAATTGCATCGGGATTGAATACAACAGTCACCATGCGCACCTTCCTGCATGGGAGTAATGTCTCAAAGAGTTTACGCTTTGATCGCTCCCTGAAAGACCAGTAGTAGTTTCCGATGCACATCTGGAGGCATTCTGTAATCAGTGGACTATCCGAGTGTTGATGAAACACAGAAATTACATCGCGATTGAATACAACAGTTACCATGACCACTTTCCTCCATGGGAGTAATGTCTCAAACAGTCTACGCTTTAATCGTTCCCTGGAAGACCAGTAGTAGTTTCCGATGCACATCTGGAGGCATTCTGCAATCTGTTTACTAGTAGAGTATTGTTGAAACACAGAAAGGGCTTCGGGATTGAATACAACAGTCACCATGCGGACTTTCCTCCATGGGAGTAATGTCTCAAACAGTCTACGCTTTTTTATTGTTCCCTGGAAGACGAGTAGCAGTTTCCGATGCACATCTGGTGTCATTCTGTAATCTGTGGACTATCAGAGAGTTGTAGAAACACAGAAATTGTATCGGGATTGAATACAACATTAACCATGCGCACTTTCCTCCATGGGAGTAATGTCTCATACAGTCTACGGTTTGATCGTTCCCTGGAAGACCAGAAGTTGTTTACGATGCACATCTGGTGGCGTTCTGTAGTCTGTGGACCATCAGAGTGTTGTTGAAACACAGAAATTACATCAGGATTGAATACAACAGTAAACATGCGCACGTTCCTCCATGGGAGTAATGTCTCAAACAGTCTACGCTTTGATCGTTCCCTTGAAGACCAGTAGTAGTTTCCGGTGCACATCTAGAGGCATTCTGTAATCTGTGGACTATCAGAGTGTTGATGAAACACAGAAATTGCATCTGGATTGAATACAACAGTCACTATGCGCACTTTCCTCCATGGGAGTAATGTCTCAAACAGTCTACGCTTTGATCGTTCCCTGGAAGACCAGTAGTAGTTTCCGATGCACATCTGGAGGCATTCTGTAATCTGTGGACTATCCGAGTGTTGGTGAAACACAGAAATTACATCGGGATTGAATACAACAGTCACCATGACCACTATCCTCCATGGGAGTAATGTCTCAAACAGTCTATGCTTTGATCGTTCCCTCGAAGACCAGTAGTAGTTTCCGATGCACATCTGGAGGTATTCTGTAATCTGTGGACTATCAGAGTGTTGATGGAACACAGAAAATGCATCGGGATTGAATACAACAGCCACCATGCGCAATTTCCTCCACGGGAATAATGTCTCAAACAGTCTAGGCTTTGATCGTTCCCAGGAAGACCAGTAGTAGTTTCCGATGCACTTCTGGAGGCAATCTGTAATCTGTGGACTATCAGAGTGTTGATGAGACACAGATATTACATCGGGATTCAATACAACAGTCACCATGTGCACTTTCTTCCAAGGGAGTAATGTCTCAATGAGTCTACGCTTTGATCGTTCACTGGAAGACAAGTAGTAGTTTCCGATGCACATCTGCAGGCATTCTGTAATCTGTGGACTATCAGAGTGTTGTTGAAACACTGAAATTGCATCGGGAATGAATACAACAGTCACCATGCGCACTTTCATTAATGGGAGTAATGTCTCAAACAGTCTACGTTTTGATCGTTCCCTGGAAGACCAGTAGTAGTTTCCGATGCACATCTTGAAGCCTTCTATAATCTGTGAACTAACAAAGTGTTGATGAAACACAGAAATTGCATCGGGATTGAATACAACAGTCACCATGCGCACCTTCCTGCATGGGAGTAATGTCTCAAAGAGTTTACTCTTTGATCGCCCCTGAAAGACCAGTAGTAATTTCCGATGCACATCTGGAGGCATTCTGTAATCAGTGGCCTATCCGAGTGTTGATGAAACACAGAAATTACATCGCGATTGAATACAACAGTCACCATGACCACTTTCCTCCATGGGAGTAATGTCTCAAACAGTCTACGCTTTAATCGTTCCCTGGAAGACCAGTAGTAGTTTCCGATGCACATCTGGAGGCATTCTGCAATCTGTTTACTATTAGAGTGTTGTTGAAACACAGAAATTGCTTCGGGATTGAATACAACAGTCACCATGCGGACTTTCCTCCATGGGAGTAATGTCTCAAACAGTCTACGCTTTTTTATTGTTCCCTGGAAGACCAGTAGTAGTTTCCGATGCACATCTGGAGTCATTCTGTAATCTGTGGACTATCAGTGTGTTGTAGAAACACAGAAATTGCATCGGGATTGAATACAACAGTAACCATGCGCACTTTCCTCCATGGGAGTAATGTCTCAAACAGTCTACGCTTTGATCGTTCCCTGGAAGACCAGTAGTAGTTTCCGGTGCACATCTGGAGGCATTCTGTAATCTGTGGACTATCCGAGTGTTGGTGAAACACAGATATTATATCGGGATTGAATACAACTGTCACCATGCTTACTTTCCACCATTGGAGTAATGTCTCAAACAGTCTGTTCTTTGATCGTTCCCTGGAAGACCAGTAGTAGTTTCCGATGCACATCTGGAGGCATTCTGCAATCTGTTTACTATTAGGGTGTTGTTGAAACACAGAAGTTGCATGGGGATTGAATACAACTGTCACCATGCTTACTTTCCTCCATTGGAGTAATGTCTCAAACAGTCTACGCTTTGATCGTTCCCTGGAAGACCAGTAGTAGTTTCCGATGCACATCTGGATTCATTCTGTAATCTGTGGACCTTCAATGTGTTGATGAAACACAGAAATCGCATCGGGTTTGAATACAACAGTCACAATGCGCACATTCCTCCATTTGAGTAATGTCTCATACTGTCTACGCTTTGATCGTTCCCAGGAAGACCAGTAGTAGTTTCCGATGCACATCTGGAGGCAATCTGTAATCTGTGGACTATCAGAGTGTTGATGAAACATAGAAACTGCATCGGGATTGAATACAACAGTCACCATCCGTACATTCCTTCATGGGAGTAATGTCTGAAACAGTCTACGCTTTGATCGGTCCCAGGAAGACCAGTAGTAGTTTCCGATGCACATCTGGAGACAATCTGTAATCTGTGGACTATCAGAATGTTGATGACACACAGAAATTGCATCGGGATTGAATACAACAGTCACCATCCGCACTTTCCTCCATGGGGGTAACGTCTGAAAAAGTCTACCCTTTGATCGTTCCCTGGAAGACCAGTGTTAGTTTCCGATGCACATCTGGAGGCATTCTGTAATCTGTGGACGTTCAAAGTGTTGATGAAACACAGAAATTGCATCGGGATTAAATACAACACTCACCATGCACACTTTCCTCCATGGGAATAATGTCTCAAACATTCTAGGCATTGATTGTTCCCTGGAAGACCAGTAGTAGTTTCCGATGCACTTCTGGAGGCATTCTGTAATCAGTGGACTATCAGAGTGTTGTTGAAACACAGAAATTGCATCGGGATTAATACAACAGTCACCATGACCACTTTCCTCCATGGGAGTAATGTCTTTAACAGTCTACGCTTTTTTATTGTTCCCTGGAAGGCTAGTAGTAGTTTCCGATGCACATCTGGAGTCATTCTGTAATCTGTGGACTATCAGAGTGTTGTAGAAACACAGAAATTGCATCGGGATTGTATACAACAGTAACCATGCGCACTTTCCTCCATGGGAGTAATGTCTCATACAGTCTACGGTTTGATCGTTCCCTGGAAGACCAGATGATGTTTACGATGCACATCTGGTGGCATTCTGTAGTCTGTGGACCATCAGAGTGTTGTTGAAACACAGAAATTACATCAGGTTTGAATACAACAGTAACCATGCGCACGTTCCTCCATGGGAGTAATGTCTCAAACAGTCTACGCTTTGATCGTTCCCTGGAAGACCAGTAGTAGTTTCCGGTGCACATCTGGAGGCATTCTGTAATCTGTGGACTATCCGAGTGTTGGTGAAACACAGAAATTACATCGGGATTCAATACAACAGTCACCATGCGCACTTTGCTGCATAGGAGTAATGTCTCAAAAAGTCTACATTTTGATCGTTCCCTGGAAGACCAGTAGTAGTTTCCGATGCACATCTGGAAGCATTCTGTAATCAGTGGACTATCAGATTGTTGTTGAAACACAGAAATTGCATCGGGATTGAATACAACAGTCACCATGCGCACGTTCCTCCATGGGAGTAATGTCTCAAACAGTCTACGTTTTGATCGTTCCCTGGAAGACCAGTGTTAGTTTCCGATGCACATCTGGAGGCATTCTGTAATCTGTGGACCTTCAAAGTGTTGATGAAACAGAGAAATTGCATCGGGATTGAATACAACATTCACCATGCACACTTTCCTTCATGGGAATAATGTCTCAAACAGTCTAGGCTTTGATTGTTCCCAGGAAGACCAGTAGTAGTTTCCGATACACTTCTGGATGCAATCTGTAATCTGTGGACTATCAGAGTGTTGATGAAAGACAGAAATTGCATCGGAATTGAATACAACAGTCACCATGCGCACATTCCTACATTGGAGTAATGTCTCAAACAGTCTACGCTTTGATCGTTCCCTGGAAGTCCAGTAGTAGTTTCCGATGCACATCTGGAAACATTCTGTAATCTGTGGACTAACAGATTGTTGATGAAACACAGAAATTGCATCGGGATTGAATACAACAGTCACCATGCGCACTTTCCTCCATGGGAGTATGTCTCATACAGTTTACACTTTGATCGTTCTCTGGAAGACCAGTAGTAGTTTCCGATGCACATCTGGAGGTATTCTCTAATCTGTGGTCTATCCCGGTGTTGATAAAAGACAGAAATTGCATCGGGATTGAATACAACAGGCACCATGCGTACATTTCTACATAGGAGTTATGTCTCAAACATTCATCGCTTTGATCGTTCCCTGAAGACCAGTAGTAGTTTCCGATGCACATCTGGAGGCATTCTGTAATCTGAGGACTATCCGAGTGTTGATGAAACACAGAAATTACATCGGGATTGAATACAACAGTCACCATGACCCCTTTCCTCCATGGGAGTAATGTCTTAAACAATCTACGCTTTGATCGTTCCCTGGAAGACCAGTAGTAGTTTCCGATGCACATCTGGAGGAATTCTGTAATATGTTTACTATTAGAGTGTTGTTGAAACACAGAAATTACATCAGGATTGAATACAACGCTAACCATGCGCACATTCCTCCATGGGTTTAATGTCTCAAACTGTCTACGCTTTGATCGATCCCTGAAAGACCAGTAGTAGTTTCCGATGCACATCTGGAGGCATTCTGTAATGTGTGGGCTATCAGAGTGTTGATGAAACAAAGAAATTGCATCGGGATTGAATAAAAAAAGTCACGATGCGCACTTTCCTCCATGGGAGTAATGTCTCAAACAGTCTACGTTTTGATCGTTCCCTGGAAGACCAGTAGTAGTTTCCGATGCACATCTGGAGGCATTCTGTAATCTGTGGACTACCCGAGTGTTGATTAAACACAGAAATTACATCGGGATTGAATACTACACTCACCATGCACACTTTCCTCCATGGGAGTAATGTCTCAAACAGTCTATTCTTTGATCGTGCCCTGGAAGACCAGTAGTAGTTTCCGATGCACATCTAGAGACAATCTGTAATCTGTGAACTATCAGAGTGTTGATGAAACACAGAAATTGCATCGGGATTGAATACAACAGTCACCATCCGCACTTTCCTCCATGGGAGTAACGTCTGAAACAGTCAACCCTTTGATAGTTCCTTGGAAGTCCAGTGTTAGTTTCCGATGCACATCTGGAGGCATTCTGTAATCTGTGGACGTTCAAAGTGTTGATGAAACACAGAAATTGCATCGGGATTAAATACAACACTCACCATGCACACTTTCCTCCATGGGAATAATGTCTCAAACATTCTAGGCATTGATTGTTCCCTGGAAGACCAGTAGTAGTTTCCGATGCACTTCTGGAGGCATTCTGTAATCAGTGGACTATCAGAGTGTTGTTGAAACACAGAAATTGCATCGGGATTAATACAACAGTCACCATGACCACTTTCCACCATGGGAGTAATGTCTTTAACAGTCTACGCTTTTTTATTGTTCCCTGGAAGACTAGTAGTAGTTTCCGATGCACATCTGGAGTCATTCTGTAATCTGTGGACTATCAGAGTGTTGTAGAAACACAGAAATTGCATCGGGATTGTATACAACAGTAACCATGCGCACTTTCCTCCATGGGAGTAATGTCTAATACAGTCTACGGTTTGATCGTTCCCTGGAAGACCACAAGATGTTTACGATGCACATCTGGTGGCATTCTGTAGTCTGTGGACCATCAGAGTGTTGTTGAAACACAGAAATTACATCAGGATTGAATACAACAGTAACCATGCGCACGTTCCTCCATGGGAGTAATGTCTCAAACAGTCTACGCTTTGATCGTTCCCTGGAAGACCAGTTGTAGTTTCCGGTGCACATCTGGAGGCATTCTGTAATCTGTGGACTATCCGAGTGTTGGTGAAACACAGAAATTACATCGGGATTGAATACAACAGTCACCATGCGCACTTTCCTGCATAGGAGTAATGTCTCAAAATGTCTACATTTTGATAGTTCCCTGGAAGACCAGTAGTAGTTTCCGATGCACATCTGGAAGCATTCTGTAATCAGTGGACTATCAGAGTGTTGTTGAAACACAGAAATTGCATCGGGATTGAATACAACTGTCACCATGACCACTATCCTCCATGGGAGTAATGTCTCAAACAGTCTATGCTTTGATCGTTCCCTCGAAGACCAGTAGTAGTTTCCGATGCACATCTGGAGGTATTCTGTAATCTGTGGACCTTCAAAGTGTTGATGAAACACAGAACTTGCATCGCGCATTGAATACAACAGTCACCATGCGCACTTTCCGCCATGGGAGTAATGTCTCAAACAGTCTATTCTTTGATCGTTCCCTGGAAGACCAGTAGTAGTTTCCGATGCACATCTGGAGGCATTCTACAATCTGTTTACTATTAGAGTGTTGTTGAAACACAGAAGTTGCATCGGGATTGAATACAACAGCCACCATCCGCACTTTCCTCCATTGGACTAATGTCTCAAACAGTCTACGCTTTGATCGTTCTCTGGAAGACCAGTAGTAGTTTCCGATGCACATCTTTAGGCATTCTGTAATCTGTGGCCTATCCGAGTGTTGATGAAACATAGAAATTGCATCGGGATTGAATACAACAGTCACCATCCGCACTTTCCTCCATGGGAGTAACGTCTGAAAAAGTCTACCCTTTGATCGTTCCCTGGGAGACCAGTGTTAGTTTCCGATGCACATCTGGAGGCATTCTGTAATCTGTGGACCTTCAAAGTGTTGATGAAACAGAGAAATTGCATCGGGATTGAATACAGCAGTCACCATGCGCACATTCCTACATTGGAGTAATGTCTCAAACAGTCTACGTTTTGATCGTTCCCTGGAAGTCCAGTAGTAGTTTCCGATGCACATTTGGAAGCATTCTGTAATCTGTGGACTAACAGAGTGTTGACGAAACACAGAAATTGCATCGGGATTGAATACAACAGTCACCATGCGCACTTTCCTCTATGGGAGTAATGTCTCAAACAGTTTACGCTTTGATCGTTCTCTGGAAGACCAGTAGTAGTTTCCGATGCACTTCTGGAGGCATTCTGCAATCTGTTTACTATTAGTGTGTTGTTGAAACACAGAAATTGCATCGGGATTGAATACAACAGTCACCATGCGGACTTTCCTCTATGGGTTTAATGTCTCAAACAGTCTACGCTTTGATCGTTCCCTGGAAGACCAGTAGTAGTTTCCGATGCACATCTGGAGGCATTCTGTAATCTGTGGACTATCAGAGTGTTGATGAAACACAGAAATTGCATGGGGATTGAATACAACAGTCAGCATCCGCACTTTCCTCCATGGGAGTAATGTCTCAAACAGTCTACGCTTTGATCGTTCCCTGGAAGTCCAGTAGTAGTTTCCGATGCATATCTGGAAGCATTCTGTAATCTGTGGACTAACAGAGTGTTGATGAAACACAGAAATTGCATCGGTATTGAATACAACAGTCACCATGCGCACTTTCCTCCATGGGAGTAATGTCTCAAACAGTTTACACTTTGATCGTTCTCTGGAAGACCAGTATTAGTTTCCGATGCACATCTGGAGGTATTCTCTAATCTGTGGTGTATCCCGGTGTTGATAAAAGACAGAAATTGCATCGGGATTGAATACAACAGGCACCATGCGTACATTTCTACGTAGGAGTAATGTCTCAAACATTCATCGCTTTGATCGTTCCCTGAAGACCAGTAGTAGTTTCCGATGCACATCTGGAGGCATTCTGTAATCTGTGGACTATCCGAGTGTTGATGAAACACAGAAATTACATCGGGATTGAATACAACAGTCACCATGACCCCTTTTCCTCCATGGGAGTAATGTCTTAAACAATCTACGCTTTGATCGTTAACTGGAAGACCAGTAGTAGTTTCCGTTGCACATCTGGAGGAATTCTGTAATATGTTTACTATTAGAGTGTTGTTGAAACACAGAAATTACATCAGGATTGAATACAACGCTAACCATGCGCACATTCCTCCATGGGTTTAATGTCTCAAACTGTCTACGCTTTGATCGTTCCCTGGAAGACCAGTAGTAGTTTCCGATGCACATCTGGAGGCATTCTGTAATCTGTGGACTATCAGAGTGTTGATGAAACAAAGAAATTGCATCGGGATTGAATAAAAAAAGTCACGATGCGCACTTTCCTCCATGGGAGTAATGTCTGAAACAGTCTACGTTTTGATCGTTCCCTGGAAGACCAGTAGTAGTTTCCGATGCACATCTGGAGGCATTCTGTAATCTGTGGACTATCCGAGTGTTGATGAAACATAGAAACTGCATCGGGATTGAATACAACAGTCACCATCCGTACATTCCTTCATGGGAGTAATGTCTGAAACAGTCTACGCTTTGATCGGTCCCAGGAAGACCAGTAGTAGTTTCCGATGCACATCTGGAGACAATCTGTAATCTGTGGACTATCAGAATGTTGATGACACACTGAAATTGCATCGGGATTGAATACAACAGTCACCATCCGCACTTTCCTCCATGGGGGTAACGTCTGAAAAAGTCTACCCTTTGATCGTTCCCTGGAAGACCAGTGTTAGTTTCCGATGCACATCTGGAGGCATTCTGTAATCTGTGGACGTTCAAAGTGTTGATGAAACACAGAAATTGCATCGGGATTAAATACAACACTCACCATGCACACTTTCCTCCATGGGAATAATGTCTCAAACATTCTAGGCATTGATTGTTCCCTGGAAGACCAGTAGTAGTTTCCGATGCACTTCTGGAGGCATTCTGTAATCAGTGGACTATCAGAGTGTTGTTGAAACACAGAAATTGCATCGGGATTAATACAACAGTCACCATGACCACTTTCCTCCATGGGAGTAATGTCTTTAACAGTCTACGCTTTTTTATTGTTCCCTGGAAGGCTAGTAGTAGTTTCCGATGCACATCTGGAGTCATTCTGTAATCTGTGGACTATCAGAGTGTTGTAGAAACACAGAAATTGCATCGGGATTGTATACAACAGTAACCATGCGCACTTTCCTCCATGGGAGTAATGTCTCATACAGTCTACGGTTTGATCGTTCCCTGGAAGACCAGAAGATGTTTACGATGCACATCTGGTGGCATTCTGTAGTCTGTGGACCATCAGAGTGTTGTTGAAACACAGAAATTACATCAGGTTTGAATACAACAGTAACCATGCGCACGTTCCTCCATGGGAGTAATGTCTCAAACAGTCTACGCTTTGATCGTTCCCTGGAAGACCAGTAGTAGTTTCCGGTGCACATCTGGAGGCATTCTGTAATCTGTGGACTATCCGAGTGTTGGTGAAACACAGAAATTACATCGGGATTCAATACAACAGTCACCATGCGCACTTTCCTGCATAGGAGTAATGTCTCAAAAAGTCTACATTTTGATCGTTCCCTGGAAGACCAGTAGTAGTTTCCGATGCACATCTGGAAGCATTCTGTAATCAGTGGACTATCAGAGTGTTGTTGAAACACAGAAATTGCATCGGGATTGAATACAACAGTCACCATGCGCACGTTCCTCCATGGGAGTAATGTCTCAAACAGTCTACGCTTTGATCGTTCCCTGGAAGACCAGTGTTAGTTTCCGATGCACATCTGGAGGCATTCTGTAATCTGTGGACCTTCAAAGTGTTGATGAAACAGAGAAATTGCATCGGGATTGAATACAACATTCACCATGCACACTTTCCTTCATGGGAATAATGTCTCAAACAGTCTAGGCTTTGATTGTTCCCAGGAAGACCAGTAGTACTTACCGATACACTTCTGGATGCAATCTGTAATCTGTGGACTATCAGAGTGTTGATGAAAGACAGAAATTGCATCGGAATTGAATACAACAGTCACCATGCGCACATTCCTACATTGGAGTAATGTCTCAAACAGTCTACGCTTTGATCGTTCCCTGGAAGTCCAGTAGTAGTTTCCGATGCACATCTGGAAACATTCTGTAATCTGTGGACTAACAGATTGTTGATGAAACACAGAAATTGCATCGGGATTGAATACAACAGTCACCATGCGCACTTTCCTCCATGGGAGTATGTCTCATACAGTTTACACTTTGATCGTTCTCTGGAAGACCAGTAGTAGTTTCCGATGCACATCTGGAGGTATTCTCTAATCTGTGGTCTATCCCGGTGTTGATAAAAGACAGAAATTGCATCGGGATTGAATACAACAGGCACCATGCGTACATTTCTACATAGGAGTTATGTCTCAAACATTCATCGCTTTGATCGTTCCCTGAAGACCAGTAGTAGTTTCCGATGCACATCTGGAGGCATTCTGTAATCTGAGGACTATCCGAGTGTTGATGAAACACAGAAATTACATCGGGATTGAATACAACAGTCACCATGACCCCTTTCCTCCATGGGAGTAATGTCTTAAACAATCTACGCTTTGATCGTTCCCTGGAAGACCAGTAGTAGTTTCCGATGCACATCTGGAGGAATTCTGTAATATGTTTACTATTAGAGTGTTGTTGAAACACAGAAATTACATCAGGATTGAATACAACGCTAACCATGCGCACATTCCTCCATGGGTTTAATGTCTCAAACTGTCTACGCTTTGATCGATCCCTGAAAGACCAGTAGTAGTTTCCGATGCACATCTGGAGGCATTCTGTAATGTGTGGGCTATCAGAGTGTTGATGAAACAAAGAAATTGCATCGGGATTGAATAAAAAAAGTCACGATGCGCACTTTCCTCCATGGGAGTAATGTCTCAAACAGTCTACGTTTTGATCGTTCCCTGGAAGACCAGTAGTAGTTTCCGATGCACATCTGGAGGCATTCTGTAATCTGTGGACTACCCGAGTGTTGATTAAACACAGAAATTACATCGGGATTGAATACTACACTCACCATGCACACTTTCCTCCATGGGAGTAATGTCTCAAACAGTCTATTCTTTGATCGTGCCCTGGAAGACCAGTAGTAGTTTCCGATGCACATCTAGAGACAATCTGTAATCTGTGAACTATCAGAGTGTTGATGAAACACAGAAATTGCATCGGGATTGAATACAACAGTCACCATCCGCACTTTCCTCCATGGGAGTAACGTCTGAAACAGTCAACCCTTTGATAGTTCCTTGGAAGTCCAGTGTTAGTTTCCGATGCACATCTGGAGGCATTCTGTAATCTGTGGACGTTCAAAGTGTTGATGAAACACAGAAATTGCATCGGGATTAAATACAACACTCACCATGCACACTTTCCTCCATGGGAATAATGTCTCAAACATTCTAGGCATTGATTGTTCCCTGGAAGACCAGTAGTAGTTTCCGATGCACTTCTGGAGGCATTCTGTAATCAGTGGACTATCAGAGTGTTGTTGAAACACAGAAATTGCATCGGGATTAATACAACAGTCACCATGACCACTTTCCTCCATGGGAGTAATGTCTTTAACAGTCTACGCTTTTTTATTGTTCCCTGGAAGACTAGTAGTAGTTTCCGATGCACATCTGGAGTCATTCTGTAATCTGTGGACTATCAGAGTGTTGTAGAAACACAGAAATTGCATCGGGATTGTATACAACAGTAACCATGCGCACTTTCCTCCATGGGAGTAATGTCTCATACAGTCTACGGTTTGATCGTTCCCTGGAAGACCACAAGATGTTTACGATGCACATCTGGTGGCATTCTGTAGTCTGTGGACCATCAGAGTGTTGTTGAAACACAGAAATTACATCAGGATTGAATACAACAGTAACCATGCGCACGTTCCTCCATGGGAGTAATGTCTCAAACAGTCTACGCTTTGATCGTTCCCTGGAAGACCAGTAGTAGTTTCCGGTGCACATCTGGAGGCATTCTGTAATCTGTGGACTATCCGAGTGTTGGTGAAACACAGAAATTACATCGGGATTCAATACAACAGTCACCATGCGCACTTTCCTGCATAGGAGTAATGTCTCAAAAAGTCTACATTTTGATAGTTCCCTGGAAGACCAGTAGTAGTTTCCGATGCACATCTGGAAGCATTCTGTAATCAGTGGACTATCAGAGTGTTGTTGAAACACAGAAATTGCATCGGGATTGAATACAACAGTCACCATGACCACTATCCTCCATGGGAGTAATGTCTCAAACAGTCTATGCTTTGATCGTTCCCTCGAAGACCAGTAGTAGTTTCCGATGCACATCTGGAGGTATTCTGTAATCTGTGGACCTTCAAAGTGTTGATGAAACACAGAACTTGCATCGCGCATTGAATACAACAGTCACCATGCGCACTTTCCGACATGGGAGTAATGTCTCAAACAGTCTATTCTTTGATCGTTCCCTGGAAGACCAGTAGTAGTTTCCGATGCACATCTGGAGGCATTCTACAATCTGTTTACTATTAGAGTGTTGTTGAAACACAGAAGTTGCATCGGGATTGAATACAACAGCCACCATCCGCACTTTCCTCCATTGGACTAATGTCTCAAACAGTCTACGCTTTGATCGTTCTCTGGAAGACCAGTAGTAGTTTCCGATGCACATCTTTAGGCATTCTGTAATCTGTGGCCTATCCGAGTGTTGATGAAACATAGAAATTGCATCGGGATTGAATACAACAGTCACCATCCGCACTTTCCTCCATGGGAGTAACGTCTGAAAAAGTCTACCCTTTGATCGTTCCCTGGGAGACCAGTGTTAGTTTCCGATGCACATCTGGAGGCATTCTGTAATCTGTGGACCTTCAAAGTGTTGATGAAACAGAGAAATTGCATCGGGATTGAATACAACAGTCACCATGCGCACATTCCTACATTGGAGTAATGTGTCAAACAGTCTACGTTTTGATCGTTCCCTGGAAGTCCAGTAGTAGTTTCCGATGCACATTTGGAAGCATTCTGTAATCTGTGGACTAACAGAGTGTTGACGAAGCACAGAAATTGCATCGGGATTGAATACAACAGTCACCATGCGCACTTTCCTCCATGGGAGTAATGTCTCAAACAGTTTACGCTTTGATCGTTCTCTGGAAGACCAGTAGTAGTTTCCGATGCACTTCTGGAGGCATTCTGCAATCTGTTTACTATTAGTGTGTTGTTGAAACACAGAAATTGCATCGGGATTGAATACAACAGTCACCATGCGGACTTTCCTCTATGGGTTTAATGTCTCAAACAGTCTACGCTTTGATCGTTCCCTGGAAGACCAGTAGTAGTTTCCGACGCACATCTGGAGGCATTCTGTAATCTGTGGACTATCAGAGTGTTGATGAAACACAGATATTGCATGGGGATTGAATACAACAGTCAGCATCCGCACTTTCCTCCATGGGAGTAATGTCTCAAACAGTCTACGCTTTGATCGTTCCCTGGAAGTCCAGTAGTAGTTTCCGATGCATATCTGGAAGCATTCTGTAATCTGTGGACTAACAGAGTGTTGATGAAACACAGAAATTGCATCGGTATTGAATACAACAGTCACCATGCGCACTTTCCTCCATGGGAGTAATGTCTCAAACAGTTTACACTTTGATCGTTCTCTGGAAGACCAGTATTAGTTTCCGATGCACATCTGGAGGTATTCTCTAATCTGTGGTGTATCCCGGTGTTGATAAAAGACAGAAATTGCATCGGGATTGAATACAACAGGCACCATGCGTACATTTCTACGTAGGAGTAATGTCTCAAACATTCATCGCTTTGATCGTTCCCTGAAGACCAGTAGTAGTTTCCGATGCACATCTGGAGGCATTCTGTAATCTGTGGACTATCCGAGTGTTGATGAAACACAGAAATTACATCGGGATTGAATACAACAGTCACCATGACCCCTTTTCCTCCATGGGAGTAATGTCTTAAACAATCTACGCTTTGATCGTGAACTGGAAGACCAGTAGTAGTTTCCGATGCACATCTGGAGGAATTCTGTAATATGTTTACTATTAGAGTGTTGTTGAAACACAGAAATTACATCAGGATTGAATACAACGCTAACCATGCGCACATTCCTCCATGGGTTTAATGTCTCAAACTGTCTACGCTTTGATCGTTCCCTGGAAGACCAGTAGTAGTTTCCGATGCACATCTGGAGGCATTCTGTAATCTGTGGACTATCAGAGTGTTGATGAAACAAAGAAATTGCATCGGGATTGAATAAAAAAAGTCACGATGCGCACTTTCCTCCATGGGAGTAATGTCTGAAACAGTCTACGTTTTGATCGTTCCCTGGAAGACCAGTAGTAGTTTCCGATGCACATCTGGAGGCATTCTGTAATCTGTGGACTATCCGAGTGTTGATTAAACACAGAAATTGCATCGCGCATTGAATACAACAGTCACCATGCGCACTTTCCTGCATAGGAGTAATGTCTCAAAAAGTCTACATTTTGATAGTTCCCTGGAAGACCAGTAGTAGTTTCCGATGCACATCTGGAAGCATTCTGTAATCAGTGGACTATCAGAGTGTTGTTGAAACACAGAAATTGCATCGGGATTGAATACAACAGTCACCATCCGCACTTTCCGCCATGGGAGTAATGTCTCAAACAGTCTATTCTTTGATCGTTCCCTGGAAGACCAGTAGTAGTTTCCGATGCACATCTGGAGGCATTCTACAATCTGTTTACTATTAGAGTGTTGTTGAAACACAGAAGTTGCATCGGGATTGAATACAACAGCCACCATCCGCACTTTCCTCCATTGGACTAATGTCTCAAAGAGTCTACGCTTTGATCGTTCTCTGGAAGACCAGTAGTAGTTTCCGATGCACATCTTTAGGCATTCTGTAATCTGTGGCCTATCCGAGTGTTGATGAAACATAGAAATTGCATCGGGATTGAATACAACAGTCACCATCCGCACTTTCCTCCATGGAAGTAATATCTGAAACACTCTACGCTTTGATCGGTCCCAGGAAGACCAGTCGTAGTTTCCGATGCACATCTGGAGACAATCTGTAATCTGTGGTCTATCACAATGTTGATGAAACACAGAAATTGCATCGGGATTGAATACAACAGTCACCATCCGCACTTTCCTCCATGGGAGTAACGTCTGAAAAAGTCTACCCTTTGATCGTTCCCTGGAAGACCAGTGTTAGTTTCCGATGCACATCTGGAGGCATTCTGTAATCTGTGGACCTTCAAAGTGTTGATGAAACAGAGAAATTGCATCGGGATTGAATACAACAGTCACCATGCGCACATTCCTACATTGGAGTAATGTCTCAAACAGTCTACGATTTGATCGTTCCCTGGAAGTCCAGTAGTAGTTTCCGATGCACATTTGGAAGCATTCTGTAATCTGTGGACTAACAGAGTGTTGACGAAACACAGAAATTGCATCGGGATTGAATACAACAGTCACCATGTGCACTTTCCTCCATGGGAGTAATGTCTCAAACAGTTTACGCTTTGATCGTTCTCTGGAAGACCAGTAGTAGTTTCCGATGCACTTCTGGAGGCATTCTGCAATCTGTTTACTATTAGTGTGTTGTTGAAACACAGATATTGCATCGGGATTGAATACAACAGTCACCATGCGGACTTTCCTCTATGGGTTTAATGTCTCAAACAGTCTACGCTTTGATCGTTCCCTGGAAGACCAGTAGTAGTTTCCGATGCACATCTGGAGGCATTCTGTAATCTGTGGACTAACATTGACGAAACACAGAAATTGCATCGGTATTGAATACAACAGTCACCATGCGCACTTTCCTCCATGGGAGTAATGTCTCAAACAGTTTACACTTTGATCGTTCTCTGGAAGACCAGTAGTAGGTTCCGATGCACATCTGGAGGTATTCTCTAATCTGTGGTGTATCCCGGTGTTGATAAAAGACAGAAATTGCATCGGGATTGAATACAACAGGCACCATGCGTACATTTCTACATAGGAGTAATGTCTCAAACATTCATCGCTTTGATCGTTCCCTGAAGACCAGTAGTAGTTTCCGATGCACATCTGGAGGCATTCTGTAATCTGTGGACTATCCGAGTGTTGATGAAACACAGAAATTACATCAGGATTGAATAAAAAATGTCACGATGCGCACTTTCCTCCATGGGAGTAATGTCTCAAACAGTCTACGTTTTGATCGTTCCCTGGAAGACCAGTAGTAGTTTCCGATGCACATCTGGAGGCATTCTGTAATCTGTGGACTATCCGAGTGTTGATTAAACACAGTAATTACATCGGGATTGAATACTACACTCACCATGCACACTTTCCTCCGTGGGAGTAATGTCTCAAACAGTCTATTCTTTGATGGTGCCCTGGAAGACCAGTAGTAGTTTCCGATGCACATCTGGAGGTATTCTGTAATCTGGGGACCTTCAAAGTGTTGATGAAACACAGAACTTGCATCGCGCATTGAATACAACAGTCACCATGCGCACTTTCCGCCATGGGAGTAATGTCTCAAACAGTCTATTCTTTGATCGTTCCCTGGAAGACCAGTAGTAGTTTCCGATGCACTTCTGGAGGCATTCTGCAATCTGTTTACTATTAGTGTGTTGTTGAAACACAGAAATTGCATCGGGATTGAATACAACAGTCACCATGCGGACTTTCCTCTATGGGTTTAATGTCTCAAACAGTCTACGCTTTGATCGTTCCCTGGAAGACCAGTAGTAGTTTCCGATGCACATCTGGAGGCATTCTGTAATCTGTGGACTAACATTGACGAAACACAGAAATTGCATCGGGATTGTATACAACAGTAACCATGCGCACTTTCCTCCATGGGAGTAATGTCTCATACAGTCTACGGTTTGATCGTTCCCTGTAAGACCAGAAGATGTTTACGATGCACATCTGGTTGCATTCTGTAGTCTGTGGACCATCAGAGTGTTGTTGAAACACAGAAATTACATCAGGATTGAATACAACAGTAACCATGCGCACGTTCCTCCATGGGAGTAATGTCTCAAACCGTCTACGCTTTGATCGTTCCCTGGAAGACCAGTAGTAGTTTCCGGTGCACATCTGGAGGCATTCTGTAATCTGTGGACTATCCGAGTGTTGGTGAAACACAGAAATTACATCGGGATTGAATACAACAGTCACCATGCGCACTTTCCAGCATAGGAGTAATGTCTCAAAAAGTCTACATTTTGATCGTTCCCTGGAAGACCAGTAGTAGTTTCCGATGCACATCTGGAAGCATTCTGTAATCAGTGGACTATCAGAGTGTTGTTGAAACACAGAAATTGCATCGGGATTGAATACAACAGTCACCATGACCACTATCCTCCGTGGGAGTAATGTCTCAAACAGTCTATGCTTTGATCGTTCCCTCGAAGACCAGTAGTAGTTTCCGATGCACATCTGGAGGTATTCTGTAATCTGTGGACCTTCAAAGTGTTGATGAAACACAGAACTTGCATCGCGCATTGAATACAACAGTCACCATGCGCACTTTCCGCCATGGGAGTAATGTCTCAAACAGTCTATTCTTTGATCGTTCCCTGGAAGACCAGTAGTAGTTTCCGATGCACATCTGGAGGCATTCTACAATCTGTTTACTATTAGAGTATTGTTGAAACACAGAAGTTGCATCGGGATTGAATACAACAGCCACCATCCGCACTTTCCTCCATTGGACTAATGTCTCAAACAGTCTACGCTTTGATCGTTCCCTGGAAGACCAGTAGTAGTTTCCGATGCACATCTTTAGGCATTCTGTAATCTGTGCCCTATCCGAGTGTTGATGAAACATAGAAACTGCATCGGGATTGAATACAAGTCACCATCAGCACTTTCCTCCATGGGAGTAACGTCTGAAACAGTCTACCCTTTGATCGTTCCCTGGAAGACCAGTGTTAATTTCCGATGCACATCTGGAGGCATTCTGTAATCTGTGGACGTTCAAAGTGTTGATGAAACACAGAAATTGCATCGGGATTGAATACAACACTCACCATGCACACTTTCCTGCATGGGAATAATGTCTCAAACATTCTAGGCTTTGAAGGTTCCCAGGAAGACCAGTAGTAGTTTCCGATGCACTTCTGGAGGCAATCCGTAATCTTTGGACTATCAGAGTGTTGATGAAACACTGAAATTGCATCGGGATGAATACAACAGTCACCATGACCACTTTCCTCCATGGGAGTAATGTCTTTAACAGTCTACGCTTTTTTATTGTTCCCTGGAAGACCAGTAGTAGTTTCCGTAGCACATCTGGAGTCATTCTGTAATCTGTGGACTATCAGAGTGTTGTAGAAACACAGAAATTGCATCGGGATCGTATACAACAGTAACCATGCGCACTTTCCTCCATGGGAGTAATGTCTCATACAGTCTACGGTTTGATCGTTCCCTGGAAGACCAGAAGATGTTTACGATGCACATCTGGTGGCATTCTGTAGTCTGTGGACCATCAGAGTGTTGTTGAAACACAGAAATTACATCAGGATTGAATACAACAGTAACCATGCGCACGTTCCTCCATGGGAGTACTGTCTCAAACCGTCTACGCTTTGATCGTTCCCTGGAAGACCAGTAGTAGTTTCCGGTGCACATCAGGAGGCATTCTGTAATCTGTGGACTATCCGAGTGTTGGTGAAACACAGAAATTACATCGGGATTGAATACAACAGTCACCTAGCGCACTTTCCTGCATAGGAGTAATGTCTCAAAAAGTCTACATTTTGATCGTTCCCTGGAAGACCAGTAGTAGTTTCCGATGCACATCTGGAGGTATTCTGTAATCTGTGGACCTTCAAAGTGTTGATGAAACACAGAACTTGCATCGCGCATTGAATACAACAGTCACCATGCGCACTTTCCGCCATGGGAGTAATGTCTCAAACAGTCTATTCTTTGATCGTTCCCTGGAAGACCAGTAGTAGTTTCCGATGCACATCTGGAGGCCTTCTACAATCTGTTTACTATTAGAGTGTTGTTGAAACACAGAAGTTGCATCGGGATTGAATACAACAGCCACCATCCGCACTTTCCTCCATTGGACTAATGTCTCAAACAGTCTACGCTTTGATCGTTCTCTGGAAGACCAGTAGTAGTTTCCGATGCACATCTTTAGGCATTCTGTAATCTGTGGCCTATCCGAGTGTTGATGAAACATAGAAATTGCATCGGGATTGAATACAACAGTCACCATCCGCACTTTCCTCCATGGAAGTAATATCTGAAACACTCTACGCTTTGATCGGTCCCAGGAAGACCAGTCGTAGTTTCCGATGCACATCTGGAGACAATCTGTAATCTGTGGTCTATCACAATGTTGATGAAACACAGAAATTGCATCGGGATTGAATACAACAGTCACCATCCGCACTTTCCTCCATGGGAGTAACGTCTGAAAAAGTCTACCCTTTGATCGTTCCCTGGAAGACCAGTGTTAGTTTCCGATGCACATCTGGAGGCATTCTGTAATCTGTGGACCTTCAAAGTGTTGATGAAACAGAGAAATTGCATCGGGATTGAATACAACAGTCACCATGCGCACATTCCTACATTGGAGTAATGTCTCAAACAGTCTACGATTTGATCGTTCCCTGGAAGTCCAGTAGTAGTTTCCGATGCACATTTGGAAGCATTCTGTAATCTGTGGACTAACAGAGTGTTGACGAAACACAGAAATTGCATCGGGATTGAATACAACAGTCACCATGTGCACTTTCCTCCATGGGAGTAATGTCTCAAACAGTTTACGCTTTGATCGTTCTCTGGAAGACCAGTAGTAGTTTCCGATGCACTTCTGGAGGCATTCTGCAATCTGTTTACTATTAGTGTGTTGTTGAAACACAGAAATTGCATCGGGATTGAATACAACAGTCACCATGCGGACTTTCCTCTATGGGTTTAATGTCTCAAACAGTCTACGCTTTGATCGTTCCCTGGAAGACCAGTAGTAGTTTCCGATGCACATCTGGAGGCATTCTGTAATCTGTGGACTAACAGAGTGTTGACGAAACACAAAAATTGCATCGGTATTGAATACAACAGTCACCATGCGCACTTTCCTCCATGGGAGTAATGTCTCAAACAGTTTACACTTTGATCGTTCTCTGGAAGACCAGTAGTAGGTTCCGATGCACATCTGGAGGTATTCTCTAATCTGTGGTGTATCCCGGTGTTGATAAAAGACAGAAATTGCATCGGGATTGAATACAACAGGCACCATGCGTACATTTCTACATAGGAGTAATGTCTCAAACATTCATCGCTTTGATCGTTCCCTGAAGACCAGTAGTAGTTTCCGATGCACATCTGGAGGCATTCTGCAATCTGTGGACTATCCGAGTGTTGATGAAACACAGAAATTACATCAGGATTGAATAAAAAATGTCACGATGCGCACTTTCCTCCATGGGAGTAATGTCTCAAACAGTCTACGTTTTGATCGTTCCCTGGAAGACCAGTAGTAGTTTCCGATGCACATCTGGAGGCATTCTGTAATCTGTGGACTATCCGAGTGTTGATTAAACACAGAAATTACATCGGGATTGAATACTACACTCACCATGCACACTTTCCTCCATGGGAGTAATGTCTCAAACAGTCTATTCTTTGATCGTGCCCTGGAAGACCAGTAGTAGTTTCCGATGCACATCTGGAGGTATTCTGTAATCTGGGGACCTTCAAAGTGTTGATGAAACACAGAACTTGCATCGCGCATTGAATACAACAGTCACCATGCGCACTTTCCGCCATGGGAGTAATGTCTCAAACAGTCTATTCTTTGATCGTTCCCTGGAAGACCAGTAGTAGTTTCCTATGCACATCTGGAGGCATTCTACAATCTGTTTACTATTAGAGTGTTGTTGAAACACAGAAATTGCATCGGGATTGAATACAACAGTCACCATCCGCACTTTCCTCCATGGGAGTAACGTCTGAACAGTCAACCCTTTGATCGTTCCTTGGAAGTCCAGTGTTAGTTTCCGATGCACATCTGGAGGCATTCTGTAATCTGTGGACGTTCAAAGTGTTGATGAAACACAGAAATTGCATCGGGATTAAATACAACACTCACCATGCACACTTTCCTCCATGGGAATAATGTCTCAAACATTCTAGGCATTGATTGTTCCAAGGAAGACCAGTAGTAGTTTCCGATGCACTTCTGGAGGCATTCTGTAATCAGTGGACTAACAGAGTGTTGTTGAAACACAGAAATTGCATCGGGATGAATACAACAGTCACCATGAGCACTTTCCTCCATGGGAGTAATGGCTTTAACAGTCTACGATTTTTTATTGTTCCCTGGAAGACCAGTAGTAGTTTCCGATGCACATCTGGAGTCATTCTGTAATCTGTGGACTATCAGAGTGTTGTAGAAACACAGAAATTGCATCGGGATTGTATACAACAGTAACCATGCGCACTTTCCTCCATGGGAGTAATGTCTCATACAGTCTACGGTTTTATCGTTCCCTGTAAGACCAGAAGATGTTTACGATGCACATCTGGTTGCATTCTGTAGTCTGTGGACCATCAGAGTGTTGTTGAAACACAGAAATTACATCAGGATTGAATACAACAGTAACCATGCGCACGTTCCTCCATGGGAGTAATGTCTCAAACCGTCTACGCTTTGATCGTTCCCTGGAAGACCAGTAGTAGTTTCCGGTGCACATCTGGAGACATTCTGTAATCTGTGGACTATCCGAGTGTTGGTGAAACACAGAAATTACATCGGGATTGAATACAACAGTCACCATGCGCACTTTCCTGCATAGGAGTAATGTCTCAAAAAGTCTACATTTTGATCGTTCCCTGGAAGACCAGTAGTAGTTTCCGATGCACATCTGGAGGCATTCTACAATCTGTTTACTATTAGAGTGTTGTTGAAACACAGAAGTTGCATCGGGATTGAATACAACAGCCACCATCCGCACTTTCCTCCATTGGACTAATGTCTCAAACAGTCTACGCTTTGATCGTTCCCTGGAAGACCAGTAGTAGTTTCCGATGCACATCTTTAGGCATTCTGTAATCTGTGGCCTATCCGAGTGTTGATGAAACATAGAAATTGCATCGGGATTGAATACAACAGACACCATCCGCACATTCCGTCATGGTAGTAATGTCTGAAACAGTCTATGCTTTGATTGTTCCCTGTTAGGTAAGTAGTCACTTCCGATGCACATCTGGAGGCATTCTGTAATCTGTGGAACTACAAAGTGTTGACGAAACACGGAAATTGCATCGGGAGTGAATACAACAGTCACAATCCTCACTTTCTTCCATGGGAGTAATGTCTGAAACAGTCTACGCTTAGATCGGTCCCAGGAAGACCAGTAGTAGTTTCCGATGCACATCTGGAGACAATCGGTAATCTGTGGACTATCAGAATGGTGATGAAACACAGAAATTGCATCGGGATTGAATACAACAGTCACCATCCGCACTTTCCTCCATGGGAGTAACGTCTGAAAAAGTCTACCCTTTGATCGTTCCCTGGAAGACCAGTGTTAGTTTCCGATGCACATCTGGAGGCATTCTGTAATCTGTGGACTTTCAAAGTGTTGATGAAACAGAGAAATTGCATCGGGATTGAATACAACAGTCACCATGCACACTTTTCTTCATGGGAATAATGTCTCAAACAGTCTAGGCTTTGATTGTTCCCAGGAAGACCAGTAGTAGTTTCCGATGCACTTCTGGATGCAATCTGTAATCTGTGGACTATCAGAGTGTTGATGAAAGACAGAAATTGCATCGGGATTGAATACAACAGTCACCATGCGCACATTCCTACATTGGAGTAATGTCACAAACAGTCTACGCTTTGATCGTTCCCTGGAAGTCCAGTAGTAGTTTCCGATGCACATCTGGAAGCATTCTGTAATCTGTGGACTAACAGAGTGTTGACGAAACACAGAAATTGCATCGGTATTGAATACAACAGTCACCATGCGCAGTTTCCTCCATGGGAGTAATGTCTCAAACAGTTTACGATTCGATCGTTCTCTGGAAGACCAGTAGTAGGTTCCGATGCACATCTGGAGGTATTCTGTAATCTGTGGTCTATCCAGGTGTTAATAAAAGACAGAAATTGCATCGGGATTGAATACAACAGTCACCATGCGTACATTTCTACATAGGAGTAATGTCTTAAACTTCATCGCTTTGATCGTTCCCTGAAGACCAGTAGTATTTTCCGATGCACATCTGGAGGCATTCTGTAATCTGTGGACAATCCGAGTGTTGATAAAACACAGAAATTACATCGGGATTGAATACATCTTTCACCATGACCTCTTTCCTCCATGGGAGTAATGTCTAAAACACTCTACGCTTTGATCGTTCCCTGGAAGACCAGTAGTAGTTTCCGATGCACATCTGGAGGCATTCTGCAATCTGTTTACTATTAGAGTGTTGTTGAAACACAGAAATAGCATCGGGATTGAATACAACAGTCACCATGCGGACTTTTCTCCATGGGAGTAATGTCTCAAACAGTCTACGCCTTTTATTGTTCCCTGGAAGACCAGTAGTAGTTTCCGATGCACATCTAGAGCCATTCTGTAATCTGTGGACTATCAGAGTGTTGTTGAAACACAGATATTACATCAGGAATGAATACAACGCTAACCATGCGCGCGTTCCTCCATGGGTTTAATGTCTCAAACAGTCTGCGTTTTGATCGTTCCCTGGAAGACCAGTAGTAGTTTCCGATGCACATCTGGAGGCATTCTGTAACCTGTGGACTATCAGAGTGTTGATGAAACACAGAAATTGTATCGGGATTGAATAAAAAAGTCACCATGCGCACTTTCCTCCATGGGAGTAATGTCTCAAACAGTCTACGCTTTGATCGTTCCCTGGAAGACCAGTAGTAGTTTCCGATGCACATCTGGAGACAATCTGTAATCTGTGAACTATCAGAGTGTTGATGAAACACAGAAATTGCATCGGGATTGAATACAAGTCACCATCCGCACTTTCCTCCATGGGAGTAACGTCTGAAACAGTCTACCCTTTGATCGTTCCCTGGAAGACCAGTGTTAGTTTCCGATGCACATCTGGAGGCATTCTGTAATCTGTGGACGTTCAAAGTGTTGATGAAACACAGAAATTGCATCGGGATTGATTACAACACTCACCATGCACACTTTCCTCCATGGGAATAATGTCTCAAACATTCTAGACTTTGATTGTTCCCAGGAAGACCAGTAGTAGTTTCCGATGCACTTCTGGAGGCAATCTGTAATCTGTGGACTATCAGAGTTTGATGAAACACTGAAATTGCATCGGGAATGAATACAACAGTCACCATGCGTACTTTCATTAATGGGAGTAATGTCTCAAACAGTCTACGTTTTAATCGTTCCCTGGAAGACCAGAAGTAGTTTCCGAATCACATCTGGAGGCATTCTGTAATCTGTGGACTATCCGAGTGTTGATGAAACACAGAAATTACATCGGGATTGAATACAACACTCACCATGACCACTTTCATCCATGGGAATAATGTCTCAAACAGTGTATTCTTTGATCGCTCCCTCGAAGACCAGTAGTTGTTTCCGATGCACATCTGTAGGCATTCTGTAATCTGTGGACTGTCACATTGTTGATGAAACACAGAAATTGCAACGTGATTGAATACAACAGTAAACATGCGCACTTTCCTCCATGGGAGTAATGTCTCAAACAGTCTATTCTTTGATCGCTCCCAGGAAGACCAGTAGTAGTTTCCGATGCACATCTGGAGACAATCTGTAATCTGTGGACTATCAGAGTGTTGAAGAAACAAAGAAATTGCATCGGGATTGAATACAACAGTCACCATCCGCACTTTCCTCGATGGGAGTAACGTCTGAAACAGTCTACCCTTTGATCGTTCCCTGGAAGACCAGTGTTAGTTTCCGATGCACATCTTGAAACTTTCTGTAATCTGTGGACGTTCAAAGTGTTGATGGAACACAGAAATTGCATCGGGATTGAATACAACACTCACCATGCACACTTTCCTCCATGGGAATAATGTCTCAAACATTCTAGGCTTTGATTGTTCCCAGGAAGACCAGTAGTAGATTCTGATGCACTTCTGGAGGCAATCTGTAATCTGTGGACTTTCAGAGTGTTGATGAAACACTGAAATTGCATCGGGAATGAATACAACAGTCACCTTGCGTACTTTCATTAATGGGAGTAATGTCTCAAACAGTCTACGCTTTGATCGTTCCCTGGAAGACCAGTAGTAGTTTCCGATGCACATCTGGAAGCATTCTGTAATCAGTGGACTATCAGAGTGTTGTTGAAACACAGAAATTGCATCGGGATTTAATACAACAGTCACCATGCGGACTGTCCTCCATGGGAGTAATGTCTCAAACAGTCTACGGCTTTTATTGTTCCCTGGAAGACCAGTAGTAGTTTCCGATGCACATCTGAGTCATTCTGTAATCTGCGGACTATACGAGTGTTGATGAAACACAGTAATTACATCGGGTTGAATACAACAGTCACCATGACCACTTTCCTCCATGGGAGTAATGTCTCAAACAGTCTAAGCTTTGATCGTTCCCTCGAAGACCAGTAGTAGTTTCCGATGCACATCTGGAGGCATTCTGTAATCTGTGGACTAACTGAGTGTTGATGAAAGACAGAAATTGCATCGGGAATGAATACAACAGTCACCATGCGCACTTTCCTCCACAGGAGTAATGTCTCAAACAGTGTATGCTTTGATCGTTCCCTGAAGACCAGTAGTAGTTTCCGATGCACATCTCGTGGCATTCTGTAATCTGTGGAATATCAGAGTGTTGATGAAACACAGAAATTTCATGGGGATTGAATACAACTGTCACCATGCGCACTTTCCTCCACGGGAGTAATGTGGCAAACAGTCTACGCTTTGATCGTTCCCTGGAAGACCAGTAGTAGTTCCCGATCAACTTCTGGTGGAATTTGTAATCTGTGGACTATCAGAGTGTTGATGAAACACAGATATTGCATCGTGATTGAATACAACAGTCACCATGCGCACTTTCCTCCATGGGAGTAATGTCTCAAACAGTCTATTTTTTGATCGTTCCCTGGAAGACCAATAGTAGTTTCCGATGCACATCTGGAGGCATTCTGTAATCTGTGGACTATCCGAGTGTTGATTAAACACAGAAATTACATCGGGATTGAATACTACACTCACCATGCACACTTTCCTCCATGGGAGTAATGTCTCAAACAGTCTATTCTTTGATCGTGCCCTGGAAGACCAGTAGTAGTTTCCGATGCACATCTGGAGGTATTCTGTAATCTGGGGACCTTCAAAGTGTTGATGAAACACAGAACTTGCATCGCGCATTGAATACAACAGTCACCATGCGCACTTTCCGCCATGGGAGTAATGTCTCAAACAGTCTATTCTTTGATCGTTCCCTGGAAGACCAGTAGTAGTTTCCTATGCACATCTGGAGGCATTCTACAATCTGTTTACTATTAGAGTGTTGTTGAAACACAGAAATTGCATCGGGATTGAATACAACAGTCACCATCCGCACTTTCCTCCATGGGAGTAACGTCTGAACAGTCAACCCTTTGATCGTTCCTTGGAAGTCCAGTGTTAGTTTCCGATGCACATCTGGAGGCATTCTGTAATCTGTGGACGTTCAAAGTGTTGATGAAACACAGAAATTGCATCGGGATTAAATACAACACTCACCATGCACACTTTCCTCCATGGGAATAATGTCTCAAACATTCTAGGCATTGATTGTTCCAAGGAAGACCAGTAGTAGTTTCCGATGCACTTCTGGAGGCATTCTGTAATCAGTGGACTAACAGAGTGTTGTTGAAACACAGAAATTGCATCGGGATGAATACAACAGTCACCATGAGCACTTTCCTCCATGGGAGTAATGGCTTTAACAGTCTACGATTTTTTATTGTTCCCTGGAAGACCAGTAGTAGTTTCCGATGCACATCTGGAGTCATTCTGTAATCTGTGGACTATCAGAGTGTTGTAGAAACACAGAAATTGCATCGGGATTGTATACAACAGTAACCATGCGCACTTTCCTCCATGGGAGTAATGTCTCATACAGTCTACGGTTTTATCGTTCCCTGTAAGACCAGAAGATGTTTACGATGCACATCTGGTTGCATTCTGTAGTCTGTGGACCATCAGAGTGTTGTTGAAACACAGAAATTACATCAGGATTGAATACAACAGTAACCATGCGCACGTTCCTCCATGGGAGTAATGTCTCAAACCGTCTACGCTTTGATCGTTCCCTGGAAGACCAGTAGTAGTTTCCGGTGCACATCTGGAGACATTCTGTAATCTGTGGACTATCCGAGTGTTGGTGAAACACAGAAATTACATCGGGATTGAATACAACAGTCACCATGCGCACTTTCCTGCATAGGAGTAATGTCTCAAAAAGTCTACATTTTGATCGTTCCCTGGAAGACCAGTAGTAGTTTCCGATGCACATCTGGAGGCATTCTACAATCTGTTTACTATTAGAGTGTTGTTGAAACACAGAAGTTGCATCGGGATTGAATACAACAGCCACCATCCGCACTTTCCTCCATTGGACTAATGTCTCAAACAGTCTACGCTTTGATCGTTCCCTGGAAGACCAGTAGTAGTTTCCGATGCACATCTTTAGGCATTCTGTAATCTGTGGCCTATCCGAGTGTTGATGAAACATAGAAATTGCATCGGGATTGAATACAACAGACACCATCCGCACATTCCGTCATGGTAGTAATGTCTGAAACAGTCTATGCTTTGATTGTTCCCTGTTAGGTAAGTAGTCACTTCCGATGCACATCTGGAGGCATTCTGTAATCTGTGGAACTACAAAGTGTTGACGAAACACGGAAATTGCATCGGGAGTGAATACAACAGTCACAATCCTCACTTTCTTCCATGGGAGTAATGTCTGAAACAGTCTACGCTTAGATCGGTCCCAGGAAGACCAGTAGTAGTTTCCGATGCACATCTGGAGACAATCGGTAATCTGTGGACTATCAGAATGGTGATGAAACACAGAAATTGCATCGGGATTGAATACAACAGTCACCATCCGCACTTTCCTCCATGGGAGTAACGTCTGAAAAAGTCTACCCTTTGATCGTTCCCTGGAAGACCAGTGTTAGTTTCCGATGCACATCTGGAGGCATTCTGTAATCTGTGGACTTTCAAAGTGTTGATGAAACAGAGAAATTGCATCGGGATTGAATACAACAGTCACCATGCACACTTTTCTTCATGGGAATAATGTCTCAAACAGTCTAGGCTTTGATTGTTCCCAGGAAGACCAGTAGTAGTTTCCGATGCACTTCTGGATGCAATCTGTAATCTGTGGACTATCAGAGTGTTGATGAAAGACAGAAATTGCATCGGGATTGAATACAACAGTCACCATGCGCACATTCCTACATTGGAGTAATGTCACAAACAGTCTACGCTTTGATCGTTCCCTGGAAGTCCAGTAGTAGTTTCCGATGCACATCTGGAAGCATTCTGTAATCTGTGGACTAACAGAGTGTTGACGAAACACAGAAATTGCATCGGTATTGAATACAACAGTCACCATGCGCAGTTTCCTCCATGGGAGTAATGTCTCAAACAGTTTACGATTCGATCGTTCTCTGGAAGACCAGTAGTAGGTTCCGATGCACATCTGGAGGTATTCTGTAATCTGTGGTCTATCCAGGTGTTAATAAAAGACAGAAATTGCATCGGGATTGAATACAACAGTCACCATGCGTACATTTCTACATAGGAGTAATGTCTTAAACTTCATCGCTTTGATCGTTCCCTGAAGACCAGTAGTATTTTCCGATGCACATCTGGAGGCATTCTGTAATCTGTGGACAATCCGAGTGTTGATAAAACACAGAAATTACATCGGGATTGAATACATCTTTCACCATGACCTCTTTCCTCCATGGGAGTAATGTCTAAAACACTCTACGCTTTGATCGTTCCCTGGAAGACCAGTAGTAGTTTCCGATGCACATCTGGAGGCATTCTGCAATCTGTTTACTATTAGAGTGTTGTTGAAACACAGAAATAGCATCGGGATTGAATACAACAGTCACCATGCGGACTTTTCTCCATGGGAGTAATGTCTCAAACAGTCTACGCCTTTTATTGTTCCCTGGAAGACCAGTAGTAGTTTCCGATGCACATCTAGAGCCATTCTGTAATCTGTGGACTATCAGAGTGTTGTTGAAACACAGATATTACATCAGGAATGAATACAACGCTAACCATGCGCGCGTTCCTCCATGGGTTTAATGTCTCAAACAGTCTGCGTTTTGATCGTTCCCTGGAAGACCAGTAGTAGTTTCCGATGCACATCTGGAGGCATTCTGTAACCTGTGGACTATCAGAGTGTTGATGAAACACAGAAATTGTATCGGGATTGAATAAAAAAGTCACCATGCGCACTTTCCTCCATGGGAGTAATGTCTCAAACAGTCTACGCTTTGATCGTTCCCTGGAAGACCAGTAGTAGTTTCCGATGCACATCTGGAGACAATCTGTAATCTGTGAACTATCAGAGTGTTGATGAAACACAGAAATTGCATCGGGATTGAATACAAGTCACCATCCGCACTTTCCTCCATGGGAGTAACGTCTGAAACAGTCTACCCTTTGATCGTTCCCTGGAAGACCAGTGTTAGTTTCCGATGCACATCTGGAGGCATTCTGTAATCTGTGGACGTTCAAAGTGTTGATGAAACACAGAAATTGCATCGGGATTGATTACAACACTCACCATGCACACTTTCCTCCATGGGAATAATGTCTCAAACATTCTAGACTTTGATTGTTCCCAGGAAGACCAGTAGTAGTTTCCGATGCACTTCTGGAGGCAATCTGTAATCTGTGGACTATCAGAGTTTGATGAAACACTGAAATTGCATCGGGAATGAATACAACAGTCACCATGCGTACTTTCATTAATGGGAGTAATGTCTCAAACAGTCTACGTTTTAATCGTTCCCTGGAAGACCAGAAGTAGTTTCCGAATCACATCTGGAGGCATTCTGTAATCTGTGGACTATCCGAGTGTTGATGAAACACAGAAATTACATCGGGATTGAATACAACACTCACCATGACCACTTTCATCCATGGGAATAATGTCTCAAACAGTGTATTCTTTGATCGCTCCCTCGAAGACCAGTAGTTGTTTCCGATGCACATCTGTAGGCATTCTGTAATCTGTGGACTGTCACATTGTTGATGAAACACAGAAATTGCAACGTGATTGAATACAACAGTAAACATGCGCACTTTCCTCCATGGGAGTAATGTCTCAAACAGTCTATTCTTTGATCGCTCCCAGGAAGACCAGTAGTAGTTTCCGATGCACATCTGGAGACAATCTGTAATCTGTGGACTATCAGAGTGTTGAAGAAACAAAGAAATTGCAATCTGGATTGAATACAACAGTCACCATCCGCACTTTCCTCGATGGGAGTAACGTCTGAAACAGTCTACCCTTTGATCGTTCCCTGGAAGACCAGTGTTAGTTTCCGATGCACATCTTGAAACTTTCTGTAATCTGTGGACGTTCAAAGTGTTGATGGAACACAGAAATTGCATCGGGATTGAATACAACACTCACCATGCACACTTTCCTCCATGGGAATAATGTCTCAAACATTCTAGGCTTTGATTGTTCCCAGGAAGACCAGTAGTAGATTCTGATGCACTTCTGGAGGCAATCTGTAATCTGTGGACTTTCAGAGTGTTGATGAAACACTGAAATTGCATCGGGAATGAATACAACAGTCACCTTGCGTACTTTCATTAATGGGAGTAATGTCTCAAACAGTCTACGCTTTGATCGTTCCCTGGAAGACCAGTAGTAGTTTCCGATGCACATCTGGAAGCATTCTGTAATCAGTGGACTATCAGAGTGTTGTTGAAACACAGAAATTGCATCGGGATTTAATACAACAGTCACCATGCGGACTGTCCTCCATGGGAGTAATGTCTCAAACAGTCTACGGCTTTTATTGTTCCCTGGAAGACCAGTAGTAGTTTCCGATGCACATCTGGGTCATTCTGTAATCTGCGGACTATACGAGTGTTGATGAAACACAGTAATTACATCGGGTTGAATACAACAGTCACCATGACCACTTTCCTCCATGGGAGTAATGTCTCAAACAGTCTAAGCTTTGATCGTTCCCTCGAAGACCAGTAGTAGTTTCCGATGCACATCTGGAGGCATTCTGTAATCTGTGGACTAACTGAGTGTTGATGAAAGACAGAAATTGCATCGGGAATGAATACAACAGTCACCATGCGCACTTTCCTCCACAGGAGTAATGTCTCAAACAGTGTATGCTTTGATCGTTCCCTGAAGACCAGTAGTAGTTTCCGATGCACATCTCGTGGCATTCTGTAATCTGTGGAATATCAGAGTGTTGATGAAACACAGAAATTTCATGGGGATTGAATACAACTGTCACCATGCGCACTTTCCTCCACGGGAGTAATGTGGCAAACAGTCTACGCTTTGATCGTTCCCTGGAAGACCAGTAGTAGTTCCCGATCAACTTCTGGTGGAATTTGTAATCTGTGGACTATCAGAGTGTTGATGAAACACAGATATTGCATCGTGATTGAATACAACAGTCACCATGCGCACTTTCCTCCATGGGAGTAATGTCTCAAACAGTCTATTTTTTGATCGTTCCCTGGAAGACCAATAGTAGTTTCCGATACTCATCTGGAGGCATTCTGTAATCTGTGGACTATCAGAGTGTTGATGAAACACAGAAATTGCGTCGGGATTGAATACAAAAGTCACCATGCGCACTTTCCTACATAGGAGTAAAGTCTCAAACAATGTACGCTTTGATCGTTCCCTGGAAGACCAGTAGTAGTTTCCGATGCACATCTGGAAGCATTCTGTAATCAGTGGACTATCAGAGTGTTGTTGAAACACAGAAATTACATCAGGATTGAATACAACAGTAAACATGCGCACGTTCCTCCATGGGAGTAATGTCTCATACAGTCTACGGTTTGATCGTTCCCTGGAAGACCAGAAGTTGCTTACGATGCACATCTGGTGGCATTCTGCAGTCTGTGGAATATCAGAGTGTTGTGGAAACACAGAAATTACATCAGGATTGAATACAATAGTAACCATGCGCACGTTCCTCCATGGGAGTAATGTCTCAAACAGTCTACGCTTTGATCGTTCCCTGGAAGACCAGTAGTAGTTTCCGATGCACATCTGGAGGCATTCTGTAATCTGTGGACTATCCGAGTGTTGATGAAACACAGTAATTACATCGGGTTGAATACAACAGTCACCATGACCACTTTCCTCCATGGGAGTAATGTCTCAAACAGGCTATGCTTTGATCGTTCCCTCGAAGACCAGTAGTAGTTTCCGATGCACATCTGGAGGCATTCTGTAATCTGTGGACTATCAGAGTGTTGATGAAACACAGATATTGCATCGTGATTGAATACAACAGTCATAATGCGGACTGTCCTCCATGTGAGTAATGTCTCAAACAGTCTACGGCTTTTATTGTTCCCTGGAAGACCAGTAGTAGTTTCCGATGCACAGCTGAGTCATTCTGTAATCTGCGGACTATCAGAGTGTTGTTGAAACACAGAAATTGCATCGGGATTGAATACAACAGTAACTATGCGCACTTTCCTCCATGGGAGTAATGTCTCATACAGTCTACGGTTTGATCGTTCCCTGGAAGACCAGAAGTTGCTTACGATGCACATCTGGTGGCATTCTGCAGTCTGTGGACTATCAGAGTGTTGTGGAAACACAGAAATTACATCAGGATTGAATACAACAGTAACCATGCGCACGTTCCTCCATGGGAGTAATGTCTCAAACAGTCTACGCTTTGATCGTTCCCTGGAAGACCAGTAGTAGTTTCCGATGCACATCTGGAGGCATTCTGTAATCTGTGGACTATACGATTTTTGATGAAACACAGTAATTATATCGGGATTGAATACAACAGTCACCATGACCACTTTCCTCCATGGGAGTAATGTCTCAAACGGTCTATGTTTTGATCGTTCCCTCGAAGACCAGTAGTAGTTTCCCATGCACATCTGGAGGCATTCTGTAATCTGTGGACTATCAGAGTGTTGATGAAACACAGATATTGCATCGGGATTGAATACAACAGTCACCATTCGATCTTTCCTCCTTGGGAGTAATGTTTCAAACAGTCTACGCTTTGATCGTTCCCTGGAAGACCAGTAGTAGCTTCCGATGCACATCTGAATGCTTTCTGTAATCTGTGGACCTTCAAAGTTTTGATGAAACACAGAAATTGCATCGGGATTTAAAATCAACAGTCACCATGACCACTTTCCTCAATGGGAGTAATTCTCAAACAGTCTACGCCTTGATCGTTGTCTGGAAGAAAAGTAGTAGTTTCCCATGCACATCTGGAGGCATTCTATAATCTGTGGATTATCAGTGTGTTGATGAAACACAGAAATTGCATCGGGATTGAATACAACAGACACCATGCGCATTTTCCTCCGTGCGAGTAATGTCACTAACAGTCTACTGTTTGATCGTTCCCTGGAAGATCAGTTGTAGTTTCCGATGCACATCTGTTGTCATTCTGTAGTCTGTGGACTATCGGAGTGTTGTTGAAACACAGAAATTGCATCGGGATTGAATACAACAGTCACCATGCGCACTTTCCTACATAGGAGTAAAGTCTCAAACAATGTACGCTTTGATCGTTCCCTGGAAGACCAGTAGTAGTTTCCGATGCACATCTGGAAGCATTCTGTAATCAGTGGACTATCAGAGTGTTGTTGAAACACAGAAATTACATCAGGATTGAATACAACAGTAAACATGCGCACGTTCCTCCATGGGAGTAATGTCTCATACAGTCTACGGTTTGATCGTTCCCTGGAAGACCAGAAGTTGCTTACGATGCACATCTGGTGGCATTCTGCAGTCTGTGGAATATCAGAGTGTTGTGGAAACACAGAAATTACATCAGGATTGAATACAACAGTAACCATGCGCACGTTCCTCCATGGGAGTAATGTCTCAAACAGTCTACGCTTTGATCGTTCCCTGGAAGACCAGTAGTAGTTTCCGATGCACATCTGGAGGCATTCTGTAATCTGTGGACTATCCGAGTGTTGATGAAACACAGTAATTACATCGGGTTGAATACAACAGTCACCATGACCACTTTCCTCCATGGGAGTAATGTCTCAAACAGTCTATGCTTTGATCGTTCCCTCGAAGACCAGTAGTAGTTTCCGATGCACATCTGGAGGCATTCTGTAATCTGTGGACTATCAGAGTGTTGATGAAACACAGATATTGCATCGTGATTGAATACAACAGTCATAATGCGGACTGTCCTCCATGTGAGTAATGTCTCAAACAGTCTACGGCTTTTATTGTTCCCTGGAAGACCAGTAGTAGTTTCCGATGCACAGCTGAGTCATTCTGTAATCTGCGGACTATCAGAGTGTTGTTGAAACACAGAAATTGCATCGGGATTGAATACAACAGTAACTATGCGCACTTTCCTCCATGGGAGTAATGTCTCATACAGTCTACGGTTTGATCGTTCCCTGGAAGACCAGAAGTTGCTTACGATGCACATCTGGTGGCATTCTGCAGTCTGTGGACTATCAGAGTGTTGTGGAAACACAGAAATTACATCAGGATTGAATACATCAGTAACCATGCGCACGTTCCTCCATGGGAGTAATGTCTCAAACAGTCTACGCTTTGATCGTTCCCTGGAAGACCAGTAGTAGTTTCCGATGCACATCTGGAGGCATTCTGTAATCTGTGGACTATACGATTTTTGATGAAACACAGTAATTATATCGGGATTGAATACAACAGTCACCATGACCACTTTCCTCCATGGGAGTAATGTCTCAAACGGTCTATGTTTTGATCGTTCCCTCGAAGACCAGTAGTAGTTTCCCATGCACATCTGGAGGCATTCTGTAATCTGTGGACTATCAGAGTGTTGATGAAACACAGATATTGCATCGGGATTGAATACAACAGTCACCATTCGATCTTTCCTCCTTGGGAGTAATGTTTCAAACAGTCTACGCTTTGATCGTTCCCTGGAAGACCAGTAGTAGCTTCCGATGCACATCTGAATGCATTCTGTAATCTGTGGACCTTCAAAGTTTTGATGAAACACAGAAATTGCATCGGGATTTAAAATCAACAGTCACCATGACCACTTTCCTCAATGGGAGTAATTCTCAAACAGTCTACGCCTTGATCGTTGTCTGGAAGAAAAGTAGTAGTTTCCCATGCACATCTGGAGGCATTCTATAATCTGTGGATTATCAGTGTGTTGATGAAACACAGAAATTGCATCGGGATTGAATACAACAGACACCATGCGCATTTTCCTCCGTGCGAGTAATGTCACTAACAGTCTACTGTTTGATCGTTCCCTGGAAGATCAGTTGTAGTTTCCGATGCACATCTGTTGTCATTCTGTAGTCTGTGGACTATCGGAGTGTTGTTGAAACACAGAAATTGCATCGGGATTGAATACAACAGTCCCCATGCGCACTTTCCTCCATGGGAGTAATGTCTCTAACGGTTTACGCTTTGATCGTTCCATGGAAGACCAGTAGTAGTTTCCGATGATCATCTGGATTCAATCTGTAATCTGTGGACTATCTGAGTGTTGATGAAAATCAGAAATTGCATCGGGATTTAATACAACAGTCACCATGCGCACTTTCCTCCACGGGAGTAATGTCTCAAACAGTCTACGCTTCGATCGTTCCCTGAAAGACCAGTAGTAGTTTCCAAAGCACATCTGGTGGCATTCTGCAATCTGAACAATATCAGCGTGTAGATGAAACAAAGAAATTGCATCGGGATTGAATACAACAGTCACCATGCGCACTTTCCTCCATGGTAGTAATGTCTCAAATAGTCTACGCTTAGATCGTTCCCAGGAAGACCAGTAGTAGTTTCCGATGCACATCTGGAGGCATTCTGTAATCTGTGGAGTATCAGAGTGTCGATGAAACACAGAAATTGCATCGGGATTGATTACAAGAGTCACCATGCGCACCTTCCTAGAAGGGAGTAATGTCTCAAAGAGTTTACGTTTTGATCGTTCCCTGAAAGACCAGTAGTAGTTTCCGATGCACATCTGGTGGCATTCTGTAATCTGAACAACATCAGCGTGTAGATGAAACAAAGAAATTGCATCGGGATTGAATACAACAGTCACCATGCGCACTTTCCTCCATGGGAGTAATGTCTCAAATAGTCTACGCTTAGATCGTTCCCAGGAAGACCAGTAGTAGTTTCCGATGCACATCTGGAGGCATTCTGTAATCTGTGGACTATCAGAGTGTTGATGAAACACAGAAATTGCATCGGGATTGAATACAAAAGTCACCATGCGCACTCTCCTCCATGTTAGTAATGTCTAAAACAGTCTACGCTTTGATCGTTCCCTGGAAGACCAGTGGTAGTTTCCAATGCACGTCTGGAGGCATTCTGTAATCTGTCGACTATGAAAGTGTTGATGAAACACAGAAATTGCATCGGGATTGAATACAACAGTCACCATGTGCACTTTCCTCCGTGGGAGTAATGACGGATACAGTCCACCCTTTGATCGTTCCCTGGAAGACCAGTAGTAGTTTCCGATGCACATCTGGTGGCATTCTGTAATCTGTGGACTATCAGAGAGTTGATGAAACACAGAAATTACATCGGTATTGAATATAACAGTCACCATGTGCCATTACCTCCATGGGAGTAATCTCTCAAAAAAAGACAATCTACGCTTTGATCGTTCCCTGGAAGACCAGCAGTAGTTTCCGATGTGCATCTGGAGGCATTCTGTAATCTGTGGACTATCAGAGTGTTGATGAAAATCTGAAATTTCATCGGGATTGAATACAACAGTCACCATGCGCACATTCCTCCATGGGTGTAATGTCTGAAACAGTCTACGCTTTGATCGTTCCCTGGAAGACCAGTAGTAGTTTCCGATGCACAATTGGAGGCACTGTGTATTCTGTGGACCTTAGAAATGTTGATGAAACACAGTAATTGCATCGGGAGTGAATACAAAAGTCACCATCCGCACTTTCTTCCTGGGGAGTAATGTCTCTAACGGTCTACGCTTTGATCGTTCCATGGAAGACCAGTAGTAGTTTCAGATGCACGTCTGGTGGCATTCTGTAATCTGTGGACTATCAGAGTGTTGATGAAAGACAGAAATTGCGTCGGGATTGAATACAACAGTCACCATTCGCACTTTCCTCCACAGGAGTAATGTCTCATACAGTCTACGCTTTGATCGTTCCCTGGAAGACCAGTAGAAGTTTCCGATGCACATCAGGAGGCATTCTGCAATCTGTTTAGTATTAGAGTGTTGTTGAAACACAGAAGTTGCATCGAGATTGAATACAACAGTCACCATGCGCACTTTCCTCCACGGGTGTAATGTCTCAAACAGTCTACGCTTTGATCGTTACCTGGAAGACCAGTAGTAGTTTCCGATGCACATCTGGATTCATTCTGTAATCTGTGAACTATCAGAGTGTTGATGAAAATCGGAAATTGCATCGGGATTGAATACAACAGTCACCATACGCACTTTCCTCAATGGGAGTAATGTCTCTAACGGTTTACGCTTTGATCGTTCCATGGAAGACCAGTAGTAGTTTCCGATGATCATCTGGATTCAATGTGTAATCAGTGAACTATCTGGGTGTTGACGAAAATCAGAAATTGCATCGGGATTGAATAAAACATTCACCATGCGCACTTTCCTCCATGGGTGTAATGTCTGAAACAGTCTACGCTTTGATCGTTCCCTGGGAGACCAGTAGTAATTTCCGATACACAATTGGAGGCATTCTGTAATCTGTGTACCTTAGAAATGATTATGAAACACAGAAATTCCATCGGGAGTGAATACAACAGTCACAATCCGCACTTTCCTCCATGGGAGTAATGTCTGAAACAGTCTACGCTTTGATCGTTCCAAGGAAGACCAGTAGTAGTTTCCGATGCACATCTGTAGGCAATCTGTAATCTGTGGACTATGAGACTGTTGATGAAAATCAGAAATTGCATCGGGATTGAATACAACAGTCACCATGCGCACTTTCCTCCATGGGAGTAATGTGTCTAACGGTCTACGCTTTGATCGTTCCATGGAAGACCAGTAGTAGTTTCCGATGCAGATCTGGATTCAATCTGTAATCTGTGGACTATCTGAGTGTTGATGAAACACAGAAATTCCATCGGGATTGAATACAACAGTCACCATCCGCAATTTCCTCCATGGGTGTAATGTCTGAAACAGTCTACGCTTTGATCGTTCCCTGGAAGACCAGTAGTAGTTTCCGATGCACAATTGGAGGCATTCTGTAATCTATGGACCTTAGAAATGTTGATGAAACACAGAAATTGCAACGCTAGTGAATACAACAGTCACCATCCGCACTTTCCTCCATGGGAGTAATGTCTGAAACAGTCTACGCTTTGATCGTTCAAAGGAAGACCAGTAGTAGTTTACGATGCACAATTGGAGGCATTCTGTAATCTGTGGACCTTAGAAATGTTGATGAAACACAGAAATTGCATCGGGATTGAATGCAACAGTCACCATTCGCACTTTCCTCCATGGTAGTAATGTCTCTAACGGTCTACGCTTTGATCGTTCCATGGAAGACCAGTAGTAGTTTCAGATGCACGTCTGGTGGCATTCTGTAATCTGTGGACTATCAGAGTGTTGATGAAACACAGAAATTGCATCGGGAGTGAATATAAAAGTCACCATGCGCACTTTCCTCCACGGGAGTAATGTCTCAAACAGTCTACGCTTCGATCGTTCCCTGGAAGACCAGTAGTCGTTTCCAAAGCACATCTGGTGGCATTCTGTAATCTGAACAATATCAGCGTGTAGATGAAACAAAGAAATTGCATCGGGATTGAATACAACAGTCACCATGCGCTCTTTCCTCCATGGGAGTAATGTCTCAGATAGTCTACGCTTGGATCGTTCCCAGGAAGACCAGTAGTAGTTTCCGATGCACATCTGGAGGCATTCTGTATCTGTGGACTATCAAAGTGTTGATGAAACGCAGAAATTGCATCGGGATTGAATACAACAGTCACCATAACCACTTTCCTCAATGAGAGTAATTCTCACACATACTACGCCTTGATCGTTGCCTGGAAGAAAAGTAGTAGTTTCCGATGCACATCTGGAGGCATTCTGTAATCTGTGGACTATCTGAGTGTTGATGAAACACAGAATTTGCATCGGGATTGAATACAACAGTCACCATGCGCACTTTCCCCCATGGGAGTAATGTCTCAAACATTTTACGCTTTGATCGTTCCCTGGAAGACCAGTAGTAGTTTCCGATGCCCATCTGGAGGCATTCTGTATCTGTGGACTATCAAAGTGTTGATGAAACACAGAAATAGCATTGGGATTGAATACAACAGTCACCATGCGCACTTTCCTCCACTGGAGTAATGGCTCAAACAGTCTACGCTTTGATCGTTCCCTGGAAGACCAGTATGAGTTTCCGATGCACATCTGGAGCCATTCTGTAATCTGTGGACTATCAGAGGATTGTTTAAACACAGAAATTGCATCGGGATTGAATACAAAAGTCACCATGCGCACTTTCCTCCACGGGAGTAATGTCTCAAACAGTCTATGCTTTGATCGTTCCCTCGAAGACCAGTAGTAGTTTCCGATGCACATCTGGAGGCATTCTGTAATCTGTGGACCTTCAAAGTGTTGATGAAACACAGAAATTGCATCGTGATTGAATACAACAGTCACCATGCGCTCTTTCCTCCATGGGAGTAAGGTCTCTAACAGTCTACGCTTGGACGTTCCCAGGAAGACCAGTAGTAGGTTCCGATGCACATCTGGAGGCATTCTGTAATCTCTGGAGTATCAGAGTGTTGATGAAACACAGAAACTGCATCGGGATTGAATACAACATTCACCATGCTCACCTTCCTCCATGGGAGTAATGTCTCAAAGAGTTTACGCTTTGATCGTTCCCTGGAAGACTAGTAGTAGTTTCCGATGCACATCTGCAGGCATTCAGTTATCTGTGGACTATCAGTGTGTTGATGAAACACAGAAATTGCATTGGGATTGAATACAACAGTCACCATGCGCACTTTCATCCATATGAGTAATGTCTCTAAGAGTCTACGCTTTGATCGTTCCCTGGAAGACGAGTAGTAGTTTCCGATGCACATCTGGACGCATTCTGTAACTGTGGACTATCAAAGTGTTGATGAAACACAGAAATAGCATCGGGATTGAATACAACAGTCACCATGCGCACTTTCCTCCACGGGAGTAATGGCTCAAACAGTCTACGCTTTGATCGTTCCCTGGAAGACGAGTAGTAGTTTCCGATGCACATCTGGAGGCATTCTGTACTCTGTGGACTATCAGAGTGTTGTTGAAACACAGAAATTGCATCGGGATTGAATACAACGGTCACCATGCGCACTCTCATCCATGGGAGTAATGTCTCAAACAGTCTACGCTTTCATCGTTCCCTGGAAGACCAGTAGTAGTTTCCGATGCACATCTGGAGGCATTCTAAAATCTGTGGACTAACTGAGTGTTGATGAAACACAGATATTGCATCGGGATTGAATACAACAGTCACCATGCACACTTTCCCCCATGGGAGTAATGTCTCAAACATTCTACGCTTTGATCGTTCCCTGGAAGACGAGTAGTAGTTTCCGATGCACATCTGGACGCATTCTGTAACTGTGGACTATCAAAGTGTTGATGAAACACAGAAATAGCATCGGGATTGAATACAACAGTCACCATGCGCACTTTCCTCCATGGGAGTAGTGTCTCTAAAGGTCTACGATTTGATCGTTCCTTGGAAGACCAGTAGTAGTTTCAGATGCAGATCTGGACTCAATCTGTAATCTGTGGACTATCAGAGTGTGGATGAAACACAGAAATTGCATCGGGATTGAATACAACAGTCACCATCCGCACTTTCCTCCATGGGTGTAATGTCCGAAACAGTCTACGCTTTGATCGTTCCCTGGAAGACCAGTAGTAGTTTCCGATGCGCAATTGGAGGAATTCTGTAATCTGTGGACCTTAGAAATATTGATGAAACACAGAAATTGCAACGGTAGTGTATACAACAGTCACCATCCGCACTTTCCTCCATGGGAGTAATGTCTGAAACAGTCTACGCTTTGATCGTTCCAAGGAAGACCAGTAGTAGTTTCCGATGCACAATTGGAGGCATTCTGTAATCTGTGGACCTTAGAAATGTGGTTGAAACACAGAAATTGCATTGGGATTGAATACAACAGTCACCATGCGCACTTTCCTCCATGGGAGTAATGTCTCTAACGGTCTACGCTTTGATCGTTCCATGGAGGACCAATAGTAGTTTCAGATGCACGTCTGGTGGCATTCTGTAATCTGTGGACTATCAGAGTGTTGATGAAACACAGAAATTGCATCGGGATTGAATACAACAGTCACCATGCGCACTGTCCTCCACGGGAGTAATATCTCAAACAGTCTACGCATTGATCGTTCCTTGGAGGAACAGTAGTAGTTTCCGATGCACATCTGGTGGCATTCTGTAATCTGTGGACTATCAGAGTGTTGATGAAACACAGAAATTGCATCGGAATTGAATACAACAGTCACCATGCGCACCTTCCTCCAAATGAGTTATGTCCCAAAGAGTTTACGTTTTGATCGTTCCCTGGAAGACCAGTAGTAGTTTCGGATGCACATCTGGAGGCATTCTGTAATCTGTGGACTATCAGAGTGTTGATGAAACACAGAAATTGCATCGGGATTGAATACAACAGTCACCATGCGCACTCTCATCCATGTTAGTAATGTCTCAAAAAGTCTACGCTTTGATCGTTACCTCGAAGACCAGTAGTAGTTTCCGATGCACATCTGGAGGCATTCTGTAATCTGTGGACTATGAGAGGGTTGATGAACACTGAAATTGCATCGGGATTGAATACAACAGTCACCATGCGCACCTTCCTCCATGGGAGTAATGTCTCAAACAGTCTACGCTTTGATCGCTCCCTCGAAGACCAGTAGTAGTTTCCGATGCACATCTGGAGGAATTCTGTAATCTGTGGACTATCAGAGTATTGATGAATCACAGAAATTGCATCGGGATTGAATACAACAGTCACCATGCGCACTTTCCTGAATGGGAGTAATGTCTCAAACAGTCTACGCTTTAATCGTTCCCTGGAAGACCAGTAGTAGTTTCCGATGCACATCTGGAGGCATTCTGTAATGTGTTTACTATCAGAGTGTTTTTGAAACACGGAAATTGCATCGGGATTGAATACAACAGTCACCATGCGGACTTTCCTTCATGGGAGTAATGTCTCAAACAGTCTACGGTTTGATCGTTCCCTGGAAGACCAGTAGTAGTTTTCGATGCACATCAATTGGCATTCTGTAGTCTGTGGACTATCAGAGTGTTGTTGAAACACAGAAATTGCATCAGGATTAAATATAACAGTAACCATGCGCACTTTCCTCCATGGGAGTAATGTCTCTAACAGTCTACGCTTTTTATCGTCCCCTGGAAGACCAGTAGTAGTTTCCGATGCACAACTTGAGTCATTCTGTAATCTGTGAACTATCAGAGTTTTGTTGAAACACAGAAATTGCATCGGGATTGAATACAACAGTAACCACGAGCACTTTCCTCCATGGGAGTAATGTCTTAAACAGTCTACGGTTTGATCGTTCCCTGGAAGACCAGTAGTTGTTTCCGATGCACAGCTGGTGGCATTCTGTAGTCTGTGGACTATCAGAGTGTTGTTGAAACACAGAAATTGCATCAGGATTAAATACAACAGTCACCATGCGCACTTTCCTCCATGGGAGTAATGTCTCAAGCAGTCTACGGTTTGATCGATCCCTGGAAGAACCGTAGTAGTTTCCGATGCACATCTGGAGGCATTCTGTAATCTGTGGACGATCAGAGTGTTGATGAAACACAGAAATAGCATCGGGATTGAATACAACAGTCACCATGCGCACTTTCCTCCACGGGAGTAATGACTCAAACAGTCTACGCTTTGATCGTTCCCACGAAGACCAGTATGAGTTTCCGATGCACACCAGGAGCCATTCTGTAATCTGTGGACTATCAGAGGGTTGATTAAACACAGAAATTGCATCGGGATTGAATACAAAAGTCACCATGCGCAATTTCCTCCACGGGAGTAATATCTCAAACAGTCTATGCTTTGATCGTTCCCTCGAAGACCAGTAGTAGTTTCCGATGCACATCTGGTGGCATTCTGTAGTCTGTGGACTATCAGAGTGTTGATGAAACACAGTAATTTCATCGGGATGAATACAACAGTCACCATGCGCACTTTCCTAAGTGGGAGTAATGTCTCAAACAATCTACGGTTTGATCGTTCCCTGGAAGACCAGTAGTAGTTTCCGATGCACATCTGGAGGCATTCTGTAATCTGTGGACTATCAGAGTGTTGATGAAACACAGAAATTGCATCGGGATTGAATACAACAGTCACCATGCGCACTCTCCTCCCTGTTAGTAATGTCTCAAACAGTCTACGCTTTGATCGTTCCCTGGAAGACCAGTGGTAGTTTCCGATGCACATCTGGAGGAATTCTGTAATCTGTGGACCTTCAAAGTGTTGATGAAACACAGAAATTGCATCGGGATTGAATACAACAGTCACCATGACCACTTTCCTCAATGGGAGTAATTCTCAAACAGTCTACGCCTTGATCGTTGTCTGTAAGAAAAGTAGTAGTTTCCGATGCACATCTGGAGGCACTCTGTAATCTGTGGACTATCTGAGTGTTGATGAAAAACAGAAATTGCAACGGGATTGAATACAACAGTCACCATGCGCACTTTCCCCCATGGGAGTAATGTCTCAAACATTCTACGCTTTGATCGTTCCCTGTTAGACCAGTAGTAGTTTCCGATGCACATCTGGAGGCATTCTGTAATCTGTGGACCTTCAAAGTGTTGATGAAACACAGAAATTGCATCGTGATTGAATACAACAGTCACCATGCGCTCTTTCCTCCATGGGAGTAATGTCTCTAACAGTCTACGCTTGGACGTTCCCAGGAAGACCAGTAGTAGGTTCCGATGCACATCTGGAGGCATTCTGTAATCTGTGGAGTATCAGAGTGTTGATGAAACACAGAAACTGCATCGGGATTGAATACAACATTCACCATGCGCACATACCTCCATGGGAGTAATGTCTTAAAGAGTTTACGCTTTGATCGTTCCCTGGAAGACCAGTAGTAGTTTCCGATGCACATCTGCAGGCATTCTGTTATCTGTGGACTATCAGTGTGTTGATGAAACACAGAAATTGCATTGGGATTGAATACAACAGTCACCATGCGCACTTTTATCCATATGAGTAATGTCTCTAAGAGTCTACGTTTTGATCGTTCCCTGGAAGACCAGTAGTAGTTTCCGATGCACATCTGGAGATATTCTGTAATCTGTGGACTAGCAGAGTGTTGTTGAAACACAGAAATTGCAAATGGATTGAATACATCGGTCACTATGCGCACTCTCCTCCATGGGAGTAATGTTCAAACAGTCTACGCTTTCATCGTTCCCTGGAAGACCAGTAGTAGTTTCCGATGCACATCTGGAGGCATTCTAAAATCTGTGGACTAACTGAGTGTTGATGAAACACAGAAATTGCATCGGGATAGAATACAAAAGTCACCATGCTCACTTTCCCCCATGGGAGTAATGTCTCAAACATTCTACGCTTTGATCGTTCCCTGGAAGACGAGTAGTAGTTTCCGATGCACATCTGGAGGCATTCTGTATCTGTGGACTATCAAAGTGTTGATGAAACACAGAAATAGCATCGGGATTGAATACAACAGTCACCATACGCACTTTCCTCCACGGGAGTAATGGCTCAAACAGTCTACGCTTTGATCGTTCCCTGGAAGACCACTAGTAATTTCCGATGTGCATCTGGAGGCATTCTGTAATCTGTGGACTATCAGAGTGTTGATGAAAATCAGAAATTGCATCGGGATTGAATACAACAGTCACCATGCGCACTTTCCTCCATGGGAGTAATGTCTCTAACGGTCTACCCTTTGATCGTTCCATGGAAGACCAGTAGTAGTTTCAGATGCAGATCTGGATTCAATCTGTAATCTGTGGACTATCGGAGTGTTGATGAAACACAGAAATTGCATCGGGATTGAATACAACAGTCACCATCCGCACTTTACTCCATGGGTGTAATGTCTGAAACAGTCTACGCTTTGATCGTTCCCTGGAAGACCAGTAGTAGTTTCCGATGCACATCTGGAGGCATTCTGTAATCTGTGGACTATCAGAGTGTTGATGAAACACAGAAATTGCATCGGGATTGAATACAACAGTCACCATGCGCACTCTCCTCCCTGTTAGTAATGTCTCAAACAGTCTACGCTTTGATCGTTCCCTGGAAGACCAGTGGTAGTTTCCGATGCACATCTGGAGGAATTCTGTAATCTGTGGACCTTCAAAGTGTTGATGAAACACAGAAATTGCATCGGGATTGAATACAACAGTCACCATGACCACTTTCCTAAATGGGAGTAATTCTCAAACAGTCTACGCCTTGATCGTTGTCTGTAAGAAAAGTAGTAGTTTCCGATGCACATCTGGAGGCACTCTGTAATCTGTGGACTATCTGAGTGTTGATGAAAAACAGAAATTGCAACGGGATTGAATACAACAGTCACCATGCGCACTTTCCCCCATGGGAGTAATGTCTCAAACATTCTACGCTTTGATCGTTCCCTGTTAGACCAGTAGTAGTTTCCGATGCACATCTGGAGGCATTCTGTAATCTGTGGACCTTCAAAGTGTTGATGAAACACAGAAATTGCATCGTGATTGAATACAACAGTCACCATGCGCTCTTTCCTCCATGGGAGTAATGTCTCTAACAGTCTACGCTTGGACGTTCCCAGGAAGACCAGTAGTAGGTTCCGATGCACATCTGGAGGCATTCTGTAATCTGTGGAGTATCAGAGTGTTGATGAAACACAGAAACTGCATCGGGATTGAATACAACATTCACCATGCGCACATACCTCCATGGGAGTAATGTCTTAAAGAGTTTACGCTTTGATCGTTCCCTGGAAGACCAGTAGTAGTTTCCGATGCACATCTGCAGGCATTCTGTTATCTGTGGACTATCAGTGTGTTGATGAAACACAGAAATTGCATTGGGATTGAATACAACAGTCACCATGCGCACTTTTATCCATATGAGTAATGTCTCTAAGAGTCTACGTTTTGATCGTTCCCTGGAAGACCAGTAGTAGTTTCCGATGCACATCTGGAGATATTCTGTAATCTGTGGACTAGCAGAGTGTTGTTGAAACACAGAAATTGCAAATGGATTGAATACATCGGTCACTATGCGCACTCTCCTCCATGGGAGTAATGTTTCAAACAGTCTACGCTTTCATCGTTCCCTGGAAGACCAGTAGTAGTTTCCGATGCACATCTGGAGGCATTCTAAAATCTGTGGACTAACTGAGTGTTGATGAAACACAGAAATTGCATCGGGATAGAATACAAAAGTCACCATGCTCACTTTCCCCCATGGGAGTAATGTCTCAAACATTATACGCTTTGATCGTTCCCTGGAAGACGAGTAGTAGTTTCCGATGCACATCTGGAGGCATTCTGTATCTGTGGACTATCAAAGTGTTGATGAAACACAGAAATAGCATCGGGATTGAATACAACAGTCACCATACGCACTTTCCTCCACGGGAGTAATGGCTCAAACAGTCTACGCTTTGATCGTTCCCTGGAAGACCACTAGTAGTTTCCGATGTGCATCTGGAGGCATTCTGTAATCTGTGGACTATCAGAGTGTTGATGAAAATCAGAAATTGCATCGGGATTGAATACAACAGTCACCATGCGCACTTTCCTCCATGGGAGTAATGTCTCTAACGGTCTACGCTTTGAACGTTCCATGGAGGACCAATAGTAGTTTCAGATGCACGTCTGGTGGCATTCTGTAATCTGTGGACTATCAGAGTGTTGATGAAACACAGAAATTGCATCGGGATTGAATACAACAGTCACCATGCGCACTGTCCTCCACGGGAGTAATATCTCAAACAGTCTACGCATTGATCGTTCCTTGGAGGAACAGTAGTAGTTTCCGATGCACATCTGGTGGCATTCTGTAATCTGTGGACTATCAGAGTGTTGATGAAACACAGAAATTGCATCGGAATTGAATACAACAGTCACCATGCGCACCTTCCTCCAAATGAGTTATGTCCCAAAGAGTTTACGTTTTGATCGTTCCCTGGAAGACCAGTAGTAGTTTCGGATGCACATCTGGAGGCATTCTGTAATCTGTGGACTATCAGAGTGTTGATGAAACACAGAAATTGCATCGGGATTGAATACAACAGTCACCATGCGCACTCTCATCCATGTTAGTAATGTCTCAAAAAGTCTACGCTTTGATCGTTACCTCGAAGACCAGTAGTAGTTTCCGATGCACATCTGGAGGCATTCTGTAATCTGTGGACTATGAGAGGGTTGATGAACACTGAAATTGCATCGGGATTGAATACAACAGTCACCATGCGCACCTTCCTCCATGGGAGTAATGTCTCAAACAGTCTACGCTTTGATCGCTCCCTCGAAGACCAGTAGTAGTTTCCGATGCACATCTGGAGGAATTCTGTAATCTGTGGACTATCAGAGTATTGATGAATCACAGAAATTGCATCGGGATTGAATACAACAGTCACCATGCGCACTTTCCTGAATGGGAGTAATGTCTCAAACAGTCTACGCTTTAATCGTTCCCTGGAAGACCAGTAGTAGTTTCCGATGCACATCTGGAGGCATTCTGTAATGTGTTTACTATCAGAGTGTTTTTGAAACACGGAAATTGCATCGGGATTGAATACAACAGTCACCATGCGGACTTTCCTTCATGGGAGTAATGTCTCAAACAGTCTACGGTTTGATCGTTCCCTGGAAGACCAGTAGTAGTTTTCGATGCACATCAATTGGCATTCTGTAGTCTGTGGACTATCAGAGTGTTGTTGAAACACAGAAATTGCATCAGGATTAAATATAACAGTAACCATGCGCACTTTCCTCCATGGGAGTAATGTCTCTAACAGTCTACGCTTTTTATCGTCCCCTGGAAGACCAGTAGTAGTTTCCGATGCACAACTTGAGTCATTCTGTAATCTGTGAACTATCAGAGTTTTGTTGAAACACAGAAATTGCATCGGGATTGAATACAACAGTAACCACGAGCACTTTCCTCCATGGGAGTAATGTCTTAAACAGTCTACGGTTTGATCGTTCCCTGGAAGACCAGTAGTTGTTTCCGATGCACAGCTGGTGGCATTCTGTAGTCTGTGGACTATCAGAGTGTTGTTGAAACACAGAAATTGCATCAGGATTAAATACAACAGTCACCATGCGCACTTTCCTCCATGGGAGTAATGTCTCAAGCAGTCTACGGTTTGATCGATCCCTGGAAGAACCGTAGTAGTTTCCGATGCACATCTGGAGGCATTCTGTAATCTGTGGACGATCAGAGTGTTGATGAAACACAGAAATAGCATCGGGATTGAATACAACAGTCACCATGCGCACTTTCCTCCACGGGAGTAATGACTCAAACAGTCTACGCTTTGATCGTTCCCACGAAGACCAGTATGAGTTTCCGATGCACACCAGGAGCCATTCTGTAATCTGTGGACTATCAGAGGGTTGATTAAACACAGAAATTGCATCGGGATTGAATACAAAAGTCACCATGCGCAATTTCCTCCACGGGAGTAATATCTCAAACAGTCTATGCTTTGATCGTTCCCTCGAAGACCAGTAGTAGTTTCCGATGCACATCTGGTGGCATTCTGTAGTCTGTGGACTATCAGAGTGTTGATGAAACACAGTAATTTCATCGGGATGAATACAACAGTCACCATGCGCACTTTCCTAAGTGGGAGTAATGTCTCAAACAATCTACGGTTTGATCGTTCCCTGGAAGACCAGTAGTAGTTTCCGATGCACATCTGGAGGCATTCTGTAATCTGTGGACTATCAGAGTGTTGATGAAACACAGAAATTGCATCGGGATTGAATACAACAGTCACCATGCGCACTCTCCTCCCTGTTAGTAATGTCTCAAACAGTCTACGCTTTGATCGTTCCCTGGAAGACCAGTGGTAGTTTCCGATGCACATCTGGAGGAATTCTGTAATCTGTGGACCTTCAAAGTGTTGATGAAACACAGAAATTGCATCGGGATTGAATACAACAGTCACCATGACCACTTTCCTCAATGGGAGTAATTCTCAAACAGTCTACGCCTTGATCGTTGTCTGTAAGAAAAGTAGTAGTTTCCGATGCACATCTGGAGGCACTCTGTAATCTGTGGACTATCTGAGTGTTGATGAAAAACAGTAATTGCAACGGGATTGAATACAACAGTCACCATGCGCACTTTCCCCCATGGGAGTAATGTCTCAAACATTCTACGCTTTGATCGTTCCCTGTTAGACCAGTAGTAGTTTCCGATGCACATCTGGAGGCATTCTGTAATCTGTGGACCTTCAAAGTGTTGATGAAACACAGAAATTGCATCGTGATTGAATACAACAGTCACCATGCGCTCTTTCCTCCATGGGAGTAATGTCTCTAACAGTCTACGCTTGGACGTTCCCAGGAAGACCAGTAGTAGGTTCCGATGCACATCTGGAGGCATTCTGTAATCTGTGGAGTATCAGAGTGTTGATGAAACACAGAAACTGCATCGGGATTGAATACAACAGTCACCATGCGCACTCTCCTCCCTGTTAGTAATGTCTCAAACAGTCTACGCTTTGATCGTTCCCTGGAAGACCAGTGGTAGTTTCCGATGCACATCTGGAGGAATTCTGTAATCTGTGGACCTTCAAAGTGTTGATGAAACACAGAAATTGCATCGGGATTGAATACAACAGTCACCATGACCACTTTCCTCAATGGGAGTAATTCTCAAACAGTCTACGCCTTGATCGTTGTCTGTAAGAAAAGTAGTAGTTTCCGATGCACATCTGGAGGCACTCTGTAATCTGTGGACTATCTGAGTGTTGATGAAAAACAGAAATTGCAACGGGATTGAATACAACAGTCACCATGCGCACTTTCCCCCATGGGAGTAATGTCTCAAACATTCTACGCTTTGATCGTTCCCTGTTAGACCAGTAGTAGTTTCCGATGCACATCTGGAGGCATTCTGTAATCTGTGGACCTTCAAAGTGTTGATGAAACACAGAAATTGCATCGTGATTGAATACAACAGTCACCATGCGCTCTTTCCTCCATGGGAGTAATGTCTCTAACATTCTACGCTTGGACGTTCCCAGGAAGACCAGTAGTAGGTTCCGATGCACATCTGGAGGCATTCTGTTATCTGTGGACTATCAGTGTGTTGATGAAACACAGAAATTGCATTGGGATTGAATACAACAGTCACCATGCGCACTTTTATCCATATGAGTAATGTCTCTAAGAGTCTACGTTTTGATCGTTCCCTGGAAGACCAGTAGTAGTTTCCGATGCACATCTGGAGATATTCTGTAATCTGTGGACTAGCAGAGTGTTGTTGAAACACAGAAATTGCAAATGGATTGAATACATCGGTCACTATGCGCACTCTCCTCCATGGGAGTAATGTTTCAAACAGTCTACGCTTTCATCGTTCCCTGGAAGACCAGTAGTAGTTTCCGATGCACATCTGGAGGCATTCTAAAATCTGTGGACTAACTGAGTGTTGATGAAACACAGAAATTGCATCGGGATAGAATACAAAAGTCACCATGCTCACTTTCCCCCATGGGAGTAATGTCTCAAACATTCTACGCTTTGATCGTTCCCTGGAAGACGAGTAGTAGTTTCCGATGCACATCTGGAGGCATTCTGTATCTGTGGACTATCAAAGTGTTGATGAAACACAGAAATAGCATCGGGATTGAATACAACAGTCACCATACGCACTTTCCTCCACGGGAGTAATGGCTCAAACAGTCTACGCTTTGATCGTTCCCTGGAAGACCACTAGTAGTTTCCGATGTGCATCTGGAGGCATTCTGTAATCTGTGGACTATCAGAGTGTTGATGAAAATCAGAAATTGCATCGGGATTGAATACAACAGTCACCATGCGCACTTTCCTCCATGGGAGTAATGTCTCTAACGGTCTACCCTTTGATCGTTCCATGGAAGACCAGTAGTAGTTTCAGATGCAGATCTGGATTCAATCTGTAATCTGTGGACTATCGGAGTGTTGATGAAACACAGAAATTGCATCGGGATTGAATACAACAGTCACCATCCGCACTTTACTCCATGGGTGTAATGTCTGAAACAGTCTACGCTTTGATCGTTCCCTGGAAGACCAGTAGTAGTTTCCGATGCACAATTGGAGGCATTCTGTAACCTGTGGACCTTAGAAATGTTGATGAAACACAGAAATTACAACGGTAGTGAATACAACAGTCACCATCGGCACTTTCCTCCATGGGAGTAATGTCTGAAACAGTCTAAGCTTTGATCGTTCCGAGGAAGACCAGTAGTAGTTTCCGATGTACTATTGGAGGCATTTTGTAATCTGTGGACCTTAGAAATGTTGATGAAACACAGAAATTGCATCGGGATTGAGTACAACAGTCACCATGCGCACTGTCCTCCACGGGAGTAATGTCTCAAACAGTCTACGCTTTGATCGTTCCCTGGAAGAACAGTAGTGGTTTCCAAAGCACATCTGGTGGCATTCTGTAATCTGAACAATATCAGCGTGTAGATGAAACAAAGAAATTGCATCGGGATTGAATACAACAGTCACCATGCGCTCTTTCCTATATGGGAGTAATGTCTCATATAGTCTACGCTTAGATCGTTCCGGGGAAGACCAGTAGTAGTTTCCGATGCACATCTGGAGGCATTCTGTAATCTGTGGAGTATCAGAGTGTTGATGAAACACAGAAATTGCATCGGGTTTGATTACAACAGTCACCATGCGCACCTTCCTCCAAGGGAGTAATGTCTCAAAGAGTTTACGTTTTGATCGTTCCCTGGAAGACCAGTAGTAGTTTCCGATGCACATCTGTAGGCATTCTGTAATCTGTGGACTATCAGAGTGTTGATGAAACACAGAAATTGCATCGGGATTGAATACAACAGTCACCATGCCCACTCTCCTCCATGTTAGTAATGTCTCAAACAGTCTACGCTTTGATCGTTCCCTGGAAGACCAGTGATAGTTTCCAATGCACATCTGGAGGCATTCTGTAATCTGTGGACCTTCAAAGTGTTGATGAAACACAGAAATTGCATCGTGATTGACTACAACAGTCACCATGCGTACTTTCCTCCACGGGAGTAATGTCTCAAACAGTCTACGCTTTGATCGTTCCCTGGAAGACCAATATGAGTTTCGGATGCACATCTGGAGCCATTCTGTAATCTGTGGAATATCAGAGGGTTGATTAAACACAGAAATTGCATCGGGATTGAATACAAAAGTCACCATGCGCACTTTCGTCCACGGGAGTAATGTCTCAAACAGTCTATGCTTTGATCGTTCCCTCGAAGACCAGTAGTAGCTTCCGATGCACATCTGGAGGCATTCTGTAATCTGTGGACCTTCAAAGTGTTGATGAAACACAGAAATTGCATCGTGATTGAATACAACAGTCACCATGCGCACTTTCCTCAATGGGAGTAATGTCTCAATCAGTCTATTCTTTGATCGTTCCCACGAAGACCAGTAGTAGTTTCCGATGCACATCTGGAGGCAATCTGTAATCTGTGGACTATCAGAGTGTTGATGAAACACAGAAATTGCATCAGGATTGAATACAACAGTCACCATTCGCACTTTCCTATATGGGATTAATGTCTCAAGCCGTCTACGCTTTGATCGTTCCCTGGAAGACCAGTAGTAGTTTCCGACGCACATCTGGAGGCATTCTGTAATCTGTTTACTATCAGAGTGTTGTTGAAACACAGAAATTGCCTCGGGCTTGAATACAACAGTCACCATACGGACTTTCCTCCATGGGAGTAATGTCTCAAACAGTCTACGCTTTGATCGTTACCTATATGACCAGTAGTAGTTTACGATGCACATCTGGAGGCATTCTGTAATCTGTGGACTATCAGAGTGTAGATGAATCACAGAAATTGATTCGGGATTGAATACAACGGTCACCATGTTCACTTTCCTTCATGGGAGTAATGTCTCTATCAGTCTACGCTTTGATCGTTCGATGGAAGACCAGTTGCAGTTTCCGATGCACATCTGGAAGCATTCTGTAATCTGTGGACTATCAGAGTGTTGATGAAACACAGAAATTGCATCGGGATAGAATACAACTGTCACCATATGCACTTTCCTCCATGTTAGTAATGTCTCAAACAGTTTACGCTTTGATCTCTCCCTGGAAGACCAGTAGTAGTTTCTGACGCAAATCTGGAGGCATTCTGTAATCTGTGGACTATCAGAGTGTTGGTGAACACTGAAATTTCATCTGGATTGAATACAACAGTCACCATGCGCACTTTCCTCCATGGGAGTAATGTCTCAAACAGTCTACGATTTGATAGCTCCCTGGAAGACCAGTAGTAGTTTCCGATGCACATCTGGAGGCATTCTGTCATCTGTGGACTATCAGAGTGTTGATGAAACACAGAAATTGCATCGGGATTGAATACAACAGTAACCATGCCACTTTCCTCCATGGGAGTAATGTCTCAAACAGTCTACGCTTTGATCGTTCCCTGGAAGAACAGTAGTAGTTTCCGATGCACAACTGGAGGCATTCTGTAATCTGTGGTCTATACAGGTGTTGATGAAACACAGAAATTGCATCGGCATTGAATACAACAGTCACCATGCGAACTTTCCTCCATGGGAGTAATGTCACAAACAGTCTATGCTTTGATCGTTCCCTCGAAGACCAGTAGGAGTTTCCGATGCACATCTGGAGGCATTCTGTAATCTGTGGACCTTCAAAGTGTTGATGAAACACAGAAATTGCATCGTGATTGAATACAACAGTCACCATGCACACTTTCCTCCATGGGAGTAATGTCTCTAACAGTCTACGCTTGGATGTTCCCAGGAAGACCAGTAGTAGGTTCCGATGCACATCTGGAGGCATTCTGTAATCTGTGGAGTATCAGAGTGTTGATGAAACACAGAAACTGCATCGGGATTGAATACAACATTCACCATCCGCACTTTCCTCCATGGGTGTAATGTCTAAAACAGTCTACGCTTTGATCGTTCCCTGGAAGACCAGTAGTAGTTTCCGATGCACAATTGGAGGCATTTTGTAATCTGTGGACCTTAGAAATGTTGATGAAACACAGAAATTGCATCGGGATTGAATACAACAGTCACCATGCGCACTTTCCTCCATGGGAGTAATGTCTCTAACGGTCTACGCTTTGATCGTTCCATGGAAGACCAGTAGTAGTTTCAGATGCACGTCTGGTTGCATTCTGTAATCTGTGTACTATCAGAGTGTTGATGAAACACAGAAATTGCATCGGGATTGAATACAACAGTCACCATGCGCACTGTCCTCCATGGGAGTAATGTCTCAAACAGTCTACGCTTTGATCGTTCCCTGGAAGAACAGTAGTAGTTTCCAAAGCACATCTGGTGGCATTCTGTAATCTGAACAATATCAGCGTGTAGATGAAACAAAGAAATTGCATCGGGATTGAATACAACAGTCACCATGCGCTTTTTCCTCCATGGGAGTAATGTCTCAGATAGTCTACGCTTATATCGTTCCGGGGAAGACCAGTAGTAGTTTCCGATGCACATCTGTAGGCATTCTGTAATCTGTGGACTATCAGAGTGTTGATGAAACACAGAGATTGCATCGGGATTGAATACAAGAGTCACCATGCCCACTCTCCTCCATGTTAGTAATGTCTCAAACAGTCTACGCTTTGATCGTTCCCTGGAAGACCAGTTGTAGTTTCCAATGCACATCTGGAGGCATTCTGTAATCTGTGGACTATCAAAGTGTTGATGAAACACAGAAATTGCATCGGGATTGAATACAACAGTCACCATGTGCACTTTCCTCCGTGGGAGTGATGACTGAAACAGTCCACCCTTTGATCTTTCCCTGGAAGACCAGTAGTAGTTTCCGATGAACATGTGGTGGCATTCTGTAATCTGTAGACTATCACAGTGTTGATGAAACACAGAAATTGCATTGTGATTGAATAAAACAGTCACCATGCGCAATTTCCTCCGCGGGAGGTATGATTCAAACAGTCTACGCTTTGATCGTTACCTCGAAGACCAGTAGTAGTTTCCGATGCACATCTGGTGGCATTCTGTAATCTGTTGACTATCAGAGTGTTGATGAAACACAAAAATTGCATCGGGATTGAATACAACAGTCACCATCCGCACTTTCCTCCACGGGAGTAATGTCTCAAACAGTCTACGCTTTGATCGTTCCCTGGAGGCCCTGTAGTAGTTTCCGATGCACATCTGGTGGCATTCCCTAGTCTGAAGACTATCAGAGTGTTGATGAAACACAGATATTTCATCGGGATGAATACAACAGTCACCATGCGTAATTTCCTAAACGGCAGTAATGTCTCAAACAGTGTGCGGTTTGATCGTTCCCTGGAAGACCAGTAGTAGTTTCCTATGCACATCTGGAGGCATTCTGTAATCTGTGGACCATCAGAGTGTTGATGAAACACAGAGATTGCATCGGGATTGAATACTGCAGTCACCATGCGCACTCTCCTCCATGGGAGTAGTGTCTCATACTGTCTACGCTTTGATCGTTCTCTGGAAGACCAGTAGTAGTTTCCGATGCACATCTGGTGGCATTCCTCAAATTGTGGACTATCAGAGTGTTGATGAAACACAGAGATTGCATCGGGATGGAATACAGCAGTCACCATGCGCACTATCCTCCACCGGACTAAAGACTCAAACAGTCTACGCTTTGATCGTTCCCTGGAAAACCAGTAGTAGTTTCCGATGCACATCTGGAGGCATTCCTTAATCTGTGGACTATCAGAGTGTTGATGAAACACAGAAATTGCATCGGGATTGATTTCAACAGTCACCATGCGCACTTTCCTCCACGGGAGTAATGTCACAAACAGTCTACGCTTTGATCGTTCCCTGTAAGACCAATATGAGTTTCGGATGCACATCTGGAGCCATTCTGTAATCTGTGGAATATCAGAGGGTTGATTAAACACAGAAATTGCATCGGGATTGAATACAAAAGTCACCATGCGCACTTTCGTCCACGGGAGTAATGTCTCAAACAGTCTATGCTTTGATCGTTCCCTCGAAGACCAGTAGTAGCTTCCGATGAACATCTGGAGGCATTCTGTAATCTGTGGACCTTCAAAGTGTTGATGAAACACAGAAATTGCATCGTGATTGAATACAACAGTCACCATGCGCACTTTCCTCAATGGGAGTAATGTCTCAATCAGTCTATTCTTTGATCGTTCCCACGAAGACCAGTAGTAGTTTCCGATGCACATCTGGAGGCAATCTGTAATCTGTGGACTATCAGAGTGTTGATGAAACACAGAAATTGCATCAGGATCGAATACAACAGTCACCATTCGCACTTCCCTATATGGGATTAATGTCTCAAGCCGTCTACGCTTTGATCGTTCCCTGGAAGACCAGTAGTAGTTTCCGATGCACATCTGGAGGCATTCTGTAATCTGTTTACTATCAGAGTGTTGTTGAAACACAGAAATTGCCTCGGGCTTGATTACAACAGTCACCATACGGACTTTCCTCCATGGGAGTAATGTCTCAAACAGTCTACGCTTTGATCGTTACCTATATGACCAGTAGTAGTTTACGATGCACATCTGGAGCCATTCTGTAATCTGTGGACTATCAGTGTTGATGCATCGGGATTGAATACAACAGTCACCATGCGCACTTTCCTTCATGGGAGTAATGTCTCTAACAGTCTACGCTTTGATCGTTCCCTGGAAGACCAGTAGCAGTTTCCGATGCACATCTGGAAGCATTCTGTAATCTGTGGACTATCAGAGTTTTGATGAAACACAGAAATTGCATCGGGATAGAATACAACTGTCACCATGCGCACTTTCCTCCATGTTAGTAATGTCTCAAACAGTTTACGCTTTGATCGCTCCCTGGAAGACCAGTAGTAGTTTCTGACGCAAATCTGGAGGCTTTCTGCAATCTGTGGACTACCAGAGTGTTGATGAACACTGAAATTTCATCTGGATTGAATACAACAGTCACCATGCGCAGTTTCCTCCATGGGAGTAATGTCTCTAAAGGTCTACGCTTTGATCGTTCCATGGAAGACCAGTAGTAGTTTCAGATGCACGTCTGGTGGCATTCTGCAACCTGAACAATATCAGCGTGTAGATGAAACAAAAAAATTGCATCGGGATTGAATACAACAGTCACCATGCGCACTTTCCTCCATGGGAGTAATGTCTCAAATAGTCTACGCTTAGATCGTTCCCAGGAAGAAAAGTAATAGTTTCCGATGCACATCTGGAGGCATTCTGTAATCTGTGGAGTATCAGAGTGTTGATGAAACACAGAAATTGCATCGGGATTGATTACAACAGTCACCATGCGCACCTTCTTCCAAGGGAGTAATGTCTCAAAGAGTTTACGTTTTGATCGTACCCTGAAAGACCAGTAGTAGTTTCCGATGCACATCTGGAGGCATTCTGTAATCTGTGGACTATCAGAGTGTTCATGAAACACAGAAATTGCATCGGGATTTAATACAACAGTCACCATGCTCACTCTCCCCCATGTTAGTAATGTCTCAAACAGTCTACGCTTTGATCGTTCCCTGGAAGACCAGTGGTAGTTTCCAATGCACATTTGGAGGCATTCTGTAATCTGTGGACTAACAAAGTGTTGATGAAACACAGAAATTGCATCGGGATTGAATACAACAGTCACCATATGCACTTTCCTCCGTGGGAGTAATGACTCAAACAGTCCACCCTTTGATCGTTCCCTGGAAGACCAGTAGTAGTTTCCGATGAACATCTGGTGGCATTCTGTAATCTGTGGACTATCACAGTGTTGATGAAACACAGAAATTGCATTGGGATTGAATAAAACAGTCACCATGCGCACTTCCCTCCGCGGGAGGTATGTTTCAAACAGTCTACGCTTTGATCGTTACCTCGAAGACCAGTAGTAGTTTCCGATGCACATCTGGTGGAATTCTGTAGACTGTAGACTATCAGAGTGTTGATGAAACACAGATATTTCATCGGGATGAATACAACAGTCACCATGCGCACTTTCCTCCACCGGTGTAATGTCTCAAACAGTCTAAGCTTTGATCGTTCCCTGGAAGACCAGTAGTAGTTTCCGATGCACACCTGGAGGCATTCCTTAATCTGTGGACTATCAGAGTGTTGATGAAACACAGAAATAGCATCCAGATTGAATACAACAGTCACCATGCACACTTTCTTTGATGGGAGTAATGTCTCAAATAGTCTAAGCTTAGATCGTTCCCAGAGAGACCAGTAGTAGTTTCCGATGCACATCTGGAGGCATTCTGTAATCTGTGGAGTATCAGAGTGTTGATGAAACACAGAAATTGCATCGGGATTGAATACAACAGTTACCATGCGAACCTTCCTCCAAGGGAGTAATGTCTCAAAGAGTTTACGCTTTGATCGTTCCCTGGAAGACCAGTAGTAGTTTCCGATGCACATCTATAAGCATTCTGTAATCTGTGGACTATCAGAGTGTTGATGAAACACAGAAATTGAATCGGAATTTAATACAACAGTCACCATGCGCACTTTCCTCCATGTTAGCAATGTCTCAAATAGTCTACGCTTTGATCTTTCCCTGGAAGACCAGTGGTAGTTTCCAATGCACATCTGCAGGCATTCTGTAGTCTGTGGACTATCAGAGTGTTGATGAAACACAAAAATTGCATCGGCATTGAATACAACAGTCACCATGCGCACTTTCCTATATGGGAGTAATGACTGAAACAGTCCACACTTTCATCGTTCCCTGGAAGACCAGTAGTAGTTTCCGATGCACATCTGGTGGCATCCTGTAATCTGTGGACTATCAGAGTGTTGATGAAACATAGAAATTGCATCGGGATTGAATAAAACAGTCACCATGCGCACTTTCCTCCGCGGGAGAAATGTCTCAAGCAGTCTATGTTTGATCGTTCCCTCGAAGACCAGTAGTAGCTTCCGATGCACATCTGGAGGCATTCTGTAATCTGTGGACTATCAGAGTGTTGATGAAACACAGAAATTGCATCAGGATTGAATACAACAGTCACCATTCGCACTTTCCTCCATGGGAGTAATGTCTCAAGCCGTCTACGCTTTGATCGTTCCCTGGAAGACCAGTAGTAGTTTCCGATGCACATCTGGAGGCATTCTGTAATCTGTTTACTATCAGAGTGTTGTTGAAACACAGAAATTGCCTCAGGCTTGAATACAACAGTCACCATACGGACTTTCCTCCATGGGAGTAATGTCTCAAACAGTCTACGCTTTGATCGTTACCTATATGAATAGTAGTAGTTTACGATGCACAACTGGAGGCATTCTGTAATCTGTGGACTATCAGAGTGTTGATGAATCACAGAAATTGTATCGGGATTGAATACAACAGGCACCATGCGCACTTTCCTTCATGGGAGTAATGTCTCAAACAGTCTACGCTTTGATCGTTCCCTGGAAGACCAGTAGCAGTTTCCGAAGCACATCTGGAAGCATTCTGTAATCTGTGGACTATCAGAGTGTTGATGAAACACAGAAATTGCATCGCGATAGAATACAACTGTCACCATGCGCACTTTCCTCCATGTGAGTAATGTCTCAAACAGTTTACGCTTTGATCGCTCCCTGGTAGACCAGTAGTACTTTCCGATGCACATCTGGAGGCATTCTGTTATCTGTGGACTATCAGAACGTTGTTGAAACACAGAAATTGCATCGGGATTGAATGCAACAGTCACCATGCGGACTTTCCTCCATGGGAGTAACGTCTCAACAGTCTACGCTTTGATAGCTCCCTGGAAGACCAGTAGTAGTTTCCGATGCACATCTGGAGGCATTCTGTAATCTTTGGACTATCAGAGTGTTGCTGAAACACAGAAATTGCATCGGGATTGAATACAACAGTAACCATGCCACTCTCCTCCATGGGAGTAATGTCTCAAACAGTCTACGACTTGATCGTTCCCTGGACGACCAGTAGTAGTTTCCGATGCACATCTGGAGGCATTCTGTAATGTGATGAGTATCCGAGTGTTGATGAAACACAGAAATAGCATCGTGATTGAATACAACAGTCACCATGCGCACTAACCCCCACGGGAGAAATGTCTCAAACGTTCTACGCTTTGATTGTTCCCTGGAAGACCAGTAGTTGTTTCCGATGCACATCTGGTATCGTACTGTAATCTGTGCACTATCAGAGTGTTGATGAAGCACAGAAATAGCATCGTGATTGAATACAACAGTCACCATGCGCACTTTCCTCCACGGGAGTAATGTCTCAAACTGTCTACGCTTTGATCGTTCCCTGGAAGACCAGTAGTTGTTTCCGATGCACATCTGGTATCATACTGTAATCTGTGCACTATCAGAGTGTTGATGAAACACAGAAATTGCATCGGGATTGAATACAACTGTCACCATTCGCACTTTCCTCCACAGGAGTAATGTCTCAAACAGTCTACGCTTTGATCGTTCCCTGGAAGACCAGTAGTAGTTTCCGATGCACATCTGGAGGCATCCTGTAATCTGTGGACCTTCAAAGTGTTGATGAAACACAGAAATTGCTTCGGCATTGAATACAACATTCACCATGCGCACTTTTTACCATGGGAGTAATGTCTCAATCAGTCTATTTTTTGATCGTTCCCACGAAGACCAGTAGTAGTTTCCGATGCACATCAGGAGGCAATCTGTAATCTGTGGACTATAAGAGTGTTGATGAAACACAGAAATTGCATCGGGATTGAATACAACAGTCACCATGCGCAGTTTCCTCCATGGGAGTAATGTCTCAAACTGTCATCGATTTGATCGTTCCCTGAAGACCAGTAGTAGTTTCCGATGCACATCTGGAGGCATTCAGTAATCTGTGGTCTATACAGGTGTTGATGAAACACAGAAATTGAATCGGCATTGAATACAACAGTCACCATGCGAACTTTCCTCCATGGGAGTAATGTCTCAAACAGTCTACGCCTTGATGGTTCCCTGGAGGACCAGTAGTAGTTTCCGATGCACATCTGGAAGCATTCTGTAATCTGATGAGTATCTGAGTGTTGATGAAACACAGAAATAGCTTCGTGATTGAATACAACAGTCACCATGCGCACTTTCCTCCACGGGAGGAATGTCTCAAACAGTCTACGCTTTGATCGTTCCCTGGAAGACCAGTAGTAGTTTCCGATGCACATCTGGAGGCATTCTGTAATCTGTGGAATTTCAAAGTGTTGAAGAAACACAGAAATTGCTTCGGGATTGAATACAACAGTCACCATGACCACTTTCCTCCATGGGAATAATTCTCAAACAGTCTACGCCTTGATCGTTGTCTGGAAGAAAGGTAGTAGTTTCCGATGCACATCTGGAGGCATTCTGTAATCTGTGGACTATCTGTGTGTAGATGAAACACAGAAATTGCATCGGGATTGAATACAACAGTCACCATGCGCCCCTTCCGCCATGGGAGTAATGTCTCTAACATTCTACGATTTGATCGTTCTCTGTTAGACCAGTATTAGTTTCCGATGCACATCTGGACTCATTCTGTAATCTGTGGACCTTCAAAGTGTTGATGAAACACAGAAATTGCATCGGGATTGAATACAATAGTCACGATGCGCACTTTCCTCCATGGGAGTAATGTCTCATACAGTTTACGCTTTGATCGTTCCCTGGAAGACCAGTTGTAGTTTCCGATGCACATCTGGAGGCATTCTGTAATCTGTGCACTATCAGAGTGTTCATGAAACACAGAAATTGCGTCGGGATTTAATACAACAGTCACCATGCGCACTCTCCCCCATGTTAGTAATGTCTCAAACAGTCTACGCTTTGATCGTTCCCTGGAAGACCAGTAGTAGTTTCCAATGCACATCTGGAGGCATTCTGTAATCTGTGGACTAACAAAGTGTTGATGAAACACAGAAATTGCATCGGGATTGAATACAACAGTCACCATATGCACTTTCCTCCGTGGGAGTAATGACTGAAACAGTCCACCCTTTCATCTTTCCCTGGAAGACCAGTATTGGTATCCGATGAACATCTGGTGGCATTCTGTAATCTGTGGACTATCAAAGTGTTGATGAAACACAGAAATTGCATCGGGATTGATTACAACAGTCACCATGCGCACCTTCCTCCAAGGGAGTAATGTCTCAAAGAGTTTACGTTTTGATCGTTCCCTGGAAGACCAGTAGTAGTTTCCGATGCACATCTGGAGGCATTCTGTAATCTGTGGACTATCAGAGTGTGCATGAAACACAGAAATTGCATCGGGATTGAATACAACTGTCACCATATGCACTTTCCTCCGTGGGTGTAATGACTGAAACAGTCCAACCTTTTATCGTTCCCTGGAAGACCAGTAGTAGTTTCCGATGAACATCTGGTATCATTCTGTAATCTGTGGACTATCACTGTGTTGATGAAACACAGAAATTGCATTGGGATTGAATAAAACAGTCACCATGCGACCTTTCCTCCGCAGGAGGTATGTATCAAACAGTCTACGCTTTGATCGTTACCTCGAAGACCAGTTGTAGTTTCCGATGAACATCTGGTGGCACTCTGTAATCTGTTGACTATCAGAGTGTTGATGAAATACAAAAATTGCATCGGGATTGAATACAACAGTCACCATCCGCACTTTCCTTCACGGGAGTAATGTCTCAAACAGTCTACGCTTTGATCGTTCCCTGGAGGCCCTGTAGTAGCTTCCGATGCACATCTTGTGGCATTCTGTAATCTGTGGACCATCAGCGTGTTGATGAAACACAGAGATTGCATCGGGATCGAATACAGCAGTCACCATGCGCAATCTCCTCCATGAAATTGTAGTGTCTCATACAGCCTACGCCTTGATCGTTCTCTGGAAGACCAGTAGTAGTTTCCGATGCACATCTGGAGGCATTCTGTAATCTGTCTACTATCAGAGTGTTGATGAAACACAGAGATTGCATCGGGATGGAATACAGCAGTCACCATGCGCACTTTCCTCCACCGGAGTATTGTCTCTAACAGTCTACGCTTTGATCGTTCCCTGGAAGACCAGTAGTAGTTTCCGATGCACATCTGGAGGCATTCCTTAATCTGTGGACTATCAGAGTGTTGATGAAACACAGAAATTGCATCCCGATTGAATACAACTGTCACCATGCACACTTTCTTTAATGGGAGTAATGTCTCAAATAGTCTAAGCTTAGATCGTTCCCAGAGAGACCAGTAGTAGTTTCCGATGCACATCTGGAGGCATTCTGTAATCTGTGGACTATCAGAGTGTTGATGAAACACAGATATTGAATCGGGATATAATACAACAGTCACCATGCGCACTTTCCTCAATGTTAGCAATGTCTTAAACAGTCTACGCTTTGATCTTTCCCTGGAAGACCAGTGGTAGTTTCCAATGCACATCTGCAGGCATTCTGTAATCTGTGGACTATCAGAGTGTTGATGAAACACAAAAATTGCATCGGCATTGAATACAACAGTCACCATGCGCACTTTCCTATATGGGAGTAATGACTGAAACAGTCATCATTTTGATCGTTCCCTGGAAGACCAGTAGTAGTTTCCGATGCACATCTGGTGGCATCCTGTAATCTGTGGACTATCAGAGTGTTGATGAAACACAGAAATTGCATCGGGATTGAATAAAACAGTCACCATGCGCACTTTCCTCCACGGGAGAAGTGTCTAAAACAGTCTACGCTTTGATCGTTCCCTGGAAGACCAATATGAGTTGACGATGCACATCTGGAGCCATTCTGTAATCTGTGGAATATCAGAGGGTTGATTAAACACAGAAATTGCATCGGGATTGAATACAAAAGTCACCTTGCGCACTTTCGTCCACGGGAGTAATGTCTCAAACAGTCTACGCTTTGATCGTTACCTATATGACCAGTAGTAGTTTACGATGCAAAACTGGAGGCATTTTGTAATCTGTGGACTATCAGAGTGTTGATGAATCACAGAAATTGCATCGGGATTGAATACAACAGTCACCATGCGCACTTTCCTTCATGGGAGTAATGTCTCAAACAGTCTACGCTTTGATCGTTCCCTGGAAGACCAGTAGCAGTTTCCGATGCACATCTGGAAGCATTCTGTAATCTGTGGACTATCAGAGTGTTGATGAAACACAGAAATTGCATCGCGATACAATACAACTGTCACCATGCGCACTTTCCTCCATGTGAGTAATGTCTCAAACAGTTTACAGTTTGATCGCTCCCTGGTAGACCAGTAGTAGTTTCCGACGCAAATGTGGAGGCATTCTGTAATCTGTGGACTATCAGAGTGTTGATGAACACTGAAATATCATCTGGATTGAATACAACAGTCACCATGCGCACTTTCCTCCATGAGAGTAATGTCTCAAACAGTCTACGCTTTGATCGGTCCCTGGAAGACCAGTAGTACTTTCCGATGCACATCTGGAGGCATTCTGTAATCTGTGGACTATCAGAACGTTGTTGAAACACAGAAATTGCATCGGGAATGAATACAACAGTCACCATGCGGACTTTGCTCCATGGGAGTAATGTCTCAAAAAGTCTACGCTTTGATAGCTCCCTGGAAGACCAGTAGTAGTTTCCGATGCACATCTGGAGGCATTCTGTAATCTGATGAGTATCTGAGTGTTGATGAAACACAGAAATAGCATCGTGATTGAATACAACAGTCACCATGCGCACTTTCCTCCACGGGAGTAATGTCTCAAACAGTCTACGCTTTGATAGCTCCCTGGAAGACCAGTAGTAGATTCCGATGCACATCTGGAGGCATTCTGTAATCTGTGGACTATCAGAGTGTTGATGAAACACAGAAATTGAATCGGCATTGAATAGAACAGTCACCATGCGAACTTTCCTCCATGGGAGTAATGTCTCAAACAGTCTACGCCTTGATCGTTCCCTGGAGGACAAGTAGTAGTTTCCGATGCACATCTGGAGGCATTCTGTAATCTGATGAGTATCTGAGTGTTGATGAAACACAGAAATAGCGTCGTGATTGAATACAACAGTCACCATGCCCACTTTCCTCCACGGGAGTAATGTCTCAAACAGACTACGCATTGATCGTTCCCTGGAAGACCAGTAGTTGTTTCGGATGCACATCTGGCATCATACTGTAATCTGTGCACTATCAGAGTGTTGATGAAACACAGAAATTGCATCGGGATTGAATACAACTGTCACCATTCGCACTTTCCTCCACGGGAGTAATGTCTCAAATATTCTACGCTTTGATCGTTCCCTGGAAGACCAGTAGTAGTTTCCGATGCACATCTGGAGGCATTCTGTAATCTGTGGACCTTCAAAGTGTTGATGAAACACAGAAATTGCTTCGGGATTGAATACAACAGTCACCATGCGCACTTTCCTCCATCGGAGTAATGTCTCAATCAGTCTATTCTTTGATCGTTCCCGCGAAGACCGGTAGTAGTTTCCGATGCACATCTGGAGGCAATCTGAAATCTGTGGACTATCAGAGTGTTGATGAAACACAGAAATTGCATCGGCATTGAATACAACAGTCACCATGCGAATTTTCCTCCATGGGAGTAATGTCTCAAACAGTCTACCCCTTGATCGTTCCCTGGAGGACCAGTAGTAGTTTCCGATGCACATCTGGAGGAATTCTGTAATGTGATGAGTATCTGAGTGTTGATGAAACACAGAAATTGCATCGGCATTGAATACAACAGTCACCATGCGCAGTTTCCTCCACAGGAGTAATGTCTCAAACAGTCTACGCTTTGATCGTTCCCTGGAAGACCAGTAGTTGTTTCCTATGCACATCTGGTATCATACTGTAATCTGTGCACTATCAGAGTGTTGATGAAACACAGGTATTGCATCGGGATTGAATACAACTGTCACCATTCGCACTTTCCTCCACAGGAGTAATGTCTCAAACAGTCTACGCTTTGATCGTTCCCTGGAAGACCAGTAGTAGTTTCCGATGCACATCTGGAGGCATTCTGTAATCTGTGGAATTTCAAAGTGTTGAAGAAACACAGAAATTGCTTCGGAATTGAATACAACAGTCACCATGAGCACTTTCCTCCATTGGAGTAATTCTCAAACAGTCTACGCCTTGATCGTTGTCTGGAAGAAAAGCAGTAGTTTCCGATGCACATCTGGAGGCATTCTGTAATCTGTGGACTATCTGAGTGTTCATGAAACACAGAAATTGCATCGGGATTGAATACAACAGTCACCATATGCACTTTCCTCCGTGGGTGTAATGACTGAAACAGTCCACCCTTTGATCGTTCCCTGGAAGACCAGTAGTAGTTTCCGATGAACATCTGGTATCATTCTGTAATCTGTGGACTATCACTGTGTTGATGAAACACAGAAATTGCATTGGGATTGAATAAAACAGTCACCATGCGACCTTTCCTCCGCAGGAGGTATGTTTCAAACAGTCTACGTTTTGATCGTTACCTCGAAGACCAGTTGTAGTTTCCGATGAACATCTGGTGGCATTCTGTAATCTGTTGACTATCAGAGTGTTGATGAAATACAAAAATTGCATCGGGATTGAATACAACAGTCACCATCCGCACTTTCCTTCACGGGAGTAATGTCTCAAACAGTCTACGATTTGATCGTTCCCTGGAGGCCCTGTAGTAGCTTCCGATGCACATCTTGTGGCATTCTGTAATCTGTGGACCATCAGAGTGTTGATGAAACACAGAGATTGCATCGGGATCGAATACAGCAGTCACCATGCGCACTCTCCTCCATGAAATTGTAGTGTCTCATACAGCCTACGCCTTGATCGTTCTCTGGAAGACCAGTAGTAGTTTCCGATGCACATCTGGAGGCATTCTGTAATCTGTCTACTATCAGAGTGTTGATGAAACACAGAGATTGCATCGGGATGGAATACAGCAGTCACCATGCGCACTTTCCTCCACCGGAGTAATGTCTCTAACAGTCTACGCTTTGATCGTTCCCTGGAAGACCAGTAGTAGTTTCCGATGCACATCTGGAGGCATTCCTTAATCTGTGGACTATCAGAGTGTTGATGAAACACAGAAATTGCACCCGGATTGAATACAACAGTCACCATGCACACTTTCTTTAATGGAAGTAATGTCTCAAATAGTCTAAGCTTAGATCGTTCCCAGAGAGACCAGTAGTAGTTTCCGATGCACATCTGGAGGTATTCTGTAATCTGATGAGTATCTGAGTGTTGATGAAACACAGAAATAGCATCGTGATTGAATACAACAGTCACCATGCGCACTTTCCTCCACGGGAGTAATGTCTCAAACAGTCTACGCTTTGATAGCTCCCTGGAAGACCAGTAGTAGATTCCGATGCACATCTGGAGGCATTCTGTAATCTGTGGACTATCAGAGTGTTGATGAAACACAGAAATTGAATCGGCATTGAATAGAACAGTCACCATGCGAACTTTCCTCCATGGGAGTAATGTCTCAAACAGTCTACGCCTTGATCGTTCCCTGGAGGACAAGTAGTAGTTTCCGATGCACATCTGGAGGCATTCTGTAATCTGATGAGTATCTGAGTGTTGATGAAACACAGAAATAGCGTCGTGATTGAATACAACAGTCACCATGCCCACTTTCCTCCACGGGAGTAATGTCTCAAACAGACTACGCATTGATCGTTCCCTGGAAGACCAGTAGTTGTTTCGGATGCACATCTGGCATCATACTGTAATCTGTGCACTATCAGAGTGTTGATGAAACACAGAAATTGCATCGGGATTGAATACAACTGTCACCATTCGCACTTTCCTCCACGGGAGTAATGTCTCAAATATTCTACGCTTTGATCGTTCCCTGGAAGACCAGTAGTAGTTTCCGATGCACATCTGGAGGCATTCTGTAATCTGTGGACCTTCAAAGTGTTGATGAAACACAGAAATTGCTTCGGGATTGAATACAACAGTCACCATGCGCACTTTCCTCCATCGGAGTAATGTCTCAATCAGTCTATTCTTTGATCGTTCCCGCGAAGACCGGTAGTAGTTTCCGATGCACATCTGGAGGCAATCTGAAATCTGTGGACTATCAGAGTGTTGATGAAACACAGAAATTGCATCGGCATTGAATACAACAGTCACCATGCGAATTTTCCTCCATGGGAGTAATGTCTCAAACAGTCTACCCCTTGATCGTTCCCTGGAGGACCAGTAGTAGTTTCCGATGCACATCTGGAGGAATTCTGTAATGTGATGAGTATCTGAGTGTTGATGAAACACAGAAATTGCATCGGCATTGAATACAACAGTCACCATGCGCAGTTTCCTCCACAGGAGTAATGTCTCAAACAGTCTACGCTTTGATCGTTCCCTGGAAGACCAGTAGTTGTTTCCTATGCACATCTGGTATCATACTGTAATCTGTGCACTATCAGAGTGTTGATGAAACACAGGTATTGCATCGGGATTGAATACAACTGTCACCATTCGCACTTTCCTCCACAGGAGTAATGTCTCAAACAGTCTACGCTTTGATCGTTCCCTGGAAGACCAGTAGTAGTTTCCGATGCACATCTGGAGGCATTCTGTAATCTGTGGAATTTCAAAGTGTTGAAGAAACACAGAAATTGCTTCGGAATTGAATACAACAGTCACCATGAGCACTTTCCTCCATTGGAGTAATTCTCAAACAGTCTACGCCTTGATCGTTGTCTGGAAGAAAAGCAGTAGTTTCCGATGCACATCTGGAGGCATTCTGTAATCTGTGGACTATCTGAGTGTTCATGAAACACAGAAATTGCATCGGGATTGAATACAACAGTCACCATATGCACTTTCCTCCGTGGGTGTAATGACTGAAACAGTCCACCCTTTGATCGTTCCCTGGAAGACCAGTAGTAGTTTCCGATGAACATCTGGTATCATTCTGTAATCTGTGGACTATCACTGTGTTGATGAAACACAGAAATTGCATTGGGATTGAATAAAACAGTCACCATGCGACCTTTCCTCCGCAGGAGGTATGTTTCAAACAGTCTACGTTTTGATCGTTACCTCGAAGACCAGTTGTAGTTTCCGATGAACATCTGGTGGCATTCTGTAATCTGTTGACTATCAGAGTGTTGATGAAATACAAAAATTGCATCGGGATTGAATACAACAGTCACCATCCGCACTTTCCTTCACGGGAGTAATGTCTCAAACAGTCTACGATTTGATCGTTCCCTGGAGGCCCTGTAGTAGCTTCCGATGCACATCTTGTGGCATTCTGTAATCTGTGGACCATCAGAGTGTTGATGAAACACAGAGATTGCATCGGGATCGAATACAGCAGTCACCATTGGCACTCTCCTCCATGAAATTGTAGTGTCTCATACAGCCTACGCCTTGATCGTTCTCTGGAAGACCAGTTGTAGTTTCCGATGCACATCTGGAGGCATTCTGTAATCTGTCTACTATCAGAGTGTTGATGAAACACAGAGATTGCATCGGGATGGAATACAGCAGTCACCATGCGCACTTTCCTCCACCGGAGTAATGTCTCTAACAGTCTACGCTTTGATCGTTCCCTGGAAGACCAGTAGTAGTTTCCGATGCACATCTGGAGGCATTCCTTAATCTGTGGACTATCAGAGTGTTGATGAAACACAGAAATTGCACCCGGATTGAATACAACAGTCACCATGCACACTTTCTTTAATGGAAGTAATGTCTCAAATAGTCTAAGCTTAGATCGTTCCCAGAGAGACCAGTAGTAGTTTCCGATGCACATCTGGAGGCATTCTGTATTCTGTGGACTATCAGAGTGTTGATGAAACACAGATATTGAATCGGGATATAATACAACAGTCACCATGCGCACTTTCCTCAATGTTAGCAATGTCTCAAACAGTCTACGCTTTGATCTTTCCCTGGAAGACCAGTGGTAGTTTCCAATGCACATCTGCAGGTATTCTGTAATTTGTGAACTATCAGAGTGTTGATGAAACACAAAAATTGCATCGGCATTGAATACAACAGTCACCATGCGCACTTTCCTAAATGGGAGTAATGACTGAAACAGTCCACATTTTGATCGTTCCCTGGAAGACCAGTAGTAGTTTCCGATGCACATCTGGTGGCATCCTGTAATCTGTGGACTATCAGAGTGTTGATGAAACACAGAAATTGCATCGGGATTGAATAAAACAGTCACCATGCGCACTTTCCTCCACGGGAGAAATGTCTAAAAGAGTCTACGCTTTGATCGTTCCCTGGAAGACCAATATGAGTTGACGATGCACATCTGGATCCACTCTGTAATCTGTGGAATATCAGAGGGTTGATTAAACACAGAAATTGCATCGGGATTGAATACAAAAGTCACCTTGCGCACTTTCGTCCACGGGAGTAATGTCTCAAACAGTCTATGCTTTGATCGTTCCCTCGAAGACCAGTAGTAGCTTCCGCTGCACATCTGGAGGCATTCTGTAATCTGTGGACCTTCAAAGTGTTGATGAAACACGGAAATTGCATCGTGATTGAATACAACAGTCACCATGCGCACTTTCCTCCATGGGAGTAATGTCTCAAACAGTCTACGCTTTGATCGTTACCTATATGACCAGTAGTAGTTTACGATGCAAAACTGGAGGCATTCTGTAATCTGTGGACTATCAGAGTGTTGATGAATCACAGAAATTGCATCGGGATTGAATACAACAGTCACCATGCGCACTTTCCTTCATGGGAGTAATGTCTCAAACAGTCTACGCTTTGATCGTTCCCTGGAAGACCAGTAGCAGTTTCCGATGCACATCTGGAAGCATTCTGTAATCTGTGGACTATCAGAGTGTTGATGAAACACAGAAATTGCTTCGGCATTGAATACAACAGTCACCATGCGCACTTTTTACCATGGGAGTAATGTCTCAATCAGTCTATTTTTTGATCGTTCCCACGAAGACCAGTAGTAGTTTCCGATGCACATCAGGAGGCAATCTGTAATCTGTGGACTATCAGAGTGTTGATGAAACACAGAAATTGCATCGGGATTGAATACAACAGTCACCATGCGCAGTTTCCTCCATGGGAGTAATGTCTCAAACTGTCATCGATTTGATCGTTCCCTGAAGACCAGTAGTAGTTTCCGATGCACATCTGGAGGCATTCAGTAATCTGTGGTCTATACAGGTGTTGATGAAACACAGAAATTGAATCGGCATTGAATACAACAGTCACCATGCGAACTTTCCTCCATGGGAGTAATGTCTCAAACAGTCTACGCCTTGATGGTTCCCTGGAGGACCAGTAGTAGTTTCCGATGCACATCTGGAAGCATTCTGTAATCTGATGAGTATCTGAGTGTTGATGAAACACAGAAATAGCTTCGTGATTGAATACAACAGTCACCATGCGCACTTTCCTCCACGGGAGGAATGTCTCAAACAGTCTACGCTTTGATCGTTCCCTGGAAGACCAGTAGTAGTTTCCGATGCACATCTGGAGGCATTCTGTAATCTGTGGAATTTCAAAGTGTTGAAGAAACACAGAAATTGCTTCGGGATTGAATACAACAGTCACCATGACCACTTTCCACCATGGGAGTAATTCTCAAACAGTCTACGCCTTGATCGTTGTCTGGAAGAAAGGTAGTAGTTTCCGATGCACATCTGGAGGCATTCTGTAATCTGTGGACTATCTGTGTGTAGATGAAACACAGAAATTGCATCGGGATTGAATACAACAGTCACCATGCGCACCTTCCGCCATGGGAGTAATGTCTCTAACATTCTACGATTTGATCGTTCCCTGTTAGACCAGTATTAGTTTCCGATGCACATCTGGACTCATTCTGTAATCTGTGGCCCTTCAAAGTGTTGATGAAACACAGAAATTGCATCGGGATTGAATACAATAGTCACGATGCGCAATTTCCTCCATGGGAGTAATGTCTCAAACAGTTTACGCTTTGATCGTTCCCTGGAAGACCAGTTGTAGTTTCCGATGCACATCTGGAGGCATTCTGTAATCTGTGCACTATCAGAGTGTTCATGAAACACAGAAATTGCATCGGGATTTAATACAACAGTCACCATGCGCACTCTCCCCCATGTTAGTAATGTCTCAAACAGTCTACGCTTTGATCGTTCCCTGGAAGACCAGTAGTAGTTTCCAATGCACATCTGGAGGCATTCTGTAATCTGTGGACTAACAAAGTGTTGATGAAACACAGAAATTGCATCGGGATTGAATACAACAGTCACCATATGCACTTTCCTCCGTGGGAGTAATGACTGAAACAGTCCACCCTTTCATCGTTCCCTGGAAGACCAGTATTGGTTTCCGATGAACATCTGGTGGCATTCTGTAATCTGTGGACTATCAGAGTGTTGATGAAACACAGAAATTGCATCGGGATTGATTACAACAGTCACCATGCGCACCTTCCTCCAAGGGAGTAATGTCTCAAAGAGTTTACGTTTTGATCGTTCCCTGGAAGACCAGTAGTAGTTTCCGATGCACATCTGGAGGCATTCTGTAATCTGTGGACTATCAGAGTGTTCATGAAACACAGAAATTGCATCGGGATTGAATACAACAGTCACCATATGCACTTTCCTCCGTGGGTGTAATGACTGAAACAGTCCACCCTTTGATCGTTCCCTGGAAGACCAGTAGTAGTTTCCGATGAACATCTGGTATCATTCTGTAATCTGTGGACTATCACTGTGTTGATGAAACACAGAAATTGCTTTGGGATTGAATAAAACAGTCACCATGCGACCTTTCCTCCGCAGGAGGTATGTTTCAAACAGTCTACGCTTTGATCGTTACCTCGAAGACCAGTTGTAGTTTCCGATGAACATCTGGTGGCATTCTGTAATCTGTTGACTATCAGAGTGTTGATGAAATACAAAAATTGCATCGGGATTGAATACAACAGTCACCATCCGCACTTTCCTTCACGGGAGTAATGTCTCAAACAGTCTACGCTTTGATCATTCCCTGGAGGCCCTGTAGTAGCTTCCGATGCACATCTTGTGGCATTCTGTAATCTGTGGACCATCAGAGTGTTTATGAAACACAGAGATTGCATCGGGATCGAATACAGCAGTCACCATGCGCACTCTCCTCCATGAAATTGTAGTGTCTCATACAGCCTACGCCTTGATCGTTCTCTGGAAGACCAGTAGTAGTTTCCGATGCACATCTGGAGGCATTCTGTAATCTGTCTACTATCAGAGTGTTGATGAAACACAGAGATTGCATCGGGATGGAATACAGCAGTCACCATGCGCACTTTCCTCCACCGGAGTAATGTCTCTAACAGTCTACGCTTTGATCGTTCCCTGGAAGACCAGTAGTAGTTTCCGATGCACATCTGGTGGCATCCTGTAATCTGTGGACTATCAGAGTGTTGATGAAACACAGAAATTGCATCGGGATTGAATAAAACAGTCACCATGCGCACTTTCCTCCACGGGAGAAGTGTCTAAAACAGTCTACGCTTTGATCGTTCCCTGGAAGACCGATATGAGTTGACGATGCACATCTGGAGCCATTCTGTAATCTGTGGAATATCAGAGGGTTGATTAAACACAGAAATTGCATCGGGATTGAATACAAAAGTCACCTTGCGCACTTTCGTCCACGGGAGTAATGTCTCAAACAGTCTATGCTTTGATCGTTCGCTCGAAGACCAGTAGTAGCTTCCGATGCCCATCTGGAGGCATTCTGTAATCTGTGGACCTTCAAAGTGTTGATGAAACACGGAAATTGCATCGTGATTGAATACAACAGTCACCATGCGCACTTTCCTCCATGGGAGTAATGTCTCAAACAGTCTACGCTTTGATCGTTACCTATATGACCAGTAGTAGTTTACGATGCAAAACTGGAGGCATTCTGTAATCTGTGGACTATCAGAGTGTTGATGAATCACAGAAATTGCATCGGGATTGAATACAACAGTCACCATGCGCACTTTCCTCCATGAGAGTAATGTCTCAAACAGTCTACGCTTTGATCGGTCCCTGGAAGACCAGTAGTACTTTCCGATGCACATCTGGAGGCATTCTGTAATCTGTGGACTATCAGAACGTTGTTGAAACACAGAAATTGCATCGGGAATGAATACAACAGTCACCATGCGGACTTTGCTCCATGGGAGTAATGTCTCAAAAAGTCTACGCTTTGATAGCTCCCTGGAAGACCAGTAGTAGTTTCCGATGCACATCTGGAGGCATTCTGTAATCTGATGAGTATCTGAGTGTTGATGAAACACAGAAATAGCATCGTGATTGAATACAACAGTAACCATGCGCACTTTCCTCCACGGGAGTAATGTCTCAAACAGTCTACGCTTTGATAGCTCCCTGGAAGACCAGTAGTAGATTCCGATGCACATCTGGAGGCATTCTGTAATCTGTGGACTATCAGAGTGTTGATGAAACACAGAAATTGAATCGGCATTGAATACAACAGTCACCATGCGAACTTTCCTCCATGGGAGTAATGTCTCAAACAGTCTACGCCTTGATCGTTCCCTGGAGGACAAGTAGTAGTTTCCGATGCACATCTGGAGGCATTCTGTAATCTGATGAGTATCTGAGTGTTGATGAAACACAGAAATAGCGTCGTGATTGAATACAACAGTCACCATGCCCACTTTCCTCCACGGGAGTAATGTCTCAAACCGACTACGCTTTGATCGTTCCCTGGAAGACCAGTAGTTGTTTCGGATGCACATCTGGCATCATACTGTAATCTGTGCACTATCAGAGTGTTGATGAAACACAGAAATTGCATCGGGATTGAATACAACTGTCACCATTCGCACTTTCATCCACTGGAGTAATGTCTCAAATATTCTACGCTTTGATCGTTCCCTGGAAGACCAGTAGTAGTTTCCGATGCACATCTGGAGGCATTCTGTAATCTGTGGACCTTCAAAGTGTTGATGAAACACAGAAATTGCTTCGGGATTGAATACAACAGTCACCATGTGCACTTTCCTCCATCGGAGTAATGTCTCAATCAGTCTATTCTTTGATCGTTCCCGCGAAGACCAGTAGTAGTTTCCGATGCACATCTGGAGGCAATCTGAAATCTGTGGACTATCAGAGTGTTGATGAAACACAGAAATTGCATCGGCATTGAATACAACAGTCACCATGCGAATTTTCCTCCATGGGAGTAATGTCTCAAACAGTCTACCCCTTGATCGTTCCCTGGAGGACCAGTAGTAGTTTCCGATGCACATCTGGAGGAATTCTGTAATGTGATGAGTATCTGAGTGTTGATGAAACACAGAAATAGCATCGTGATTGAATACAACAGTCACCATGCGCACTGTCCCCCACAGGAGTAATGTCTCAAACAGTCTACGCTTTGATCGTTCCCTGGAAGGCCAGTAGTTGTTTCCGATGCACATCTGGTATCATACTGTAATCTGTGCACTATCAGAGTGTTGATGAAGCACAGAAATAGCATCGTGATGAATACAACCGTCACCATGCGCACTTTCCTCCACGGGAGTAATGTCTCAAACAGTCTACGCTTTGATCGATCCCTGGGAGACCAGTAGTTGTTTCCGATGCACATCTGGTATCATACTGTAATCTGTGCACTATCAGAGTGTTGATGAAACACAGAAATTGCATCGGGATTGAATACAACTGTCACCATTCGCACTTTCCTCCATGGGAGTAATGTCTCAAACAGTCTACGCTTTGATAGTTCCCTGGAAGACCAGTAGTTGTTTCCGATGCACATCTGGAGGCATTCTGTAATCTGTGGACTGTCAGAATGTTGATGAAACACAGAAATTGCATCGGGATTCAATACAACGGTCGCCATGCGCACTTTCCTCCATGGGAATAATGTCTCAAACTGTCATCGATTTAATCGTTCCCTGAAGACCAGTAGTAGTTTCCGATGCACATCTGGAGGCATTCTGTAATCTGTGGTCTATACAGGTGTTGATGAAACACAGAAATTGCATCGGCATTGAATACAACAGTCACCATGCGAACTTTCCTCAATCGGAGTAATGTCTCAAACAGTCTATGCCTTGATCGTTCCCTGGAGGACCAGTTGTAGTTTCCGATTCACATCTGGATGCATTCTGTAATCTGGTGAGTATCTGAGTGTTGATGAAACACAGAAATAGCATCGTGATTGAATACAACAGTCACCATGCGCAGTTTCCTCCACAGGAGTAATGTCTCAAACAGTCTACGCTTTGATCGTTCCCTGGAAGACCAGTAGTTGTTTCCTATGCACATCTGGTATCATACTGTAATCTGTGCACTATCAGAGTGTTGATGAAACACAGGTATTGCATCGGGATTGAATACAACTGTCACCATTCGCACTTTCCTCCACAGGAGTAATGTCTCAAACATTCTACGCTTTGATCGTTCCCTGGAAGACCAGTAGTAGTTTCCGATGCACATCTGGAGGCATTCTGTAATCTGTGGAATTTCAAAGAGTTGAAGAAACACAGAAATTGCTTCGGGATTGAATAGAACAGTCACCATGAGCACTTTCCTCCATTGGAGTAATTCTCAAACAGTCTACGCCTTGATCGTTGTCTGGAAGAAAAGCAGTAGTTTCCGATGCACATCTGGAGGCATTCTGTAATCTGTGGACTATCTGAGTGATCATGAAACACAGAAATTGCATCGGGATTGAATACAACAGTCACCATATGCACTTTCCTCCGTGGGTGTAATGACTGAAACAGTCCACCCTTTGATCGTTCCCTGGAAGACCAGTAGTAGTTTCCGATGAACATCTGGTATCATTCTGTAATCTGTGGACTATCACTGTGTTGATGAAACACAGAAATTGCATTGGGATTGAATAAAACAGTCACCATGCGACCTTTCCTCCGCAGGAGGTATGTTTCAAACAGTCTACGCTTTGATCGTTACCTCGAAGACCAGTTGTAGTTTCCGATGAACATCTGGTGGCATTCTGTAATCTGTTGACTATCAGAGTGTTGATGAAATACAAAAATTGCATCGGGATTGAATACAACAGTCACCATCCGCACTTTCCTTCACGGGAGTAATGTCTCAAACAGTCTACTCTTTGATCGTTCCCTGGAGGCCCTGTAGTAGCTTCCGATGCACATCTTGTGGCATTCTGTAATCTGTGGACCATCAGAGTGTTGATGAAACACAGAGATTGCATCGGGATCGAATACAGCAGTCACCATGCGCACTCTCCTCCATGAAATTGTAGTGTCTCATACAGCCTACGCCTTGATCATTCTCTGGAAGACCAGTAGTAGTTTCCGATGCACATCTGGAGGCATTCTGTAATCTGTCTACTATCAGAGTGTTGATGAAACACAGAGATTGCATCGGGATGGAATACAGCAGTCACCATGCGCACTTTCCTCCACCGGAGTAATGTCTCTAACAGTCTACGCTTTGATCGTTCCCTGGAAGACCAGTAGTAGTTTCCGATGCACATCTGGAGGCATTCCTTAATCTGTGGACTATCAGAGTGTTGATGAAACACAGAAATTGCATCCGGATTGAATACAACAGTCACCATGCACACTTTCTTTAATGGGAGTAATGTCTCAAATGGTCTAAGCTTAGATCGTTCCCAGAGAGACCAGTAGTAGTTTCCGATGCACATCTGGAGGCATTCTGTAATCTGTGGACTATCAGAGTGTTGATGAAACACAGATATTGAATCGGGATATAATACAACAGTCACCATGCGCACTTTCCTCAATGTTAGCAATGTCTCAAACAGTCTACGCTTTGATCTTTCCCTGGAAGACCAGTGGTAGTTTCCAATGCACATCTGCAGGCATTCTGTGATCTGTGGACTATCAGAGTGTTGATGAAACACAAAAATTGCATCGGCATTGAATACAACAGTCACCATGCGCACTTTCCTATATGGGAGTAATGACTGAAACAGTCCACATTTTGATCGTTCCCTGGAAGACCAGTAGTAGTTTCCGATGCACATCTGGTGGCATCCTGTAATCTGTGGACTATCAGAGGGTTGATGAAACACAGAAATTGCATCGGGATTGAATAAAACAGTCACCATGCGCACTTTCCTCCACGGGAGAAGTGTCTAAAACAGTCTACGCTTTGATCGTTCCCTGGAAGACCAATATGAGTTGACGATGCACATCTGGAGCCATTCTGTAATCTGTGGAATATCAGAGGGTTGATGAAACACAGAAATTGCATCGGGATTGAATACAAAAGTCACCTTGCGCACTTTCGTCCACGGGAGTAATGTCTCAAACAGTCTATGCTTTGATCGTTCCCTCGAAGACCAGTAGTAGCTTCCGATGCACATCTGGAGGCATTCTGTAATCTGTGGACCTTCAACGTGTTGATGAAACACGGAAATTGCATCGTGATTGAATACAACAGTCACCATGCGCACTTTCCTCCATGGGAGTAATGTCTCAAACAGTCTACGCTTTGATCGTTACCTATATGACCAGTAGTAGTTTACGATGCAAAACTGGAGGCATTCTGTAATCTGTGGACTATCAGAGTGTTGATGAATCACAGAAATTGCATCGGGATTGAATACAACAGTCACCATGCGCACTTTCCTTCATGGGAGTAATGTCTCAAACAGTCTACGCTTTGATCGTTCTCTGGAAGACCAGTAGCAGTTTCCGATGCACATCTGGAAGCATTCTCTAATCTGTGGACTATCAGAGTGTTGATGAAACACAGAAATTGCATCGCGATAGAATACAACTGTCACCATGCGCACTTTCCTCCATGTGAGTAATGTCTCAAACAGTTTACAGTTTGATCGCTCCCTGGTAGACCAGTAGTAGTTTCCGACGCAAATGTGGAGGCATTCTGTAATCTGTGGACTATCAGAGTGTTGATGAACACTGAAATTTCATCTGGATTGAATACAACAGTCACCATGCGCACTTTCCTCCATGAGAGTAATGTCTCAAACAGTCTACGCTTTGATCGGTACCTGGAAGACCAGTAGTACTTTCCGATGCACATCTGGAGTCATTCTGTAATCTGTGGACTATCAGAACGTTGTTGAAACACAGAAATTGCATCGGGAATGAATACAACAGTCACCATGCGGACTTTGCTCCATGGGAGTAATGTCTCAAAAAGTCTACGCTTTGATAGCTCCCTGGAAGACCAGTAGTAGTTTCCGATGCACATCTGGAGGCATTCTGTAATCTGATGAGTATCTGAGTGTTGATGAAACACAGAAATAGCATCGTGATTGAATACAACAGTCACCATGCGCACTTTCCTCCACGGGAGTAATGTCTCAAACAGTCTACCCTTTGATAGCTCCCTGGAAGACCAGTAGTAGATTCCGATGCACATCTGGAGGCATTCTGTTATCTGTGGACTATCAGAGTGTTGATGAAACACAGAAATTGAATCGGCATTGAATACAACAGTCACCATGCGAACTTTCCTCCATGGGAGTAATGTCTCAAACAGTCTACGCCTTGATCGTTCCCTGGAGGACAAGTAGTAGTTTCCGATGCACATCTGGGGGCATTCTGTAATCTGATGAGTATCTGAGTGTTGATGAAACACAGAAATAGCGTCGTGATTGAATACAACAGTCACCATGCCCACTTTCCTCCACGGGAGTAATGTCTCAAACAGACTACGCTTTGATCGTTCCCTGGAAGACCAGTAGTTGTTTCGGATGCACATCTGGCATCATACTGTAATCTGTGCACTATCAGAGTGTTGATGAAACACAGAAATTGCATCGGGATTGAATACAACTGTCACCATTCGCACTTTCATCCACAGGAGTAATGTCTCAAATATTCTACGCTTTGATCGTTCCCTGGAAGACCAGTAGTAGTTTCCGATGCACATCTGGAGGCATTCTGTAATCTGTGGACCTTCAAAGTGTTGATGAAACACAGAAATTGCTTCGGGATTGAATACAACAGTCACCATGCGCAATTTCCTCCATCGGAGTAATGTCTCAATCAGTGTATTCTTTGATCGTTCCCGCGAAGACCAGTAGTAGTGTCCGATGCACATCTGGAGGCAATCTGAAATCTGTGGACTATCAGAGTGTTGATGAAACACAGAAATTGCATCGGCATTGAATACAACAGTCACCATGCGAATTTTCCTCCATGGGAGTAATGTCTCAAACAGTCTACCCCTTGATCGTTCCCTGGAGGACCAGTAGTAGATTCCGATGCACATCTGGAGGAATTCTGTAATGTGATGAGTATCTGAGTGTTGATGAAACACAGAAATAGCATCGTGATTGAATACAACAGTCACCATGCGCACTGTCCCCCACAGGAGTAATGTCTCAAACAGTCTACGCTTTGATCGTTCCCTGGAAGACCAGTAGTTGTTTCCGATGCACATCTGGTATCATACTGTAATCTGTGCACTATCAGAGTGTTGATGAAGCACAGAAATAGCACCGTGATGAATACAACCGTCACCATGCGCACTTTCCTCCACGGGAGTAATGTCTCAAACAATCTACGCTTTGATCGATCCATGGGAGACCAGTAGTTGTTTCCGATGCACATCTGGTATCATACTGTAATCTGTGCACTATCAGAGTGTTGATGAAACACAGAAATTGCATCGGGATTGAATACAACTGTCACCATTCGCACTTTCCTCCATGGGAGTAATGTCTCAAACAGTCTACGCTTTGATAGTTCCCTGGAAGACCAGTAGTACTTTCCGATGCACATCTGGAGGCATTCTGTAATCTGTGGACTGTCAGAATGTTGATGAAACACAGAAATTGCATCGGGATTCAATACAACGGTCGCCATGCGCACTTTCCTCCATGGGAGTAATGTCTCAAACTGTCATCGATTTAATCGTTCCCTGAAGACCAGTAGTAGTTTCCGATGCACATCTGGAGGCATTCTGTAATCTGTGGTCTATACAGGTGTTGATGAAACACAGAAATTGCATCGGCATTGAATACAACAGTCACCATGCGAACTTTCCTCAATGGGAGTAATGTCTCAAACAGTCTATGCCTTGATCGTTCCCTGGAGGACCAGTTGTAGTTTCCGATTCACATCTGGATGCATTCTGTAATCTGGTGAGTATCTGAGTGTTGATGAAACACAGAAATAGCATCGTGATTGAATACAACAGTCACCATGCGTAGTTTCCTCCACGGGAGTAATGTCTCAAACAGTCTACGCTTTGATAGTTCCCTGGAAGACCAGTCGTTGTTTCCGATGCACATCTGGTATCATACTCTAATCTGTGCACTATCAGAGTGTTGATGAAACACAGAAATTGCATCGGGATTGAATACAACTGTCACCATTCGCACTTTCCTCCACAGGAGTAATGTCTCAAACATTCTACGCTTTGATCGTTCCCTGGAAGACCAGTAGTAGTTTCCGATGCACATCTTGAGGCATTCTGTAATCTGTGGAATTTCAAAGTGTTGAAGAAACACAGAAATTGCTTCGGGATTGAATACAACAGTCACCATGACCACTTTCCTCCATAAGAGTAATTCCCAAACAGTCTACGCCTTGATCGTTGTCTGGAAGGAAAGCAGTAGTTTCCGATGCACATCTGGAGGCATTCTGTAATCTGTGGACTATCTGAGTGTTGATGAAACACAGAAATTGCATCGGGATTGAATACAACAGTCACCATGCGCACCTTCCGCCATGGGAGTAATGTCACAAACATTCTACGATTTGATCGTTCCCTGTTAGACCAGTAGTAGTTTCCGATGCACATCTAGAGGCATTCTGTAATCTGTGGACCTTCAAAGTGTTGATGAAACACAGAAATTGCATCGGGACTGAATACAACAGTCACCATGACCACTTTCCTCCATGGGAGTAATTGTCAAACAGTCTACGCCTTGATCGTTGTCTGGAAGAAACGTAGTAGTTTCCGATGCACATCTGGAGGCATTCTGTAATCTGTGGACTATCAGAGTGTTGATGAAACACAGAAAATGCATCGGGATTGAGTAGAACAGACATCATGCGCACTTTCCTCCGTGGGAGTAATGTCACAAACAGTCTGTGGTTTGATCGTTCCCTGGAAGACCAGTATTAGTTTCCGATGCACATCTGGACTCATTCTGTAATCTGTGGACCTTCAAAGTGTTGATGAAACACAGAAATTGCATCGGGATTGAATACAACAGTCACCATGCGGACTTTCCTCCATGGGAGTAATGTCTCAAACAGTTTACGCTTTGATCGTTACCTGGAAGACCAGTTGTAGTTTCCGATGCACATCTGGAGGCATTCTGTATTCTGTGGAGTATGAGAGTGTTGATGAACACTGAAATTGCATCGGGATTGAATACAACAGTCACCATGCGGACTTTCCTCCATGGGAGTAATGTCTCAAACAGTTTACGCTTTGATCGTTCCCTGGAAGACCAGTTGTAGTTTCCGATGCACATCTGGAGGCATTCTGTAATCTGTGGAATATGAGAGTGTTGATGAACACTGAAATTGCATCGGGATTGAATACAACAGTCACCATGCGGAGTTTCCTCCATGGGAGTAATGTCTCAAACAGTCTATGCTTTGATCGTTCCCTGGAAGACCATTAGTACTTTCCGATGCACATCTTTAGGCATTCTGTAATCTGTGGACTGTCAGAGTGTTGATGAAACACAGACATTGCATCGGGATTCAATACAACGGTCGCCATGCCCACTTTCCTACATGGGAGTAATGTATCAATCTGTCATCGATTTGATCATTCCCTGAAGACCAGTAGTAGTTTCCGATGCACATCTGGAGGCATTCTGTAATCTGTGGTCTACACAGGTGTTGATGAAACACAGAAATTGCATCGGCATTGAATACAACAGTCACCATGCGACCTTTCCTCCATGGGAGTAATGTCTCAAACAGTCTACGGTTTGATTGCTCCCAGGAAGACCAGTGGTACTTTCCGATGCACATCTGGAGGCATTCTGTAATCTGTGGACTATCAGAATGTTGTTGAAACACAGAACTTGTATCGGGATTGAATACAGCAGTCACAATGCGGACTTTCCTCCATGGGAGTAATGTCTCAAACAGTCTACGCTTTGATAGTTCCCTGGAAGACCAGTAGTAGTTTCCGATGCACATCTGGAGGCATTCTGTAATCTGTGGACTATCAGAGTGTTGATGAAACACGGAAATTGCATCGGGATTGAATACAACAGTAACCATGCCACTTTCCTCCATGGGAGTAATGTCTCAAACAGTCTACGCTTTGATCGTTCCCTGGAAGAACAGTAGTAGTTTCCGATGCACATCTGGAGGCATTCTGTAATCTGTGCACTATCAGAGTGTTGATGAAACACAGAAATTGCATCGGGATTGAATACAACAGTTGCCATGCGCACTTTCCTCCGTGCGAGTTATGTCACAAACAGTCTACAGTTTGATCGTTCCCTGGAAGACCAGTAGTAGTTTCCGATGCACATCTAGAGGCATACTGTATCTGTGGACTATCAGAGTGTTGATGAAACACAGAAATTTAATCGGGATTGAATACAACTGTCACCATTCGCACTTTACTCCACAGGACTAATGTCTCAAACATTCTACGCTTTGATCGTTCCCTGGAAGACCAGTAGTAGTTTCCGATGCACATCTGGAGGCATTCTGTAATCTGTGGACCTTCAAAGTGTTGATGAAACACAGAAATTGCTTCGGGATTGAATACAACAGTCACAATGCGCACTTTCCTCCATGGGAGTAATGGCTCAATCAGTCTATTTTTTGATCGTTCCCGCGAAGACCAGTAGTACATTCCGATGCACATCTGGAGGCATTCTGTAATCTGTGGACAGTCAGAGTGTTGATGAAACACAGAAATTGCATCGGGATTCAATACAACTTTCGCCATGCGCACTTTCCTCCATGGGAGTAATGTCTCAAACTGTCATCGATTTGATCGTTCCCTGAAGACCAGTAGTAGTTTCCGATGCACATCTGGAGGCATTCTGTAATCTGTGGTCTATACAGGTGTTGATGAAACACAGAAATTGCATCGGGATTGAATACAAAAGTCACCATGCGATCTTTCCTCCATGGGAGTAATGTCTCAAACAGTCTACGCCTTGATCGTTCCCTGGAGGACCAGTAGTAGTTTCCGATTCACATCTGGAGGCATTCTGTAATCTGATGAGTATCTGAGTGTTGATGAAACACAGATATTGCATCGGGATTGAATACAACTGTCACCATTCGCACTTTCCTCCACAGGGGTAATGTCTGAAACATTCTACGCTTTGATCGTTCCCTGGAAGACCAGTAGTAGTTTCCGATGCACATCTGGAGGCATTCTGTAATCTGTGGACTTTCAAAGTGTTGAAGAAACACAGAAATTGCTTCGGGATTGAATACAACAGTCACCATGACTACTTTCCTACATGGGAGTAATTCTCAAACAGCTTACGACTTGATCGTTGTCTGGAAGAAAAGTAGTAGTTTCCGATGCACATCTGGATGCATTCTGTAATCTGTGGACTACCTGAGTGTTGATGAAACACAGAAATTGCATCGGGATTGAATACAAGTGACCATGCGCACTTTCCGCCATGGGAGTAATGTCTCAAACATTCCACGATTTGATCGTTCCCTGTTAGACCAGTAGTAGTTTCCGATGCACATCTGGAGGCATCCTGTAATCTGTGGACCTTCAAAGTGTTGATGAAACACAGAAATTGCATCGGGATTGAATACAACAGTCACCATGACCACTTTCCTCCATGTGAGTAATTCTCAAACAGTCTACGCCTTGATCGTTGTCTGGAAGAAAAGTAGTAGTTTCCGATGCACAACTGGAGGCATTCTGTAATCTGTGGACTATCAGAGTGTTGATGAAACACAGAAATTGCATCGGGATTGAATACAACAGTCACCATGCGCACTTTCCTCCATGGGAGTAATGTCTCAATCAGTCTATTCTTTGATCGTTCCCACGAAGACCAGTAGTAGTTTCGATGCACATCTGGAGGCATTCTGCAATCTGATGAGTATCTGAGTGTTAATGAAACACAGAAATTGCAACCTGATTGAATACAACAGTCACCATGCGCACTTTCCCCCATGGGGTAATGTCTCAAACAGTCTACGCTTTGATCGTTCCCTGGAAGACCAGTAGTTGTTTCCGATGCACATCTGGTATCATACTGTAATCTGTGCACTATCAGAGTGTTGATGAAACACAGAAATTGCATCGGGATTGAATACAACAGTCACCATGCGCACTTTCCCCCATGGGAGTAATGTCTCAAACATTAGTCTCCGATGCACATCTGGAGGCATTCTGTAATCTGTGGACTATCAGAGTGTTGATGAAACACAGAAAATGCATCGGGATTGAGTACAACAAACACCATGCGCACTTTCCTCCATGGGAGTAATGTCTCAAACAGTCTACGCTTTGATCGTTCCCTGGAAGACCATTAATTGTTTTCGATGCACATCTGGTATCATACTGTAATCTGTGCACTATTTGAGTGTTGATGAAACACAAAAATGGCATCGGGATTTAATACAAAAGTCACCATGCGCACTTTCCCCCATGGGAGTAATGTCTCAAACATTCTACGCTTTGATCGTTCCCTATTAGACCAGTAGTAGTTTCCGATGCACATCTGGAGGCATTCTGTAATCTGTGGACCCTCAAAGTTTTGATGAAACACAGTAATTGCATCGGGATTGAATACAACAGTCACCATGCGCACTTTCCTCCATGGGAGTAATGTCTCAAACAGTTTACGCTTTGATCGTTCCCTGGAAGACCAGTAGTAGTTTCCGATGCACATCTGGAGGCATTGTGTAATCTGTGGACTATGAGAGTGTTAATGAACACTGAAATTGCATTGGGATTGAATACAGCAGTCACCATGCGGACATTCCTCCATGGGAGTAATATCTCAAACAGTCTACGCTTTGATCGTTCCCTGGAAGACCAGTAGTAGTTTCCGATGCACATCTGGAGGCATTCTGTAATCTGTGGACTATCAGAGTGTTGATGAAACACAGAAATTGCATTGTGATTGATTACAACAGTAACCATGCCACTTTCCCCCATGGGAGTAATGTCTCAAACAGTCTACTCATTGATCGTTCCCTGGAAGAACAGTAGTAGTTTCCGATGCACATCTGGAGGCATTCTGTAATCTGTGGACTATCAGAGTGTTGATGAAACATAGAAATAGCATCGAGATTGAATACAACAGTCACCATGCGCACTGTCCTCCACGTGAGTAATGTCTCAAACAGTCTACGATTTGATCGTTCCCTGGAAGAACAGTATGAGTTTCCGACGCACATCTGGAGCCAGTCTGTAATCTGTGGACTATCAGAGGGTTGATGAAACACAGAAATTGCATCGGGATTGAATACAAAATTCACCATGCGCACTTTCCTCCACGGGAGTAATTTCTCAAACAGTCTACGCTTTGATCGTTCCCTGGAAGACCAGTAGTTGTTTCCGATGCACATCTGGTGTCATAGTGTAATCTGTGCACTATCAGAGTGTTGATGAAACACAGAAATGGCATCGGGATTGAATACAACTGTCACCATTCGCACTTTCCTCCACAGGAGTAATGTCTCAAACATTCTACGCTTTGATCGTTCCCTGGAAGACCAGTAGTAGTTTCCGATGCACATCTGGAGGCATTCTGTAATCTGTGGACCTTCAAAGAGTTGATGAAATACAGAAATTGCATCGGGATTGAATACAACAGTCACCATGAACACTTTCCTCCATGGGAGTAATTCGCAAACAGTCTACGCCTTGATCGTTGTCTGGAAGAAAAGTAGTAGTTTCCGATGCACATCTGGAGGCATTCTGTAATCTGTGGACTATCTGAGTGTTGATGAAAGACATAAATTACATCGGGATTGAATACAACAGTCACCATGCGCACTTTCCCCCATGTGAGTAATGTCTCAAACATTCTACGCTTTGATCGTTCCCTGTTAGACCAGTATTAGTTTCCGATGCACATCTGGAGGCATTCTGTAATCTGTGGGCCTTCAAAGTGTTATGAATCACAGAAATTGGATCGGGATTGAATACAACATTCACAATGACCACTTTCCTCCATGGGAGTAATTCTCAAACAGTCTACGCCTTGAGCGTTGTCTGGAAGAAAAGTAGTAGTTTCCGATGCACTTCTGGAGGCATTCTGTAATCTGTGGACTATCAGAGTGTTGATGAAACACAGGAAATGCACCGGGATTGAGTACAACAGACACCATGCGCACTTTCCTCCATGGAAGTAATGTCTCAAACAGTCTACGCTTTGATCGTTCCCTGGAAGACCAGTAGTAGTTTCCGATGCACATCTGGAGGCATTCCGTAATCTGTGGACTATCAGAGTGTTGATGAAACACAGAAAATGCATCGGGATTGAGTACAACAGACACTATGCGCACTTTCCTCCGTGGGAGTCATGTCTCAAACCGTCTACGATTTGATCGTTCCCTGGAAGACCAGTAGTAGTTTCCGATGCACATCTGGACTCATTCTGTAGTCTGTGGACCTTCTAAGTGTTGATGAAACACAGAAATTGCATCGGGATTGAATACAACAGTCACCATGCCACTTTCCTCCATGGGAGTAATGTCTCAAACAGTTTACGCTTTGATCGTTCCCTGGAAGACAAGTAGTAGTTTCCGATGCACATCTGGAGGCATTCTGTAATCTGTGGATTATGAGAGTGTTGATGAACACTGACATTGCATTGGGATTGAATACAACAGTCACCATGCGGACTTTCCTCCATGGGAGTAATATCTCAAACAGTCTACGCTTTGATCGTTCCCTGGATGACCAGTAGTAGTTTCCGATGCACATCTGGAGTCATTCTGTAATCTGTGGACTATCAGAGTGTTGATGGAACACAGAAATAGCATCATGATTGAATACAACAGTCACCATGCGCAATTTCCTCCACGGGAGTAATGTCTCAACAGTCTACGCTTTGATCGTTCCCTGGAAGACCTGTATGAGTTTCCGATCCACATCTGGAGCCATTCTGTAATCTGTAAACTATCAGAGGGTTAATGAAACACAGAAATTGCATCGGGATTGAATACAAAAGTCACCATGCGCACTTTCCTCCATGGGAGTAATGTCTCAAACAGTCTATGCTTTAAACGTTCCCTCGAAGACCAGTAGTAGTTTCCGATGCACATCTGGAGGCATTCTGTAATCTGTGGACCTTCAAAGTGTTGATGAAACGCAGAAATTGCATCGTGATTGAATACAACAGTCACCATTCGCACTTTCCTCTATGCGAGTAGCGTCTCAATCAGTCTATTCTTTGATCGTTCCCACGAAGACCAGTAGTAGTTCCCGATGCACATCTGGAGGCAATCTGTAATCTGTGGACTATCAGAGTGTTGATGAAACACAGAAATTGCATCGGGATTCAATACAACGGTCGCCATGCGCACTTTCCTCTGTGGGAGTAATGTCTCAAACTGTCATCGATTTGATCGTTCCCTGAGGACCAGTAGTAGTTTCCGATGCACATCTGGAGGCATTCTGTAATCTGTGGTCTATACAGGTGTTGATGAAACACCGAAATTGCGTCGGGATTGAATACAACAGTCACCATGCCACTTTCCTTCATGGGAGTAATGTCTCAAACAGTCTACGCTTTGATCGTTCCCTGGAGGACCGGTATGAGTCTCCGATGCACATCTGGAGCCATTCTGTAATCTGTGGACTATCAGAGGTTTGATGAAACACAGAAATTGCATCGGGATTGAATACAACAGTCACCATGACCACTTTCCTTCATGGGAGTAATTCTCAACAGTCTACGCCTTGATCGTTGTCTGGAAGAAAAGTAGTAGTTTCCGATGCACATCTGGAGGCATTCTGTAATCTGTGAACTATCTGAGTGTTGATGAAACACAGAAATTGCATCGGGATGGAATACAACAGTCACCGTGCCACTTTCCTCCATGGGAGTAATGTCTCAAACAGTCTACGCTTTGATCGTTCCCTGGAAGAACAGTAGTAGTTTCCGATGCACATCTGGAGGCATTCTGTAATCTGTGGACTATCAGAGTGTTGATGAAACACAGAAATTGCATCGGGATTGAATACAACAGTAACCATGCCACTTTCCTCCAAGGGAGTAATGTCTCAAACAGTCTACGCTTTGATCGTTCCCTGGAAGAACAGTAGTAGTTTCCGATGCACATCTGGAGGCATTCTGTAATCTGTGGACTATCAGAGTGTTGATGAAACACAGAAATTGCATCGGGATTGAATACAATAGTCACCATGCGCACTTTCCTCCGTGCAAGTAATGTCTCAAACAGTCTACAGTTTGATCGTTCCCTGTAAGACCAGTATGAGTTTCCGATGCACATCTGGAGCCATTCTGTAACCTGTGGACTATCAGAGAGTTGATGAAACACAGAAATTGCATCGGGATTGAATACAATAGTCACCATGCGCACTTTCTTCCATGGGAGTATTGTCTCAAACAGTCTATGCTGTGATCGTTCCCTCGAAGACCAGTAGTAGTTTGCGTTGCACATCTGGAGGCATTCTGTAATCTGTGGTCCTTCAAAGTGTTGATGAAACACAGAAATTGCATCGTGATTGAAAACAACAGTCACCATGCGCACTTTCCTCCATGGGAGTAATGTCTCAATCAGTCTATTTTTTGATCGTTCCCACGAAGACCAGTAGTAGTTTCCGATGCACATCTGGAGGCAATCTGTAATCTGTGGACTATCAGAGTGTTGATGAAACACAGAAATTGCATCGGAATTTAATACAACAGTCACCATTCGCACTTTCCTCCATGGGAGTAATGTCTCAAACAGTCTACGCTTTGATCGTTCCCTAGAAGACCAGTAGTTCTTTCCGATGCACATCTGGAGGCATTCTGTAATCTGCGGACTATCAGAGTGTTGATGAAACACAGAAATTGCATCGGGATTCAATACAACAGTCGCCATGCGCACTTTCCTCCACGGGAGTAAAGTCTCAACAGTCTACACGTTGATCGTTCCCTGGAAGACCAGTAGTTGTTTCCGATGCACATCTGGTATCATACTGTAATCAGTGCACTATCAGAGTGTTGATGAAACACTGAAATTGCATCGGGATTGAATACAACTGTCACCATTTGCACTTTCCTCCACAGGAGTAATGTCTCAAACATTCTACGCTTTGATCGTTCCCTGGAAGACCAGTAGTAGTTTCCGATGCACATCTGGAGCCATTCTGTAATCTGTGGACATTCAAAGTGTTGATGAAACACAGAAATTGCATCGGGATTGAATACAACAGTCACGATGACCACTTTCCTCCATGGGAGTAATTCTCAAACAGTCTACGCCTTGATCGTTGTCTGGAAGAAAAGTTGTAGAGTCCGATGCACATCTGGAGGCATTCCGTAATCTGTGGACTATCTGAGTGTTGATGAAACACAGAAAAAGCTTCGGGATTGAGTAGAAAAAACAGACACCATGCACATTTTCCTCCATGGGAGTAATGTCGCAAACAGTCTACACTTTGATCGTCCCCTGGAAGACCAGTAGTAGTTTCCGATGCACATCTTGACTCATTCTGTAATCTGTGGACGTTCAAAGTGTTGATGAAACACAGAAATTGCATCGGGATTGAATACAACAGTCACCATGCGCACTTTCCTCCATGGGAGTAATGTCTCAAACTGTTTACGCTTTGATCGTTCCCTGGAAGACTAGTAGTAGTTTCCGATGCACATTTGGAGGCATTCCGTAAACTGTGGACTATGAGAGTGCTGATGAACACTGAAATTGCATCGGAATTGAATACCACAGTCACCATGCGGACTTTCCTCCATGGGAGTAATATCACAAACAGACTACGCTTTGATCGTTCCCTGTAAGACCAGTAGTAGTTTCTGATGCACATCTGGAGGCATTCTGTAATCTGTGGACTATCAGAGTGTTGATGAAACACACAAATTGCATCGGGATTGAATACAACAGTTACCATGCGCACTTTCCTCTGTGCGAGTAATGTCACAAACAGTCTACAGTTTGATCGTTCCCTGGAAGACCAGTAGTAGTTTCCGATGCACATCTGGAGGCATTCTGTAACTGTGGACTATCAGAGTGTTGATGAAACACAGAAATCGCATCGGCATTGAATACAACAGTCACCATGCGCAATTTCCTCCACGGGAGTAATGTCTCAAACAGTCTACGCTTTGATCGTTCCCTGGAAGACCTGTATGAGTTTCCGATGCACATCTGGGGCCATTCTGTAATCTGTGGACTATCAGAGTGTTGATGAAACACAGAAATTGCATCGGGATTGAATACAAAAGTCACCATGCGCACTTTCCTCTATGCGAGTAATGTCTCAAACAGTCTATGTTTTGATCGTTCCCTCGAAGATCAGTAGTAGTTTCCGATGCACATCTGGAGGCATTCTGTAATCTGTGGACCTTCAAAGTGTTGATGAAACACAGAAATTGCATCGTGATAGAATACAACAGTTACCATGCGCACTTTCCTCCATGGGAGTAATGTCTCAATCAGTCTATTCTTTGATCGTTCCCACGAAGACCAGTAGTACTTTCCGATGCACATCTGGAGGCAATCGTTAATCTGTGGACTATCAGGGTGTTAATGAAACACAGAAATTGCATCGGGATTGAATACAACAGTCACCATTCCCACTTTCCTCCTTGGGAGTAATGTCTCTAACAGTCTACGCTTTGATCGTTCCCTGGAAGACCAGTAGTACTTTCCGATGCACATCTGGAGGTATTCTGTAATCTGTGTACTCTCAGAGTGTTGATGAAACACAGAAATTGCATCGGGATTCAATACAACGGTCGCCATGCGCACTTTCCTCCGTGGGAGTAATGTCTCAAACTGTCATCGATTTGATCGTTCCCTGAGGACCAGTAGTAGTTTCCGATGCACATCTGGAGGCATTCTGTAATCTGTGGTCTATACAGGTGTTGATGACACACAGAAATTGCATCGGCATTGAATAAAACAGTCACCATGCGAACTTTCCTCCATGGGAGTAATGTCTCAAACAGTCTACGCCTTCATCGTTCCCTGGAGGACCAGTATGAGTCTCCGATGCACATCTGGAGCCATTCTGTAATCTGTGGACTATCAGAGGTTTGATGAAACACAGAAATTGCATCGGGATTGAATACAACAGTCACCATGACCACTTTCCTCCATGGGAGTAATACTCAACAGTCTACGCCTTGATCGTTGTCTGGAAGAAAAGTAGTAGTTTCCGGTGCACATCTGGAGGCATCCTGTAATCTGTGGACTATCAGAGTGTTGATGAAACACAGAAATTGCATCGGGATTGAATACAACAGTAACCATGCCACTTTCCTCCATGGGAGTAATGTCTCAAACAGTCTACGCTTTGATCGTTCCCTGGAAGAACAGTAGTAGTTTCCGATGCACATCTGGAGGCATTCTGTAATCTGTGGACTATCAGAGTGTTGATGAAACACAGAAATTGCATCGGGATTGAATACAATAGTCACCATGCGCACTTTCCTCCGTGCAAGTAATGTCTCAAACAGTCTACAGTTTGATCGTTCCCTGGAAGACCAGTATGAGTTTCCGATGCACATCTGGAGCCATTCTGTAACCTGTGGACTATCAGAGGGTTGATGAAACACAGAAATTGCATCGGGATTGAATACAAAAGTCACCATGCGATCTTTCCTCCATGGGAGTAATGTCTCAAACAGTCTATGCTTTGTTCGTTCCCTCGAAGACCAGTAGTAGTTTGCGATGCACATCTGGAGGCATTCTGTAATCTGTGGACCTTCAAGGTGTTGATGAAAAACAGAAATTGTATCGTGATTGAAAACAACAGTCACCATGCGCACTTTCCTCCATGGGAGTAATGTCTCAATCAGTCTATTCTTTGATCGTTCCCACGAAGACCAGTAGTACTTTCCGATGCACATCTGGAGGCATTCTGTAATCTGCGGACTATCAGAGTGTTGATGAAACAGAGAAATTGCATCGGGATTCAATACAACAGTCGCCATGCGCACTTTCCTCCACGGGAGTAAAGTCTCAAACAGTCTACGCTTTGATCGTTCCCTGGCAGACCAGTAGTTGTTTACTATGCACATCTGGTATCATACTGCAATCTGTGCACTATCAGAGTGTTGATGAAACACTGAAATTGCATCGGGATTGAATACAACTGTCACCATTTGCACTTTCCTCCGTGGGAGTAATGTCGCAAACAGTCTACACTTTGATCGTCTCCTGGAAGACCAGTAGTAGTTTCCGATGCACATCCTGACTCATTCTGTAATCTGTGGACGTTCAAAGTGTTGATGAAACACCGAAATTGCATCGGGATTGAATACAACAGTCACCATGCGCACTTTCCTCCATGGGAGTAATGTCTCAATCAGTCTATTCTTTGATCGTTCCCACGAAGACCAGTAGTAGTTTCCGATGCACATCTGGAGGCAATCTGTAATCTGTGGACTATCAGAGTGTTGATGAAACACAGAAATTGCATCGGGATTGAATACAAAAGTCACCATGCGCACTTTCCTCTATGCGAGTAATGTCTCAAACAGTCTATGTTTTGATCGTTCCCTCGAAGATCAGTAGTAGTTTCCGATGCACATCTGGAGGCATTCTGTAATCTGTGGACCTTCAAAGTGTTGATGAAACACAGAAATTGCATCGTGATAGAATACAACAGTTACCATGCGCACTTTCCTCCATGGGAGTAATGTCTCAATCAGTCTATTCTTTGATCGTTCCCACGAAGACCAGTAGTACTTTCCGATGCACATCTGGAGGCAATCGTTAATCTGTGGACTATCAGAGTGTTAATGAAACACAGAAATTGCATCGGGATTGAATACAACAGTCACCATTCGCACTTTCCTCCATGGGAGTAATGTCTCAAACAGTCTACGCTTTGATCGTTCCCTGGAAGACCAGTAGTACTTTCCGATGCACATCTGGAGGTATTCTGTAATCTGTGTACTCTCAGAGTGTTGATGAAACACAGAAATTGCATCGGGATTCAATACAACGGTCGCCATGCGCACTTTCCTCCGTGGGAGTAATGTCTCAAACTGTCATCGATTTGATCGTTCCCTGAGGACCAGTAGTATTTTCCGATGCACATCTGGAGGCATTCTGTAATCTGTGGTCTATACAGGTGTTGATGACACACAGAAATTGCATCGGCATTGAATAAAACAGTCACCATGCGAACTTTCCTCCATGGGAGTAATGTCTCAAACAGTCTACGCCTTCATCGTTCCCTGGAGGACCAGTATGAGTCTCCGATGCACATCTGGAGCCATTCTGTAATCTGTGGACTATCAGAGGTTTGATGAAACACAGAAATTGCATCGGGATTGAATACAACAGTCACCATGACCACTTTCCTCCATGGGAGTAATTCTCAACAGTCTACGCCTTGATCGTTGTCTGGAAGAAAAGTAGTAGTTTCCGGTGCACATCTGGAGGCATCCTGTAATCTGTGGACTATCAGAGTGTTGATGAAACACAGAAATTGCATCGGGATTGAATACAAAAGTCACCATGCGATCTTTCCTCCATGGGAGTAATGTCTCAAACAGTCTATGCTTTGATCGTTCCCTCGAAGACCAGTAGTAGTTTGCGATGCACATCTGGAGGCATTCTGTAATCTGTGGACCTTCAAGGTGTTGATGAAACACAGAAATTGTGTCGTGATTGAAAACAACAGTCACCATGCGCACTTTCCTCCATGGGAGTAATGTCTCAATCAGTCTATTCTTTGATCGTTCCCACGAAGACCAGTAGTAGTTTCCGATGCACATCTGGAGGCAATCTGTAATCTGTGGACTATCAGAGTGTTGATGAAACACAGAAATTGCATCGGAATTGAACACAACAGTCACCATTCGCACATTCCTCCATGGGAGTAATGTCTCAAACAGTCTACGCTTTGATCGTTCCCTGGAAGACCAGTAGTACTTTCCGATGCACATCTGGAGGCATTCTGTAATCTGCGGACTATCAGAGTGTTGATGAAACAGAGAAATTGCATCGGGATTCAATACAACAGTCGCCATGCGCACTTTCCTCCACGGGAGTAAAGTCTCAAACAGTCTACGCTTTGATCGTTCCCTGGCAGACCAGTAGTTGTTTCCTATGCACATCTGGTATCATACTGTAATCTGTGCACTATCAGAGTGTTGATGAAACACTGAAATTGCATCGGGATTGAATACAACTGTCACCATTTGCACTTTCCTCCATGGGAGTAATGTCGCAAACAGTCTACACTTTGATCGTCTCCTGGAAGACCAGTAGTAGTTTCCGATGCACATCCTGACTCATTCTGTAATCTGTGGACGTTCAAAGTGTTGATGAAACACCGAAATTGCATCGGGATTGAATACAACAGTCACCATGCGCACTTTCCTCCATGGGAGTAATGTCTCAAACTGTTTACGCTTTGATCGTTCCCTGGAAGACCAGTAGTAGTTTCCGATGCACATCTGGAGGCATTCCGTAATCTGTGGACTATGAGAGTGTTGATGAACACTGAAATTGCATCGGGATTGAATACCACAGTCACCATGCGGACTTTCCTCCATGGGAGTAATATCACAAACAGACTACGCTTTGATCGTTCCCTGTAAGACCAGTAGTAGTTTCCGATGCACATCTGGAGGCATTCTGTAATCTGTGGACTATCAGAGTGTTGACGAAACACACAAATTGCATCGGGATTGAATACAACAGTTACCATGCGCACTTTCCTCCGTGCGAGTAATGTCACAAACAGTCTACAGTTTGATCGTTCCCTGGAAGACCAGTAGTAGTTTCCGATGCACATCTGGAGGCATTCTGTATCTGTGGACTATCAGAGTGTTGATGAAACACAGAAATAGCATCGGGATTGAATACAACAGTCACCATGCGCAATTTCCTCCACGGGAGTAATGTCTCAAACAGTCTACGCTTTGATCGTTCCCTGGAAGACCTGTATGAGTTTCCGATGCACATCTGGAGCCATTCTGTAATCTGTGGACTATCAGAGTGTTGATGAAACACAGAAATTGCATCGGGATTGAATACAAAAGTCACCATGCGCACTTTCCTCCATGCGAGTAATGTCTCAAACAGTCTATGCTTTGATCGTTCCCTCGAAGACCAGTAGTAGCTTCCGATGCACATCTGGAGGCATTCTGTAATCTGTGGACCCTCAAAGTGTTGATGAAACACAGAAATTGCATCGTGATTGAATACAACAGTTACCATGCGCACTTTCCTCCATGGGAGTAATGTCTCAATCAGTCTATTCTTTGATCGTTCCCACGAAGACCAGTAGTACTTTCCGATGCACATCTGGAGGCAATCGTTAAACTGTGGACTATCAGAGTGTTAATGAAACACAGAAATTGCATCGGGATTGAATACAACAGTCACCATTCGCACTTTCCTCCATGGGAGTAATGTCTCAAACAGTCTACGCTTTCATCGTTCCTTGGAAGACCAGTAGTACTTTCCGATGCACATCTGGAGGCATTCTGTAATCTGTGTACTCTCAGAGTGTTGATGAAACACAGAAATTGCATCGGGATTCAATACAACGGTCGCCATGCGCACTTTCCTCCGTGGGAGTAATGTCTCAAACTGTCATCGATTTGATCGTTCCCTGAGGACCAGTAGTAGTTTCCGATGCACATCTGGAGGCATTCTGTAATCTGTGGTCTATACAGGTGTTGATGACACACAAAAACTTCATCGGCATTGAATAAAACAGTCACCATGCGAACTTTCCTCCATGGGAGTAATGTCTCAAACAGTCTACGCCTTCATCGTTCCCTGGAGGACCAGTAGTAGTTTCCGATGCACATCTGGAGGCATTCTATAATCTGATGAGTATCTGAGTGTTGATGAAACACAGAAATTGCATCGTGATTGAATACAACAGTCACCATGCGCACTTTCCTCCACGGGAGTAATGTCTCAAACAGTCTACGATTTGATCGTTCCCTGGAAGACCAGTAGTTGTTTCCTATGCACATCTGGTATCATTCTGTAGTCTGTGCACTATCAGAGTGTTGATGAAACACAGAAATTGCATCGTTATTGAATACAACTGTCACCATGCGAACTTTTCTACATCTACATCTACATCCGTACTCCGCAAGCCACCTGACGGTGTGTGGCGGAGGGTACCCTGAGTACCTCTATCGGTTCTCCCTTCTATTCCAGTCTCGTATTGTACGTGGAAAGAAGGATTGTCGGTATGCTTGTGTGTGGGCTCTAATCTCTCTGATTTTATCCTCATGGTCTCTTCGCGAGATATACGTAGGAGGGAGCAATATACTGCTTGACTCTTCGGTGAAGGTATGTTCTCGAAACTTCAACAAAAGCCCGTACCGAGCTACTGAGCGTCTCTCCTGCAGAGTCTTCCACTGGAGTTTATCTATCATCTCCGTAACGCTTTCGCAATTACTAAATGATCCTGTAACGAAGCGCGCTGCTCTCCGTTGGATCTTCTCTATCTCTTCTATGAACCCTACCTGGTGCGGATCCCACACTGCTGAGCAGTATTCAAGCATTGGGCGAACAAGCGTACTGTAACCTACTTCCTTTGTTGTCGGATTGCATTTCCTTAGGATTCTTCCAATGAATCTCAGTCTGGCATCTGTTTTACCGACGATCAACTTTATATGATCATTCCATTTTAAATCACTCCTAATGCGTACTCCCAGATAATTTATGGAATTAACTGCTTCCAGTTGCTGACCTGCTATTTTGTAGCTAAATGATAAGGGACCTATCTTTCTATGTATTCGTATCACATTACACTTCGCTACATTGAGATTCAATTGCCATTCCGTGCACCATGCGTCAATTCGCTGCAGATCCTCCTGCATTTCAGTACAATTTTCCATTGTTGCAACCTCTCGATACACCACAGCATCATCTGCAAAAAGCCTCAGTGAACTTCCGATGTCATCCACCAGGTCATTTATGTATATTGTGAATAGCAACGGTCCTATGACACTCCCCTGCGGCACACCTGAAATCACTCTTACTTCGGAAGACTTCTCTCCATTGAGAATGTCGTGCTGCGTTCTGTTATCTAGGAACTCCTCAATCCAATCACACAATTGATCTGATAGTCCGTATGCTCTTACTTTGTTCATTAAACGACTATGGGGAACTGTGTCAAACGCCTTGCGGAAGTCAAGAAACACGGCATCTACCTGTGAACCCGTGTCTAAGGCCCTCTGAGTCTCGTGGACGAATAGCGCGAGCTGGGTTTCACACGATCGTCTTTTTCGAAACCCATGCTGATTCCTACAGAGTAGATTTCTAGTCTCCAGAAAAGACATTATACTCGAACATAATACGTGTTCCAAAATTCTACAACTGATCGACGTTAGAGATATAGGTCTATAGTTCTGCACATCTGTTCAACGTCCCTTCTTGAGAACGGGGATGACCTGTGCCCTTTTCCAATCCTTTGGAACGCTTCGCTCTTCTAGAGACCTACGGTACACCGCTGCAAGAAGGGGGGCAAGTTCCTTCGCGTACTCTGTGTAAAATCGAACTGGTATCCCATCAGGACCAGTGGCCTTTCCTCTTTTGAGCGATTTTAATTGTTTCTCTATCCCTCTGTCGTCTACTTCGATATCTACCATTTTGTCAACTGTGCGACAATCTAGAGAAGGAAGCACAGTGCAGTCTTCCTCTGTGAAACAGCTTTGGAAGAAGACATTTAGTAATTCGGCCTTTAGTCTGTCATCCTCTGTTTCAATACCATTTTGGTCACAGAGTGTCTGGACATTTTGTTTTGATCCACCTACCGCTTTGACATAGGACCAAAATTTCTTAGGATTTTCTGCCAAGTCAGTACATAGAACGTTACTTTCGAATTCATTGAAAGCCTCTCGCATAGCCCTCCTCACACTACATTTCGCTTCGCGTAATTTTTGTTTGTCTGCAAGGCTTTGGCTATGTTTATGTTTGCTGTGAAGTTCCCTTTGCTTCCGCAGCAGTTTTCTAACTCGGTTGTTGTACCACGGTGGCTCTTTTCCATCTCTTACGATCTTGCTTGGCACATACTCATCTAACGCATATTGTACCATGGTTTTGAACTTTGTCCACTGATCCTCAACACTATCTGCACTTGAGACAAAACTTTTGTGTTGAGCCGTCAGGTACTCTGTAATCTGCTTTTTGTCACTTTTGCTAAACAGAAAAATCTTCCTACCTTTTTTAATATTTCTATTTACGGCTGAAATCATCGACGCAGTAACCGCTTTATGATCGCTGATTCCCTGTTCTGCATTAACTGGTTCAAATAGTTCGGGTCTGTTTGTCACCAGAAGGTCTAATATATTATTGCCACGAGTCGGTTTTCTGTTTAACTGCTCAAGGTAGTTTTCAAATAAAGCACTTAAAAATATTTCACTGGATTCTTTGTCCCTGCCACCCGTTCTGAACGGAGTAATGTCTCAAACATTCTACGCTTTGATCGTTCCCTGGAAGACCAGTAGTAGTTTCCGATGCACATCTGGAGGCATTCTGTAATCTGTGGACCTTCAAAGTGTTGATGAAACACAGAAATTGCATCGGGATTGAATACAACAGTCACCATGACCACTTTCCTCCATGGGAGTAATTCCCAAACAGTCTACGCCTTGATCGTTGTCTGGAAGAAAAGTAGTAGTTTCCGATGCACTTATGGCGGCATTCTGTAATCTGTGGCCTGTCAGAGTGTTGATGAAACACAGAAAATGCATCGGGATTGAGAAAAAAGACACCATGCGCACTTTCCTCCATGGGAGTAATGTCGCAAACAGTCTACACTTTGATCGTACCCTGGAAGACCAGTAGTAGTTTCCGATGCACATCTGGACTCATTCTGTAATCTGTGGACCTTCAAAGTGTTGATGAAACACAGAAATTGCATCGGGATTGAATACAACAGTCACCATGCGCACTTTCCTCCATGGGAGTAATGACTCAAACAGTTTACGCTTTGATCGTTCCCTGGAAGACCAGTAGTAGTTTCCGATGCACATCTAGAGGCATTCCGTAATCTGTGGACTATGAGAGTGTTGATGAACACTGAAATTGCATCGGGATTGAATACCACAGTCACCGTGCGGACTTTCCTCCATGGGAGTAATATCTGAAACAGACTACGCTTTGATCGTTCCCTGGAAGACCAGTAGTAGTTTCCGATGCACATCTGGACTCATTCTGTAATCTGTGGAACTCCAAAGTGTTGATGAAACACAGAAATTTCATCGGGATTGAATACAACAGTAACCATGCCACTTTCGTCCATGGGAGTAATGTCTCCAACAGTCTACGCTTTGATCGTTCCCTGGAAGAACAGTAGTAGTTCCCGATGCACATCTGGAGGAATTCTGTAATCTGTGGACTATCAGAGTGTTGATGAAACACAGAAATAGCATCGGGACTGAATACAACAGTCACCATTCGCACTTTCTCCACGGGAGTAATGTCTCAAACAGTCTACGATTTGATCGTTCCCTGGAAGACCAGTAGTTGTTTCCGATGCACATCTGGAGCCATTCTGTAATCTGTGGACTATCAGAGGGTTGATGAAACACAGAAATTGCATCGGGATTGAATACAACAGTAACCATGATACTTTCGTCCATGCGAGTAATGTCTCAAACAGTCTACGCTTTGATCGTTCCCTGGAAGAACAGCAGTAGTTTCCGATGCGCATCTGGAGCCATTCTGTAATCTGTGGACTATCAGAGGTTTGATGAAACACAGAAATTGCATCGGGATTGAATACAAAAGTCACCATGCGCACTTTCCTCCACGGGAGTAATGTCTCAAACAGTCTATGCATTGATCGTTCCCTCGAAGACCAGTAGTAGTTTTTGATGCACATCTGGAGGCATTCTGTAATCTGTGGACCTTCAAAGTGTTGATGAAACACAGAAACTGCATCGTGATTGAATACAACACTCACCATGCGCACTTTCCTCCATGGGAGTAATGTCTCAACCAGTCTATTCTTTGATCGTTCCCACGAAGACCAGTAGTAGTTTCCGATGCACATCTGGAGGCATTCTGTGGTCTATACTGGTGTTGATGAAACACAGAAATTGCATCGGCATTGAATAAAACAGTCATGATGCCACTTTCGTCCATGGGAGTAATGTCACAAACAGTCTACAGTTTGATCGTTCCCTGGAAGACCAGTAGTAGTTTCCGATGCACATCTGGAGGCATTCTGTATCTGTGGACTATCAGAGTGTTGATGAAACACAGAAATAGCATCGGGATTGAATACAACAGTCACCATGCGCAATTTCCTCCACGGGAGTAATGTCTCAAACAGTCTACGCTTTGATCGTTCCCTGGAAGACCTGTATGAGTTTCCGATGCACATCTGGAGCCATTCTGTAATCTGTGGACTATCAGAGTGTTGAGGAAACACAGAAATTGCATCAGGATTGAATACAAAAGTCACCATGCGCACTTTCCTCCATGCGAGTAATGTCTCAAACAGTCTATGCTTTGATCGTTCCCTCGAAGACCAGTAGTAGTTTCCGATGCACATCTGGAGGCATTCTGTAATCTGTGGACCTTCAAAGTGTTGATGAAACACAGAAATTGCATCGTGATAGAATACAACAGTCACCATGCGCACTTTCCTCCATGGGAGTAATGTCTCAAATAGTCTACGCATTGATCGTTCCCTGGAAGACCAGTAGTAGTTTCCGATGCACATCTGGAGGCATTCTGCAATCTGTAGTTTATACAGGTGTTGAAGACACACAGAAATTGCATCGGCATTGAATAAAACAGTCACCATGCGAACTTTCCTCCATGGGAGTAATGTCTCAAACAGTCTACGCCTTCATCGTTCCCTGGAGGACCAGTAGTAGTTTCCGATACACATCTGGGGGCATTCTATAATCGGATGAGTATCTGAGTGTTGATGAAACACAGAAATTGCATCGAGATTGAATACAACAGTCACCATGCGCACTTTCCTCCACGGGAGTAATGTCTCAAACAGTCTACGATTTGATCGTTCCCTGGAAGACCAGTAGTTGTTTCCGATGCACATCTGGTATCATACTGTAGTCTGTGCACTATCAGAGTGTTGATGAGACACAGAAATTGCATCGTTATTGAATACAACTGTCACCATTCGCACTTTCCTCCACAGGAGTAATGTCTCAAACATTCTATGCTTTGATCGTTCCCTGGAAGACTAGTAGTAGTTTCCGATGCACATCTGGAGGCATTCTGTAATCTGTGGACCTTCAAAGTGTTGATGAAACACAGAAATTGCATCGGGATTGAATACAACAGTCACCATGACCACTTTCCTCCATGGGAGTAATTCCCAAACAGTCTACGGCTTGATCGTTGTCTGGAAGAAAAGTAGTAGTTTCCGATGCACTTCTGGCGGCATTCTGTAATCTGTGGCCTGTCACAGTGTTGATGAAACACAGAAAATGCATCGGGATTGAGAAAAAAGACACCATGGGCACTTTCCTCCATGGGAGTAATGTCGCAAACAGTCTACACTTTGATCGTCCCCTGGAAGACCAGTAGTAGTTTCCGATGCACATCTGGACTCATTCTGTAATCTGTGGACCTTCAAAGTGTTGATGAAACACAGAAATTGCATCGGGATTGATTACAACAGTCACCATGCGCACTTTCCTCCATGGGATTAATGACTCAAACAGTTTACGCTTTGATCGTTCCCTGGAAGATCAGTAGTAGTTTCCGATGCACATCTGGAGGCATTCCGTAATCTGTGGACTATGAGAGTGTTGATGAACACTGAAATTGCATCGGGATTGAATACCACAGTCACCATGCGGACTTTCCTCCATGGGAGTAATATCTGAAGCAGACTACGCTTTGATCGTTAACTGGAAGACCAGTAGTAGTTTCCGATGCACATCTGGACTCATTCTATAATCTGTGGAACTCCAAAGTGTTGATGAAACACAGAAATTTCATCGGGATTGAATACAACAGTGACCATGCCACTTTCGTCCATGGGAGTAATGTCTCCAACAGTCTACGCTTTGATCGTTCCCTGGAAGAACAGTAGTAGTTTCCGATGCACATCTGGAGGAATTCTGTAATCTGTGGACTATCAGAGTGTTGATGAAACACAGAAATAGCATCGGAACTGAATACAACGGTCACCATGCGCACTTTCTCCACTGGAATAATGTCTCAAACAGTCTACGCTTTGATCGTTCCCTGGAAGCCCAGTATGAGTTTCCGATGCACATCTGGAGCCATTCTGTAATCTGTGGACAATCAGAGGGTTGATGAAACACAGAAATTGCATCGGGATTGAATACAACAGTAACCATGCCACTCTCGGCCATGTGAGTAATGTCTCAAACAGTCTACGCTTTCATCGTTCCCTGGAAGAACAGTAGTAGTTTCCGATGCACATCTGGAGCCATTCTGTAATCTGTGGACTATCAGAGGGTTGATGAAACACAGAAATTGCATCGGGATTGAATACAAAAGTCACCATGCGCACTTTCCTCCATGGGAGAAATGTCTCAAACAGTCTATGCTTTGATCGTTCCCTCGAAGACCAGTAGTAGTTTCCGATGCACATCTGGAGGCATTCTGTAATCTGTGGACCTTCAAAGTGTTGATGAAACAGAGAAACTGCATCGTGATTGAAGACAACACTCACCATGCGCACTTTCCTCCATGGGAGTAACGTCTCAATCAGTCTATTCTTTGATTGTTCCCACGAAGACCAGTAGTAGTTTCCGATGCACATCTGGAAACAATCTGTAATCCGTGGACTATCAGAGTGTTGATGAAACACAGAAATTGCATCGGGATGAATACAACAGTCACCATTCGCACTTTCCTCCATTGGAGTAATGTCTCAAACAGTCTACGCTTTGATCGTTCCCTGGAAGACCAGTAGTACTTTCCGATGCACATCTGGAGGCATTCTGTAATTTTCTACTATCAGAGTGTTGATGAAACACAGAAATTGCATCGGGATTCAATACAACGGTCGCCATGCGCACTTTCCTCCATGGGAGTAATGTCTCAAACTGTCATCGATTTGATCGTTCCCTGAAGACCATTAGTAGTTTCCGATGCACATCTGGAGGCATTCTGTGGTCTATACAGGTGTTGATGAAACACAGAAATTGAATCGGCATTGAATACAACAGTCACCATGCGAACTTACCTCCATGAGAGTAATTTCGCAAACAGTCTACGCTTTGATCGTTCCCTGGAGGACCAGTAGTAGTTTCCGATGCACATCTGGAGGCATTCTGTAATCTGATGAGTATCTGAGTGTTGATGAAACACAGAAATTGCATCGTGATTGAATGCAACACTCACCATGCGAACTTTCCTCCACGGGAGTAATGTCTCAAACAGTCTACGCTTTGATCGTTCCCTGGAAAACCAGTAGTTGTTTCCGATGCACATCTGGTATCATACTGTAACCTGTGCACTATCAGAGTGTTGATGAAACACAGAAATTGCATCGGGATTGAATACAACTGTCACCATTTGCACTTTCCTCCACAGAAGTAATGTCTCAAACATTCTACGCTTTGATCGTTCCCTGGAAGACCAGTAGTAGTTTCCGATGCACATCTGGAGGCATTCTGTAATCTGTGGACTATCTGAGTGTTGATGAAACACAGAAATTGCATCGGGATTGAATACAACAGTCACCATGCGCACTTTCCCCCATGGGAGTAATGTCTCAAACATTCTACGCTTTGATCCTTCCCTGTTAGACCAGTAGTAGTTTCCGATGCACATCTGGAGGCATTCTGTAATCTGAGGACCTTCAAAGTAATGATGAAACACAGAAATTGCATCGGGATTGAATACAAGAGTCACCATGACCACTTTCCTCCGTGGGATTATTGTCTCAAACAGTCTACGTTTTGATCGTCACCTGGAAGACAGTAGTAGTTTCCGATGCACATCTGGAGGCATTCTGTAATCTGTGGACTGTCAGAGTGTTGATGAAACACAGAAAATGCATCGGGATTGAATACAACAGTAACCATGCCACTTTCGTCCATGGGAGTAATGTCTCAAACAGTCTACGTTTTGATCGTCCCTGGAAGAACAGTAGTAGTTTCCGATGCTCATCTGGAGGAATTCTGTAATCTGTGGACTATCAGAGTGTTGATGAAACACAGAAATAGCATCGGGATTGAATACAACAGTCACCATGCGCACTTTCTCCACGGGAGTAATGTCTCAAACAGTCTACGCTTAGATCGTTCCCTGGAAGACCAGTATGTGTTTCCGATGCACATCTGGAGCCATTCTGTAATCTGTGGACTATCAGAGGGTTGATGAAACACAGAAATTGTATCAGGATTGAATACAAAAGTCACCATGCGCACATTCCTCCACGGGTGTAATGTCTCAAACGGTCTATGCTTTGATATTTCCCTCGAAGACCAGTAGTAGATTCCGATGCACATCTGGAGGCATTCTGTAATCTGTGGACCTTCAAAGTGTTGATGAAACACTCAAATTGCATCGTGATTGAATACAACAGTCACCATGCGCACTTTCCTCCATGGGAGTAATGTCTCAATCAGTCTATTCTTTGATCGTTTTCACGAAGACCAGTAGTAGTTTCCGATGCACATCTGGAGGCAATCTGTAATCTGTGGACTATCAGAGATTTGATGAAACACAGTAATTGAATCGGGATTGAATACAACAGTCACCATTCGCACTTTCCTCCATGGGAGTAATGTCTCAAGCAGTCTACGTTTTGATCGTTCCCTGGAAGACCAGTAGTACTTTCAGATGCACATCTCGAGGCATTCTGTAATCTGTGGACTATCAGAGTGTTGATGAAACACAGAAATTGCATCTGGATTGAATACAACAGTCACCATGCGCACTTTCCCCCATGGGAGTAATGACTCAAACATTCTACGCTTTGATCGTTCCCTGTTAGACCAGTAGTAGTTTCCGATGCACATCGGGACTCATTCTGTAATCTGTGGACTATCAGAGTGTTGATGACACACAGAAATTGCATCGGGATTGTATTCAACAGTCCCCATGCGCACTTTCCTCATTGGGAGTAATGTCTCAAACAGTCTACGCTTTGATCATTCCCTTTACGACCAGTAGTAGTTTGCGATACACATCGGGAGGCATTCTGTAATCTGTGGACTATCAGAGTGTTGATGAAACACAGAAAATGCATTGTGATTCAGTACAACAGTCACCATGCGTACTTTCCTCCATGGGAGTAATGTCCAAACAGTCTACGCTTTGATCGTTCTCTGGATGACAAGTAGTAGTTTCCGATGCACATCTGGACTCATTCTGTAATCTGTGGAACTTCAAAGTGTTGATGAAACACAGAAATTGCATCGGGATTGAATACAACAGTCACCATGCTCACTATCCTCCATGGGAGTAATGTCTCAAAGAGTTTACGCTTTGATCGTTCCCTGGAAGACCAGTAGTGGTTTGCGATGCACATCTGGAGGCATTCTGTAATCTGTGGACCTTCAAAGTGTTGATAAAACACAGAAATTACATCGGGATTGAATAAAAGAGTCACCATGACCACTTTCCTCCATGGGAGTAATTCTCAAACTGTCTATGATTGATCGTTGTCTGGAAGAAAAGTAGTAGTTTCCGATGCCCATCTGAAGGCATTCAGTAATCTGTGGACTATCTGAGTGTTGATGAAACACAGAAATTGCATCGGGATTGAATACAACAGTCACCATGCGCACTTTCCCCCATGGGAGTAATGTCTCAAACATTCTACGCTTTGATCGTTCCCTGTTAGACCAGTAGTAGTTTCCGATGCACATCGGGACTAATTCTGTAATCTGTGGACTATCAGAGTGTTGATGACTCACAGAAATTGCATCGGGATTGTATACAACAGTCCCCATGCGCACTTTCCTCCATGGGAGTAATGTCTCAAACAGTCTACGCTTTGATCATTCCCTTTACGACCAGTAGTAGTTTCCGATGCACATCTGGAGGCATTCTGTAATCTGTGGACTATCAGAGTGTTGATGAAACACAGAAAATGCATTGGGATTGAGTACAACAGTCACCATGCGTACTTTCCTCCATGGGAGTAATGTCTCAAACAGTCTACGCTTTGATCGTTCCCTGGATGACCAGTAGTAGTTTCCGATGCACATCTGGACTCATTCTGTAATCTGTGGACCTTCAAAGTGTTGATGAAACACAGAAATTGCATCGGGATTGAATACAACAGTCACCATGCGCACTATCCTCCATGGGAGTAATGTCTAGAACAGTTTACGCTTTGATCGTTCCCTGGAAGACCAGTAGTAGATTCCGATGCACATCTGGAGGCATTCTGTAATTTGTGGACTATGAGAGTGTTGATGAACACTGATATTGCATCGGGATTGAATACAACAGTCACCATGCGCACCTTCCTCCATGGGCGTAATATCTCAAACAGTCTACGCTTTGATCGCTCCCTCGAAGACCAGTAGTAGTTTCCGATGCACATCAATTGGCATTCTGTATTCTGTGGACTATCAGAGTGTTGTTGAAACACAGAAATTGTATCAGGATTAAATATAACAGTAACCATGCTCACTTTCCTCCATGGGTGTAATGTCTCTAACAGTCTACGCTTTTTATCGTTCCCTGGAAGACCAGTAATAGTTTCCGATGCACAACTTGAGTCATTCTGTAATCTGTGGACTAACAGAGTGTTGTTGAAACACAGAAATTGCATCAGGATTAAATACAACAGTAACCATGCGCACTTTCCTCCATGGGAGTAATGTCTCAAACAGTCTACGCTTTGATCGTTCCTTGGAAGATCAGTAGTAGTTTCCGATGAACATCTGGAGGCATTCTGTAATCTGTGGACTATGAGAGTGTTGATGAACACTGAAATTGCATCGGGATTGAATACAACAGTCACCATGCGCACCTTCCTCCATGGCAGTAATGTCTCAAACAGTCTACGCTTTGATCGCTCCCTCGAATACCAGTAGTAGTTTCCGATGCACATCTGGAGGAATTCTGTAATCTGTGGACTATCAGAGTGTTGATGAATCACAGAAATTGCATCGGGATTGAATACAACGGTCACCATGCGCACTTTCCTCCATGGGAGTAATGTCACAACAGTCTACGCTTTGATCGTTCCCTGGAAGACCAGTAGTAGCTTCCGATGAACATCTGGTGGCATTCTGTAATCTGTTTACTATCAGAGTGTTGTTGAAACACAGAAATTGCCTTGGGCTTGAATACAACAGTCACCATGCGCACTTTTCTCCATGGGAGTAATATCTCAAACAGTCTACGCTTTGATCGTCACCTGCAATACCAGTAGTAGTTTCCGATTCACATCTGGAGGCATTCTGTAATCTGTGGACTATCCGAGTGCTAATGAAACACAGAAATTGCATCGGGATTGAATACAACAGTCACCACGACCACTTTCCTCCATGGGAGTAATGTCTCAAACAGTCTACGCTTTAATCGTTCCCTGGAAGAACAGTAGTAGTCCCGATGCACATCTGGAGGCATTCTGTAATCTGTGGACCTTCAAAGTGTTGATGAAACACAGAAATTGCATCGGGATTGAATACAACAGTCACCATGCGCACTTTCCTCCATGGGAGTAATGTCTCAAACAGTCTACGCTTTTATCGTTCCCTGGAAGACCAGTAGTAGTTTCCGATGCACATCTGGACGCATTCTGTAATCTGTGGAACTTCAAAGTGTTGATGAAACACAGAAATTGCATCAGGATTGAATACAACAGTCACAATGCGCACTTTCCTCCATGGGAGTAATGTCTCAAACAGTTTACGCTTTGATCGTTCCCTGGAAGACCGGTAGTAGTTTCCGATGCACATCTGGAGGCATTCTGTAATCAGTGGACTATGAGAGTGTTGATGAACACTGAAATTGCATCGGGATTGAATACAACAGTCCCCATGCGCACTTTCCTCATTGGGAGTAATGTCTCAAACAGTCTACGCTTTGATCATTCCCTTTACGACCAGTAGTAGTTTGCGATACACATCGGGAGGCATTCTGTAATCTGTGGACTATCAGAGTGTTGATGAAACACAGAAAATGCATTGTGATTTAGTACAACAGTCACCATGCGTACTTTCCTCCATGGGAGTAATGTCCAAACAGTCTACGCTTTGATCGTTCTCTGGATGACAAGTAGTAGTTTCCGATGCACATCTGGACACATTCTGTAATCTGTGGAACTTCAAAGTGTTGATGAAACACAGAAATTGCATCGGGATTGAATACAACAGTCACCATGCTCACTATCCTCCATGGGAGTAATGTCTCAAAGAGTTTACGCTTTGATCGTTCCCTGGAAGACCAGTAGTGGTTTGCGATGCACATCTGGAGGCATTCTGTAATCTGTGGACCTTCAAAGTGTTGATAAAACACAGAAATTACATCGGGATTGAATAAAAGAGTCACCATGACCACTTTCCTCCATGGGAGTAATTCTCAAACTGTCTATGATTGATCGTTGTCTGGAAGAAAAGTAGTAGTTTCCGATGCCCATCTGAAGGCATTCAGTAATCTGTGGACTATCTGAGTGTTGATGAAACACAGAAATTGCATCGGGATTGAATACAACAGTCACCATGCGCACTTTCCCCCATGGGAGTAATGTCTCAAACATTCTACGCTTTGATCGTTCCCTGTTAGACCAGTAGTAGTTTCCGATGCACATCGGGACTAATTCTGTAATCTGTGGACTATCAGAGTGTTGATGACACACAGAAATTGCATCGGGATTGTATACAACAGTCCCCATGCGCACTTTCCTCCATGGGAGTAATGTCTCAAACAGTCTACGCTTTGATCATTCCCTTTACGACCAGTAGTAGTTTCCGATGCACATCTGGAGGCATTCTGTAATCTGTGGACTATCAGAGTGTTGATGAAACACAGAAAATGCATTGGGATTGAGTACAACAGTCACCATGCGTACTTTCCTCCATGGGAGTAATGTCTCAAACAGTCTACGCTTTGATCGTTCCCTGGATGACCAGTAGTAGTTTCCGATGCACATCTGGACTCATTCTGTAATCTGTGGACCTTCAAAGTGTTGATGAAACACAGAAATTGCATCGGGATTGAATACAACAGTCACCATGCGCACTATCCTCCATGGGAGTAATGTCTAGAACAGTTTACGCTTTGATCGTTCCCTGGAAGACCAGTAGTAGATTCCGATGCACATCTGGAGGCATTCTGTAATTTGTGGACTATGAGAGTGTTGATGAACACTGATATTGCATCGGGATTGAATACAACAGTCACCATGCGCACCTTCCTCCATGGGCGTAATATCTCAAACAGTCTACGCTTTGATCGCTCCCTCGAAGACCAGTAGTAGTTTCCGATGCACATCAATTGGCATTCTGTATTCTGTGGACTATCAGAGTGTTGTTGAAACACAGAAATTGTATCAGGATTAAATATAACAGTAACCATGCGCACTTTCCTCCATGGGTGTAATGTCTCTAACAGTCTACGCTTTTTATCGTTCCCTGGAAGACCAGTAATAGTTTCCGATGCACAACTTGAGTCATTCTGTAATCTGTGGACTAACAGAGTGTTGTTGAAACACAGAAATTGCATCAGGATTAAATACAACAGTAACCATGCGCACTTTCCTTCATGGGAGTAATGTCTCAAACAGTCTACGCTTTGATCGTTCCTTGGAAGATCAGTAGTAGTTTCCGATGAACATCTGGAGGCATTCTGTAATCTGTGGACTATGAGAGTGTTGATGAACACTGAAATTGCATCGGGATTGAATACAACAGTCACCATACGCACCTTAATCCATGGGAGTAATGTCTCAAACAGTCTACGCTTTGATCGCTCCCTCGAATACCAGTAGTAGTTTCCGATGCACATCTGGAGGAATTCTGTAATCTGTGGACTATCAGAGTGTTGATGAATCACAGAAATTGCATCGGGATTGAATACAACGGTCACCATGCGCACTTTCCTCCATGGGAGTAATGTCTCAAACAGTCTACGCTTTGATCGTTCCCTGGAAGACCAGTAGTAGCTTCCGATGAACATCTGGTGGCATTCTGTATTCTGTTTACTATCAGAGTGATGTTGAAACACAGAAATTGCCTTGGGCTTGAATACAACAGTCACCATGCGCACTTTTCTCCATGGGAGTAATATCTCAAACAGTCTACGCTTTGATCGTCACCTGCAATACCAGTAGTAGTTTCCGATTCACATCTGGAGGCATTCTGTAATCTGTGGACTATCCGAGTGCTAATGAAACACAGAAATTGCATCGGGATTGAATACAACAGTCACCACGACCACTTTCCTCCATGGGAGTAATGTCTCAAACAGTCTACGCTTTAATCGTTCCCTGGAAGAACAGTAGTAGTCCCGATGCACATCTGGAGGCATTCTGTAATCTGTGGACCTTCAAAGTGTTGATGAAACACAGAAATTGCATCGGGATTGAATACAACAGTCACCATGCGCACTTTCCTCCATGGGAGTAATGTCTCAAACAGTCTACGCTTTTATCGTTCCCTGGAAGACCAGTAGTAGTTTCCGATGCACATCTGGACGCATTCTGTAATCTGTGGAACTTCAAAGTGTTGATGAAACACAGAAATTGCATCAGGATTGAATACAACAGTCACAATGCGCACTTTCCTCCATGGGAGTAATGTCTCAAACAGTTTACGCTTTGATCGTTCCCTGGAAGACCGGTAGTAGTTTCCGATGCACATCTGGAGGCATTCTGTAATCAGTGGACTATGAGAGTGTTGATGAACACTGAAATTGCATCGGGATTGAATACAACAGTCACCATACGCACCTTAATCCATGGGAGTAATGTCTCAAACAGTCTATGCTTTGATCGCTCCCTGGAAGACCAGTAGTAGTTTCCGATGCACATCTGGAGGCATTCTGTAATCTGTGGACTATCAGAGTGTTGATGAAACACAGATATTGCATCGGGATTGATTATAACAGTAACCATGCGCACTTTCCTCCATGGGAGTAATGTCTCTAACAGTCTACGCTTTTTATCGTTCCCTGGAAGGCCAGTAGTAGTTTCCGATGCACAACGTGAGTCATTCTGTAATCTGTGGACTATCAGAGTGTTGTTGAAACACAGAAATTGCATCGGGATTGTATACAACAGTCACCATGCGCACTTTCCTCCATGGGTGTAATGTCTCAAACAGTCTGCGCTTTGATCATTCCCTTTACGACCAGTAATAGTTTCCGATGCACATCTGGAGGCATTCTGTAATCTGTGGACTATCAGAGAGTTGATGAATCACAGAAATTGCATCGGGATTGAATACAACGGTCACCATGGGCACTTTCCTCCATGGGAGTAATGTCTCTAACAGTCTACGCTTTTTATCGTTCCCTGGAAGACCAGTAATAGTTTCCGATGCACAACTTGAGTCATTCTGTAATCTGTGGACTATCAGAGTGTTGTTGAAACACAGAAATTGCATCAGGATTAAATACAACAGTAACCATGCGCACTTTCCTCCATGGGAGTAATGTCTCAAACAGTCTACGCTTTGATCGTTCCTTGGAAGAACAGTAGTAGTTTCCGATGCACATCTGGAGGCATTCTGTAATCTGTGGACTATGAGAGTGTTGATGAACACTGAAATTGCATCGGGATTGAATACAACAGTCACCATGCGCACCTTCCTCCATGGCAGTAATGTCTCAAACAGTCTACGCTTTGATCGCTCCCTCGAATACCAGTAGTAGTTTCCGATGCACATCTGGAGGAATTCTGTAATCTGTGGACTATCAGAGTGTTGATGAATCACAGAAATTGCATCGGGATTGAATACAACGGTCACCATGCGCACTTTCCTCCATGGGAGTAATGTCTCAAACAGTCTACGCTTTGATCGTTCCCTGGAAGACCAGTAGTAGCTTCCGATGAACAACTGGTGGCATTCTGTAATCTGTTTACTATCAGAGTGTTGTTGAAACACAGAAATTGCCTTGGGGTTGAATACAACAGTCACCATGCGCACTTTTCTCCATGGGAGTAATATCTCAAACAGTCTACGCTTTGATCGTTACCTGGAATACCAGTAGTAGTTTCCGATTCACATCTGGAGTCATTCTGTAATCTGTGGACTATCCGAGTGCTAATGAAACACAGAAATTGCATCGGGATTGAATACAACAGTCACCACGACCACTTTCCTCCATGGGAGTAATGTCTCAAACAGTCTACGCTTTGATCGTTCCCTGGAAGAATAGTAGTAGTCCCGATGCACATCTGGAGGCATTCTGTAATCTGTGGACCTTCAAAGCGTTGATGAAACATAGAAATTGCATCGGGATTGAATACAACGGTCACCATGCGCACTTTCCTCCATGGGAGTAATGTCTCAAACAGTCTACGCTTTGATCGTTCCCTGGAAGACCAGTAGTAGTTTCCGATGCACATCTGGACGCATTCTGTAATCTGTGGACCTTCAAAGTGTTGATGAAACGCAGAAATTGCATCGGGATTGAATACAACAGTCACAATGCGCACTTTCCTCCATGGGAGTATTGTCTCAAACAGTTTACGCTTTGATCGTTCCCTGGAAGACCGGTAGTAGTTTCTGATGCACATCTGGAGGCATTCTGTAATCTGTGGACTATGAGAGTGTTGATGAACACAGAAATTGCATCGGGATTGAATACAACAGTCACCATGCGCACCTTCCTCCATGGGAGTAATGTTTCAAACAGTCTATGCTTTGATCGCTCCCTGGAAGACCAGTAGTAGTTTTCGATGCACATCTGGAGGCATTCTGTAATCTGTGGACTATCAGAGTGTTGATGAAACACAGAAATTGCATCGGGATTGAATACAACAGTCACCATGCGCACTTTCCTCCATGGGAGTAATGTCTCAAACAGTCTACGGTTTGATCGTTCCCTGGAAGACCAGTAGTAGTTTCCGATGCACATCAATTGGCATTCTGTAGTCTGTGGACTATCAGAGTGTTGTTGAAAGACAGAGATTGCATGAGGATTAAATATAACAGTAACCATGCGCACTTTCCGCCATGGGAGTAATGTCTCTAACAGTCTACGCTTTTTATCGTTCCCTGGAACGACAGTAGTAGTTTCCGATGCACAACTTGAGTCATTCTGTAATCTGTGGACTATCAGAGTGTTGTTGAAACACAGAAATTGCATCGGGATTGAATACAACAGTCACCACGAGCACTTTCCTCCATGGGAGTAATGTTTCAAACAGTCTACGGTTTGATCGTTCCCTGGAAGACCAGTAGTTGTTTCCGATGCACATCTGGTGGCATTCTGTAGTCTGTGGACTGTCACAGTGTTGTTGAAACACAGAAATTGCATCGGGATTGAATACAACAGTCACCACGACCACTTTCCTCCATGGGAGTAATGTCTCAAACAGTCTACGCTTTGATCGTTCCCTGGAAGACCAGTAGTAGTTTCCGATGCACATCTGGACGCATTCTGTAATCTGTGGACCTTCAAAGTGTTGATGAAACACAGAAATTGCATCGGGATTGAATACCACAGTCACAATGCGCACTTTCCTCCATGGGAGTAGTGCCTCAAACAGTTTACGCTTTGATCGTTCCCTGGAAGACCGGTAGTAGTTTCCGATGCACATCTGGAGGCATTCTGTAATCTGTGGACTATGAGAGTGTTGATGAACACTGAAATTGCATCGGGATTGAATACAACAGTCACCATGAGCACCTTCCTCCATGGGAGTAATGTTTCAAACAGTCTATGCTTTGATCGCTCCCTGGAAGACCAGTAGTAGTTTCCGATGCACATCTGGAGGCATTCTGTAATCTGTGGACTATCAGAGTGTTGATGAAACACAGAAATTGCATCGGGATTGAATACAACAGTAACCATGCGCACTTTCCTCCATGGGAGTAATGTCTCAAACAGTCTACGGTTTGATCGTTCCCTGGAAGACCAGTAATAGTTTACGATGCACATCAGGTGGCTTTCTGTAGTCAGTGGACTATCAGAGTGTTGTTGAAACACAGAAATTGCATCAGGATTAAATACAACAGTAACCATGCGCACTTTCTTCCATGGGAGTAATGTCTCTAACAGTCTACGCTTTTTATCGTTCCCTGGAAGACCAGTAGTAGTTTCCGATGCACATCTGGAGTCATTCTGTAATCTGTGGACTATCAGAGTGTTGTTGAAACACAGAAATTGCATCGGGATTGTTTACAACAGTAACCATGCGCACATTCCTCCATGGGAGTAATGTCTCAAACAGTCTACGGTTTGATCGTTCGCTGGAAGACCAGTATTTGTTTCCGATGCACATCTGGTTGCATTCTGTAGTCTGTGGACTATCAGAGTGTTGTTGAAACACAGAAATTGCATGAGGATTTAATACAACAGTCACCATGCGCACTTTCCTCCATGGGAGTAATGTCTCAAACAGTCTAATCTTTGATCGTTACCACGAAGACCAGTAGTAGTTTCCGATGCACGTCTGGAGGCAATCTGTGATCTGTGGACTATCAGAGTGTTGATGAAACACAGAATTTGCATCGGGATTGAATACAACAGTCACCATTCGCACTTTCCGCCATGGGAGTAATGTCTCAAACAGTCGACGCTCTGATCGTTCCCCGGAAGACCAGTAGTAGTTTCCGATGCACATCTGGAGGCATTCTGTAATCTGTGGACTATCAGAGTGTTGATGAAACGTAGAAATTGCATCGGGATTCAATACAACGGTCACCATGCGCACTTTCCTCCATGGGAGTAATGTCTCAAACTGTCATCGATTTGATCGTTCCCTGAAGACCAGTAGTAGTTTCCGATGCACATCTGGAGGCATTCTGTAATCTGTGGTCTATACAGCTGTTGATGAAAGACAGAAATTGCATCGGCATTGAATACAACAGTCACCATGCGAACTTTCCTGCATGGGAGTAATGTCTCAGTCTATTCTTTGATCGTTCCCAGGAAGACCAGTAGCTGTTTCCGATGCACATCTGGAGGCAATCTGTAATCTGTGGACAATCAGAGTGTTGATGAAACTCAGAAATTGCATTGGGATAGAATACAACAGTCACCATGCGCACTTTCCTCCGTGGGAGTAATGTCACAAACAGTCTACGCTTTGATCGTTCCCTCGAAGACCAGTAGTAGTTTCCGATTCACATCTGGAGGCATTCTGTAACCTGTGGACTATCAGAGTGTTGTTGAAACACAGAAATTGCATCGGGATTTAATACAACAGTCACCATGCGCACTTTCCTCCATGGGAATAATGACTCAAACAGTCTACGCTTTGATCGTTCCCTGGCAGACCAGAAGTAGTTTTCGGTGCACATCTGGAGGTATTATGTAATCTGATGAGTATCTGAGTGTTGATGAAACACAGAAATTGCATCGGGATTGAATACAACTGTCGCCATGCGCACTTTCATCCATGGGAGTAATGTCTCAGTCTATTCTTTGATCGTTCCCAGGAAGACCAGTAGCTATTTCCGATGCACATCTGGAGGCAATCTGTAATCTGTGGACTATCAGAGTGTTCATGAAACTCAGAAATTGCATTGGGATTGAATACAACAGTCACCATGCGCACTTTACTCCGTGGGAGTAATGTCACAAACAGTCTACGCTTTGATCGTTCCCTCGAAGACCAGTAGTAGTTTCCGATGCACATCTGGAGGCATTCTGTAATCTGTGGACTATCAGAGTGTTGATGAAACACAGAAATTGCATCGGGATTGAATACAACAGTCACCATGCGCACTTTCCTCCATGGCAGTAATGTCTCAAACAGTCTACGCTTTGATCATTCCCTTTACGACCAGTAGTAGTTTCCGATGCACATCTTGAGGCATTCTGTAATCTGTGGACTATCTGAATGTTGTTGAAACACAGAAATTGAATCGGAATTGAATACAACAGTCACCATGACCACTTTCCTCCATGGGAGTAATGTCTCAAACAGGCTACGCTTTAATCGTTCCCTGGAAGACCAGTAGTAGTTTCCGTTGCACATCTGGAGGCATTCTGTAATCCGTTTACTATCAGACAGTTTTTGAAACACGGAAATTGCATCGGGATTGAATACAACATTCACCATGCGGACTTTCCTCCATGGGAGGAATGACTCAAACAGTCTACGCGTTGATCGTTCCCTGGAAGACCAGTAGTACTTTCCGATGCACATCTGGAGGCATTCTGTAATCTGTGTACTCTCAGAGTGTTGATGAAACACAGAAATTGCATCGGGATTCAATACAACGGTCGCCATGTGGACTTTCCTCCGTGAGAGTAATGTCTCAAACTGTCATCGATCTTATCGTTCCCTGAGGACCAGTAGTAGTTTCCGATGCACATCTGGAGGCATTCTGCAATCTGTGGTCTATACAGGTGTTGAAGACACACAGAAATTGCATCGGCATTGAATAAAACAGTCACCATGCGAACTTTCCTCCATGGGAGTAATGTCTCAAACAGTCTACGCCTTCATCGTTCCCTGGAGGACCAGTAGTAGTTTCCGATGCACATCTGGAGGCATTCTATAATCGGATGAGAATCTGAGTGTTGATGAAACACAGAAATTGCATCGTGATTGAATACAACAGTCACCATGCGCACTTTCCTCCACGGGAGTAATGTCTCAAACAGTCTACGGTTTGATCGTTCCCTGGAAGACCAGTAGTTGTTTCCGATGCACATCTGGTGGCATTCTGTAGTCTGTGGACTATCAGAGTGTTGTTGAAACACAGAAATTGCATCAGGATTAAATACAACAGTAACCGTGCGCACTATCCTCCATGGGTGTAATGTCTCTAACAGTCTACGCTTTTTATCGTTCCCTGGAAGACCAGTAATAGTTTCCGATGCACAACTTGAGTCATTCTGTAATCTGTGGACTAACAGAGTGTTGTTGAAACACAGAAATTGCATCAGGATTAAATACAACAGTAACCATGCGCACTTTCCTCCATGGGAGTAATGTCTCAAACAGTCTACGCTTTGATCGTTCCTTGGAAGATCAGTAGTAGTTTCCGATGAACATCTGGAGGCATTCTGTAATCTGTGGACTATGAGAGTGTTGATGAACACTGAAATTGCATCGGGATTGAATACAACAGTCACCATGCGCACCTTCCTCCATGGCAGTAATGTCTCAAACAGTCTACGCTTTGATCGCTCCCTCGAATACCAGTAGTAGTTTCCGATGCACATCTGGAGGAATTCTGTAATCTGTGGACTATCAGAGTGTTGATGAATCACAGAAATTGCATCGGGATTGAATACAACGGTCACCATGCGCACTTTCCTCCATGGGAGTAATGTCTCAAACAGTCTACGCTTTGATCGTCACCTGCAATACCAGTAGTAGTTTCCGATTCACATCTGGAGGCATTCTGTAATCTGTGGACTATCCGAGTGCTAATGAAACACAGAATTTGCATCGGGATTGAATACAACAGTCACCACGACCACTTTCCTCCATGGGAGTAATGTCCCAAACAGTCTACGCTTTAATCGTTCCCTGGAAGAACAGTAGTAGTCCCGATGCACATCTGGAGGCATTCTGTAATCTGTGGACCTTCAAAGTGTTGATGAAACACAGAAATTGCATCGGGATTGAATACAACAGTCACCATGCGCACTTTCCTCCATGGGAGTAATGTCTCAAACAGTCTACGCTTTTATCGTTCCCTGGAAGACCAGTAGTAGTTTCCGATGCACATCTGGACGCATTCTGTAATCTGTGGAACTTCAAAGTGTTGATGAAACACAGAAATTGCATCAGGATTGAATACAACAGTCACAATGCGCACTTTCCTCCATGGGAGTAATGTCTCAAACAGTTTACGCTTTGATCGTTCCCTGGAAGACCGGTAGTAGTTTCCGATGCACATCTGGAGGCATTCTGTAATCAGTGGACTATGAGAGTGTTGATGAACACTGAAATTGCATCGGGATTGAATACAACAGTCACCATACGCACCTTAATCCATGGGAGTAGTGTCTCAAACAGTCTATGCTTTGATCGCTCCCTGGAAGACCAGTAGTAGTTTCCGATGCACATCTGGAGGCATTCTGTAATCTGTGGACTATCAGAGTGTTGATGAAACACAGATATTGCATCGGGATTGATTATAACAGTAACCATGCGCACTTTCCTCCATGGGAGTAATGTCTCAAACAGTCTACGGTTTGGTCGTTCCCTGGAAGGCCAGTAGTAGTTTCCGATGCACATCAATTGGCATTCTGTAGTCTGTGGACTATCAGAGTGTTGTTGAAACACAGAAATTGCATCAGGATTAAATATAACAGTAACCATGCGCACTTTCCTCCATGGGAGTAATATCTCTAACAGTCTACGCTTTTTATCGTTCCCTGGAAGGCCAGTAGTAGTTTCCGATGCACAACGTGAGTCATTCTGTAATCTGTGGACTATCAGAGTGTTGTTGAAACACAGAAATTGCATCGGGATTGTATACAACAGTCACCATGCGCACTTTCCTCCATGGAAGTAATGTCTCAAACAGTCTGCGCTTTGATCATTCCCTTTACGACCAGTAGTAGTTTCCGATGCACATCTGGAGGCATTCTGTAATCTGTGGACTATCAGAGAGTTGATGAATCACAGAAATTGCATCGGGATTGAATACAACAGTCACAATGCGCACTTTCCTCCATGGGAGTAATGTCTCAAACAGTTTACCCTTTGATCGTTCCCTGGAAGACCGGTAGTAGTTTCCGATGCACATCTGGAGGCATTCTGTAATCAGTGGACTATGAGAGTGTTGATGAACACTGAAATTGCATCGGGATTGAATACAACAGTCACCATGCGCACCTTAATCCATGGGAGTAATGACTCAAACAGTCTATGCTTTGATCGCTCCCTGGAAGACCAGTAGTAGTTTCCGATGCACATCTGGAGGCATTCTGTAATCTGTGGACTATCAGAGTGTTGATGAAACACAGAAATTGCATCGGGATTAAAACAACAGTAACCATGCCACTTTCCTTCATGGGAGTAATGTCTCAAACAGTCTACGGTTTGATCGTTCCCTGGAAGACCAGTAGTAGTTTCCGATGCACATCAATTGGCATTCTGTAGTCTGTGGACTATCAGAGTGTTGTTGAAACACAGAAATTGCATCAGGATTAAATATAACAGTAACCATGCGCACTTTCCTCCATGGGAGTAATGTCTCTAACAGTCTACGCTTTTTATCGTTCCCTGGAAGAACAGTAGTAGTTTCCGATGCACATCTGGTGGCATTCTGTAGTCTGTGGACTATCAGAGTGTTGTTGAAACACAGAAATTGCATCAGGATTAAATACAACAGTAACCGTGCGCACTATCCTCCATGGGTGTAATGTCTCTAACAGTCTACGCTTTTTATCGTTCCCTGGAAGACCAGTAATAGTTTCCGATGCACAACTTGAGTCATTCTGTAATCTGTGGACTAACAGAGTGTTGTTGAAACACAGAAATTGCATCAGGATTAAATACAACAGTAACCATGCGCACTTTCCTCCATGGGAGTAATGTCTCAAACAGTCTACGCTTTGATCGTTCCTTGGAAGATCAGTAGTAGTTTCCGATGAACATCTGGAGGCATTCTGTAATCTGTGGACTATGAGAGTGTTGATGAACACTGAAATTGCATCGGGATTGAATACAACAGTCACCATGCGCACCTTCCTCCATGGCAGTAATGTCTCAAACAGTCTACGCTTTGATCGCTCCCTCGAATACCAGTAGTAGTTTCCGATGCACATCTGGAGGAATTCTGTAATCTGTGGACTATCAGAGTGTTGATGAATCACAGAAATTGCATCGGGATTGAATACAACGGTCACCATGCGCACTTTCCTCCATGGGAGTAATGTCTCAAACAGTCTACGCTTTGATCGTCACCTGCAATACCAGTAGTAGTTTCCGATTCACATCTGGAGGCATTCTGTAATCTGTGGACTATCCGAGTGCTAATGAAACACAGAATTTGCATCGGGATTGAATACAACAGTCACCACGACCACTTTCCTCCATGGGAGTAATGTCCCAAACAGTCTACGCTTTAATCGTTCCCTGGAAGAACAGTAGTAGTCCCGATGCACATCTGGAGGCATTCTGTAATCTGTGGACCTTCAAAGTGTTGATGAAACACAGAAATTGCATCGGGATTGAATACAACAGTCACCATGCGCACTTTCCTCCATGGGAGTAATGTCTCAAACAGTCTACGCTTTTATCGTTCCCTGGAAGACCAGTAGTAGTTTCCGATGCACATCTGGACGCATTCTGTAATCTGTGGAACTTCAAAGTGTTGATGAAACACAGAAATTGCATCAGGATTGAATACAACAGTCACAATGCGCACTTTCCTCCATGGGAGTAATGTCTCAAACAGTTTACGCTTTGATCGTTCCCTGGAAGACCGGTAGTAGTTTCCGATGCACATCTGGAGGCATTCTGTAATCAGTGGACTATGAGAGTGTTGATGAACACTGAAATTGCATCGGGATTGAATACAACAGTCACCATACGCACCTTAATCCATGGGAGTAGTGTCTCAAACAGTCTATGCTTTGATCGCTCCCTGGAAGACCAGTAGTAGTTTCCGATGCACATCTGGAGGCATTCTGTAATCTGTGGACTATCAGAGTGTTGATGAAACACAGATATTGCATCGGGATTGATTATAACAGTAACCATGCGCACTTTCCTCCATGGGAGTAATGTCTCAAACAGTCTACGGTTTGGTCGTTCCCTGGAAGGCCAGTAGTAGTTTCCGATGCACATCAATTGGCATTCTGTAGTCTGTGGACTATCAGAGTGTTGTTGAAACACAGAAATTGCATCAGGATTAAATATAACAGTAACCATGCGCACTTTCCTCCATGGGAGTAATATCTCTAACAGTCTACGCTTTTTATCGTTCCCTGGAAGGCCAGTAGTAGTTTCCGATGCACAACGTGAGTCATTCTGTAATCTGTGGACTATCAGAGTGTTGTTGAAACACAGAAATTGCATCGGGATTGTATACAACAGTCACCATGCGCACTTTCCTCCATGGGTGTAATGTCTCAAACAGTCTGCGCTTTGATCATTCCCTTTACGACCAGTAGTAGTTTCCGATGCACATCTGGAGGCATTCTGTAATCTGTGGACTATCAGAGAGTTGATGAATCACAGAAATTGCATCGGGATTGAATACAACAGTCACAATGCGCACTTTCCTCCATGGGAGTAATGTCTCAAACAGTTTACCCTTTGATCGTTCCCTGGAAGACCGGTAGTAGTTTCCGATGCACATCTGGAGGCATTCTGTAATCAGTGGACTATGAGAGTGTTGATGAACACTGAAATTGCATCGGGATTGAATACAACAGTCACCATGCGCACCTTAATCCATGGGAGTAATGTCTCAAACAGTCTATGCTTTGATCGCTCCCTGGAAGACCAGTAGTAGTTTCCGATGCACATCTGGACGCATTCTGTAATCTGTGGACTATCAGAGTGTTGATGAAACACAGAAATTGCATCGGGATTAAAACAACAGTAACCATGCCACTTTCCTTCATGGGAGTAATGTCTCAAACAGTCTACGGTTTGATCGTTCCCTGGAAGACCAGTAGTAGTTTCCGATGCACATCAATTGGCATTCTGTAGTCTGTGGACTATCAGAGTGTTGTTGAAACACAGAAATTGCATCAGGATTAAATATAACAGTAACCATGCGCACTTTCCTCCATGGGAGTAATGTCTCTAACAGTCTACGCTTTTTATCGTTCCCTGGAAGAACAGTAGTAGTTTCCGATGCACATCTGGAGGCATTCTGTAATCACTGGACTATCAGTGTGTTGATGACACACAGAAATTCCATCGGGATTGTATACAACAGTCACCATGCGCACTTTCCTCCATGGCTGTAATGTCTCAAACAGTCTGCGCTTTGATCATTCCCTTTACGACCAGTAATAGTTTCCGATGCACATCTGGAGGCATTCTGTAATCTGTGGACTATCAGAGAGTTGATGAATCACAGAAATTGCATCGGGATTGAATACAACGGTCACCATGGGCACTTTCCTCCATGGGAGTAATGTCTCTAACAGTCTACGCTTTTTATCGTTCCCTGGAAGACCAGTAATAGTTTCCGATGCACAACTTGAGTCATTCTGTAATCTGTGGACTATCAGAGTGTTGTTGAAACACAGAAATTGCATCAGGATTAAATACAACAGTAACCATGCGCACTTTCCTCCATGGGAGTAATGTCTCAAACAGTCTACGCTTTGATCGTTCCTTGGAAGAACAGTAGTAGTTTCCGATGCACATCTGGAGGCATTCTGTAATCTGTGGACTATCAGATTGTTGATGAATCACAGAAATTGCATCGGGATTGAATACAACGGTCACCATGCGCACTTTCCTCCATGGGAGTAATGTCTCAAACAGTCTACGCTTTGATCGTTCCCTGGAAGACCAGTAGTAGCTTCCGATGAACAACTGGTGGCATTCTGTAATCTGTGGACTATCAGAGTGTTGATGAATCACAGAAATTGCATCGGGATTGAATACAACGGTCACCATGCGCACTTTCCTCCATGGGAGTAATGTCTCAAACAGTCTACGCTTTGATCGTTCCCTGGAAGACCAGTAGTAGCTTCCGATGAACAACTGGTGGCATTCTGTAATCTGTTTACTATCAGAGTGTTGTTGAAACACAGAAATTGCCTTGGGGTTGAATACAACAGTCACCATGCGCACTTTTCTCCATGGGAGTAATATCTCAAACAGTCTACGCTTTGATCGTTACCTGGAATACCAGTAGTAGTTTCCGATTCACATCTGGAGTCATTCTGTAATCTGTGGACTATCCGAGTGCTAATGAAACACAGAAATTGCATCGGGATTGAATACAACAGTCACCACGACCACTTTCCTCCATGGGAGTAATGTCTCAAACAGTCTACGCTTTGATCGTTCCCTGGAAGAATAGTAGTAGTCCCGATGCACATCTGGAGGCATTCTGTAATCTGTGGACCTTCAAAGCGTTGATGAAACATAGAAATTGCATCGGGATTGAATACAACGGTCACCATGCGCACTTTCCTCCATGGGAGTAATGTCTCAAACAGTCTACGCTTTGATCGTTCCCTGGAAGACCAGTAGTAGTTTCCGATGCACATCTGGACGCATTCTGTAATCTGTGGACCTTCAAAGTGTTGATGAAACGCAGAAATTGCATCGGGATTGAATACAACAGTCACAATGCGCACTTTCCTCCATGGGAGTATTGTCTCAAACAGTTTACGCTTTGATCGTTCCCTGGAAGACCGGTAGTAGTTTCTGATGCACATCTGGAGGCATTCTGTAATCTGTGGACTATGAGAGTGTTGATGAACACTGAAATTGCATCGGGATTGAATACAACAGTCACCATGCGCACCTTCCTCCATGGGAGTAATGTTTCAAACAGTCTATGCTTTGATCGCTCCCTGGAAGACCAGTAGTAGTTTTCGATGCACATCTGGAGGCATTCTGTAATCTGTGGACTATCAGAGTGTTGATGAAACACAGAAATTGCATCGGGATTGAATACAACAGTCACCATGCGCACTTTCCTCCATGGGAGTAATGTCTCAAACAGTCTACGGTTTGATCGTTCCCTGGAAGACCAGTAGTAGTTTCCGATGCACATCAATTGGCATTCTGTAGTCTGTGGACTATCAGAGTGTTGTTGAAAGACAGAGATTGCATGAGGATTAAATATAACAGTAACCATGCGCACTTTCCGCCATGGGAGTAATGTCTCTAACAGTCTACGCTTTTTATCGTTCCCTGGAACGACAGTAGTAGTTTCCGATGCACAACTTGAGTCATTCTGTAATCTGTGGACTATCAGAGTGTTGTTGAAACACAGAAATTGCATCGGGATTGAATACAACAGTCACCACGAGCACTTTCCTCCATGGGAGTAATGTTTCAAACAGTCTACGGTTTGATCGTTCCCTGGAAAACCAGTAGTTGTTTCCGATGCACATCTGGTGGCATTCTGTAGTCTGTGGACTGTCACAGTGTTGTTGAAACACAGAAATTGCATCGGGATTGAATACAACAGTCACCACGACCACTTTCCTCCATGGGAGTAATGTCTCAAACAGTCTACGCTTTGATCGTTCCCTGGAAGACCAGTAGTAGTTTCCGATGCACATCTGGACGCATTCTGTAATCTGTGGACCTTCAAAGTGTTGATGAAACACAGAAATTGCATCGGGATTGAATACCACAGTCACAATGCGCACTTTCCTCCATGGGAGTAGTGCCTCAAACAGTTTACGCTTTGATCGTTCCCTGGAAGACCGGTAGTAGTTTCCGATGCACATCTGGAGGCATTCTGTAATCTGTGGACTATGAGAGTGTTGATGAACACTGAAATTGCATCGGGATTGAATACAACAGTCACCATGAGCACCTTCCTCCATGGGAGTAATGTTTCAAACAGTCTATGCTTTGATCGCTCCCTGGAAGACCAGTAGTAGTTTCCGATGCACATCTGGAGGCATTCTGTAATCTGTGGACTATCAGAGTGTTGATGAAACACAGAAATTGCATCGGGATTGAATACAACAGTAACCATGCGCACTTTCCTCCATGGGAGTAATGTCTCAAACAGTCTACGGTTTGATCGTTCCCTGGAAGACCAGTAATAGTTTACGATGCACATCAGGTGGCTTTCTGTAGTCAGTGGACTATCAGAGTGTTGTTGAAACACAGAAATTGCATCAGGATTAAATACAACAGTAACCATGCGCACTTTCTTCCATGGGAGTAATGTCTCTAACAGTCTACGCTTTTTATCGTTCCCTGGAAGACCAGTAGTAGTTTCCGATGCACATCTGGAGTCATTCTGTAATCTGTGGACTATCAGAGTGTTGTTGAAACACAGAAATTGCATCGGGATTGTTTACAACAGTAACCATGCGCACATTCCTCCATGGGAGTAATGTCTCAAACAGTCTACGGTTTGATCGTTCGCTGGAAGACCAGTATTTGTTTCCGATGCACATCTGGTTGCATTCTGTAGTCTGTGGACTATCAGAGTGTTGTTGAAACACAGAAATTGCATGAGGATTTAATACAACAGTCACCATGCGCACTTTCCTCCATGGGAGTAATGTCTCAAACAGTCTAATCTTTGATCGTTACCACGAAGACCAGTAGTAGTTTCCGATGCACGTCTGGAGGCAATCTGTGATCTGTGGACTATCAGAGTGTTGATGAAACACAGAATTTGCATCGGGATTGAATACAACAGTCACCATTCGCACTTTCCGCCATGGGAGTAATGTCTCAAACAGTCGACGCTCTGATCGTTCCCCGGAAGACCAGTAGTAGTTTCCGATGCACATCTGGAGGCATTCTGTAATCTGTGGACTATCAGAGTGTTGATGAAACGTAGAAATTGCATCGGGATTCAATACAACGGTCACCATGCGCACTTTCCTCCATGGGAGTAATGTCTCAAACTGTCATCGATTTGATCGTTCCCTGAAGACCAGTAGTAGTTTCCGATGCACATCTGGAGGCATTCTGTAATCTGTGGTCTATACAGCTGTTGATGAAAGACAGAAATTGCATCGGCATTGAATACAACAGTCACCATGCGAACTTTCCTGCATGGGAGTAATGTCTCAGTCTATTCTTTGATCGTTCCCAGGAAGACCAGTAGCTGTTTCCGATGCACATCTGGAGGCAATCTGTAATCTGTGGACAATCAGAGTGTTGATGAAACTCAGAAATTGCATTGGGATAGAATACAACAGTCACCATGCGCACTTTCCTCCGTGGGAGTAATGTCACAAACAGTCTACGCTTTGATCGTTCCCTCGAAGACCAGTAGTAGTTTCCGATTCACATCTGGAGGCATTCTGTAACCTGTGGACTATCAGAGTGTTGTTGAAACACAGAAATTGCATCGGGATTTAATACAACAGTCACCATGCGCACTTTCCTCCATGGGAATAATGACTCAAACAGTCTACGCTTTGATCGTTCCCTGGCAGACCAGTAGTAGTTTTCGGTGCACATCTGGAGGTATTATGTAATCTGATGAGTATCTGAGTGTTGATGAAACACAGAAATTGCATCGGGATTGAATACAACTGTCGCCATGCGCACTTTCATCCATGGGAGTAATGTCTCAGTCTATTCTTTGATCGTTCCCAGGAAGACCAGTAGCTATTTCCGATGCACATCTGGAAGCAATCTGTAATCTGTGGACTATCAGAGTGTTCATGAAACTCAGAAATTGCATTGGGATTGAATACAACAGTCACCATGCGCACTTTACTCCGTGGGAGTAATGTCACAAACAGTCTACGCTTTGATCGTTCCCTCGAAGACCAGTAGTAGTTTCCGATGCACATCTGGAGGCATTCTGTAATCTGTGGACTATCAGAGTGTTGATGAAACACAGAAATTGCATCGGGATTGAATACAACAGTCACCATGCGCACTTTCCTCCATGGCAGTAATGTCTCAAACAGTCTACGCTTTGATCATTCCCTTTACGACCAGTAGTAGTTTCCGATGCACATCTTGAGGCATTCTGTAATCTGTGGACTATCTGAATGTTGTTGAAACACAGAAATTGAATCGGAATTGAATACAACAGTCACCATGACCACTTTCCTCCATGGGAGTAATGTCTCAAACAGTCTACGCTTTAATCGTTCCCTGGAAGACCAGTAGTAGTTTCCGTTGCACATCTGGAGGCATTCTGTAATCCGTTTACTATCAGACAGTTTTTGAAACACGGAAATTGCATCGGGATTGAATACAACATTCACCATGCGGACTTTCCTCCATGGGAGGAATGACTCAAACAGTCTACGCGTTGATCGTTCCCTGGAAGACCAGTAGTACTTTCCGATGCACATCTGGAGGCATTCTGTAATCTGTGTACTCTCAGAGTGTTGATGAAACACAGAAATTGCATCGGGATTCAATACAACGGTCGCCATGTGGACTTTCCTCCGTGAGAGTAATGTCTCAAACTGTCATCGATCTTATCGTTCCCTGAGGACCAGTAGTAGTTTCCGATGCACATCTGGAGGCATTCTGCAATCTGTGGTCTATACAGGTGTTGAAGACACACAGAAATTGCATCGGCATTGAATAAAACAGTCACCATGCGAACTTTCCTCCATGGGAGTAATGTCTCAAACAGTCTACGCCTTCATCGTTCCCTGGAGGACCAGTAGTAGTTTCCGATGCACATCTGGATTCATTCTATAATCGGATGAGTATCTGAGTGTTGATGAAACACAGAAATTGCATCGTGATTGAATACAACAGTCACCATGCGCACTTTCCTCCACGGGAGTAATGTCTCAAACAGTCTACGGTTTGATCGTTCCCTGGAAGACCAGTAGTTGTTTCCGATGCACATCTGGTGGCATTCTGTAGTCTGTGGACTATCAGAGTGTTGTTGAAACACAGAAATTGCATCAGGATTAAATACAACAGTAACCGTGCGCACTATCCTCCATGGGTGTAATGTCTCTAACAGTCTACGCTTTTTATCGTTCCCTGGAAGACCAGTAATAGTTTCCGATGCACAACTTGAGTCATTCTGTAATCTGTGGACTAACAGAGTGTTGTTGAAACACAGAAATTGCATCAGGATTAAATACAACAGTAACCATGCGCACTTTCCTCCATGGGAGTAATGTCTCAAACAGTCTACGCTTTGATCGTTCCTTGGAAGATCAGTAGTAGTTTCCGATGAACATCTGGAGGCATTCTGTAATCTGTGGACTATGAGAGTGTTGATGAACACTGAAATTGCATCGGGATTGAATACAACAGTCACCATGCGCACCTTCCTCCATGGCAGTAATGTCTCAAACAGTCTACGCTTTGATCGCTCCCTCGAATACCAGTAGTAGTTTCCGATGCACATCTGGAGGAATTCTGTAATCTGTGGACTATCAGAGTGTTGATGAATCACAGAAATTGCATCGGGATTGAATACAACGGTCACCATGCGCACTTTCCTCCATGGGAGTAATGTCTCAAACAGTCTACGCTTTGATCGTCACCTGCAATACCAGTAGTAGTTTCCGATTCACATCTGGAGGCATTCTGTAATCTGTGGACTATCCGAGTGCTAATGAAACACAGAATTTGCATCGGGATTGAATACAACAGTCACCACGACCACTTTCCTCCATGGGAGTAATGTCCCAAACAGTCTACGCTTTAATCGTTCCCTGGAAGAACAGTAGTAGTCCCGATGCACATCTGGAGGCATTCTGTAATCTGTGGACCTTCAAAGTGTTGATGAAACACAGAAATTGCATCGGGATTGAATACAACAGTCACCATGCGCACTTTCCTCCATGGGAGTAATGTCTCAAACAGTCTACGCTTTTATCGTTCCCTGGAAGACCAGTAGTAGTTTCCGATGCACATCTGGACGCATTCTGTAATCTGTGGAACTTCAAAGTGTTGATGAAACACAGAAATTGCATCAGGATTGAATACAACAGTCACAATGCGCACTTTCCTCCATGGGAGTAATGTCTCAAACAGTTTACGCTTTGATCGTTCCCTGGAAGACCGGTAGTAGTTTCCGATGCACATCTGGAGGCATTCTGTAATGAGTGGACTATGAGAGTGTTGATGAACACTGAAATTGCATCGGGATTGAATACAACAGTCACCATACGCACCTTAATCCATGGGAGTAGTGTCTCAAACAGTCTATGCTTTGATCGCTCCCTGGAAGACCAGTAGTAGTTTCCGATGCACATCTGGAGGCATTCTGTAATCTGTGGACTATCAGAGTGTTGATGAAACACAGATATTGCATCGGGATTGATTATAACAGTAACCATGCGCACTTTCCTCCATGGGAGTAATGTCTCAAACAGTCTACGGTTTGGTCGTTCCCTGGAAGACCAGTAGTAGTTTCCGATGCACATCAATTGGCATTCTGTAGTCTGTGGACTATCAGAGTGTTGTTGAAACACAGAAATTGCATCAGGATTAAATATAACAGTAACCATGCGCACTTTCCTCCATGGGAGTAATATCTCTAACAGTCTACGCTTTTTATCGTTCCCTGGAAGGCCAGTAGTAGTTTCCGATGCACAACGTGAGTCATTCTGTAATCTGTGGACTATCAGAGTGTTGTTGAAACACAGAAATTGCATCGGGATTGTATACAACAGTCACCATGCGCACTTTCCTCCATGGGTGTAATGTCTCAAACAGTCTGCGCTTTGATCATTCCCTTTACGACCAGTAGTAGTTTCCGATGCACATCTGGAGGCATTCTGTAATCTGTGGACTATCAGAGAGTTGATGAATCACAGAAATTGCATCGGGATTGAATACAACAGTCACAATGCGCACTTTCCTCCATGGGAGTAATGTCTCAAACAGTTTACCCTTTGATCGTTCCCTGGAAGACCGGTAGTAGTTTCCGATGCACATCTGGAGGCATTCTGTAATCAGTGGACTATGAGAGTGTTGATGAACACTGAAATTGCATCGGGATTGAATACAACAGTCACCATGCGCACCTTAATCCATGGGAGTAATGTCTCAAACAGTCTATGCTTTGATCGCTCCCTGGAAGACCAGTAGTAGTTTCCGATGCACATCTGGAGGCATTCTGTAATCTGTGGACTATCAGAGTGTTGATGAAACACAGAAATTGCATCGGGATTAAAACAACAGTAACCATGCCACTTTCCTTCATGGGAGTAATGTCTCAAACAGTCTACGGTTTGATCGTTCCCTGGAAGACCAGTAGTAGTTTCCGATGCACATCAATTGGCATTCTGTAGTCTGTGGACTATCAGAGTGTTGTTGAAACACAGAAATTGCATCAGGATTAAATATAACAGTAACCATGCGCACTTTCCTCCATGGGAGTAATGTCTCTAACAGTCTACGCTTTTTATCGTTCCCTGGAAGAACAGTAGTAGTTTCCGATGCACATCTGGAGGCATTCTGTAATCACTGGACTATCAGTGTGTTGATGACACACAGAAATTCCATCGGGATTGTATACAACAGTCACCATGCGCACTTTCCTCCATGGCTGTAATGTCTCAAACAGTCTGCGCTTTGATCATTCCCTTTACGACCAGTAATAGTTTCCGATGCACATCTGGAGGCATTCTGTAATCTGTGGACTATCAGAGAGTTGATGAATCACAGAAATTGCATCGGGATTGAATACAACGGTCACCATGGGCACTTTCCTCCATGGGAGTAATGTCTCTAACAGTCTACGCTTTTTATCGTTCCCTGGAAGACCAGTAATAGTTTCCGATGCACAACTTGAGTCATTCTGTAATCTGTGGACTATCAGAGTGTTGTTGAAACACAGAAATTGCATCAGGATTAAATACAACAGTATCCATGCGCACTTTCCTCCATGGGAGTAATGTCTCAAACAGTCTACGCTTTGATCGTTCCTTGGAAGAACAGTAGTAGTTTCCGATGCACATCTGGAGGCATTCTGTAATCTGTGGACTATCAGAGTGTTGATGAATCACAGAAATTGCATCGGGATTGAATACAACGGTCACCATGCGCACTTTCCTCCATGGGAGTAATGTCTCAAACAGTCTACGCTTTGATCGTTCCCTGGAAGACCAGTAGTAGCTTCCGATGAACAACTGGTGGCATTCTGTAATCTGTTTACTATCAGAGTGTTGTTGAAACACAGAAATTGCCTTGGGGTTGAATACAACAGTCACCATGCGCACTTTTCTCCATGGGAGTAATATCTCAAACAGTCTACGCTTTGATCGTTACCTGGAATACCAGTAGTAGTTTCCGATTCACATCTGGAGTCATTCTGTAATCTGTGGACTATCCGAGTGCTAATGAAACACAGAAATTGCATCGGGATTGAATACAACAGTCACCACGACCACTTACCTCCATGGGAGTAATGTCTCAAACAGTCTACGCTTTGATCGTTCCCTGGAAGAATAGTAGTAGTCCCGATGCACATCTGGAGGCATTCTGTAATCTGTGGACCTTCAAAGCGTTGATGAAACATAGAAATTGCATCGGGATTGAATACAACCGTCACCATGCGCACTTTCCTCCATGGGAGTAATGTCTCAAACAGTCTACGCTTTGATCGTTCCCTGGAAGACCAGTAGTAGTTTCCGATGCACATCTGGACGCATTCTGTAATCTGTGGACCTTCAAAGTGTTGATGAAACGCAGAAATTGCATCGGGATTGAATACAACAGTCACAATGCGCACATTCCTCCATGGGAGTATTGTCTCAAACAGTTTACGCTTTGATCGTTCCCTGGAAGACCGGTAGTAGTTTCTGATGCACATCTGGAGGCATTCTGTAATCTGTGGACTATGAGAGTGTTGATGAACACTGAAATTGCATCGGGATTGAATACAACAGTCACCATGCGCACCTTCCTCCATGGGAGTAATGTTTCAAACAGTCTATGCTTTGATCGCTCCCTGGAAGACCAGTAGTAGTTTTCGATGCACATCTGGAGGCATTCTGTAATCTGTGGACTATCAGAGTGTTGATGAAACACAGAAATTGCATCGGGATTGAATACAACAGTCACCATGCGCACTTTCCTCCATGGGAGTAATGTCTCAAACAGTCTACGGTTTGATCGTTCCCTGGAAGACCAGTAGTAGTTTCCGATGCACATCAATTGGCATTCTGTAGTCTGTGGACTATCAGAGTGTTGTTGAAAGACAGAGATTGCATGAGGATTAAATATAACAGTAACCATGCGCACTTTCCGCCATGGGAGTAATGTCTCTAACAGTCTACGCTTTTTATCGTTCCCTGGAACGACAGTAGTAGTTTCCGATGCACAACTTGAGTCATTCTGTAATCTGTGGACTATCAGAGTGTTGTTGAAACACAGAAATTGCATCGGGATTGAATACAACAGTAACCACGAGCACTTTCCTCCATGGGAGTAATGTTTCAAACAGTCTACGGTTTGATCGTTCCCTGGAAGACCAGTAGTTGTTTCCGATGCACATCTGGTGGCATTCTGTAGTCTGTGGACTATCACAGTGTTGTTGAAACACAGAAATTGCATCGGGATTGAATACAACAGTCACCACGACCACTTTCCTCCATGGGAGTAATGTCTCAAACAGTCTACGCTTTGATCGTTCCCTGGAAGACCAGTAGTAGTTTCCGATGCACATCTGGACGCATTCTGTAATCTGTGGACCTTCAAAGTGTTGATGAAACACAGAAATTGCATCGGGATTGAATACCACAGTCACAATGCGCACTTTCCTACATGGGAGTAGTGCCTCAAACAGTTTACGCTTTGATCGTTCCCTGGAAGACCGGTAGTAGTTTCCGATGCACATCTGGAGGCATTCTGTAATCTGTGGACTATGAGAGTGTTGATGAACACTGAAATTGCATCGGGATTGAATACAACAGTCACCATGCGCACCTTCCTCCATGGGAGTAATGTTTCAAACAGTCTATGCTTTGATCGCTCCCTGGAAGACCAGTAGTAGTTTCCGATGCACATCTGGAGGCATTCTGTAATCTGTGGACTATCAGAGTGTTGATGAAACACAGAAATTGCATCGGGATTGAATACAACAGTAACCATGCGCACTTTCCTCCATGGGAGTAATGTCTCAAACAGTCTACGGTTTGATCGTTCCCTGGAAGACCAGTAATAGTTTACGATGCACATCAGGTGGCTTTCTGTAGTCAGTGGACTATCAGAGTGTTGTTGAAACACAGAAATTGCATCAGGATTAAATACAACAGTAACCATGCGCACTTTCTTCCATGGGAGTAATGTCTCTAACAGTCTACGCTTTTTATCGTTCCCTGGAAGACCAGTAGTAGTTTCCGATGCACATCTGGAGTCATTCTGTAATCTGTGGACTATCAGAGTGTTGTTGAAACACAGAAATTGCATCGGGATTGTTTCCAACAGTAACCATGCGCACATTCCTCCATGGGAGTAATGTCTCAAACAGTCTACGGTTTGATCGTTCGCTGGAAGACCAGTATTTGTTTCCGATGCACATCTGGTTGCATTCTGTAGTCTGTGGACTATCAGAGTGTTGTTGAAACACAGAAATTGCATCAGGATTTAATACAACAGTCACCATGCGCACTTTCCTCCATGGGAGTAATGTCTCAAACAGTCTAATCTTTGATCGTTACCACGAAGACCAGTAGTAGTTTCCGATGCACGTCTGGAGGCAATCTGTGATCTGTGGACTATCAGAGTGTTGATGAAACACAGAATTTGCATCGGGATTGAATACAACAGTCACCATTCGCACTTTCCGCCATGGGAGTAATGTCTCAAACAGTCGACGCTCTGATCGTTCCCTGGAAGACCAGTAGTAGTTTCCGATGCACATCTGGAGGCATTCTGTAATCTGTGGACTATCAGAGTGTTGATGAAACGTAGAAATTGCATCGGGATTCAATACAACGGTCACCATGCGCACTTTCCTCCATGGGAGTAATGTCTCAAACTGTCATCGATTTGATCGTTCCCTGAAGACCAGTAGTAGTTTCCGATGCACATCTGGAGGCATTCTGTAATCTGTGGTCTATACAGCTGTTGATGAAAGACAGAAATTGCATCGGCATTGAATACAACAGTCACCATGCGAACTTTCCTGCATGGGAGTAATGTCTCAGTCTATTCTTTGATCGTTCCCAGGAAGACCAGTAGCTGTTTCCGATGCACATCTGGAGGCAATCTGTAATCTGTGGACAATCAGAGTGTTGATGAAACTCAGAAATTGCATTGGGATAGAATACAACAGTCACCATGCGCACTTTCCTCCGTGGGAGTAATGTCACAAACAGTCTACGCTTTGATCGTTCCCTCGAAGACCAGTAGTAGTTTCCGATTCACATCTGGAGGCATTCTGTAACCTGTGGACTATCAGAGTGTTGTTGAAACACAGAAATTGCATCGGGATTTAATACAACAGTCACCATGCGCACTTTCCTCCATGGGAATAATGACTCAAACAGTCTACGCTTTGATCGTTCCCTGGCAGACCAGTAGTAGTTTTCGGTGCACATCTGGAGGCATTATGTAATCTGATGAGTATCTGAGTGTTGATGAAACACAGAAATTGCATCGGGATTGAATACAACTGTCACCATGCGCACTTTCATCCATGGGAGTAATGTCTCAGTCTATTCTTTGATCGTTCCCAGGAAGACCAGTAGCTATTTCCGATGCACATCTGGAAGCAATCTGTAATCTGTGGACTATCAGAGTGTTCATGAAACTCAGAAATTGCATTGGGATTGAATACAACAGTCACCATGCGCACTTTACTCCGTGGGAGTAATGTCACAAACAGTCTACGCTTTGATCGTTCCCTCGAAGACCAGTAGTAGTTTCCGATGCACATCTGGAGGCATTCTGTAATCTGTGGACTATCAGAGTGTTGATGAAACACAGAAATTGCATCGGGATTGAATACAACAGTCACCATGCGCACTTTCCTCCATGGCAGTAATATCTCAAACAGTCTACGCTTTGATCATTCCCTTTACGACCAGTAGTAGTTTCCGATGCACATCTTGAGGCATTCTGTAATCTGTGGACTATCTGAATGTTGTTGAAACACAGAAATTGAATCGGAATTGAATACAACAGTCACCATGACCACTTTCCTCCATGGGAGTAATGTCTCAAACAGTCTACGCTTTAATCGTTCCCTGGAAGACCAGTAGTAGTTTCCGTTGCACATCTGGAGGCATTCTGTAATCCGTTTACTATCAGACAGTTTTTGAAACACGGAAATTGCATCGGGATTGAATACAACATTCACCATGCGGACTTTCCTCCATGGGAGGAATGACTCAAACAGTCTACGCCTTGATCGTTCCCTGGAAGACCAGTAGTACTTTCCGATGCACATCTGGAGGCATTCTGTAATCTGTGTACTCTCAGAGTGTTGATGAAACACAGAAATTGCATCGGGATTCAATACAACGGTCGCCATGTGCACTTTCCTCCGTGAGAGTAATGTCTCAAACTGTCATCGATCTTATCGTTCCCTGAGGACCAGTAGTAGTTTCCGATGCACATCTGGAGGCATTCTGCAATCTGTGGTCTATACAGGTGTTGAAGACACACAGAAATTGCATCGGCATTGAATAAAACAGTCACCATGCGAACTTTCCTCCATGGGAGTAATGTCTCAAACAGTCTACGCCTTCATCGTTCCCTGGAGGACCAGTAGTAGTTTCCGATGCACATCTGGAGGCATTCTATAATCGGATGAGTATCTGAGTGTTGATGAAACACAGAAATTGCATCGTGATTGAATACAACAGTCACCATGCGCACTTTCCTCCACGGGAGTAATGTCTCAAACAGTCTACGATTTGATCGTTCCCTGGAAGACCAGTAGTTGTTTCCGATGCACATCTGGTATCATACTGTAGTTTGTGCACTAACAGAGTGTTGATGAAACACAGAAATTGCATCGTTATTGAATACAACTGTCACCATTCGCACTTTCCTCCACAAGAGTAATGTCTCAAACATTCTATGCTTTGATCGTTCCCTGGAAGACCAGTAGTAGTTTCCGATGCACATCTGGAGGCATTCTGTAATCTGTGGACCTTCAAAGTGTTGATGAAACACAGAAATTGCATCGGTATTGAATACAACAGTCACCATGACCACTTTCCTCCATGGGAGTAATTCCCAAACAGTCTACGCCTTGATCGTTGTCTGGAAGAAAAGTAGTAGTTTCCGATGCACTTCTGGAGTCATTCTGTAATCTGTGGCCTGTCAGAATGTTGATGAAAAACAGAAAATGCATCGGGATTGAGTACAAAAGACACCATGCGCACTTTCCTCCATAGGAGTAATGTCGCAAACAGTTTACGCTTTGATCGTTCCCTGGAAGACCAGTAGTAGTTTCCGATGCACATCTGGACTCATTCTGTAATCTGTGGAACTCCAAAGTGTTGATGAAACACAGAAATTTCATCGGGATTGAATACAACAGTGACCATGCCACTTTCGTCCATGGGAGTAATGTCTCCAACAGTCTACGCTTTGATCGTTCCCTGGAAGAACAGTAGTAGTTTCCGATGCACATCTGGAGGAATTCTGTAATCTGTGGACTATCAGAGTGTTGATGAAACACAGAAATAGCATCAGGACTGAATAAAACAGTCACCATGCGCACTTTCTCCACGGGAGTAATTTCTCAAACAGTCTACGTTTTGATCGTTCCCTGGAAGACCAGTATGAGTTTCCGATGCACATCTGGAGCCATTCTGTAATCTGTGGACTATCAGAGGGTTGATGAAACACAGAAATTGCATCGGGATTGAATACAACAGTAACCATGCCACTTTCGTCCATGCGAGTAATGTCTCAAACAGTCTACGCTTTGATCGTTCCCTGGAAGAACAGTAGTAGTTTCCGATGCACATCTGGAGCCATTCTGCAATCTGTGGACTATCAGAGGGTTGATGAAACACAGAAATTGCATCGGGATTGAATACAAAAGTCACCATGCGCACTTTCCTCCACGGGAGAAATGTCTCAAACAGTTTATGCTTTGATCGTTTACTCGAAGACCAGTAGTAGTTTCCGATGCACATCTGGAGGCATTCTGTAATCTGTGGACCTTCAAAGTGTTGATGAAACACAGAAACTGCATCGTGATTGAATACAACATTCACCATGCGCACTTTCCTCCATGGGAGTAATGTCCCAATCAGTCTATTCTTTGATTGTACCCACGAAGACCAGTGGTAGTTTCCGATGCACATCTGGAAACAGTCTGTAATCTGTGGACTATCAGAGTGTTGATGAAACACAGAAATTGCATCGGGATGAATACAACAGTCACCATGCGCACTTTCCTCCATGGGAGTAATGTCTCAATCAGTCTATTCTTTGATTGTTCCCACGATGACCAGTAGTAGTTTCCGATGCACATCTGGAAACAGTCTGTAATCTGTGGACTATCAGAGTGTTGATGAAACACAGAAATTGCATCGGGATGAATACAACAGTCACCATTCGCACTTTCGTCCATGGGAGTAATGTCTCAAACATTCTACGATTTGATCGTTCCCTGTTAGACCAGTAGTAGTTTCCGATGCACATCTGGAGGCATTCTGTAATCTGTGGACCTTCAAAGTGTTGATGAAACACAGAAATTGCATCGGGATTGAATACAACAGTCACCATGACCACTTTCCTCCATGGGATTAATGTCTCAAACAGTCTACGTTTTAATCGTCCCCTGGAAGACCAGTAGTAGTTTCCGATGCACATCTGGAGGCATTCTGTAATCTGTGGACTATCAGGGTGTTGATGAAACACAGAAATTGCATCGGGATTGAATACAACAGTAACCATGCCACTTTCGTCCATGGGAGTAATGTCTCAAACAGTCTACGCTTTGATCGTCCCTGGAAGAACAGTAGTAGTTTCCGATGCTCATCTGGAGGCATTCTGTAATCTGTGGACTATCAGAGTGTTGATGAAACACAGAAATAGCATCGAGATTGAATACAACAGTCACCATGCGCACTTTCTCCACGGGAGTAATGTCTCAAACAGTCTACGCTTAGATCGTTCCCTGGAAGACTAGTATGAGTTTCCGATGCACATCTCTAGCCATTCTCTAATCTGTGGACTATCAGAGGGTTGATGAAACACAGAAATTGAATCGGGATTGAATACAACAGTCACCATTCGCACTTTCCTCCATTGGAGTAATGTCTCAAACAGTCTACGCTTTGATCGTTCCCTGGAAGACCAGTAGTACTTTCAGATGCACATCTCGAGGCATTCTGTAATTTGTGGACTATCAGAGTGTTGATGAAACACAGAAATTTCATCTGGATTGTATACAACAGTCACCATGCGCCCTTTTCCCCATGGGAGTAATGACTCAAACATTCTACGCTTTGATCGTTCCCTGTTAGACCAGTAGTAGTTTCCGATGCACATCGGGACTCATTCTGTAATCTGTGGACTATCAGAGTGTTGATGACACACAGAAATTGCATCGGGATTGTATACAACAGTCCCCTTGCGCACTTTCCTCCATGGGTGTAATGTCTCAAACAGTATGCGCTTTGATCATTCCCTTTACGACCAGTAGTAGTTTCCGATGCACATCTGGAGGGATTCTGTAATCTGTGGACTATAAGAGTGTTGATGAAACACAGAAATGCATCGGGATCGAGTACAACAGTCACCATGCCCACTTTCCTCCATGAGAGTAATGTCTCAAACAGTCTACGCTTTGATCGTTCCCTGGAAGACCAGTAGTAGTTTCCGATGCACATCTGGACTCATTCTGTAATCTGTGGACTTTCAAAGTGTTGATGAAACACAGAAATTGCATCGTGATTGAATACAACAGTCACCATGCGCACTTTCCTCCATGGGAGTAATGTCTCAAACAGTCTACGCTTTGATCGTTCCCTGGAAGACCAGTAGTAGTTTCCGAAGCACATCTGGAGGAATACTGTAATCTGTGGACTATCAGAGTGTTGATGAATCACAGAAATTGCATCAGGATTAAATACAACAGTAACCATGCGCACTTTCCTCCATGGGAGTAATGTCTCAAACAGTCTACGCTTTGATCGTTCCTTGGAAGAACAGTAGTAGTTTCCGATGCACATCTGGAGGCATTCTGTAATCTGTGGACTATGAGAGTGTTGATGAACACTGAAATTGCATCGGGATTGAATACAACAGTCACCATGCGCACCTTCCTCCATGGGAGTAATGTCTCAAACAGTCTACGCTTTGATCGCTCCCTCGAATACCAGTAGTAGTTTCCGATGCACATCTGGAGGAATTCTGTAATCTGTTTACTATCAGAGTGTTGTTGAAACACATAAATTGCCTTGGGCTTGAATACAACAGTCACCATGCGCACTTTTCTCCATGGGAGTAATATCTCAAACAGTCTACGCTTTGATCGTTACCTGGAATACCAGTAGTAGTTTCCGATTCACATCTGGAGGCATTCTGTAATCTGTGGACTATGAGAGTGTTGATGAACACTGAAATTGCATCGGGATTGAATACAACAGTCACCATGCGCACCTTCCTCCATGGGAGTAACGTCTCAAACAGTCTATGCTTTGATCGCTCCCTGGAAGACCAGTAGTAGTTTCCGATGCACATCTGGAGGCATTCTGTAATCTGTGGACTATCAGAGTGTTGATGAAACACAGAAATTGCATCGGGATTGAATACAACAGTAACCATGCGCACTTTCCTCCATGGGAGTAATGTCTCAAACAGTCTACGGTTTGATCGTTCCCTGGAAGACCAGTAGTAGTTTCCGATGCACATCAGGTTGCATTCTGTAGTCAGAGGACTATCAGAGTGTTGTTGAAACACAGAAATTGCATCGGGATTGAATACAACAGTAACCATGCGCACTTTCCTCCATGGGAGTAATGTCTCTAACAGTCCACGCTTTTTATCGTTCCCTGGAAGATCAGTAGTAGTTTCCGATGCACTTCTGGAGTCATTCTGTAATCTGTGGACTATCAGAGTGTTGTTGAAACACAGAAATTGCATCGGGATTGATTACAACAGTAACCATGCACACTTTCCTCCATGGGAGTAATGTCTCAAACAGTCTACGGTTTGATCGTTCGCTGGAAGACCAGTATTTGTTTCCGATGCACATCTGGTTGCATTCTGTAGTCTGTGGACTATCAGAGTGTTGTTGAAACACAGAAATTGCATCAGGATTTAATACAACAGTCACCATGCGCACTTTCCTCCATGGGAGTAATGTCTCAAACAGTCTATCCTTTGATCGTTTCCAAGAAGACCAGTAGTAGTTTCCGATGCACATCTGGAGGCATTCTGTAATCTGTGGTCTATACAGCTGTTGATGAAAGACAGAAATTGCATCGGCATTGAATACAACAGTCACCATGCGAACTTTCCTCCATGGGAGTAACGTCTCAAACAGTCTACGACTTGATCATTCCCTGGACGACCAGTAGTAGTTTCCGATGCACATCTGGAGGCTTTCTGTAATCTGTGGACTATCAGAGTGTTGTTGAAACACAGAAATTGCATCGGGATTTAATACAACAGTCACCTTGCGCAGTTTCCTCCATGGGAATAGTGACTCAAACAGTCTACGCTTTGATCGTTCCCTGGCAGACCAGTAGTAGTTTTCGGTGCACATCTGGAGTCATTCTGTAATCTGATGAGTATCTGAGTGTTGATGAAACACAGAAATTGCATCGGGATTGAATACAACTGTCACCATGCGCACTTTCATCCATGGGAGTAATGTCTCCGTCTATTCTTTGATCGTTCCCAGGAAGACCAGTAGCTGTTTCCGATGCACATCTTGAGGCAATCTGTAATCTCTGGACTATCAGAGTGTTGATGAAACTCAGAAATTGCATTTGGATTGAATACAACAGTCACCATGCGCACTTTCCTCCGTGGGAGTAATGTGACAAACAGTCTACGCTTTGATCGTTCCCTCGAAGACCAGTAGTAGTTTTCGATGCACATCTGGAGGCATTCTGTAATCTGTGGACTATCAGAGTGTTGATGAAACACAGAAATTGCATCGGGTTTGAATACAACAGTCACTATGCGCACTTTCCTCCATGGGAGTAATGTCTCAAACAGTCTATGCTTTGATCTTTCCCTCGAAGACCAGTAGTAGTTTCCGATGCACATCTGGAGGCATTCTGTAATCTGTGGACCTTCAAAGTTTTGATGAAACACAGAAATTGCTTCGGGATTGAATACAACAGTCACCATGCGCACTTTCCTCCACGGAGTAATGTCTCAAACAGTCTACGCTTTGATCGTAACCTGGAAGACCAGTAGTTGTTTCCGGTGCACATCTTGTATCATTCTGTAATCTGTGCACTATCAGAGTGTTGATGAAACACAGGAATTGCATCGGGATTGAATACAACAGTCACAATTCGCACTTTCTTCCACAGGATTAATGTCCCAAACAGTTCACGCTTTGATCGTTCCCTGGAAGACCAGTAGTAGTTTCCGATGCACATCTGGAGGCATTCTGTAATCTGTGGACCTTCAAAGTGTTGATGATACACAGAAATTGCATCGGGATTGAATACAACATTCACCATGACCACTTTCCTCCAACGGAGTAATTCTCAAACAGTCTACGCCTTGATCGTTCCCTGGAAGAAAAGTAGTAGTTTCCGATGCACATCTGGAGGCATTCTGTAATCTGTGGACTATCTGAGTGTTGATGAAACACAGAAATTGCATCGGGATTGAATACAACAGTCACCATGCGCACTTTCCCCCATGGGAGTAATGTCTCAAACATTCTACGCTTTGATCGTTCCCTGTTAGATTAGTAGTAGTTTCCGATGCACATCTAGAGGCATTCTGTAATCTGTGGACTATCAGAGTGTTGATGACACACAGAAATTGCATCGGGATTGAATACAACAGTCACCATGCGCATTTTCCCCCATGGGAGTAATGTCTCAAACAGTCTACGCTTTGATCATTCCCTTTACGACCAGTAGTAGTTTCCGACGCATATCTTGAGGCATTCTGTAATCTGTGGACTATCAGAATGTTGTTGAAACACAGAAATTGCATCGGAATTGAATACGACAGTCTCCATGACCACTTCCCTCCATGGGAGTAATGTCTCAAACAGTCTACGCTTTAATCGTTCCCTGGAAGACCAGTAGTAGTTTCCGTTGCACATCTGGAGGCATTCTGTAATCCGTTTACTATCAGACAGTTTTTGGAACACGGAAATTGCATCGGGATTGAATACAACATTCACCATGCGGACTTTCCTCCATGGGAGGAATGACTCAAACAGTCTACGCTTTGATCGTTCCCTGGAAGACCAGTAGTAGTTTCCGATGTACATCTGGTGGATTCAGTAATCTGTGGACTATCAGAGTGTTGTTGAAACACAGAAATTGCATCGGGATTGAATACAACGGTCACCATCCGCACTTTCCTCCATGGGAGTAATGTCTCAAAAAGTCTACGCTTTGATCGTTCCCTGGGAGACCAGTAGTAGTTTCGATTCACATGTGCAGGCATTCTGTAATCTGTGGACGTTCAAAGTGTTGATGAAACACAGAAATTGCATCGGGATTGTATACAACAGTCACCATGCGCACTTTCCACCGGGCGAGTAATGTCAGAAACAGTCTACGGTTTGATCGTTCCCTGGAAGACCAGTAGTAGTTTACGATGCACATCTGGAGGCATTATGTAATCTGTGGACTATCTGAGTGTTGATGAAACACAGAAATTGCATCGGGACTCAATACAACAGTCACCATGCACACTATCCCCCATGGGAGTAATGTCTCAAACATTCTACGCTTTGATCGTTCCCTGGAAGACCAGTAGTAGTTTCCGATGCACATCCGGAGGCATTCTGTATCTGTGGACTATCAGAGTGTTGATGAAACACAGAAATTGCATCGGGATTGAATACAACAGTCACCATGCTCACTTTCTTCCACGGGAGTAATGTCTCAAACAGTCTACGCTTTGATCGTTTCCAGGAAGACCAGTAGTAGTTTCCGATGCACATCTGGACTCATTGTGTAATCTCTGGACCATCAAAGTGTTGATGAAACACAGAAATTGCATCGGGATGGAATACAACAGTCACAATGCGCACTTTCCTCCATGGGAGTAATGTCTCAAACAGTTTACGCTTTGATCGCTGCCTGGAAGACCAGTAGTAGTTTCCGATGCAAATCTGGAGGCATTCTGTAATCTGTGGACTAAGAGAGTGTTGATTAACACTGAAATTCCATCGGGATTGAATACAACAGTCACCATGCGCAGCTTCCTCCATGGGAGTAATGTCTCAAACAGTCTACGCTTTGATCGCTCCCTGGAAGACCAGTAGTAGTTCTCGATGCACATCTTGAGGAATTCTGTAATCTGTGGACTATCAGAGTGTTGTTGAAACACTGCAATTGCATCGGGATTGATTACAACAGGCACCATGCGCACTTTCCTCCATGGGAGTAATGTCTCAAACAGTCTACGCTTTGATCGTACCCTGGAAGACCAGTCGTATTTTCCGATGCACATCTGGAGGCATTCTGTAATCTGTGGACAATCTGAGTGCTAATGAAACACAGAAATTGCATCGGGATTGAATACAACAGTCACCATGACCACTTTCCTCCATGGGAGTAATGTCTCAAACAGTCTACGCTTTAATCGTTCCCTGGAAGACCAGTAGTAGTTTCCGATGCACATCTGGAGGCATTCTGTAACCTGTGGACTATCAGATTGTTGTTGAAATACAGAAATTGCATCGGGATTGAATACAGCAGTCACCATGAGCACTTTCCTCCATGGGAGAAATGTCTCAAACAGTCTACGCTTCGATCGTTCCTTGAAGACCAGTAGTTGTTTCCGTTGCACATCTGGAGGCATTCTGTAATCTGTGGACTATCAGAGTGTTGTTGAAACACAGAAATTGAATCGGGATTGAATACAAGAGCAAGCATGCGCACTTTCCTCCATGGGAGTAATGTCTCAAACAGTCTACGCTTTAATCGTTCCCTGGAAGACCAGTAGAAGTTTCCGATGCACATCTGGAGGCATTCTGTAATCTGTGGACTATCAGATTGTTGTTGAAACACAGAAATTGCATCGGGATTGAATACAGCAGTCACCATGAGCACTTTCCTCCATGGGAGTAATATCTCAAACAGTCTATGCTTTGATCGTTCCCTGGAAGCCCAGTAGTAGTTTCCGATGCACATCTGGAGGCATTCTGTAATCTGTTTACTATCAGAGTGTTGTTGAAACACGGAAATTCCATCGGGATTGAATACAACAGTCACCTTGCGGACTTTCCCCCATGGGAGTAATGTCTCAAACAGTCTACGCTTTGATCGTTCTCTGGAAGACCAGTAGTACTTTCCGATGCATATGTGGAGGCATTCTGTAATCTGTGGACTATCAGAGTGTTGCTGAAACACTGAAATTGCATCGGGATTGAATACAACAGCCTCCATGCCCACTTTCCTCCATGGGAGTAATCTCTCAAACAGTCTACGGTTTGATCGTTCCCTGGAAGACCAGTAGTAGTTTCCGATGCACATCTGAAAGCATTCTGTAATCTGTGGACTATCAGAGTGTTGATGAAACACACACATTGCATCGGGATTGAATACAACAGTCACCATGCGCACTTTCCTCCATGGGAGTAATGTCTCAAACAGTTTAGGCTTTGATCGCTCCCTGGAAGACCAGTAGTAGTTTCCGATGCACATCTGGAGGCATTCTGTAATCAGTGGACTATCAGAATATTGTTGAAACACAGAAATTGCATCGGGATTGAATACAACAGTCACCATGCGGACTTTCCTCTATGGGTGTAATGTCACTAACAGTCTACGTTTTGATCGTTCCCTGGAAGACCAGTTGTAGTTTTCGATGCACATCTGGAGGCATTCTGTAATTTGTGGACTATCAGAGTGTTGTTGAAACACTGAAATTGCATCGGGATTGAATACAACAGTCACCATGCGCCCTTTCCTCCATGCGAGTAGTGTCTCAAACAGTCTACGCTTTGATCGTTCCCTGGAAAACCTGCAGTAGTTTCCGATGCACATCTGGAGACATTCTGTAATCTGTGCGCGTTGAAAGTGTTGATGAAACACAGAAATTGCATAGGGATTGAATACAACAGGCACCGTGCGTACATTTCTCAATTGGAGTAATGTCTCAAACTGTCTTGGCTTTGATCCTTCCCTCGAGACCAGTAGTAGTTTCCGATGCAGATCTGGAGGCATTCTGTAATCTGTGGACTATACGAGTGCTAATGAAACACAGGAATTGCATCGGGATTGAATACAACAGTCACCATTCGCACTTTCCTCCACAGGATTAATGTCCCAAACAGTTCACGCTTTGATCGTTCCCTGGAAGACCAGTAGTAGTTTCCGATGCACATCTGGAGGCATTCTGTAATCTGTGGACCTTCAAAGTGTTGATGATACACAGAAATTGCATCGGGATTGAATACAACATTCACCATGACCACTTTCCTCCAACGGAGTAATTCTCAAACAGTCTACGCCTTGATCGTTCCCTGGAAGAAAAGTAGTAGTTTCCGATGCACATCTGGAGGCATTCTGTAATCTGTGGACTATCTGAGTGTTGATGAAACACAGAAATTGCATCGGGATTGAATACAACAGTCACCATGCGCACTTTCCCCCATGGGAGTAATGTCTCAAACATTCTACGCTTTGATCGTTCCCTGTTAGATTAGTAGTAGTTTCCGATGCACATCTGGAGGCATTCTGTAATCTGTGGACTATCAGAGTGTTGATGACACACAGAAATTGCATCGGGATTGAATACAACAGTCACCATGCGCATTTTCCTCCATGGGAGTAATGTCTCAAACAGTCTACGCTTTGATCATTCCCTTTATGACCAGTAGTAGTTTCCGATGCACATCTTGAGGCATTCTGTAATCTGTGGACTATCAGAATGTTGTTGAAACACAGAAATTGCATCGGAATTGAATACGACAGTTTCCATGACCACTTCCCTCCATGGGAGTAATGTCTCAAACAGTCTACGCTTTAATCGTTCCCTGGAAGACCAGTAGTAGTTTCCGTTGCACATCTGGAGGCATTCTGTAATCCGTTTACTATCAGACCGTTTTTGAAACACGGAAATTGCATCGGGATTGAATACAACATTCACCATGCGGACTTTCCTCCATGGGAGGAATGACTCAAACAGTCTACGCTTTGATCGTTCCCTGGAAGACCAGTAGTAGTTTCCGATGTACATCTGGTGGATTCAGTAATCTGTGGACTATCAGAGTGTTGTTGAAACACAGAAATTGCATCGGGATTGAATACAACGGTCACCATCCGCACTTTCCTCCATGGGAGTAATGTCTCAAAAAGTCTACGCTTTGATCGTTCCCTGGGAGACCAGTAGTAGTTTCGATTCACATGTGCAGGCATTCTGTAATCTGTGGACGTTCAAAGTGTTGATGAAACACAGAAATTGCATCGGGATTGTATACAACAGTCACCATGCGCACTTTCCACCGGGCGAGTAATGTCAGAAACAGTCTACTGTTTGATCGTTCCCTGGAAGACCAGTAGTAGTTTACGATGCACATCTGGAGGCATTATGTAATCTGTGGACTATCTGAGTGTTGATGAAACACAGAAATTGCATCGGGACTCAATACAACAGTCACCATGCACACTATCCCCCATGGGAGTAATGTCTCAAACATTCTACGCTTTGATCGTTCCCTGGAAGACCAGTAGTAGTTTCCGATGCACATCTGGAGGCATTCTGTATCTGTGGACTATCAGACTGTTGATGAAACACAGAAATTGCATCGGGATTGAATACAACAGTCACCATGCTCACTTTCTTCCACGGGAGTAATGTCTCAAACAGTCTACGCTTTGATCGTTTCCAGGAAGACCAGTAGTAGTTTCCGATGCAAATCTGGAGGCATTCTGTAATCTGTGGACTAAGAGAGTGTTGATTAACACTGAAATTCCATCGGGATTGTATACAACAGTCACCATGCGCAGCTTCCTCCATGTGAGTAATGTCTCAAACAGTCTACGCTTCGATCGCTCCCTGGAAGACCAGTAGTAGTTCTCGATGCACATCTTGAGGAATTCTGTAATCTGTGGACTATCAGAGTGTTGTTGAAACACTGCAATTGCATCGGGATTGATTACAACAGGCACCATGCGCACTTTCCTCCATGGGAGTAATGTCTCAAACAGTCTACGCTTTGATCGTACCCTGGAAGACCAGTCGTATTTTCCGATGCACATCTGGAGGCATTCTGTAATCTGTGGACAATCTGAGTGCTAATGAAACACAGAAATTGCATCGGGATTGAATACAACAGTCACCATGACCACTTTCCTCCATGGGAGTAATGTCTCAAACAGTCTACGCTTTAATCGTTCCCTGGAAGACCAGTAGTAGTTTCCGATGCACATCTGGAGGCATTCTGTAACCTGTGGACTATCAGATTGTTGTTGAAACACAGAAATTGCATCGGGATTGAATACAGCAGTCACCATGAGCACTTTCCTCCATGGGAGAAATGTCTCAAACAGTCTACGCTTTGATCGTTCCCTGGAAGTCCAGTAGTTGTTTCCGTTGCACATCTGGAGGCATTCTGTAATCTGTGGACTATCAGAGTGTTGTTGAAACACAGAAATTGAATCGGGATTGAATACAAGAGCAAGCATGCGCACTTTCCTCCATGGGAGTAATGTCTCAAACAGTCTACGCTTTAATCGTTCCCTGGAAGACCAGTAGAAGTTTCCGATGCACATCTGGAGGCATTCTGTAATCTGTGGACTATCAGATTGTTGTTGAAACACAGAAATTGCATCGGGATTGAATACAGCAGTCACCATGAGCACTTTCCTCCATGGGAGTAATATCTCAAACAGTCTATGCTTTGATCGTTCCCTGGAAGCCCAGTAGTAGTTTCCGATGCACATCTGGAGGCATTCTGTAATCTGTGGACTATCAGAGTGTTGATGACACACAGAAATTGCATCGGGATTGAATACAACAGTCACCATGCGCATTTTCCTCCATGGGAGTAATGTCTCAAACAGTCTACGCTTTGATCATTCCCTTTACGACCAGTAGTAGTTTCCGATGCACATCTTGAGGCATTCTGTAATCTGTGGACTATCAGAATGTTGTTGAAACACAGAAATTGCATCGGAATTGAATACGACAGTCTCCATGACCACTTCCCTCCGTGGGAGTAATGTCTCAAACAGTCTACGCTTTAATCGTTCCCTGGAAGACCAGTAGTAGTTTCCGTTGCACATCTGGAGGCATTCTGTAATCCGTTTACTATCAGACAGTTTTTGAAACACGGAAATTGCATCGCGATTGAATACAACATTCACCATGCGGACTTTCCTCCATGGGAGGAATGACTCAAACAGTCTACGCTTTTATCGTTCCCTGGAAGACCAGTAGTAGTTTCCGATGTACATCTGGTGGATTCAGTAATCTGTGGACTATCAGAGTGTTGTTGAAACACAGAAATTGCATCGGGATTGAATACAACGGTCACCATCCGCACTTTCCTCCATGGGAGTAATGTCTCAAAAAGTCTACGCTTTGATCGTTCCCTGGGAGACCAGTAGTAGTTTCGATTCACATGTGCAGGCATTCTGTAATCTGTGGACGTTCAAAGTGTTGATGAAACACAGAAATTGCATCGGGATTGTATACAACAGTCACCATGCGCACTTTCCACCGGGCGAGTAATGTCAGAAACAGTCTACGGTTTGATCGTTCCCTGGAAGACCAGTAGTAGTTTACGATGCACATCTGGAGGCATTATGTAATCTGTGGACTATCTGAGTGTTGATGAAACACAGAAATTGCATCGGGACTCAATACAACAGTCACCATGCACACTATCCCCCATGGGAGTAATGTCTCAAACATTCTACGCTTTGATCGTTCCCTGGAAGACCAGTAGTAGTTTCCGATGCACATCCGGAGGCATTCTGTATCTGTGGACTATCAGAGTGTTGATGAAACACAGAAATTGCATCGGGATTGAATACAACGGTCACCATGCTCACTTTCTTCCACGGGAGTAATGTCTCAAACAGTCTACGCTTTGATCGTTTCCAGGAAGACCAGTAGTAGTTTCCGATGCACATCTGGACTCATTCTGTAATCTCTGGACCATCAAAGTGTTGATGAAACACAGAAATTGCATCGGGATTGAATACAACAGTCACAATGCGCACTTTCCTCCATGGGAGTAATGTCTCAAACAGTTTACGCTTTGATCGTTGCCTGGAAGACCAGTAGTAGTTTCCGATGCAAATCTGGAGGCATTCTGTAATCTGTGGACTAAGAGAGTGTTGATTAACACTGAAATTCCATCGGGATTGAATACAACAGTCACCATGCGCAGCTTCCTCCATGGGAGTAATGTCTCAAACAGTCTACGCTTTGATCGCTCCCTGGAAGACCAGTAGTAATTCTCGATGCACATCTTGAGGAATTCTGTAATCTGTGGACTATCAGAGTGTTGTTGAAACACTGCAATTGCATCGGGATTGATTACAACAGGCACCATGCGCACTTTCCTCCATGGGAGTAATGTCTCAAACAGTCTACGATTTGACCGTACCCTGGAAGACCAGTCGTATTTTCCGATGCACATCTGGAGGCATTCTGTAATCTGTGGACAATCTGAGTGCTAATGACACACAGAAATTGCATCGGGATTGAATACAACAGTCACCATGACCACTTTCCTCCATGGGAGTAATGTCTCAAACAGTCTACGCTTTAATCGTTCCCTGGAAGACCAGTAGTAGTTTCCGATGCACATCTGGAGGCATTCTGTAACCTGTGGACTATCAGATTGTTGTTGAAACACAGAAATTGCATCGGGATTGAATACAGCAGTCACCATGAGCACTTTCCTCCATGGGAGAAATGTCTCAAACAGTCTACGCTTTGATCGTTCCCTCGAAGACCAGTAGTTGTTTCCGTTGCACATCTGGAGGCATTCTGTAATCTGTGGACTATCAGAGTGTTGTTGAAACACAGAAATTGAATCGGGATTGAATACAAGAGCAAGCATGCGCACTTTCCTCCATGGGAGTAATGTCTCAAACAGTCTACGCTTTAATCGTTCCCTGGAAGACCAGTAGAAGTTTCCGATGCACATCTGGAGGCATTCTGTAATCTGTGGACTATCAGATTGTTGTTGAAACACAGAAATTGCATCGGGATTGAATACAGCAGTCACCATGAGCACTTTCCTCCATGGGAGTAATATCTCAAACAGTCTATGCTTTGATCGTTCCCTGGAAGCCCAGTAGTAGTTTCCGATGCACATCTGGAGGCATTCTGTAATCTGTTTACTATCAGAGTGTTGTTGAAACACGGAAATTCCATCGGGATTGAATACAACAGTCACCTTGCGGACTTTCCCCCATGGGAGTAATGTCTCAAACAGTCTACGCTTTGATCGTTCTCTGGAAGACCAGTAGTACTTTCCGATGCATATGTGGAGGCATTCTGTAATCTGTGGACTATCAGAGTGTTGCTGAAACACTGAAATTGCATCGGGATTGAATACAACAGCCTCCATGCCCACTTTCCTCCATGGGAGTAATGTCTCAAACAGTCTACGGTTTGATCGTTCCCTGGAAGACCAGTAGTAGTTTCCGATGCACATCTGAAAGCATTCTGTAATCTGTGGACTATCAGAGTGTTGATGAAACACACACATTGCATCGGGATTGAATACAACAGTCACCATGCGCACTTTCCTCCATGGGAGTAATGTCTCAAACAGTTTAGGCTTTGATCGCTCCCTGGAAGACCAGTAGTAGTTTCCGATGCACATCTGGAGGCATTCTGTAATCTGTGGACTATCAGAATATTGTTGAAACACAGAAATTGCATCGGGATTGAATACAACAGTCACCATGCGGACTTTCCTCTATGGGTGTAATGTCACTAACAGTCTACGTTTTGATCGTTCCCTGGAAGACCAGTTGTAGTTTTCGATGCACATCTGGAGTCAATCTGTAATTTGTGGACTATCAGAGTGTTGTTGAAACACTGAAATTGCATCGGGATTGAATACAACAGTCACCATGCGCCCTTTCCTCCATGCGAGTAGTGTCTCAAACAGTCTACGCTTTGATCGTTCCCTGGAAAACCTGCAGTAGTTTCCGATGCACATCTGGAGACATTCTGTAATCTGTGCGCGTTGAAAGTGTTGATGAAACACAGAAATTGCATAGGGATTGAATACAACAGGCACCGTGCGTACATTTCTCAATTGGAGTAATGTCTCAAACTGTCTTGGCTTTGATCCTTCCCTCGAGACCAGTAGTAGTTTCCGATGCAGATCTGGAGGCATTCTGTAATCTGTGGACTATACGAGTGCTAATGAAACACAGGAATTGCATCGGGATTGAATACAACAGTCACCATTCGCACTTTCCTCCACAGGATTAATGTCCCAAACAGTTCACGCTTTGATCGTTCCCTGGAAGACCAGTAGTAGTTTCCGATGCACATCTGGAGGCATTCTGTAATCTGTGGACCTTCAAAGTGTTGATGATACACAGAAATTGCATCGGGATTGAATACAACATTCACCATGACCACTTTCCTCCAACGGAGTAATTCTCAAACAGTCTACGCCTTGATCGTTCCCTGGAAGAAAAGTAGTAGTTTCCGATGCACATCTGGAGGCATTCTGTAATCTGTGGACTATCTGAGTGTTGATGAAACACAGAAATTGCATCGGGATTGAATACAACAGTCACCATGCGCACTTTCCCCCATGGGAGTAATGTCTCAAACATTCTACGCTTTGATCGTTCCCTGTTAGATTAGTAGTAGTTTCCGATGCACATCTGGAGGCATTCTGTAATCTGTGGACTATCAGAGTGTTGATGACACACAGAAATTGCATCGGGATTGAATACAACAGTCACCATGCGCATTTTCCTCCATGGGAGTAATGTCTCAAACAGTCTACGCTTTGATCATTCCCTTTACGACCAGTAGTAGTTTCCGATGCACATCTTGAGGCATTCTGTAATCTGTGGACTATCAGAATGTTGTTGAAACACAGAAATTGCATCGGAATTGAATACGACAGTCTCCATGACCACTTCCCTCCATGGGAGTAATGTCTCAAACAGTCTACGCTTTAATTGTTCCCTGGAAGACCAGTAGTAGTTTCCGTTGCACATCTGGAGGCATTCTGTAATCCGTTTACTATCAGACCGTTTTTGAAACACGGAAATTGCATCGGGATTGAATACAACATTCACCATGCGGACTTTCCTCCATGGGAGGAATGACTCAAACAGTCTACGCTTTGATCGTTCCCTGGAAGACCAGTAGTAGTTTCCGATGTACATCTGGTGGATTCAGTAATCTGTGGACTATCAGAGTGTTGTTGAAACACAGAAATTGCATCGGGATTGAATACAACGGTCACCATCCGCACTTTCCTCCATGGGAGTAATGTCTCAAAAAGTCTACGCTTTGATCGTTCCCTGGGAGACCAGTAGTAGTTTCGATTCACATGTGCAGGCATTCTGTAATCTGTGGACGTTCAAAGTGTTGATGAAACACAGAAATTGCATCGGGATTGTATACAACAGTCACCATGCGCACTTTCCACCGGGCGAGTAATGTCAGAAACAGTCTACGGTTTGATCGTTCCCTGGAAGACCAGTAGTAGTTTACGATGCACATCTGGAGGCATTATGTAATCTGTGGACTATCTGAGTGTTGATGAAACACAGAAATTGCATCGGGACTCAATACAACAGTCACCATGCACACTATCCCCCATGGGAGTAATGTCTCAAACATTCTACGCTTTGATCGTTCCCTGGAAGACCAGTAGTAGTTTCCGATGCACATCTGTAGGCATTCTGTATCTGTGGACTATCAGAGTGTTGATGAAACACAGAAATTGCATCGGGATTGAATACAACAGTCACCATGCTCACTTTCTTCCACGGGAGTAATGTCTCAAACAGTCTACGCTTTGATCGTTTCCAGGAAGACCAGTAGTAGTTTCCGATGCACATCTGGACTCATTCTGTAATCTCTGGACCATCAAAGTGTTGATGAAACACAGAAATTGCATCGGGATTGAATACAACAGTCACAATCCGCACTTTCCTCCATGGGAGTAATGTCTCAAACAGTTTACGCTTTGATCGTTGTCTGGAAGACCAGTAGTAGTTTCCGATGCAAATCTGGAGGCATTCTGTAATCTGTGGACTAAGAGAGTGTTGATTAACACTGAAATTCCATCGGGATTGAATACAACAGTCACCATGCGCAGCTTCCTCCATGTGAGTAATGTCTCAAACAGTCTACGCTTCGATCGCTCCCTGGAAGACCAGTATTAGTTCTCGATGCACATCTTGAGGAATTCTGTAATCTGTGGACTATCAGAGTGTTGTTGAAACACTGCAATTGCATCGGGATTGATTACAACAGGCACCATGCGCACTTTCCTCAATGGGAGTAATGTCTCAAACAGTCTACGCTTTGATCGTACCCTGGAAGACCAGTCGTATTTTCCGATGCACATCTGGAGGCATTCTGTAATCTGTGGACAATCTGAGTGCTAATGAAACACAGAAATTGCATCGGGATTGAATACAACAGTCACCATGACCACTTTCCTCCATGGGAGTAATGTCTCAAACAGTCTACGCTTTAATCGTTCCCTGGAAGACCAGTAGTAGTTTCCGATGCACATCTGGAGGCATTCTGTAATCTGTGGACTATCAGATTGTTGTTGAAACACAGAAATTGCATCGGGATTGAATACAGCAGTCACCATGAGCACTTTCCTCCATGGGAGAAATGTCTCAAACAGTCTACGCTTTGATCGTTCCCTGGAAGTCCAGTAGTTGTTTCCGTTGCACATCTGGAGGCATTCTGTAATCTGTGGACTATCAGAGTGTTGTTGAAACACAGAAATTGAATCGGGATTGAATACAAGAGCAAGCATGCGCACTTTCCTCCATGGGAGTAATGTCTCAAACAGTCTACGCTTTAATCGTTCCCTGGAAGACCAGTAGAAGTTTCCGATGCACATCTGGAGGCATTCTGTAATCTGTGGACTATCAGATTGTTGTTGAAACACAGAAATTGCATCGGGATTGAATACAGCAGTCACCATGAGCACTTTCTTCCATGGGAGTAATATCTCAAACAGTCTATGCTTTGATCGTTCCCTGGAAGCCCAGTAGTAGTTTCCGATGCACATCTGGAGGCATTCTGTAATCTGTGGACTATCAGAGTGTTGATGACACACAGAAATTGCATCGGGATTGAATACAACAGTCACCATGCGCATTTTCCTCCATGGGAGTAATGTCTCAAACAGTCTACGCTTTGATCATTCCCTTTATGACCAGTAGTAGTTTCCGATGCACATCTTGAGGCATTCTGTAATCTGTGGACTATCAGAATGTTGTTGAAACACAGAAATTGCATCGGAATTGAATACGACAGTCTCCATGACCACTTCCCTCCATGGGAGTAATGTCTCAAACAGTCTACGCTTTAATCGTTCCCTGGAAGACCAGTAGTAGTTTCCGTTGCACATCTGGAGGCATTCTGTAATCCGTTTACTATCAGACAGTTTTTGAAACACGGAAATTGCATCGGGATTGAATACAACATTCACCATGCGGACTTTCCTCCATGGGAGGAATGACTCAAACAGTCTACGCTTTGATCGTTCCCTGGAAGACCAGTAGTAGTTTCCGATGTACATCTGGTGGATTCAGTAATCTGTGGACTATCAGAGTGTTGTTGAAACACAGAATTTGCATCGGGATTGAATACAACGGTCACCATCCGCACTTTCCTCCATGGGAGTAATGTCTCAAAAAGTCTACGCTTTGATCGTTCCCTGGGAGACCAGTAGTAGTTTCGATTCACATGTGCAGGCATTCTGTAATCTGTGGACGTTCAAAGTGTTGATGAAACACAGAAATTGCATCGGGATTGTATACAACAGTCACCATGCGCACTTTCCACCGGGCGAGTAATGTCAGAAACAGTCTACGGTTTGATCGTTCCCTGGAAGACCAGTAGTAGTTTACGATGCACATCTGGAGGCATTATGTAATCTATGGACTATCTGAGTGTTGATGAAACACAGAAATTGCATCGGGACTCAATACAACAGTCACCATGCACACTATCCCCCATGGGAGTAATGTCTCAAACATTCTACGCTTTGATCGTTCCCTGGAAGACCAGTAGTAGTTTCCGATGCACATCTGGAGGCATTCTGTATCTGTGGACTATCAGAGTGTTGATGAAACACAGAAATTGCATCGGGATTGAATACAACAGTCACCATGCTCACTTTCTTCCACGGGAGTAATGTCTCAAACAGTCTACGCTTTGATCGTTTCCAGAAAGACCAGTAGTAGTTTCCGATGCACATCTGGACTCATTCTGTAATCTCTGGACCATCAAAGTGTTGATGAAACACAGAAATTGCATCGGGATTGAATACAACAGTCACAATCCACACTTTCCTCAATGGGAGTAATGTCTCAAACAGTTTACGCTTTGATCGTTGAATGGAAGACCAGTCGTATTTTCCGATGCACATCTGGAGGCATTCTGTAATCTGTGGACAATCTAAGTGCTAATGAAACACAGAAATTGCATCGGGATTGAATACAACAGTCACCATGACCACTTTCCTCCATGGGAGTAATGTCTCAAACAGTCTACGCTTTAATCGTTCCCTGGAAGACCAGTAGTAGTTTCCGATGCACATCTGGAGGCATTCTGTAACCTGTGGACTATCAGATTGTTGTTGAAACACAGAAATTGCATCGGGATTGAATACAGCAGTCACCATGAGCACTTTCCTCCATGGGAGAAATGTCTCAAACAGTCTACGCTTTGATCGTTCCCTGGAAGACCAGTAGTTGTTTCCGTTGCACATCTGGAGGCATTCTGTAATCTGTGGACTATCAGAGTGTTGTTGAAACACAGAAATTGAATCGGGATTGAATACAAGAGCAAGCATGCGCACTTTCCTCCATGGGAGTAATGTCTCAAACAGTCTACGCTTTAATCGTTCCCTGGAAGACCAGTAGAAGTTTCCGATGCACATCTGGAGGCATTCTGTAATCTGTGGACTATCAGATTGTTGTTGAAACACAGAAATTGCATCGGGATTGAATACAGCAGTCACCATGAGCACTTTCCTCCATGTGAGTAATATCTCAAACAGTCTATGCTTTGATCGTTCCCTGGAAGCCCAGTAGTAGTTTCCGATGCACATCTGGAGGCATTCTGTAATCTGTTTACTATCAGAGTGTTGTTGAAACACAGAAATTCCATCGGGATTGAATACAACAGTCACCTTGCGGACTTTCCCCCATGGGAGTAATGTCTCAAACAGTCTACGCTTTGATCGTTATCTGGAAGACCAGTAGTACTTTCCGATGCATATGTGGAGGCGTTCTGTAATCTGTGGACTATCAGAATATTTTGAAACACAGAAATTGCATCGGGATTGAATACAACAGTCACCATGCGGACTTTCCTCTATGGGTGTAATGTCACTAACAGTCTACGTTTTGATCGTTCCCTGGAAGACCAGTTGTAGTTTTCGATGCACATCTGGAGGCATTCTGTAATTTGTGGACTATCAGAGTGATGTTGAAACACTGAAATTGCATCGGGATTGAATACAACAGTCACCATGCGACCTTTCCTCCATGCGAGTAGTGTCTCAAACAGTCTACGCTTTGATCGTTCCCTGGAAAACCTGCAGTAGTTTCCGATGCACATCTGGAGACATTCTGTAATCTGTGGACCTTCAAAGTGTTGATGAAACACAGAAATTGCATCGGGATTGAATACAACATTCACCATGACCACTTTCCTCCAACGGAGTAATTCTCAAACAGTCTACGCTTTGATCGTTCCCTGGAAGAAAAGTAGTAGTTTCCGATGCACATCTGGAGGCATTCTGTAATTTGTGGACTATCTGAGTGTTGATGAAACACAGAAATTGCATCGGGATTGAATACAACAGTCACCATGCGCACTTTCCCCCATGGGAGTAATGTCTCAAACATTCTACGCTTTGATCGTTCCCTGTTAGATTAGTAGTAGTTTCCGATGCACATCTGGAGGCATTCTGTAATCTGTGGACTATCAGAGTGTTGATGAAACACAGAAATTGCATCGGGATTGAATACAACAGTCACCATGCGCATTTTCCTCCATGGGAGTTATGTCTCAAACAGTCTACGCTTTGATCATTCCCTTTACGACCAGTAGTAGTTTCCGATGCACATCTTGAGGCATTCTGTAATCTGTGGACTACCAGAATGTTGTTGAAACACAGAAATTGCATCGGAATTGAATACGACAGTCTCCATGACCACTTTCCTCCATGGGAGTAATGTCTCAAACAGTCTACGCTTTAATCGTTCCCTGGAAGACCAGTAGTAGTTTCCGTTGCACATCTGGAGGCATTCTGTAATCCGTTTACTATCAGACAGTTTTTGAAACACGGAAATTGCATCGGGATTGAATACAACATTCACCATGCGGACTTTCCTCCATGGGAGGAATGACTCAAACAGTCTACGCTTTGATCGTTCCCTGGAAGACCAGTAGTAGTTTCCGATGTACATCTGGTGGATTCAGTAATCTGTGGACTATCAGAGTGTTGTTGAAACACAGAAATTGCATCGGGATTGAATACAACGGTCACCATCCGCACTTTCCTCCATGGGAGTAATGTCTCAAAAGTCTACGCTTTGATCGTTCCCTGGGAGACCAGTAGTAGTTTCGATTCACATGTGCAGGCATTCTGTAATCTGTGGATGTCCAAAGTGTTGATGAAACACAGAAATTGCATCGGGATTGTATACAACAGTCACCATGCGCACTTTCCACCGGGCGAGTAATGTCAGAAACAGTCTACGGATTGATCGTTCCCTGGAAGACCAGTAGTAGTTTACGATGCACATCTGGAGGCATTATGTAATCTGTGGACTATCTGAGTGTTGATGAAACACAGAAATTGCATCGGGACTCAATACAACAGTCACCATGCACACTATCCCCCATGGGAGTAATGTCTCAAACATTCTACGCTTTGATCGTTCCCTGGAAGACCAGTAGTAGTTTCCGATGCACATCTGGAGGCATTCTGTATCTGTGGACAATCAGAGTGTTGATGAAACACAGAAATTGCATCGGGATTGAATACAACAGTCACCATGCTCACTTTCTTCCACGGGAGTAATGTCTCAAACAGTCTACGCTTTGATCGTTTCCAGGAAGACCAGTAGTAGTTTCCGATGCACATCTGGACTCATTCTGTAATCTCTGGACCATCAAAGTGTTGATGAAACACAGAAATTGCATCGGGATTGAATACAACAGTCACAATGCGCACTTTCCTCCATGGGAGTAATGTCTCAAACAGTTTACGCTTTGATCGTTGCCTGGAAGACCAGTAGTAGTTTCCGATGCAAATCTGGAGGCATTCTGTAATCTGTGGACTATGAGAGTGTTGATTAACACTGAAATTCCATCGGGATTGAATACAACAGTCACCATGCGCAGCTTCCTCCATGGGAGTAATGTCTCAAACAGTCTACGCTTTGATCGCTCCCTGGAAGACCAGTAGTAGTTCTCGATGCACATCTTGAGGAATTCTGTAATCTGTGGACTATCAGAGTGTTGTTGAAACACTGCAATTGCATCGGGATTGATTACAACAGGCACCATGCGCACTTTCCTCCATGGGAGTAATGTCTCAAACAGTCTACGCTTTGATCGTTCCCTGGAAGACCAGTCGTATTTTCCGATGCACATCTGGAGGCATTCTGTAATCTGTGGACTATCTGAGTGCTAATGAAACACAGAAATTGCATCGGGATTGAATACAACAGTCACCATGACCACTTTCCTCCATGGGAGTAATGTCTCAAACAGTCTACGCTTTAATCGTTCCCTGGAAGACCAGTAGTAGTTTCCGATGCACATCTGGAGGCATTCTGTAACCTGTGGACTATCAGATTGTTGTTGAAACACAGAAATTGCATCGGGATTGAATACAGCAGTCACCATGAGCACTTTCCTCCATGGGAGAAATGTCTCAAACAGTCTACGCTTTGATCGTTCCCTGGAAGACCAGTAGTTGTTTCCGTTGCACATCTGGAGGCATTCTGTAATCTGTGGACTATCAGAGTGTTGTTGAAACACAGAAATTGAATCGGGATTGAATACAAGAGCAAGCATGCGCACTTTCCTCCATGGGAGTAATGTCTCAAACAGTCTACGCTTTAATCGTTCCCTGGAAGACCAGTAGAAGTTTCCGATGCACATCTGGAGGCATTCTGTAATCTGTGGACTATCAGATTGTTGTTGAAACACAGAAATTGCATCGGGATTGAATACAGCAGTCACCATGAGCACTTTCCTCCATGTGAGTAATATCTCAAACAGTCTATGCTTTGATCGTTCCCTGGAAGCCCAGTAGTAGTTTCCGATGCACATCTGGAGGCATTCTGTAATCTGTTTACTATCAGAGTGTTGTTGAAACACAGAAATTCCATCGGGATTGAATACAACAGTCACCTTGCGGACTTTCCCCCATGGGAGTAATGTCTCAAACAGTCTACGCTTTGATCGTTATCTGGAAGACCAGTAGTACTTTCCGATGCATATGTGGAGGCATTCTGTAATCTGTGGACTATCAGAGTGTTGCTGAAACACTGAAATTGCATCGGGATTGAATACAACAGCCTCCATGCCCACTTTCCTCCATGGGAGTAATGTCTCAAACAGTCTACGGTTTGATCGTTCCCTGGAAGACCAGTAGTAGTTTCCGATGCACATCTGAAAGCATTCTGTAATCTGTGGACTATCAGAGTGTTGATGAAACACACACACTGCATCGGGATTGAATACAACAGTCACCATGCGCACTTTCCTCCATGGGAGTAATGTCTCAAACAGTTTAGGCTTTGATCGCTCCCTGGAAGACCAGTAGTAGTTTCCGATGCACATCTGGAGGCGTTCTGTAATCTGTGGACTATCAGAATATTTTGAAACACAGAAATTGCATCGGGATTGAATACAACAGTCACCATGCGGACTTTCCTCTATGGGTGTAATGTCACTAACAGTCTACGTTTTGATCGTTCCCTGGAAGACCAGTTGTAGTTTTCGATGCACATCTGGAGGCATTCTGTAATTTGTGGACTATCAGAGTGATGTTGAAACACTGAAATTGCATCGGGATTGAATACAACAGTCACCATGCGACCTTTCCTCCATGCGAGTAGTGTCTCAAACAGTCTACGCTTTGATCGTTCCCTGGAAAACCTGCAGTAGTTTCCGATGCACATCTGGAGACATTCTGTAATCTGTGGACCTTCAAAGTGTTGATGAAACACAGAAATTGCATCGGGATTGAATACAACATTCACCATGACCACTTTCCTCCAACGGAGTAATTCTCAAACAGTCTACGCTTTGATCGTTCCCTGGAAGAAAAGTAGTAGTTTCCGATGCACATCTGGAGGCATTCTGTAATTTGTGGACTATCTGAGTGTTGATGAAACACAGAAATTGCATCGGGATTGAATACAACAGTCACCATGCGCACTTTCCCCCATGGGAGTAATGTCTCAAACATTCTACGCTTTGATCGTTCCCTGTTAGATTAGTAGTAGTTTCCGATGCACATCTGGAGGCATTCTGTAATCTGTGGACTATCAGAGTGTTGATGAAACACAGAAATTGCATCGGGATTGAATACAACAGTCACCATGCGCATTTTCCTCCATGGGAGTTATGTCTCAAACAGTCTACGCTTTGATCATTCCCTTTACGACCAGTAGTAGTTTCCGATGCACATCTTGAGGCATTCTGTAATCTGTGGACTACCAGAATGTTGTTGAAACACAGAAATTGCATCGGAATTGAATACGACAGTCTCCATGACCACTTTCCTCCATGGGAGTAATGTCTCAAACAGTCTACGCTTTAATCGTTCCCTGGAAGACCAGTAGTAGTTTCCGTTGCACATCTGGAGGCATTCTGTAATCCGTTTACTATCAGACAGTTTTTGAAACACGGAAATTGCATCGGGATTGAATACAACATTCACCATGCGGACTTTCCTCCATGGGAGGAATGACTCAAACAGTCTACGCTTTGATCGTTCCCTGGAAGACCAGTAGTAGTTTCCGATGTACATCTGGTGGATTCAGTAATCTGTGGACTATCAGAGTGTTGTTGAAACACAGAAATTGCATCGGGATTGAATACAACGGTCACCATCCGCACTTTCCTCCATGGGAGTAATGTCTCAAAAGTCTACGCTTTGATCGTTCCCTGGGAGACCAGTAGTAGTTTCGATTCACATGTGCAGGCATTCTGTAATCTGTGGATGTCCAAAGTGTTGATGAAACACAGAAATTGCATCGGGATTGTATACAACAGTCACCATGCGCACTTTCCACCGGGCGAGTAATGTCAGAAACAGTCTACGGATTGATCGTTCCCTGGAAGACCAGTAGTAGTTTACGATGCACATCTGGAGGCATTATGTAATCTGTGGACTATCTGAGTGTTGATGAAACACAGAAATTGCATCGGGACTCAATACAACAGTCACCATGCACACTATCCCCCATGGGAGTAATGTCTCAAACATTCTACGCTTTGATCGTTCCCTGGAAGACCAGTAGTAGTTTCCGATGCACATCTGGAGGCATTCTGTATCTGTGGACAATCAGAGTGTTGATGAAACACAGAAATTGCATCGGGATTGAATACAACAGTCACCATGCTCACTTTCTTCCACGGGAGTAATGTCTCAAACAGTCTACGCTTTGATCGTTTCCAGGAAGACCAGTAGTAGTTTCCGATGCACATCTGGACTCATTCTGTAATCTCTGGACCATCAAAGTGTTGATGAAACACAGAAATTGCATCGGGATTGAATACAACAGTCACAATGCGCACTTTCCTCCATGGGAGTAATGTCTCAAACAGTTTACGCTTTGATCGTTGCCTGGAAGACCAGTAGTAGTTTCCGATGCAAATCTGGAGGCATTCTGTAATCTGTGGACTATGAGAGTGTTGATTAACACTGAAATTCCATCGGGATTGAATACAACAGTCACCATGCGCAGCTTCCTCCATGGGAGTAATGTCTCAAACAGTCTACGCTTTGATCGCTCCCTGGAAGACCAGTAGTAGTTCTCGATGCACATCTTGAGGAATTCTGTAATCTGTGGACTATCAGAGTGTTGTTGAAACACTGCAATTGCATCGGGATTGATTACAACAGGCACCATGCGCACTTTCCTCCATGGGAGTAATGTCTCAAACAGTCTACGCTTTGATCGTTCCCTGGAAGACCAGTCGTATTTTCCGATGCACATCTGGAGGCATTCTGTAATCTGTGGACTATCTGAGTGCTAATGAAACACAGAAATTGCATCGGGATTGAATACAACAGTCACCATGACCACTTTCCTCCATGGGAGTAATGTCTCAAACAGTCTACGCTTTAATCGTTCCCTGGAAGACCAGTAGTAGTTTCCGATGCACATCTGGAGGCATTCTGTAATCTGTGGACTATCAGATTGTTGTTGAAACACAGAAATTGCATCGGGATTGAATACAGCAGTCACCATGAGCACTTTCCTCCATGGGAGAAATGTCTCAAACAGTCTACGCTTTGATCGTTCCCTGGAAGACCAGTAGTTGTTTCCGTTGCACATCTGGAGGCATTCTGTAATCTGTGGACTATCAGAGTGTTGTTGAAACACAGAAATTGAATCGGGATTGAATACAAGAGCAAGCATGCGCACTTTCCTCCATGGGAGTAATGTCTCAAACAGTCTACGCTTTAATCGTTCCCTGGAAGACCAGTAGTAGTCTCCGATGGACATCTGGAGGCATTCTGTAATCTGTGGACTATCGGATTGTTGTTGTAACACAGAAATTGCATCGGGATTGAATACAGCAGTCACCATGAGCACTTTCCTCCATGGGAGTAGTATCTCAAACAGACTATGCTTTGATCGTTCCCTGGAAGCCCAGTAGTAGTTTCCGAAGCACATCTGGAGGCATTCTGTAATCTGTTTACTATCAGAGTGTTGTTGAAACACTGAAATTGCATCGGGATTGAATACAACAGTAACCATGCGCCCTTTCCTCCATGCGAGTAGTGTCTCAAACAGTCTACGCTTTGATCGTTCCCTGGAAAACCTGCAGTAGTTTCCGATGCACATCTGGAGACATTCTGTAATCTGTGCGCGTTGAAAGTGTTGATGAAACACAGAAATTGCATAGGGATTGAATACAACAGGCACCGTGCGTACATTTCTCAATTGGAGTAATGTCTCAAACTGTATTGGCTTTGATCCTTCCCTCAAGACCAGTAGTAGTTTCCGATGCAGATCTGGAGGCATTCTGTAATCTGTGGACTATACGAGTGCTAATGAAACACAGAAATTGCATCGGGATTGAATACAACAGTCACCATGACCACTTTCCTCCATGGGAGTAATGTCTCAAACAGTCTACGCTTTGATCGTTCCCTGGAAGACCAGTAGTAGTTTCCGATGCACATCTGGAGGCATTCTGTAGTCTGTTTACTATCAGAGTGTTGTTGAAACACAGAAATTGCATCGGGATTGAATACAACAGTCACCATGCGGACTTTCCTCCATGGGAGTAATATCACAAACAGTCTACGCTTTGATCGTTCCCTGGAAGACCAGTTGTAGTTTCCGATGCACATCTGGAGCCATTCTGTAATTTGTGGACTCTCAGAGTGTTGTTGAAACACTGAATTTGCATCGGGATTGAATACAACTGCCTCCATGCCCACTTTCCTCCATGGGAGTAATGTCTCAAACAGTCTACGGTTTGATCGTTCCCTGGAAGACCAGTAGTACTTTCCGATGCATATTTGGAGGCATTCTGTAATCTGTGGACTATCAGAGTGTTGCTGATACACTGAAATTGCATCGGGATTGAATACAACAGGCACCATGCGTCCATTTCTCAATTGGAGTAATGTCTCAAACTGTCATCGCTTTGATCGTTCCCTGAAACCAGTAGTAGTTTCCGATGCACATCTGGTGGCATTCTGTAATCTATGGACTGTACGAGTGCTAATGAAACACACAAATTGCAGCGGGATTTAATACAACAGTCACCATGACCACTTTCCTCCATGGGAGTAATGTCTCAAACAGTCTACGCTTTGATCGTTCCCTGGAAGACCAGTAGTAGTTTCCGATGCACATCTGGAGGCATTCTGTAGTCTGTTTACTATCAGAGTGTTGTTGAAACACAGAAATTGCATCGGGATTGAATACAACAGTCACCATGCGGACTTTCCTCCATGGGAGTAATGTCACAAACAGTCTACGCTTTGATCGTTCTCAGGAAGACCAGTTGTAGTTTCCGATGCACATCTGGAGCCATTCTGTAATTTGTGGACTCTCAGAGTGTTGTTGAAACACTGAATTTGCATCGGGATTGAATACAACTGCCTCCATGCCCACTTTCCTCCATGGGAGTAATGTCTCAAACAGTCTACGCTTTGATCGTTCCCTGGAAGACAAGTAGTAGTTTCCGAGGCACATGTGGAGGCATTCTGTAATCTGTGGAGTGTAAGAGTGTTGATGAAACACAGAAATTGCATCGGGATTGAATACAACAGTCACCATGCGCACTTTCCTCCATGGGAGTAATGTCTCAAACAGTCTACGCTTTGATCATTCAATTTACGACCAGTAGTAGTTTCCGATGCACATCTTGAGGCATTCTGTAATCTGTGGACTACCAGAATGTTGTTGAAACACAGAAATTGCATCGGAATTGAATACGACAGTCTCCATGACCACTTTCCTCCATGGGAGTAATGTCTCAAACAGTCTACGCTTTAATCGTTCCCTGGAAGACCAGTAGTAGTTTCCGTTGCACATCTGGAGGCATTCTGTAATCCGTTTACTATCAGACAGTTTTTGAAACACGGAAATTGCATCGGGATTGAATACAACATTCACCATGCGGACTTTCCTTCATGGGAGGAATGACTCAAACAGTCTACGCTTTGATCGTTCCCTGGAAGACCAGTAGTAGTTTCCGATGCAAATCTGGAGGCATTCTGTAATCTGTTTACTATCAGAGTGTTGTTGAAACACGGAAATTGCATCGGGATTGAATACAACAGTCACCATGCGCAGTTTCCTCCAAGGGAGTAATGTCTCAAACAGTCTACGCTTTGATCGTTCCCTGGAAGACCTGTAGTAGTTTCCGATTCACATTTGGAGGCATTCTGTATTCTGTGGACTATCAGAGTGTTGATGAAACACAGAAATTGCATCGGGATTGAATACAACAGTCACCATGCGCACTTTCCTCCATGGGAGTAATGTCTCAAACAGTCTACGCTTTGATCGTTCCCTGGAAGACAAGTAGTAGTTTCCGAGGCACATGTGGAGGCATTCTGTAATCTGTGGAGTGTCAGAGTGTTGATGAAACACAGAAATTGCATCGGGATTGAATACAACAGTCACCATGCGCACTTTCCTCCATGGGAGTAATGTCTCAAGCAGTCTACGCTTTGATCATTCAATTTACGACCAGTAGTAGTTTCCGATGCACATCTTGAGGCATTCTGTAATCTGTGAACTACCAGAATGTTGTTGAAACACAGAAATTGCATCGGAATTGAATACGACAGTCTCCATGACCACTTTCCTCCATGGGAGTAATGTCTCAAACACTCTACGCTTTAATCGTTCCCTGGAAGACCAGTAGTAGTTTCCGTTGCACATCTGGATGCATTCTGTAATCCGTTTACTATCAGACAGTTTTTGAAACACGGAAATTGCATCGGGATTGAATACAACATTCACCATGCGGACTTTCCTCCATGGGAGGAATGACTCAAACAGTCTACGCTTTGATCGTTCCCTGGAAGACCAGTAGTAGTTTCCGATGTACATCTGGTGGATTCAGTAATCTGTGGACTATCAGAGTGTTGTTGAAACACCGAAATTGCATCGGGATTGAATACAACGGTCACCATCCGCACTTTCCTCCATGGGAGTAATGTCTCAAAAGTCTACGCTTTGATCGTTCCCTGGGAGACCAGTAGTAGTTTCGATTCACATGTGCAGGCATTCTGTAATCTGTGGACGTCCAAAGTGTTGATGAAACACAGAAATTGCATCGGGATTGTATACAACAGTCACCATGCGCACTTTCCACCGGGCGAGTAATGTCAGAAACAGTCTACGGTTTGATCGTTCCCTGGAAGACCAGTAGTAGTTTACGATGCACATCTGGAGGCATTATGTAATCTGTGGACCATGTGAGTGTTGATGAAACACAGAAATTGCATCGGGACTCAATACAACAGTCACCATGCACACTATCCCCCATGGGAGTAATGTCTCAAACATTCTACGCTTTGATCGTTCTCTGGAAGACCAGTAGTAGTTTCCGATGCACATCTGGAGGCATTCTGTATCTGTGGACTATCAGAGTGTTGATGAAACACAGAAATTGCATCGGGATTGAATACAACAGTCACCATGCTCACTTTCTTCCACGGGAGTAATGTCTCAAACAGTCTACGCTTTGATCGTTTCCAGGAAGACCAGTAGTAGTTTCCGATGCACATCTGGACTCATTCTGTAATCTCTGGACCATCAAAGTGTTGATGAAACACAGAAATTGCATCGGGATTGAATACAACAGTCACAATGCGCACTTTCCTCCATGGGAGTAATGTCTCAAACAGTTTACGCTTTGATCGTTGCCTGGAAGACCAGTAGTAGTTTCCGATGCAAATCTGGAGGCATTCTGTAATCTGTGGACTATGAGAGTGTTGCTTAACACTGAAATTCCATCGGGATTGAATACAACAGTCACCATGCGCAGCTTCCTCCATGGGAGTAATGTCTCAAACAGTCTACGCTTTGATCGCTCCCTGGAAGACCAGTAGTAGTTCTCGATGCACATCTTGAGGAATTCTGTAATCTGTGGACTATCAGAGTGTTGTTGAAACACTGCAATTGCGTCGGGATTGATTACAACAGGCACCATGCGCACTTTCCTCCATGGGACTAATGTCTCAAACAGTCTACGGTTTGATCGTTCCCTGGAAGACCAGTCGTATTTTCCGATGCACATCTGGAGGCATTCTGTAATCTGTGGACTATCTGAGTGCTAATGAAACACAGAAATTGCATCGGGATTGAATACAACAGTCACCATGACCACTTTCCTCCATGGGAGTAATGTCTCAAACAGTCTACGCTTTAATCGTTTCCTGGAAGACCAGTAGTAGTTTCCGATGCACATCTGGAGGCATTCTGTAATCTGTGGACTATCAGATTGTTGTTGAAACACAGAAATTGCATCGGGATTGAATACAGCAGTCACCATGAGCACTTTCCTCCATGGGAGAAATGTCTCAAACAGTCTACGCTTTGATCGTTCCCTGGAAGACCAGTAGTTGTTTCCGTTGCACATCTGGAGGCATTCTGTAATCTGTGGACTATCAGAGTGTTGTTGAAACACAGAAATTGAATCGGGATTGAATACAAGAGCAAGCATGCGCACTTTCCTCCATGGGAGTAATGTCTCAAACAGTCTACGCTTTAATCGTTCCCTGGAAGACCAGTAGTAGTTTCCGATGGACATCTGGAGGCATTCTGTAATCTGTGGACTATCGGATTGTTGTTGAAACACAGAAATTGCATCGGGATTGAATACAGCAGTCACCATGAGCACTTTCCTCCATGGGAGTAGTATCTCAAACAGACTATGCTTTGATCGTTCCCTGGAAGCCCAGTAGTAGTTTCCGATGCACATCTGGAGGCATTCTGTAATCTGTTTACTATCAGAGTGTTGTTGAAACACAGAAATTGCATCGGGATTGAATACAACAGTCACCTTGCGGACTTTCCCCCATGGGAGTAATGTCTCAAACAGTCTACGCTTTGATCGTTCTCTGGAAGACCAGTAGTACTTTCCGATGCATATGTGGAGGCATTCTGTAATCTGTGGACTATCCGAGTGTTGCTGAAACACTGAAATTTCATCGGGATTGAATACAACAGCCTCCATGCCCACTTTCCTCCTTGGGAGTAATGTCTCAAACAGTCTACGGTTTGATCGTTCCCTGGAAGACCAGTAGTAGTTTCCGATGCACATCTGAAAGCATTCTGTAATCTGTGGACTATCAGAGTGTTGATGAAACACACAAATTGCATCGGGATTGAATACAACAGTCACCATGCGCACTTTCCTCCATGGGAGTAATGTCTCAAACAGTTTAGGCTTTGATCGCTCCCTGGAAGACCAGTAGTAGTTTTCGATGCACATCTGGAGGCATTCTGTAATCTGTGGTCTATCAGAATATTGTTGAAACACAGAAATTGCATCGGGATTGAATACAACAGTCACCATGCGGACTTTCCTCTATGGGTGTAATGTCACTAACAGTCTACGCTTTGATCGTTCCCTGGAAGACCAGTTGTAGTTTTCGATGCACATCTGGAGGCATTCTGTAATTTGTGGACTATCATAGTGTTGTTGAAACACTGAAATTGCATCGGGATTGAATACAACAGTAACCATGCGCCCTTTCCTCCATGCGAGTAGTGTCTCAAACAGTCTACGCTTTGATCGTTCCCTGGAAAACCTGCAGTAGTTTTAGATGCACATCTGAAGACAATCTGTAATCTGTGCGCGTTGAAAGTGTTGATGAAACACAGAAATTGCATAGGGATTGAATACAACAGGCACCGTGCGTACATTTCTCAATTGGAGTAATGTCTCAAACTGTCTTGGCTTTGATCCTTCCCTCAAGACCAGTAGTAGTTTCCGATGCAGATCTGGAGGCATTCTGTAATCTGTGGACTATACGAGTGCTAATGAAACACAGAAATTGCATCGGGATTGAATACAACAGTCACCATGACCACTTTCCTCCATGGGAGTAATGTCTCAAACAGTCTACGCTTTGATCGTTCCCTGGAAGACCAGTAGTAGTTTCCGATGCACATCTGGAGGCATTCTGTAGTCTGTTTACTATCAGAGTGTTGTTGAAACACAGAAATTGCATCGGGATTGAATACAACAGTCACCATGCGGACTTTCCTCCATGGGAGTAATGTCACAAACAGTCTACGCTTTGATCGTTCCCTGGAAGACCAGTTGTAGTTTCCGATGCACATCTGGAGCCATTCTGTAATTTGTGGACTCTCAGAGTGTTGTTGAAACACTGAATTTGCATCGGGATTGAATACAACTGCCTCCATGCCCACTTTCCTCCATGGGAGTAATGTCTCAAACAGTCTACGGTTTGATCGTTCCCTGGAAGACCAGTAGTACTTTCCGATGCATATTTGGAGGCATTCTGTAATCTGTGGACTATCAGAGTGTTGCTGAAACACTGAAATTGCATCGGGATTGAATACAACAGGCACCATGCGTCCATTTCTCAATTGGAGTAATGTCTCAAACTGTCATCGCTTTGATCGTTCCCTCATGACCAGTAGTAGTTTCCGATGCACATCTGGTGGCATTCTGTAATCTGTGGACTGTACGAGTGCTAATGAAACACAGAAATTGCAGCGGGATTTAATACAACAGTCACCATGACCACTCTCCTCCATGGGAGTAATGTCTCAAACAGTCTACGCTTTGATCGTTACCTGGAAGACCAGTAGTAGTTTCCGATGCAAATCTGGAGGCATTCTGTAATCTGTTTACTATCAGAGTGTTGTTGAAACACGGAAATTGCATCGGGATTGAATACAACAGTCACCATGCTCAGTTTCCTCCAAGGGAGTAATGTCTCAAACAGTCTACGCTTTGATCGTTCCCTGGAAGACCAGTAGTAGTTTCCGATTCACATTTGGAGGCATTCTGTATTCTGTGGACTATCAGAGTGTTGATGAAACACAGAAATTGCATCGGGATTGAATACAACAGTCACCATGCGCACTTTCCTCCATGGGAGTAATGTCTCAAACAGTCTACGCTTTGATCGTTCCCTGGAAGACAAGTAGTAGTTTCCGAGGCACATGTGGAGGCATTCTGTAATCTGTGGAGTGTCAGAGTGTTGATGAAACACAGAAATTGCATCGGGATTGAATACAACAGTCACCATGCGCACTTTCCTCCATGGGAGTAATGTCTCAAACAGTCTACGCTTTGATCGTTCCCTGGAAGACCAGTAGTACCTTCCGATGCACATCTGGAGGCATTCTGTAATTTGTGGACTATCAGAGACTTGATGAACAAAGAAATTGCGTCTGGGTTGAATACAACAGTCACCATCCGCACTTTCCTCCATGGGAGTAGTATCTCAAACAGTCGACGCTTTGATCGCTCCCTGGAAGACCAATAGTAGTTTCCGATGCACATCTGGAGGCATTCTGTAATCTGTGGACAATCAGAGTGTTGATGAAACACAGAAATTGCATCGGGATTGAATACAACAGTCACCATGCGCACTTTCCTCCATGGTAGTAATGTCTCAAACAGTCTACGCTCTGATCGTTCCCTGGAAGACAAGTAGTAGTTTCCGATGCACATGTGGAGGCAGTCTGTAATCTGTGGAGTATCAGAGTGTTGATGAAACACAGAAATTGCATCGAGATTGAATACAACAGTCACCATGAGCACTTTCCTCCATGGGAGTAATGTCTCAAACAGTCTACGCTTTGATCGTTATCTGGAAGACCAGTAGTAGTTTCCGATGCACATCTGGAGGCATTCTGTAATCTGTTCACTATCAGAGTGTTGTTGAAACACAGAAATTGCATCGGGATTGAATACAAGAGTCACCATGCAGACTTTACTCCATGGGAGTAATGTCTCAAACAGTCTACGATTTGATCGTTCCCTGGAAGGCCAGTAGTACTTTCCGATGCACATCTGGAGGCATTCAGTAATCTGTGGACTATCAGATTGTTGTTGAAACACTGAAATTGCATCGGGATTGATTACAACAGTCACCATGCGCTCTTTCAACCATTGGAGTAATGTCTCAAACAGTCTACGCTTTGATCGTTCCCTGGAAGACCAGTAGTAGTTTCCGATGCACATCTAAAGGCATTCTGTAATCTGTGGAGTATCAGAGTGTTGATGAAACACAGAAATTGCACCGGGATTGAATACAACAGTCACCATGTACACATTCCTCCATGGGAGTAGTGTCTCAAACAGTCTACGCTTTGATAGTTCCGTGGATGACCAGTAGAAGTCTCCGATGCACATTTGGAGGCATTCTGTATTCTGTGGACTATCAGAGTGTTGATGAAACACAGAAATTGCATCGGGTTTGAATACAACAGTCACCATGCGCACTTTCCTACATAGGAGTAATGTCTCAAACAGTCTACGCTTCGATCGTTCCCTAGAAGACCAGTAGTAGTTTCCGATGCACATCTGGAGGCATTCTGTAATCTGTTTACTATCAGTGTTGTTGAAACATTGAAACTGCATCGGGATTGAATACAACCGTCACCATGCGGACTTTCCTCCATGGTAGTAATGTCTCAAACAGTTTAGGCTTTGATCGCTCTCTGGAAGACCAGTAGTGATTTCCGATGCACATCTGGAGGCATTCTGTAATCTGTGGACTATCAGAGTGTTGATGAACACTGAAATTGCATCGGGATTGAATACAACAGTCACAATGCGCACTTTACTCCATGGGAGTAATGTCACAAACAGTCCACGCTTTGATCGTTCCCTGGAAGCCCAGTTGTAGTTTCCGATGCACATTTGGAGGCATTCTGTAATCTGTTTACTATGAGAGTGTTGTTGAAACACAGAAATTGCATCGGGATTGAATACAACAGTCACCATGCGTACTTTCCTCCATGGGAGTAATGTCACAAACAGTCTACGCTTTGATCGTTCCCTGGAAGACCAGTTGTAGTTTCCGATGCACATCTGGAGGCATTCTGTAATCTGTGGACTATCAGAGTGTTGATGAAGACAGAAATTGCATCTGGATTGAATACAACAGTCACCATCCGCACGTTCCTCCATCAGAGTACTATCTCAAACAGTCGGCGCTTTGATCGCTCCCTGGAAGACCAGTAGTAGTTTCCGATGCACATCTGGAGGCATTGTGTAACCGGTGGACCATCAGAGTGTCGATGAAACACAGAAATTGCATCAGGATTGAATACAACAAACACCATGCGCAGTTTCCTCCATGGGAGTAATGTCTCAAACAGTCTACGCTTTGATCGTTCCCTGGAAGACCAGTAGTAGTTTCCGATGCACATTTGGATGCATTCTGTAATCTGTGGACTATCAGAGTGTTGATGAAACACAGAAATTGCATCGGGATTGAATACAACAGTCACCATGCGCACTTTCCTACATAGGAGTAATGTCTCAAGCAGTCTACGCTTTGATCGTTCCCTGGAAGACCAGTAGTAGTTTCCGATAGACATCTGGAAGCATTCTGTAATCTGTGGACCATCAGAGTGTTGATGAAACACACAAATTGCATCGGAATTGAATACAACAGTCAGCATGCTCACTTTCCTCCATGGGAGTAATGTCTAAAACAGTTTAGGCTTCGATCGCTCCCTGGAAGACCAGTAGTAGTTTCCGATGCTCATCTGGAGGCATTCTGTAGTCTGTGGACTATCACAGTGTTGTTGAAACACAGAAATTGCATCAGGATTAAATACAACATCAACCATACGCACTTTCCTCCGTGCGATTAATGTCACAAACAGTCTTCGGTTTGATCGTTCCCTGGAAGACCAGTAGTAGTTTCCGATGCACATCTGGAGGCATTCTGTAATCTGTGGACTATACGAGTGCTAATGAAACACAGAAATTGCATCGGGATTTAATACAACAGTCAGCATGACCACTTCCTCCAGGGGAGTAATGTCTCAAACAGTCTACGTTTTGATCGTTCCCTGAAAGACCAGTAGTAGTTTCCGATGCACATCTGGAGGCATTCTGTAATCTGTGGACAATCAGAGTGTTGATGAAACACAAATTGCATCGGAATTGAATACAACAGTCACCATGCCCACTTTCCTCCATGGGAGTAATGTCTCAAACAGTTTAGGATTTCATCGCTCCCTGGAAGACCAGTAGTAGTTTCCGATGCACATCTGGAGGCATTCTGTATTCTGTGGACTATCAGAGTGTTGATGAAACACAGAAATTGCATCGCGATTGAATACAACAGACACCATGCGCACTTTCCTCCATGGGAGTAATGTCTCAAACAGTTTACGCTTTGATCGTTGCCTGGAAGACCAGTGGTAGTTTCCGATGCACATCTGGAGGCATTCTGTAATCTGTGGACTATGAGAGTGTTGTTGAAACACAGAAATTGCATCTGGATTGAATACAACAGTCACCATGCGGACTTTCCTCCATGGTAGTAATTTCTCAAACAGTCTACGCTTAGATCGTTTACTGGAAGACCAGTAGTATTTTCCGATGCACATCTGGAGGTATTCTGTAATCTGTGGACTATCAGAGTGTTGTTGAAACACTGAAATTGCATCAGGATTGAATACAACAGTCACCATGCGCACTGTCAGCCATGGGAGTAATGTCTCAAACAGTCTACGCTTTGATCGTTCCCTGGAAGACCAGTAGTAGTTTCCGATGCACATCTGGAGGCATTCTGTAATTTGTGGACTATCAGAGTCTTGTTGAAACACTGAAATTGCATCGGGATTGAATACAACAGTCGCCATGCGCCCTTTCCTCCATGCGAGTAATGTCTCAAACTGTCTACGCTTTGATCGTTCCCTGGAAGACGATTAGTAGTTTCCGATGCACATCTGGAAGCATTCTGTAATCTGTGGACCTTCAAAGTGTTGATGAAACACAGAAATTGCATTTTTATTGAATACAACAGGCACCATGCGTACATTTCTCAATTGGAGTGATGTCTCAAACTGTCATCGCTTTGATCGTTTCCTCAAGACCAGTAGTAGTTTCCGATGCACATGTGGATGCATTCTGTAATCTGTGGACTAGTCGAGTGCTAATGAAACACAGAAATTGCATCGGGATTTAATTCAACAGTCACCGTGACCACTTTCCTCCATAGGAGTAATGTCTCAAACAGTCTAAGCTTTGTTCGTTCCCTGGAAGACCAGTAGTAGTTTCCGATGCACATCTGGAGGCATTCTGTAATCTGTTTACTATCAGAGTGTTGTTGAAACACAGAAATTGCATCGGGAATGAATACAACAGTCACCATGCGCACTTTCCTCCATGGGAGTAATGTCTCAAGCGGTCTACGCTTTGATCGTCAATGGAAGACCAGTAGTAGTTTCGATTCACATGTGGAGGCATTCCGTAGTCTGTGGACCTTCAAAGTGTTGATGAAACACAGAAATTGCATCGGGATTGAAGACAACAGTCACCATGCGCACTTTCCTCCATGGGAGTAATGTGTCAAACAGTCTACGCTTTGATCGTTCCCTGGAAGACCAGTAGTACCTTCCGATGCACATCTGGAGGCATTCTGTAATCTGTGGACTATCAGAGACTTGATGAACAAAGAAATTGCGTCTGGGTTGAATACAACAGTCACCATGCGCACTTTCCTACATAGGAGTAATGTCTCAAACAGTCTACGCTTCGATCGTTCTCTGGAAGACCAGTAGTACTTTCCGATGCACATCTGGAGGCATTCTGTAATCTGTGGAGTATCAGAGTGTTGATGAAACACAGAAATTGCATCGGGTTTGAATACAACAGTCACCATGCGCACTTTCCTACATAGGAGTAATGTCTCAAACAGTCTACGCTTCGATCGTTCTCTGGAAGACCAGTAGTAGTTTCCGATGCACATCAGGAGGCATTCTGTAATCTTTTTACTATTAGAGTGTTGTTGAAACATTGAAATTGCATCGGGATTGAATACAACCGTCACCATGCGGCCTTTCCTCCATGGTAGTAATGTCTCAAACGGTTTAGGCTTTGATCGCTCTCTGGAAGACCAGCAGTAGTTTCCGATGCACATCTGGAGGCATTCTGTAATCTTTGGACTATCAGAGTGTTGATGAACACTGAAATTGCATCGGGATTGAATACAACAGTCACAATGCGCACTTTACTCCATGGGAGTAATGTCACAAACAGTCCACGCTTTGATCGTTCCCAGGAAGCCCAGTTGTAGTTTCCGATGCACATTTGGAGGCATTCTGTAATCTGTTTACTATGAGAGTGTTGTTGAAACACAGAAATTGCATCGGGATTGAATACAACAGTCACCATGCGGAATTTCCTCCATGGGAGTAATGTCACAAACAGTCTACGCTTAGATCGTTCCCTGGAAGACCAGTTGTAGTTTCCGATGCACATCTGGAGGCATTCTGTAATCTGTGGACCATCAGAGTGTTGATGAAGACAGAAATTGCATCTGGATTGAATACAACAGTCACCATCCGCACGTTCCTCCATCGGAGTACTATCTCAAACAGTCGGCGCTTTGATCGCTCCCTGGAAGACCAGTAGTAGTTTCCGATGCACATCTGGAGGCATTGTGTAACCTGTGGACCATCAGAGTGTCCATGAAACACAGAAATTGCATCGGGATTGAATACAACAGTCACCATTCGCAGTTTCCTCCATGGGAGTAATGTCTCAAACAGTCTACGCTTTGATCGATCCCTGGAAGACCAGTAGTAGTTTCCGATGCACATTTGGATGCATTCTGTAATCTGTGGAGTATCAGAGTGTTGATGAAACACAGAAATTGCATCGGGATTGAATACAACAGTCACCATGCGCACTTTCCTACATAGAAGTAATGTCTCAAGAAGTCTACGCTTTGATCGTTCCCTGGAAGACCAGTAGTAGTTTCCGATACACATCTGAAAGCATTCTGTAATCTGTGGACTATCAGAGTGTTGATGAAACACACAAATTGCATCGGAATTGAATACAACAGTCAGCATGCTCACTTTCCTCCATGGGAGTAATGTCTAAAACAGTTTAGGCTTCGATCGCTCCCTGGAAGACCAGTAGTAGTTTCCGATTCTCATCTGGAGGCATTCTGTAGTCTGTGGACTATCAGAGTGTTGTTGAAACACAGAAATTGCATCAGGATTAAATACAACATTAACCATACGCACTTTCCTCCATGCGAGTAATGTCACAAACAGTCTACGGTTTGATCGTTCCCTGGAAGACCAGTAGTAGTTTCCGATGCACATCTGGAGGCATTCTGTAATCTGTGGACTATACGAGTGCTAATGAAACACAGAAATTGCATCGGGATTTAATACAACAGACACCATGCGCACTTTCCTCCATGGGAGTAATGTCTCAAACAGTCTACGATTTGATCGTTCCCTGGAAGACCAGTGGTAGTTTCCGATGCACATCTGGAGGCATTCTGTAATCTGTGGACAATCAGAGTGTTGATGAAACACAAATTGCATCGGAATTGAATACAACAGTCACCATGCGCACTTTCCTCCATGGGAGTAATGTATCAAACAGTTTAGGCTTTGATCGCTCCCTGGAAGACCAGTAGTAGTTTCCGATGCACATCTGGAGGCATTCTGTAATCTGTGGACTATCAGAGTGTTGATGAAACACAGAAATTGCATCGCGATTGAATACAACAGACACCATGCGCACTTTCCTCCATGGGAGTAATGTCTCAAACAGTCTACGATTTGATCGTTCCCTGGAAGACCAGTGGTAGTTTCCGATGCACATCTGGAGGCATTCTGTAATCTGTGGAGTATCAGAGTGTTGATGAACCACAGACATTGCATCGGGATTGAATACAACAGACACCATGCGCACTTTCCTCCATGGGAGTAACGTCTCAAACAGTCTACGCTTTGATCGTTCCCTGGAAGACCAGTAGTAGTTTCCGATGCACATATGGAGGCATTCTGTAATCTGTTTACTATCGGAGTGTTATTGAAACACAGAAATTGCATCGGGATTGAATACAACAGTCACCATGCCCACTTTCCTCCATGGGAGTAATGTCTCAAACAGTTTAGGATTTCATCGCTCCCTGGAAGACCAGTAGTAGTTTCCGATGCACATCTGGAGGCATTCTGTAATCTGTGGACTATCAGAGTGTTGATGAAACACAGAAATTGCATCGGGATTTAATACAACAGTCAGCATGACCACTTTCCTCCAGGGGAGTAATGTCTCAAACAGTCTACGTTTTGATCGTTCCCTGAAAGACCAGTAGTAGTTTCCGATGCACATCTGGAGGCATTCTGTAATCTGTGGACAATCAGAGTGTTGATGAAACACAAATTGCATCGGAATTGAATACAACAGTCACCATGCGCACTTTCCTCCATGGGAGTAATGTATCAAACAGTTTAGGCTTTGATCGCTCCCTGGAAGACCAGTAGTAGTTTCCGATGCACATCTGGAGGCATTCTGTAATCTGTGGACTATCAGAGTGTTGATGAAACACAGAAATTGCATCGCGATTGAATACAACAGACACCATGCGCACTTTCCTCCATGGGAGTAATGTCTCAAACAGTCTACGATTTGATCGTTCCCTGGAAGACCAGTGGTAGTTTCCGATGCACATCTGGAGGCATTCTGTAATCTGTGGAGTATCAGAGTGTTGATGAACCACAGACATTGCATCGGGATTGAATACAACAGACACCATGCGCACTTTCCTCCATGGGAGTAACGTCTCAAACAGTCTACGCTTTGATCGTTCCCTGGAAGACCAGTAGTAGTTTCCGATGCACATATGGAGGCATTCTGTAATCTGTTTATTATCGGAGTGTTATTGAAACACAGAAATTGCATCGGGATTGAATACAACAGTCACCATGCGGACTTTCCTCCATGGGAGCAATGTCTCAAACAGTCTACGCTTAGATCGTTTACTGGAAGACCAGTAATACTTTCCGATGCACATCTGGAGGTATTCTGTAATCTGTGGACTATCAGAGTGTTGTTGAAACACAGAAATTGCATCGGGATTGAATACAACAGTCACCATGCGGACTTTCCTCCGTGGGAGTAATGTCTCAAACAGTCTACGCTTAGATCGTTTACTGGAAGACCAGTAGTATTTTCCGATGCACATCTGGAGGTATTCTGTAATCTGTGGACTATCAGAGTGTTGTTGAAACACTGAAATTGCATCAGGATTGAATACAACAGTCACCATGCGCACTGTCAGCCATGGGAGTAATGTCTCAAACAGTCTACGCTTTGATCGTTCCCTGGAAGACCAGTAGTAGTTTCCGATGCACATCTGGAGGCATTCTGTAATTTGTGGACAATCAGAGTCTTGTTGAAACACTGAAATTGCATCGGGATTGAATACAACAGTCACCATGCGCCCTTTCCTCCATGCGAGTAATGTCTCAAACAGTTTAGGCTTTGATCGTTCCCTGGAAGACGATTAGTAGTTTCCGATGCACATCTGGAGGCATTCTGTAATCTGTGGACCTTCAAAGTGTTGATGAAACACAGAAATTGCATTTTTATTGAATACAACAGGCACCATGCGTACATTTCTCAATTGGAGTAATGTCTCAAACTGTCATCGCTTTGATCGTTTCCTCAAGACCAGTAGTAGTTTCCGATGCACATGTGGATGCAGTCTGTAATCTGTGGACTAGTCGAGTGCTAATGAAACACAGAAATTGCATCGGGATTTAATACAACAGTCACCGTGACCACTTTCCTCCATAGGAGTAATGTCTCAAACAGTCTAAGCTTTGTTCGTTCCCTGGAAGACTAGTAGTAGTTTCCGATGCACATCTGGAGGCATTCTGTAATCTGTTTACTATCAGAGTGTTGTTGAAACACAGAAATTGCATCGGGATTGAATACAACAGTCACCATGCGCCCTTTCCTCCATGCGAGTAATGTCTCAAACAGTCTACGCTTTGATCGTTCCCTGGAAGACGATTAGTAGTTTCCGATGCACATCTGGAGGCATTCTGTAATCTGTGGACCTTCAAAGTGTTGATGAAACACAGAAATTGCATTTTTATTGAATACAACAGGCACCATGCGTACATTTCTCAATTGGAGTAATGTCTCAAACTGTCATCGCTTTGATCGTTTCCTCAAGACCAGTAGTAGTTTCCGATGCACATGTGGATGCAATCTGTAATCTGTGGACTAGTCGAGTGCTAATGAAACACAGAAATTGCATCGGGATTTAATACAACAGTCACCGTGACCACTTTCCTCCATAGGAGTAATGTCTCAAACAGTCTAAGCTTTGTTCGTTCCCTGGAAGACTAGTAGTAGTTTCCGATGCACATCTGGAGGCATTCTGTAATCTGTTTACTATCAGAGTGTTGTTGAAACACAGAAATTGCATCGGGATTGAATACAACAGTCACCATGGGCACTTTCCTCTATGGGAGTAATGTCTCAAGCGGTCCACGCTTTGATCGTTCAATGGAATACCAGTAGTAGTTTCGATTCACATGTGGAGGGATTCCGTAGTCTGTGGACCTTCAAAGTGTTGATGAAACACAGAAATTGCATCGGGATTGAATACAACAGTCACCATGCGGACTTTCCTACATGGGCGTAATGTCTCAAACAGTCTACGCTTTGATCGTTCCCTGGAAGACCAGTAGTACCTTCCGATGCACATCTGGAGGCATTCTGCAATCTGTGGATTATCAGAGTGTTGTTGAAACACTGAAATAGCATCGGGATTGAATACAACAGTCACCATGCGCCCCTTTCTCCATGTGAGTAATGTCTCAAACAGTCTACGCTATGATCGTTCCCTGGAAGACCAGTAGTAGTTTCCGATGCACATTTGGAGGCATTCTGTAATCTGTGGACCTTCAAAGTGTTGATGAAACACAGAAATTGCATAGGGATTGAATACAACAGGCACCATGCGTACATTTCCCAATTGGAGTAATGTCTCAAACTGTCATCGCTTTGATCGTTCCCTCAAGACCAGTAGTAGTTTCCGATGCACATCTGCAGGCATTCTGTAATCTGTGGACTATCAGAGTGTTGATGAAACACAGAAATTGCATCGGGATTGAATACAACAGTCACCATGCGCACTATCCTCCATGGGAGTAATGTCTCAAACAGTCTACGTTTTGATCGTTCCCTAGAAGACCAGTAGTAGTTTCCGATGCACATCTGGAGGCATTCTGTAATGTGTGGACTATTAGAGTGTTGATGAACACAGAAATTGCATCTGGATTGAATACAACGGTCACCATCCGCACTTTCCTCCATGGGAGTAATATCTCAAACAGTCGATGCTTTGATCGCTCAGTGGAAGACCAGTAGTAGTTTCCGATGCACATCTGGAGGCATTGTGTAATCTGTTTACTATCAGAGTGTTGATGAAACACAGATATTGCATCGGATTGAATACAACAGTCACCATGCGCAGTTTCCTCCATGGGAGTAATGTGTCAAACAGTCTACTCTTTGATCGTTCCCTGGAAGACAAGTAGTAGTTTCTGATGCACATTTGGAGGCATTCTGTAATCTGTGGACTATCAGAGTGTTGATGAAACACTGAAATTGCATCGGGATTGACTACAACAGTCACCATGCGCACTTTCCTCTATGGGAGTAATGTCTCAAACAGTTTAGGCTTTGATCGCTCCCTGGAAGACCAGTAGTAGTTTCCGATGCACATCTGGAGGCATTCTGTAATCTGTGGACCTTCAAAGTGTTGATGAAACACAGAAATTGCATAGGGATTGAATACAACAGGCACCATGCGTACATTTCTCAATTGGAGTAATGTCTGAAACTGTCTTCGCTTTGATAGTTTTCTCAAGACCAGTAGTAGTATCCGAAGCACATCTGGAGGCATTCTGTAATCTGTGGACTATACGAGTGCTAATGAAACACAGATATTGCATCGGGATTTGATACAACAGTCACCATGACCACTTTCCTCCATGGGAGTAACGTCTCAGACAGTCTACGCTTTGATCGTTCCCTGGAAGACCAGTAGTAGTTTCCGATGCACATCTGGAGACATTCTGTAATCTGTTTACTATCAGAGTGTTGTTGAAACACAGAAATTGCATCGGGATTGAAAACAACAGTCACCATGCGGACTTTCCTCCATGGGAGTAATGTCTCAAACAGTCTACGCTTTGATCGCTCCCTGTAAGACCGGTAGTAGTTTCCGATGCACATCTGGAAGCATTTTGTAATCTGTGGACTATCAAAGTGTTGTTGAAACACAGAAATTGCATCAGGATTGAATACAACAATCACCATCCGCACTTTCCTCCATGGAAGTAATGTCTCAAACAGTGTACGCTTTGATCGTTCAATGGAAGACCAGTAGCAGTTTCGATTCACATGTGGAGGCATTCCGAGGTCTGTGGACCTTCAAAGTGTTGATGAAACACATTAATTGCATCGGGATTGAATACAACAATCATCATGCGCACTTTCCTCCATGGGAGTAATGTCTCAAACAGTCTACGTTTTGATCGTTCCCTAAAAGACCAGTAGTAGTTTCCGATGCACATCTGGAGGCACTGTGTAATCTGTGGACTATCAGAGTGTTGATGAAACACAGAAATTGCATCGGGATTGAATGCAACAGTCACCATGCGCACTTTCCTCCATGGGAGTAATGTCTCAAACAGTCTACGATTTGATCGTTCCCTGGAAGACCAGTAGTAGTTTCCGATGCACATTTGGAGGCATTCTGTAATCTGTGGACTATCAGAGTGTTGATGAAACACACAAACTGCAGCGGATTTGAATACAACAGTCACCATGCGCACTTTCCTCCATGGGAGTAATGTCTCAAACAGTTTAGGCTTTGATCGTTCCATGGAAGACCAGTAGTAGTTTCCGATGCACATCTGGAGGCATTCTGTAGTCTGTGGACTATCAGAGTGTTGATGAAGACAGAAATTGCATCTGGATTGAATACAACAGTCACCATCCGCACGTTCCTCCATGGGAGTACTATCTCAAACAGTCGGCGCTTTGATCGCTCCCTGGAAGACCAGTAGTAGTTTCCGATGCACATCTGGAGGCATTGTGTAACCTGTGGACCATCAGAGTGTCGATGAAACACAGAAATTGCATCGGGATTGAATACAACAGTCACCATGCGCAGTTTCCTCCATGGGAGTAATGTCTCAAAGAGTCTACGCTTTGATCGTTTCCTGGAAGGCCAGTAGCAGTTTCCGATGCACATTTGGATGCATTCTGTAATCTGTGGACTATCAGAGTGTTGATGAAACACAGAAATTGCATCGGGATTTAATACAACTGTCACCATGCGCACTTTCCTACATAGGAGTAATGTCTCAAGCAGTCTACGCTTTGATCGCTCCCTGCAAGACCAGTAGTTTCCGATACACATCTGGAAGCATTCTGTAATCTGTGGACTATCAGAGTGTTGATGAAACACACAAATTGCATCGGAATTGAATACAACAGTCAGCATGCTCACTTTCCTATATGGGGGTAATGCCTCAAACAGTTTAGGCTTTGATCGCTCCCTGGAAGACCAGTAGTAGTTTCCGTTGCACATCTGGAGGCATTCTGTAATCTGTGGAGTATCAGAGTGTTGATGAAATACAGGAATTGCATCGCGATTGAATACAACAGTCACCATGCGCACTTTCCTAAATGGGAATAATGTCTCAAACAGTCTACGATTTGATCGTTCCCTGGAAGACCAGTAGTAGTTTCCGATGCACATCTGGAGGCGTTCTGTAATCTGTGGACCTTAAAAGTGTTGATGAAACACAGAAATTGCATAGGAATTGAATACAACAGTCACCATGTGTACATGTCTCAACTGGAGTAATGTCTAAAACTGTTATCGCTCTTATCGTTCCCTCAAGACCAGTAGTAGTTTCCGATGCACATCTGGAGGCTTTCTGTAATCTGTGGACTATCAGAGTGTTGATGAAACACAGAAATTGCATCATGATTGAATACAACAGTCACCATGCGCACTTTCCTCCTGGGGAGTAATGTCTCGAACAGTCTACGCTTTGATCGTTCCCTGGAAGACCAGTAGCAGTTTCCGATGCACATCTGGAGGCATTCTGTAATCTGTGGAGTATCAGAGTGTTGATGAAACACAGAAATTGCATCGGGATTGAATACAACAGTCACCATGTATACATTTCTCCATGGGAGTAGTGTCTCAAACAGTCTACGCTTTGATCGTTCCCTGGATGACCAGTAATAGTTTCGGATGCACATTTGGAGGCATTCTGTAATCTGTGGACTATCAGAGTGTTGATGAAACACAGAAATTGCATCGGGTTTGAATACAACAGTCACCATGCGCACTTTCCTACGTAGGAGTAATGTCTCAAACAGTCTACGCTTCGATCGTTCCCTGGAAGACCAGTAGTAGTTTCCGATGCACATCTGGAAGCATTCTGTAATCTGTGGACTATAAGAGTGTTGATGAAACACACAAACTGCATCGGAATTGAATACAACAGTCTCCATGCGCACTTTCCTCCGTGGGAGTAATGTCTCAAACAGTTTAGTCTTTGATCGCTCCCTGGAAGACCAGTAGTAGTTTCCGATGCACATCTGGAGGCATTATGTAATCTGTGGACTATCAGAGTGTTGATGAAACACAGAAATTGCATCGGGATTGAACACAACAGTTACCATGCGCACTTTCCTCCTTGGGAGTAATGTCTCAAACAGTCTACGCTTTGATCGTTCCCTGGAAGACCAGTAGTAGTTTCCGATGCACATCTGGAGGCATTCTGTAATCTGTTTACTATCAGAGTGTTGATGAAACATTGAACTTGCATCGGGATTGAATACAACAGCCACCATGCGGACTTTCCTAAATGGTAGTAATGTCTCAAACAGTCTACGCTTTGATCGTTCCCTGGATGACCAGTAGTAGTTTCCGATGCACATCTGGAAGCATTCTGTAATCTGTGGACTATAAGAGTGTTGATGAAACACACAAATTGCATCGGAATTGAATACAACAGTCACCATGCGCACTTTCCTCCGTGGGAGTAATGTCTCGAACAGTTTAGTCTTTGATCGCTCCCTGGAAGACCAGTAGTAGTTTCCGATGCACATCTGGAGGCATTATGTAATCTGTGGCCTATCAGAGTGTTGATGAAACACAGAAATTGCATCGGGATTGAATACAACAGTTACCATGCGCACTTCCCTCCATGGGAGTAATGTCTCAAACAGTCAACGCTTTGATCGTTCCCTGGAAGATCAGTAGTAGTTTACGATGCACATCTGGAGGCATTCTGTAGTCTGTTTACTATCAGAGTGTTGTTGAAACATTGAAATTGCTTCGGGATTGAATACAACAGTCACCATGCGGACTTTCCTCCATGGTAGTAATGTCTCAAACAGTTTAGGCTTTGATCGCTCTCTGGAAGACCAGTAGTAGTTTCCGATGCACATCTGGAGGCATTCTGTAATCTGTGGACTATCAGAGTGTTGATGAACACTGAAATTGCATCGGGATTGAATACAACAGTCACAATGCGCATTTTACTCCATGGGAGTAATGTCACAAACAGCCCACGCTTTGATCGTTCCCTGGAAGCCCAGTTGTAGTTTCCGATGCACATTTGGAGGCATTCTGCAATCTGTGGATTATCAGAGTGTTGTTGAAACACAGAAATTGCATCGGGATTGAATACAACAGTCACCATGCGGACTTTCCTCCATGGGAGTAATGTCACAAACAGTCTACGCTTAGATCGTTCCCTGGAAGACCAGTTGTAGTTTCCGATGCACATCTGGAGGCATCCTGTAATCTGTGGAGTATCAGAGTGTTGATGAAGACAGAAATTGCATCTGGATTGAATACAACAGTCACCATCCGCACGTTCCTCCATGGGATTACTATCTCAAACAGTCGGCGCTTTGATCGCTCCCTGGAAGACCAGTAGTAGTTTCCGATGCACATCTGGAGGCATTGTGTAACCTGTGGACCATCAGAGTGTCGATGAAACACAGAAATTGCATCGGGATTGAATACAACAGTCACCATGCGCAGTTTCCTCCATGGGAGTAATGTCTCAAAGAGTCTACGATTTGATCGTTTCCTGGAAGGCCAGTAGCAGTTTCCGATGCACATTTGGATGCATTCTGTAATCTGTGGACTATCAGAGTGTTGATGAAACACAGAAATTGCATCGGGATTGAATACAACTGCGACCATGCGCACTTTCCTACATAGGAGTAATGTCTCAAGCAGTCTACGCTTTGATCGTTCCCTGCAAGACCAGTAGTTTCCGATACACATCTGGAAGCATTCTGTAATCTGTGGACTATCAGAGTGTTGATGAAACACACAAATTGCATCGGAATTGAATACAACAGTCAGCATGCTCACTTTCCTATATGGGAGTAATGTCTCAAACAGTTTAGGCTCTGATCGCTCCCTGGAAGACCAGTACTAGTTTCCGATGCACATCTGGAGGCATTCTGTAGTCTGTGGACTATCAGAGTGTTGTTGAAACACAGAAATTGCATCAGGATTAAATACAACATTAACCATACGCACTTTCCTCCGTGCGAGTAGTGTCACAAACAGTCTACGGTTTGATCGTTCCCTGGAAGACCAGTAGTAGTTTCCGATGCACATCTGGAGGCATTCTGTAATCTGTGGACTATACGAGTGCTAATGATACACAGAAATTGCATCGGGATTTAATACAACAGTCAGCATAACCACTTTCCTCCAGGGGAGTAATGTCTCAAACAGTCTACGTTTTGATCGTTCCCTGAAAGACCAGTAGTAGTTTCCGATGCACATCTGGACGCATTCTGTAATCTGTGGACTATCAGGGTGTTGATGAAACACAAATTGCATCGGAATTGAATACAACAGTCACCATGCGCAATTTCCTCCATGGAAGTAATGTCTCAAACTGTTTAGGCTTTGATCGCTCCCTGGAAGACCAGTAGTAGTTTCCGATGCACATCTGGAGGCATTCTGTAATCTGTGGACTATCAAAGTGTTGATGAAACACAGAAATTGCATCGCGATTGAATACAACAGACACCATGCGCACTTTCCTCCATGGGAGTAATGTCTCAAACAGTCTACGCTGTGATCGTTCCCTGGAAGACCAGTGGTAGTTTCCGATGCACATCTGGAGGCATTCTGTAATCTGGGGAGTATCAGAGTGTTGATGAAACACAGACATTGCATCGGGATTGAATACAACAAACACCATGCGCACTTTCCTCCATGGGAGTAATGTCTCAAACAGTCTACGCTTTGATCGTTCCCTGGAAGACCAGTAGTAGTTTCCGATGCACATATGGAGGCATTCTGTAATCTGTTTACTATCGGAGTGTTGTTGAAACACAGAAATTGCATCGGGATAGAATACATCAATCACCATGCGGACTTTCCTCCATGGGAGTAATGTCTCAAACAGTCTACGCTTAGATCGTTTACTGGAAGACCAGTAGTACTTTCCGATGCACATCTTTAGGTATTCTGTAATCTGTGGACTATCAGAGTGTTGTTGAAACACAGAAATTGCATCGGGATTGAATACAACAGTCACCATGCGGACTTTCCTCCATGGGAGTAATGTCTCAAACAGTCTACGCTTAGATCGTTTACTGGAAGACCAGTAGTACTTTCCGATGCACATCTGGAGGTATTCTGTAATCTGTGGACTATCAGAGTGTTGTTGAAACACTGAAATTGCATCAGGATTGAATACAACAGTCACCATGCGCACTGTCAGCCATGGGAGTAATGTCTCAAACAGTCTACGCTTTGATCGTTCCCTGGAGGACCAGTAGTAGTTTCCGATGCACATCTGGAGGCATTCTGTAATTTGTGGACTATCAGAGTCTTGTTGAAACACTGAAATTGCATCGGGATTGAATACAACTGTCACCATGCGCCCTTTCACCCATGCGAGTAATGTCTCAAACAGTCTACGCTTTGATCGTTCCCTGGAAGACGAGAAGTAGTTTCCGATGCACATCTGGAGGCATTCTGTAATCTGTGGACCCTCAAAGTGTTGATGAAACACAGAAATTGCATTTTTATTAAATACAACAGGCACCATGCGTACATTTCTCAATTGGAGTAATGTCTCAAACTGTCATCGCTTTGATCGTTTCCTCAAGACCAGTATTAGTTTCCGATGCACATCTGGATGCATTCTGTAATCTGTGGACTAGTCGAGTGCTAATGAAACACAGAAATAGCATAGGGATCTTATACAACAATCACCATTCGCACTTTCCTCCATGGGAGTAATGTCTCAAAGAGTCTACGTTTTGATCGTTCCCTGCCAGACCAGTAGTAGTTTCCGATGCACATCCGGAGGCGTTCTGCAATCTGTGGACCTTCAAAGTGTTGATGAAACACAGAAATTGCATTGGTTTTGAATACAACAGGCACCAAGCGTACATTTCTCAATTGGAGTAATGTCTCAGACTGTCATCGGATTGATCGTTCCCTCAAGACCAGTTGTAGTTTCCGATGCACATCTGGAGGCATTCTGTAATCTATGGACTAGACGAGTGCTAATGAAACACAGAAATTGCATCGGGATTTAATACAACAGTCACCATGACCACTTTCCTCCATGGGAGTAATGTCTCAAACAGACTACGCTTAGATCGTTCCCTGGAAGACCAGTAGTAGTTTCCGATGCACATATGGTGGCATTCTGTAATCTGTGGACTATCAGAGTGTTGTTGAAACACAGAAATTGCATCGGGATTGAATACAACTGTCACCATGCGCACTTTCCTCGATGGGAGTAATGTCTCAAACGGTCTACGCTTTGATCGTTCAATGGAAGACCAGTAGTAGTTTCGATTCACATGTGGAGGCATTCCGTAGTCTGTGGACCTTCAAAGTGTTGATGAAACACAGAAATTGCATCGGGATTGAATACATCAGTCACCATGCGCGCTTTCCTCCATGGGAGTAATGTCTCAAGGAGTCTACGTTTTGATCGTTCCCTGAAAGACCAGTAGTAGTTTCCGATGCACATCTGGAGGCATTCTGTAATCTGTGGACTATCAGATTGTTGATGAAACACAGAAATTGCATCATGATTGAATACAACAGTCACCATGCCCACTTTCCTCCATGGGAGTAATGTCTGTAACAGTCTACGTTTTGATCGTTGGCTGGAAGACCAATAGTAGTTTCCGATGAACATCTGGAATCATTCAGTAATCTGTGGACTATCAGAGTGTTGATGAAACACAGAAAATGCATCGGGATTGAATACAACAGTCACCATGCGCACTTTCCTCCGTGGGAGTAATGTCTCTAACAGTCTACGCTTTGATCGTTCCCTGGAAGACCAGTACTAGGTTCCGATGCACATGTGGAGGCATTCTGTAATCTGTTTACAATCAGAGTGTTGTTGAAACACAGAAATTAGATCGTGATTGAACACAACAGTCACCATGCGGACTTTCCTCCATGGGAGTAATGTCTCAAACAATCTACGCTTTGATCGTTCTCTGGAAGACCAGTAGTACTTTCCGATGCACATCTGGAAGCATTCTGTAATCTGTGGACTATCTGAGTGTTGTTGAAACACTGAAATTGCATCGGGATTGAATACAACAGTCACCATGCACACTTTCAGCCATGGGAGTAATGTCTCAAACAGTCTACGCTTTGATCGTTCCCTGGAAGACCAGTAGTAGTTTTCGATGCACGTCTGGAGGCATTCTGTAATCTGTGGAGTATCAGTGTGTTGATGAATCACAGAAATTGCATCGGGATTGAATACAACAGTCACCATGCGCACTTTCCCAGATGGGAGTAATGTCTCAAACAGTTAACGCTTTGATCGTTCCCTGGAAGACCAGTAGTAGTTTCCGGTGCACATCTGGCGGCATTTTGTAATCTGTGGAACATCAGAGTGTTTATGAAACACAGAAATTGCATCGGGATGGAATACAACAGTCACCAAGCGCACTTTCCTAGATGGGAGTAATGTCTCAAACAGTTAACGCTTAGATCGTTCCCTGGAAGACCAGTAGTAGTTTCCGGTGCACATCTGGCGGCAATCTGTAATCTGTGGAACATCAGAGTGTTTATGAAACACAGAAATCGCATCGGGATGGAATACAACAGTCACAATGCACACTTTCCTCCATGGGAGTAATGTCTCAAAGAGTCTACGTTTTGTTCGTCCCCTACAAGACCAGTAGTAGTTTCCGATGCACATCCGGTGGCGTTCTGCAATCTGTGGACCTTCAAAGTGTTGATGAAACACAGAAATTGCATCGGGATTGAATACAACAGTCACCATGCACACTATCCTCCATGGGAGTAATGACTCAGTCTACGCTTTGATCGTTCCCTGGAAGACCAGTAGTAGTTTCCGATGCACATCTGGAGGCATTCTGTAATTTGTGGACTATCAGAGTCTTGTTGAAACACTGAAATTGCATCGGGATTGAATACAACAGTCACCATGCGCCATTTCCTCCATGCGAGTAATGTCTCAAACAGTCTACGCTTTGATCGTTCCCTGGAAGACGAGTAGTAGTTTCCGATGCATATCTGGAGGCATTCTGTAATCTGTAAACCTTCAAAGTGTTGATGAAACACAACAATTACATTTTTATTGAATACAACAGGCACCATGCGTACTTTTCTCAATTGGAGTAATGTCTCAAACTGTCATCGCTTTGATCGTTTCCTCAAGACCAGTAGTAGTTTCCGATGCACATCTGGATGCATTCTGTAATCTGTGGACTAGTCGAGTGCTAATGAAACACAGAAATTGCATCGGGATTTAATACAACAGTCACCGCGACCACTTTCCTCCATAGGTGTAATGTCTCAAACAGTCTACGCTTTGTTCGTTCCCTGGAAGACCAGTAGTAGTTTCCGATGCACATCTGGAGGCATTCTGTAATCTGTTTACTATCAGAGTGTGTTTGAAACACAGAAATTGCATCGGGATTGAATACAACAGTCACCATGCGGACTTTCCTCCATGGGAGTAATGTCTCAAACAGACTACCCTTTGATCGTTCCCTGGAAGACCAGTAGTAGTTTCCGATGCACATCTGGTGGCAATCTGTAATCTGTTTACTATCAGAGTGTTGTTGAAACACAGAATTTGCATCGGGATTGAATACAACAGTCACCATGCGCACTTTCCTCAATGGGAGTAATGTCTCAAACGGTCCACGCTTTGATCGTTCAATGGAAGACCAGTAGTAGTTTCGATTCACATGTCGAGAAATTCCGTAGTCTGTGGACCTTCAAAGTGTTGATGAAACACAGAAATTGCATCGGGATTGAATACAACAGTCACCATGCGGACTTTCCTACATGGGCGTAATGTCTCAAACAGTCTACGCTTTGATCGTTCCCTGGAAGACCAGTAGTACCTTCCGATGCACATCTGGAGGCCTTCTGCAATCTGTGGATTATCAGAGTGTTGTTGAAACACTGAAATAGCATCGGGATTGAATACAACAGTCACCATGCACACTTTCAGCCATGGGAGTAATGTCTCAAACAGACTACGCTTTGATCGTTCCCTGGAAGACCAGTAGTAGTTTCCGATGCACATCTGGAGGCATTCTGTAATCTGTTTAGTATCAGATTGTTGATGAATCACAAAAATTGCATCGGGATTGAATACACCAGTCACCATGCGCACTTTCCTCCATGGGAGTAATGTCTCAAACAGTTAACGCTTTGTTCGTTCCCTGGAAGACCAGTAGTAGTTTCCGGTGCACATCTGGCGGCATTCTGTAATCTGTGGAACATCAGAGTATTGATGAAACACAGAAATAGCATAGGGATCTAATACAACAGTCACCATGCGCACTTTCCTCCATGGGAGTAATGTCTCAAAGAGTCTACGATTTGATCGTTCCCTGCGAGACCAGTAGTAGTTTCCGATGCACATCCGGAGGCGTTCTGCAATCTGTGTACCTTCAAAGTGTTGATGAAACACAGAAATTGCATTGGTATTGAGTACAACAGGCACCAAGCGCACATTTCTCAATTGGAGTAATGTCTCAGACTGTCATCGGTTTGATCGTTCCCTCAAGACCAATAGTAGTTTCCGATGCACATCTGGAGGCATTCTGTAATCTATGGACTAGACGAGTGCTAATGAAACACAGAAATTGCATCGGCATTTAATACAACAGTCACCATGACCACTTTACTCCATGGGAGTAATGTCTCAAACAGTGTACGCTTTGATCGTTCCCTGGATGACCAGTAGTAGTTTCCGATGCACATCTGGAGGCATTCTGTAATCTGTTTACTATCTGAGTGTTGTTGATACACAGAAATTGCATCGGGATTGAATACAACAGTCATTATGCGGACTTTCCTAAATGGGAGTAATGTCTCAAACAGACTACGCTTTGATCGTTCCGTGGAAGACCAGTAGTAGTTTCCGATGCACATCTGGTGGCATTCTGTAATCTGTGGACTATCAGAGTGTTGTTGAAACACAGAAATTGCATCGGGATTGAATACAACTGTCACCATGCGCACTTTCCTCGATGGGGGTAATGTCTCAAACGGTCTACGCTTTGATCGTTCAATAGAAGACCAGTAGTAGTTTCGATTCACATGTGGAGGCATTCCGTAGTCTGTGGACCTTCAAAGTGTTAAAGAAACACAGAAATTGCATCGGGATTGAATACAACAGTCACCATGCGGACTTTCCTCCATGGGAGTAATGTCTCAAACAGTCTACGCTTAGATCGTTTACTGGAAGACCAGTAGTAGTTTCCGATGCACATATGGAGGCATTCTGTAATCTGTTTACTATCGGAGTGTTGTTGAAACACAGAAATTGCATCGGGATAGGATACATCAATCACCATGCGGACTTTCCTCCATGGGAGTAATGTCTCAAACAGTCTACGCTTAGATCGTTTACTGGAAGACCAGTAGTACTTTCCGATGCACATCTTTAGGTATTCTGTAATCTGTGGACTATCAGAGTGTTGTTGAAACACAGAAATTGCATCGGGATTGAATACAACAGTCACCATGCGGACTTTCCTCCATGGGAGTAATGTCTCAAACAGTCTACGCTTAGATCGTTTACTGGAAGACCAGTAGTACTTTCCGATGCACATCTGGAGGTATTCTGTAATCTGTGGACTATCAGAGTGTTGTTGAAACACTGAAATTGCATCAGGATTGAATACAACAGTCACCATGCGCACTGTCAGCCATGGGAGTAATGTCTCAAACAGTCTACGCTTTGATCGTTCCCTGGAGGACCAGTAGTAGTTTCCGATGCACATCTGGAGGCATTCTGTAATTTGTGGACTATCAGAGTCTTGTTGAAACACTGAAATTGCATCGGGATTGAATACAACTGTCACCATGCGCCCTTTCACCCATGCGAGTAATGTCTCAAACAGTCTACGCTTTGATCGTTCCCTGGAAGACGAGAAGTAGTTTCCGATGCACATCTGGAGGCATTCTGTAATCTGTGGACCCTCAAAGTGTTGATGAAACACAGAAATTGCATTTTTATTAAATACAACAGGCACCATGCGTACATTTCTCAATTGGAGTAATGTCTCAAACTGTCATCGCTTTGATCGTTTCCTCAAGACCAGTATTAGTTTCCGATGCACATCTGGATGCATTCTGTAATCTGTGGACTAGTCGAGTGCTAATGAAACACAGAAATAGCATAGGGATCTTATACAACAATCACCATTCGCACTTTCCTCCATGGGAGTAATGTCTCAAAGAGTCTACGTTTTGATCGTTCCCTGCCAGACCAGTAGTAGTTTCCGATGCACATCCGGAGGCGTTCTGCAATCTGTGGACCTTCAAAGTGTTGATGAAACACAGAAATTGCATTGGTTTTGAATACAACAGGCACCAAGCGTACATTTCTCAATTGGAGTAATGTCTCAGACTGTCATCGGATTGATCGTTCCCTCAAGACCAGTTGTAGTTTCCGATGCACATCTGGAGGCATTCTGTAATCTATGGACTAGACGAGTGCTAATGAAACACAGAAATTGCATCGGGATTTAATACAACAGTCACCATGACCACTTTCCTCCATGGGAGTAATGTCTCAAACAGACTACGCTTAGATCGTTCCCTGGAAGACCAGTAGTAGTTTCCGATGCACATATGGTGGCATTCTGTAATCTGTGGACTATCAGAGTGTTGTTGAAACACAGAAATTGCATCGGGATTGAATACAACTGTCACCATGCGCACTTTCCTCGATGGGAGTAATGTCTCAAACGGTCTACGCTTTGATCGTTCAATGGAAGACCAGTAGTAGTTTCGATTCACATGTGGAGGCATTCCGTAGTCTGTGGACCTTCAAAGTGTTGATGAAACACAGAAATTGCATCGGGATTGAATACATCAGTCACCATGCGCGCTTTCCTCCATGGGAGTAATGTCTCAAGGAGTCTACGTTTTGATCGTTCCCTGAAAGACCAGTAGTAGTTTCCGATGCACATCTGGAGGCATTCTGTAATCTGTGGACTATCAGATTGTTGATGAAACACAGAAATTGCATCATGATTGAATACAACAGTCACCATGCCCACTTTCCTCCATGGGAGTAATGTCTGTAACAGTCTACGTTTTGATCGTTGGCTGGAAGACCAATAGTAGTTTCCGATGAACATCTGGAATCATTCAGTAATCTGTGGACTATCAGAGTGTTGATGAAACACAGAAAATGCATCGGGATTGAATACAACAGTCACCATGCGCACTTTCCTCCGTGGGAGTAATGTCTCTAACAGTCTACGCTTTGATCGTTCCCTGGAAGACCAGTACTAGGTTCCGATGCACATGTGGAGGCATTCTGTAATCTGTTTACAATCAGAGTGTTGTTGAAACACAGAAATTAGATCGTGATTGAACACAACAGTCACCATGCGGACTTTCCTCCATGGGAGTAATGTCTCAAACAATCTACGCTTTGATCGTTCTCTGGAAGACCAGTAGTACTTTCCGATGCACATCTGGAAGCATTCTGTAATCTGTGGACTATCTGAGTGTTGTTGAAACACTGAAATTGCATCGGGATTGAATACAACAGTCACCATGCACACTTTCAGCCATGGGAGTAATGTCTCAAACAGTCTACGCTTTGATCGTTCCCTGGAAGACCAGTAGTAGTTTTCGATGCACGTCTGGAGGCATTCTGTAATCTGTGGAGTATCAGTGTGTTGATGAATCACAGAAATTGCATCGGGATTGAATACAACAGTCACCATGCGCACTTTCCAGGGATGGGAGTAATGTCTCAAACAGTTAACGCTTTGATCGTTCCCTGGAAGACCAGTAGTAGTTTCCGGTGCACATCTGGCGGCATTTTGTAATCTGTGGAACATCAGAGTGTTTATGAAACACAGAAATTGCATCGGGATGGAATACAACAGTCACCAAGCGCACTTTCCTAGATGGGAGTAATGTCTCAAACAGTTAACGCTTAGATCGTTCCCTGGAAGACCAGTAGTAGTTTCCGGTGCACATCTGGCGGCAATCTGTAATCTGTGGAACATCAGAGTGTTTATGAAACACAGAAATCGCATCGGGATGGAATACAACAGTCACAATGCACACTTTCCTCCATGGGAGTAATGTCTCAAAGAGTCTACGTTTTGTTCGTCCCCTACAAGACCAGTAGTAGTTTCCGATGCACATCCGGTGGCGTTCTGCAATCTGTGGACCTTCAAAGTGTTGATGAAACACAGAAATTGCATCGGGATTGAATACAACAGTCACCATGCACACTATCCTCCATGGGAGTAATGACTCAGTCTACGCTTTGATCGTTCCCTGGAAGACCAGTAGTAGTTTCCGATGCACATCTGGAGGCATTCTGTAATTTGTGGACTATCAGAGTCTTGTTGAAACACTGAAATTGCATCGGGATTGAATACAACAGTCACCATGCGCCATTTCCTCCATGCGAGTAATGTCTCAAACAGTCTACGCTTTGATCGTTCCCTGGAAGACGAGTAGTAGTTTCCGATGCATATCTGGAGGCATTCTGTAATCTGTAAACCTTCAAAGTGTTGATGAAACACAACAATTACATTTTTATTGAATACAACAGGCACCATGCGTACTTTTCTCAATTGGAGTAATGTCTCAAACTGTCATCGCTTTGATCGTTTCCTCAAGACCAGTAGTAGTTTCCGATGCACATCTGGATGCATTCTGTAATCTGTGGACTAGTCGAGTGCTAATGAAACACAGAAATTGCATCGGGATTTAATACAACAGTCACCGCGACCACTTTCCTCCATAGGTGTAATGTCTCAAACAGTCTACGCTTTGTTCGTTCCCTGGAAGACCAGTAGTAGTTTCCGATGCACATCTGGAGGCATTCTGTAATCTGTTTACTATCAGAGTGTGTTTGAAACACAGAAATTGCATCGGGATTGAATACAACAGTCACCATGCGGACTTTCCTCCATGGGAGTAATGTCTCAAACAGACTACCCTTTGATCGTTCCCTGGAAGACCAGTAGTAGTTTCCGATGCACATCTGGTGGCAATCTGTAATCTGTTTACTATCAGAGTGTTGTTGAAACACAGAATTTGCATCGGGATTGAATACAACAGTCACCATGCGCACTTTCCTCAATGGGAGTAATGTCTCAAACGGTCCACGCTTTGATCGTTCAATGGAAGACCAGTAGTAGTTTCGATTCACATGTCGAGAAATTCCGTAGTCTGTGGACCTTCAAAGTGTTGATGAAACACAGAAATTGCATCGGGATTGAATACAACAGTCACCATGCGGACTTTCCTACATGGGCGTAATGTCTCAAACAGTCTACGCTTTGATCGTTCCCTGGAAGACCAGTAGTACCTTCCGATGCACATCTGGAGGCCTTCTGCAATCTGTGGATTATCAGAGTGTTGTTGAAACACTGAAATAGCATCGGGATTGAATACAACAGTCACCATGCACACTTTCAGCCATGGGAGTAATGTCTCAAACAGACTACGCTTTGATCGTTCCCTGGAAGACCAGTAGTAGTTTCCGATGCACATCTGGAGGCATTCTGTAATCTGTTTAGTATCAGATTGTTGATGAATCACAAAAATTGCATCGGGATTGAATACACCAGTCACCATGCGCACTTTCCTCCATGGGAGTAATGTCTCAAACAGTTAACGCTTTGTTCGTTCCCTGGAAGACCAGTAGTAGTTTCCGGTGCACATCTGGCGGCATTCTGTAATCTGTGGAACATCAGAGTATTGATGAAACACAGAAATAGCATAGGGATCTAATACAACAGTCACCATGCGCACTTTCCTCCATGGGAGTAATGTCTCAAAGAGTCTACGATTTGATCGTTCCCTGCGAGACCAGTAGTAGTTTCCGATGCACATCCGGAGGCGTTCTGCAATCTGTGTACCTTCAAAGTGTTGATGAAACACAGAAATTGCATTGGTATTGAGTACAACAGGCACCAAGCGCACATTTCTCAATTGGAGTAATGTCTCAGACTGTCATCGGTTTGATCGTTCCCTCAAGACCAATAGTAGTTTCCGATGCACATCTGGAGGCATTCTGTAATCTATGGACTAGACGAGTGCTAATGAAACACAGAAATTGCATCGGCATTTAATACAACAGTCACCATGACCACTTTACTCCATGGGAGTAATGTCTCAAACAGTGTACGCTTTGATCGTTCCCTGGATGACCAGTAGTAGTTTCCGATGCACATCTGGAGGCATTCTGTAATCTGTTTACTATCTGAGTGTTGTTGATACACAGAAATTGCATCGGGATTGAATACAACAGTCATTATGCGGACTTTCCTAAATGGGAGTAATGTCTCAAACAGACTACGCTTTGATCGTTCCGTGGAAGACCAGTAGTAGTTTCCGATGCACATCTGGTGGCATTCTGTAATCTGTGGACTATCAGAGTGTTGTTGAAACACAGAAATTGCATCGGGATTGAATACAACTGTCACCATGCGCACTTTCCTCGATGGGGGTAATGTCTCAAACGGTCTACGCTTTGATCGTTCAATAGAAGACCAGTAGTAGTTTCGATTCACATGTGGAGGCATTCCGTAGTCTGTGGACCTTCAAAGTGTTAAAGAAACACAGAAATTGCATCGGGATTGAATACAACAGTCACCATGCGCACTTTCCTCCATGGGAGTAATGTCTCAAACAGTCTACGTTTTGATCGTTCCCTGAATGACCAGTAGTAGTTTCCGATGCACATCTGGAGGCCTTCTGTAATCTGTGGACTATCAGAGTGTTGTTGAAACACAGAAATTGCATCGTGATTGAATACAACAGTCACCATGCGCACTTTCCTCCATGGGAATAATGTCTCAAACGGTCTACGCTTTGATCGTTCAATGGAAGACCAGTAGTAGTTTCGATTCACATGTGGAGGCATTCCGTTGTCTGTGGACCTTCAAAGTGTTGATGAAACACAGAAATTGCATCGGGATTGAATACAACAGTCACCATGCGAACTTTCCTCCATGAGAGTAATGTCTCAAAGAGACTACGCTTTGATCGTTCCCTGGAAAACCAGTAGTAGTTTCCGATGCACATCTGGTGGCATTCTGTAATCTGTGGACTATCAGGGTGTTGATGAAACACAAAAATTACATCGGGATTGAATACAACAGTCACCATGCACACTTTCCTCCATGGGAGTAATGTCTCAAACGGTCTACGCTTTGATCGTTCAATGGAAGACCAGTAGTAGTTTCGATTCACATGTGGAGGCATTCCGTAGTCTGTGGACCTTCAAAGTGTTGATGAAACACGGAAATTACATCGGGATTGAATACATCAGTCACCATGCGCACTTTCCTCCATGGGAGTAATGTCTCAAACAGTCTACGTTTTGATCGTTCCCTGAAACACCAGTAGTAGTTTCCGATGCACATCTGGAGGCATTCTGTAATCTGTGGACTATCAGAGTGTTGATGAAACACAGAAATTGCATCATGATTGAATACAACAGTCACCATGCCCACTTTCCTCCATGGGAGTAATGTCTGTAAAAGTCTACGTTTCGATCGTTGGCTGGAAGACCAGTAGTAGTTTCCGATGAACATCTGGAGGCATTCTGTAATCTGTGGACTATCAGGGTGTTGATGAAACACAGAAAATGCATCGGGATTGAATACAACAGTCACCATGCGAACTTTCCTCCATGAGAGTAATGTCTCAAACAGACTACGCTTTGATCGTTCCCTGGAAGACCAGTAGTAGTTTCCGATGCACATCTGGTGGCATTCTGTAATCTGTGGACTATCAGAGTGTTGATGAAACACAAAAATTACATCGGGATTGAATACAACAGTCACCATGCGCACTTTCCTCCATGGGAGTAATGTCTCAAACGGTCTACGCTTTGATCGTTCAATGGAAGACCAGTAGTAGTTTCGATTCACATGTGGAGGCATTCCGTAGTCTGTGGACCTTCAAAGTGTTAAAGAAACACAGAAATTGCATCGGGATTGAATACAACAGTCACCATGCGCACTTTCCTCCATGGGAGTAATGTCTCAAACAGTCTACGTTTTGATCGTTCCCTGAAAGACCAGTAGTAGTTTCCGATGCACATCTGGAGGCCTTCTGTAATCTGTGGACTATCAGAGTGTTGTTGAAACACAGAAATTGCATCGTGATTGAATACAACAGTCACCATGCGCACTTTCCTCCATGGGAATAATGTCTCAAACGGTCTACGCTTTGATCGTTCAATGGAAGACCAGTAGTAGTTTCGATTCACATGTGGAGGCATTCCGTTGTCTGTGGACCTTCAAAGCGTTGATGAAACACAGAAATTGCATCGGGATTGAATACAACAGTCACCATGCGAACTTTCCTCCATGAGAGTAATGTCTCAAAGAGACTACGCTTTGATCGTTCCCTGGAAGACCAGTAGTAGTTTCCGATGCACATCTGGTGGCATTCTGTTATCTGTGGACTATCAGGGTGTTGATGAAACACAAAAATTACATCGGGATTGAATACAACAGTCACCATGCGCACTTTCCTCCATGGGAGTAATGTCTCAAACGGTCTACGCTTTGATCGTTCAATGGAAGACCAGTAGTAGTTTCGATTCACATGTGGAGGCATTCCGTAGTCTGTGGACCTTCAAAGTGTTGATGAAACACGGAAATTACATCGGGATTGAATACATCAGTCACCATGCGCACTTTCCTCCATGGGAGTAATGTCTCAAACAGTCTACGTTTTGATCGTTCCCTGAAAGACAAGTAGTAGTTTCCGATGCACATCTGGAGGCATTCTGTAATCTGTGGACTATCAGAGTGTTGATGAAACACAGAAATTGCATCATGGTTGAATACAACAGTCACCATGCCCACTTTCCTCCATGGGAGTAATGTCTGTAAAAGTCTACGTTTTGATCGTTGGCTGGAAGACCAGTAGTAGTTTCCGATGAACATCTGGAGGCATTCTGTAATCTGTGGACTATCAGGGTGTTGATGAAACACAGAAAATGCATCGGGATTGAATACAACAGTCTCCATGCGAACTTTCCTCCATGAGAGTAATGTCTCAAACAGACTACGCTTTGATCGTTCCCTGGAAGACCAGTAGTAGTTTCCGATGCACATCTGGTGGCATTCTGTAATCTGTGGACTATCAGAGTGTTGATGAAACACAAAAATTACATCGGGATTGAATACAACAGTCACCATGCGCACTTTCCTCCATGGGAGTAATGTCTCAAACGGTCTACGCTTTGATCGTTCAATGGATGACCAGTAGTAGTTTCGATTCACATGTGGAGGCATTCCGTAGTCTGTGGACCTTCAAAGTGTTAAAGAAACACAGAAATTGCATCGGGATTGAATACAACAGTCACCATGCGCACTTTCCTCCATGGGAGTAATGTCTCAAACAGTCCACGTTTTGATCGTTCCCTGAAAGACCAGTAGTAGTTTCCGATGCACATCTGGAGGCCTTCTGTAATCTGTGGACTATCAGAGTGTTGTTGAAACACAGAAATTGCATCGTGACTGAATACAACAGTCACCATGCGCACTTTCCTCCATGGGAATAATGTCTCAAACGGTCTACGCTTTGATCGTTCAATGGAAGACCAGTAGTAGTTTCGATTCACATGTGGAGGCATTCCGTTGTCTGTGGACCTTCAAAGTGTTGATGAAACACAGAAATTGCATCGGGATTGAATACAACAGTCACCATGCGAACTTTCCTCCATGAGAGTAATGTCTCAAAGAGACTACGCTTTGATCGTTCCCTGGAAGACCAGTAGTAGTTTCCGATGCACATCTGGTGGCATTCTGTAATCTGTGGACTATCAGGGTGTTGATGAAACACAAAGATTACATCGGGATTGAATACAACAGTCACCATGCGCACTTTCCTCCATGGGAGTGATGTCTCAAACGGTCTACGCTTTGATCGTTCAATGGAAGACCAGTAGTAGTTTCGATTCACATGTGGAGGCATTCCGTAGTCTGTGGACCTTCAAAGTGTTGATGAAACACGGAAATTACATCGGGATTGAATACATCAGTCACCATGCGCACTTTCCTCCATGGGAGTAATGTCTCAAACAGTCTACGTTTTGATCGTTCCCTGAAAGACCAGTAGTAGTTTCCGATGCACATCTGGAGGCATTCTGTAATCTGTGGATTATCAGGGTGTTGATGAAACACAAAAATTACATCGGGATTGAATACAACAGTCACCATGCCCACTTTCCTCCATGGGAGTAATGTCTGTAAAAGTCTACGTTTTCATCGTTGGCTGGAAGACCAGTAGTAGTTTCCGATGAACATCTGGAGGCATTCTGTAATCTGTGGACTATCAGAGTGTTGATGAAACACAGAAAATGCATCGGGATTGAATACAACAGTCACCATGCGGACTTTCCTCCATGAGAGTAATGTCTCAAACAGACTACGCTTTGATAGTTCCCTGGAAGACCAGTAGTAGTTTCCGATGCACATCTGGTGGCATTCTGTAATCTGTGGACTATCAGAGTGTTGATGAAACACAAAAATTACATCGGGATTGAATACAACAGTCACCATGCGCACTTTCCTCCATGGGAGTAATGTCTCAAACGGTCTACGCTTTGATCGTTCAATGGAAGACCAGTAGTAGTTTCGATTCACATGTGGAGGCATTCCGTAGTCTGTGGACCTTCAAAGTGTTGATGAAACACAGAAATTGCATCGGGATTGAATACATCAGTCACCATGCGCACTTTCCTCCATGGGAGTAATGTCTCAAACAGTCTACGTTTTGATCGTTCCCTGAAAGACCAGTAGTAGTTTCCGATGCACATCTGGAGGCATTCTGTAATCTGTGGACTATCAGAGTGTTGATGAAACACAGAAATTGCATCATGATTGAATACAACAGTCACCATGCCCACTTTCCTCCATGGGAGTAATGTCTGTAACAGTCTACGGTTTGATCGTTGGCTGGAAGACCAGTAGTAGTTTCCGATGAACATCTGGAGGCATTCTGTAATCTGTGGACTATCAGAGTGTTGATGAAACACAGAAAATGCATCGGGATTGATTACAATAGTCACCATGCGCACTTTCCTCCATGGGAGTAATGTCTCTAACAGTCTACTCTTTGATCGTTCCCTGGAAGACCAGTACTAGGTTCCGATGCACATCTGGAGGCATTCTGTAATCTGTTTACTATCAGAGTGTTGTTGAAACACAGAAATTAGATCGGGATTGAACACAACAGTCACCATGCGGACTTTCCTCCATGGGAGTAATGTCTCAAGCAGTCTACGCTTTGATCGTTCTCTGGAGGACCAGTAGTACTTTCCGATGCACATCTGGAGGCATTCTGTAATCTGTGGACTATCAGAGTGTTGTTGAAACACTGAAATTGCATCGGGATTGAATACAACAGTCACCATGCACACTTTCAGCCATGGGAGTAATGTCTCAAACAGTCTACGCTTTGATCGTTCCCTGGAAGACCAGTAGTAGTTTTCGATGCACATCTGGAGGCATTCTGTAATCTGTGGAGTATCAGTGTGTTGTTGAATCACAGAAATTGCATCGGGATTGAATACAACAGTCACCATGCGCACTTTCCTAGATGGGAGTAATATCTCAAACAGTTAAAGCTTTGATCGTTCCTTGGAAGACCAATAGTAGTTTCCGATGCAAATCTGGAGGTATTCCGTAATATGTGGACCTTCAAAGTGTTGATGAAAGACAGAAATTGCCTCGGGATTGAATACAACTGTCATCATGCGCATTTTCCTCCATGGGAGTAATGACTCAAACCGTCTACGCTTTGATCGTTCCCTGGTAAGACCAGTAGTTGATTCCGATGCACATTGGATTCGTTCTGCAATCTGTATACTATCAGAGTGTGGTTCAAACACAGAAATTGCATCGGGATTGAAAACAACAGTCGCCATGCGCACTTTCCACCATGGGAGTAATGTCTCAAACGGTCTACGCTTTGATCGTTCCCTGAAGACCAGTAGTAGTTTCCGATGCACATCTGGAGGCATTCTGTAATCTGTGGACTATCAGAGTGTTAATGAAACACACAAATTGCATCGGAATTCAATCCAACAGTCACCATGCGCACTTTCCTTCATGGGAGTAATGTCTCAAACTGTCATCGCTTTGATCGTTCCCTGGAAGACCAGTAGTACATTCCGATGCACATCTGGAGGCATTCTGTAATCTGTGGACTACCAGAGTGTTGTTGGAAACACTGAAGTTGCATCGGGATTGCCTACAACAGTCACCATGCACACTTTCAGCCATGGGAGTAATGTCTCAAACAGTCTACGCTTTGATCGTTCCCTGGAAGACCAGTAGTAGTTTTCGATGCACATCTGGATGCATTCTGTAATCTGTGGAGTATCAGAGTGTTGATGAATCACAGAAATTGCATCGGGATTGAATACAACTGTCACCATGCGCACTTTCCTCCATGGGAGTAATGTCTCAAACAGTTAACGCTTTGATCGTTCCCTGGAAGACCAGTAGTTGTTTCCGGTGCACATCTGGCGGCATTCTGTAATCTGTGGAACATCAGAGTGTTTATGAAACACAGAAATAGCATCGGGATGGAATACAACACTCACCATGCGCACTTTAATCCATGGGAGTAATGTCTATAAGAGTCTACGTTTTGATCGTTCCCTACAAGACCAGTAGTAGTTTCCGATGCACATCCGGAGGCCTTCTGCAATCTGTGGACCTTCAAAGTGTTGATGAAACACAGAAATTGCATCGGGATTGAATACAACAGTCACTATGCGCACTTTCCTCCATGTGAGTAATGTCTCAAACAGTCTACGCTTTGATCGTTCTCTGGAAGTCCAGTAGTAGTTTCCGATGCACATCTGGAGGCATTCTGTTATCTGTGGACCTTCAAAGTGTTGATAAAAGACACAGAAATTGCATCGGGATAGAACACAACAGTCACCACGCGCACTTTCCTCCATGGGAGTAATGTCTCAAACAGTCTACGATTTGATCGTTCCCTGGAAGACCAGTAGTAGTTTCTGATGCACATGTGGAGGCATACTGTAATCTGTGAAACATCGGAGTGTTGATGAAACACAGAAATTGCATCGGGATGGAATACAACAGTCACCATGCGCACTTTCCTAGATGGGAGTAATATCTCAAACAGTTAAAGCTTTGATCGTTCCCTGGAAGACCAATAGTAGTTTCCGATGCAAATCTGGAGGTATTCCGTAATATGTGGACCTTCAAAGTGTTGATGAAAGACAGAAATTGCCTCGGGATTGAATACAACTGTCATCATGCGCATTTTCCTCCATGGGAGTAATGTCTCAAATCGTCTACGTTTTGATCGTTCCCTGGTAATACCAGTAGTTGATTCCGATGCACATCTGGAAGCATTCTGTAATCTGTGGACTATCAGAGTGTTGATGAAACACACAAATTGCATCGGAATTCAATACAACAGTCACCATGCGCACTTCCCTTCATGGGAGTAGTGTCTCAAACTGTCATCGCTTTGATCGTTCCCTGAAGACCAGTTGTAGTTTCCGATGCACATCTGGAGGCATTCTGTAATCTGTGGACTATCAGAGTGTTGATGAAACACAGATATTGCATCGGGATTGAATACAACAGTCACCATGCGCACTTTCCTCCATGGGAGTAATGTCTCTAACAGTCTACGCTTTGATCGTTCCCTGGAAGACCAGTAGTAGGTTCCGATGCACATCTGGAGGCATTCTGTAATCTGTTTACTATCAGAGTGTTGTTGAAACACACAAATTGCATCGGAAATGAATACTACAGTCACCATGCGCACTTTCCTCCATGGGAGTAATGTCTCAAACTGTCATCGCTTTGATCGTTCCCTGAAGACCAGTGGTAGTTTCCGATGCACATCTGGAGGCATTCTGTCATCTGTGGAGTATCAGAGTGTTGATGGAACAAAGAAATTGCATCGGGATTGATAACAACAGTTACCATGCGCACTTTCCTCCATGGGGGTAATGTCTCTAACAGTCTACGCTTTGATCGCTCCCTGGAAGACCAGTAGTAGGTTCCGATGCACATCTGGAGGCATTCTGTAATCTGTTTACTATCAGAGTGTTGTTGAAACACAGAAATTGCATCGGGATTGAATACAACAATCACCATGCGCACATTCCTAGATGGGAGTAATGTCTCAAACAGTTAACGCATTGATCGTTCCCTGGAAGACCAGTAGTAGTTTCCGTTGCACATCTGGAGGTATTCTGTAATCTGTTTACCTTCAAAGTGTTGATGAAAGACAGAAATTGCCTCGAGATTGAATACAATAGTCATCATGCGCATTTTCCTCCATGGCGAGTAATGTCTCTAATCGTCTACGCTTTGATCGTTCCCTGGAAGACCAGTAGTTGATTCCGTTGCACATTGGATTCATTCTGCAATCTGTATACTATCAGAGAGTTGTTCAAACACAGAAATTGCATCGGGATTGAAAACAACAGTCGCCATGCGCACTTTCCACCATGGGAGTAATGGATCAAACAGTCTACGCCTTGATCGTTCCTTGGAAGACCAGTAGTAGTCTCCGATGCACATCTGCAGGTATTCTGTAATCTGTGGTCCTTCAAAGTGTTGATGATAGACAGAAATTGCCTCGGGATTGAATACAACAGTCACCATGCGCACTTTCCTCCATGAGAAAAATGTCTCCAACCGTCTACGCTTTGATCGTTTCCTGGAAGACCAGTGGTAATTTCCGATGCACATCTGGAGGAATTCTGTAACCTGTGGACTATCAGAGTGTTGATGAAACACAGAAATTGCATCGGGATGGAATACAACAGTCACCATGCGCACTTTCCTCCATGGGAGTAATGTCTCTAACAGTCTACGCTTTGATTGTTCCCTGGAAGACCAGTAGTAGTTTCCGATGCACATCTGGATACGTTCTGTAATCTGTATACTATCAGAGTGTTGTTCAAAAACAGAAATACCATCGGGATTGAATACAACAGTCGCCATGCTCACTTTCCACCATGGGAGTAATGTCTCAAACAGTCTACGCGTTGGTCGTTCCCTGGAAGACCAGTAGTAGTTTCCGATGCACATCTGGAGGAATTGTGTAATCTGTGGACTATCAGAGTGTTGATGAAACACAGAAATTGCATCGGGATGGAATACAACAGTCACCATGCGCACTTTCCTCCATGGGAGTAATGTCTCAAACAGTCTACGCTTCGATCTTTCCCTGGAAGACCTGTAGTAGTTTCCGGTGCACATCTGGAGGTATTCTGTAATCTGTGGACCTTCAAAGTGTTGATGAAAGACAGAAATTGCATCAGGATTGAATACAACAGTCACCATGCGCACTTTCCTCCATGGTAGTAATGTCTCTAACAGCCTACACATTGATCGTTTCCTGGAAGACCGGTACTAGGTCCCGATGCACATCTGGAGGCATTCTGTAATCTGTGGAGTTTCAGAGTGTAATGAAACAAAGAAATTGCATCGGGATTGAATACAACAGTCACCATGCGCACTTTCCTCCATGGGAGTAATGTCTCTAACAGTCTACGCATTGATCGTTTCCTGGAAGACCGGTAGTAGGTTCCGATGCACATCTGGAGGCATTCTGTAATCTGTTTACTATCAGAGTGTTGTTGAAACACAGAAATTGCATCGGAATTCAATACAACAGTCACCATGCGCACTTTCCTCCATGGGAGTAATGTCTCAAACTGTCATCGCTTTGATCGTTCCCTGATGACCAGTAGTAGTTTCCGATGCACATCTGGAGGGATTCTGTAATCTGTGGTGTATCAGAGTGTTGATGGAACACGGAAATTGCATCGGGATTGAATACAACACTCACCATGCGCACTTTCCTCCATGGGAGTAATGTCTCTAACAGTCTACGCTTTGATCGTTCCCTGGAAGACCAGTAGTAGGTTCCGATGCACATCTGGAGGCATTCTGTAATCTGTTTACTATCAGAGTGTTGTTGAAACACAGAAATTGCATCGGGATTGAATACAACAATCACCATGCGCACTTTCCTAGACCGGGGTTAATGTCTCAAACAGTTAACGCATTGATCGTTCCCTGGAAGACCAGTAGTAGTTTCCGATGCACATCTGGAGGTATTCTGTAATCTGTGGAACTTCAAAGTGTTGATGAAAGACAGAAATTGCCTCGGGATTGAATACAACAGTCATCATGCGCATTTTCCTCCATGGCGAGTAATGTCTCAAATCGTCTACGCTTTGATCGTTCCCTGGAAGACTAGTAGTTGATTCCGATGCACATTGGATTCGTTCTGCAATCTGTGGACCTTCAAAGTGTTGATGAAACACAGAAATTGCATCGGGATTGAATACAACAGTCACTATGCGCACTTTCCTCCATGTGAGTAATGTCTCAAACAGTCTACGCTTTGATCGTTCTCTGGAAGTCCAGTAGTAGTTTCCGATGCACATCTGGAGGCATTCTGTTATCTGTGGACCTTCAAAGTGTTGATAAAAGACACAGAAATTGCATCGGGATAGAACACAACAGTCACCACGCGCACTTTCCTCCATGGGAGTAATGTCTCAAACAGTCTACGATTTGATCGTTCTTTGGAAGACCAGTAGTAGTTTCTGATGCACATGTGGAGGCATACTGTAATCTGTTAAACATCGGAGTGTTGATGAAACACAGAAATTGCATCGGGATGGAATACAACAGTCACCATGCGCACTTTCCTAGATGGGAGTAATATCTCAAACAGTTAAAGTTTTGATCGTGCCCTGGAAGACCAATAGTAGTTTCCGATGCAAATCTGGAGGTAGTCCGTAATATGTGGACCTTCAAAGTGTTGATGAAAGACAGAAATTGCCTCGGGATTGAATACAACTGTCATCATGCGCATTTTCCTCCATGGGAGTAATGTCTCAAACCGTCTACGTTTTGATCGTTCCCTGGTAATACCAGTAGTTGATTCCGATGCACATCTGGAAGCATTCTGTAATCTGTGGACTATCAGAGTGTTGATGAAACACACAAATTGCATCGGAATTCAATACAACAGTCACCATGCGCACTTTCATTCATGGGAGTAATGTCTCAAACTGTCATCGCTTTGATCGTTCCCTGAAGACCAGTTGTAGTTTCCGATGCACATCTGGAGGCATTCTGTAATCTGTGGACTATCAGAGTGTTGATGAAACACAGAAATTGCATCGGGATTGAATACAACAGTCACCATGCGCACTTTCCTCCATGGGAGTAATGTCTCAAACTGTCATCGCTTTGATCGTTCCCTGAAGACCAGTGGTAGTTTCCGATGCACATCTGGAGGCATTCTGTAATCTGTGGAGTATCAGAGTGTTGATGGAACAAAGAAATTGCATCGGGATTGATAACAACAGTTACCATGCGCACTTTCCTCCATGGGGGTAATGTCTCTAACAGTCTACGCTTTGATCGCTCCCTGGAAGACCAGTAGTAGGTTCCGATGCACATCTGGAGGCATTCTGTAATCTGTTTACTATCAGAGTGTTGTTGAAACACAGAAATTGCATCGGGATTGAATACAACAATCACCATGCCCACATTCCTAGATGGGAGTAATGGCTCAAACAGTTAACGCATTGATCGTTCCCTGGAAGACCAGTAGTAGTTTCCGTTGCACATCTGGAGGTATTCTGTAATCTGTTTACCTTCAAAGTGTTGATGAAAGACAGAAATTGCCTCGAGATTGAATACAATAGTCATCATGCGCATTTTCCTCCATGGCGAGTAATGTCTCAAATCGTCTACGCTTTGATCGTTCCCTGGAAGACCAGTAGTTGATTCCGTTGCACATTGGATTCATTATGCAATCTGTATACTATCAGAGAGTTGTTCAAACACAGAAATTGCATCGGGATTGAAAACAACAGTCGCCATGCGCACTTTCCACCATGGGAGTAATGGCTCAAACAGTCTACGCCTTGATCGTTCCCTGGAAGACCAGTAGTAGTCTCCGATGCACATCTGCAGGTATTCTGTAATCTGTGGTCCTTCAAAGTGTTGATGATAGACAGAAATTGCCTCGGGATTGAATACAACAGTCACCATGCGCACTTTCCTCCATGAGAAAAATGTCTCAAACCGTCTACGCTTTGATCGTTTCCTGGAAGACCAGTAGTAATTTCCGATGCACATCTGGAGGAATTCTGTAATCTGTGGACTATCAGAGTGTTGATGAAACACAGAAATTGCATCGGGATGGAATACAACAGTCACCATGCGCACTTTCCTCCATGGGAGTAATGTCTCTAACAGTCTACGCTTTGATCGTTCCCTGGAAGACCAGTAGTAGTTTCCGATGCACATCTGGATACGTTCTGTAATCTGTATACTATCAGGGTGTTGTTCAAAAACAGAAATACCATCGGGATTGAATACAACAGTCGCCATGCTCACTTTCCACCATGGGAGTAATGTCTCAAACAGTCTACGCGTTGGTCGTTCCCTGTAAGACCAGTAGTAGTTTCCGATGCACATCTGGAGGAAATGTGTAATCTGTGGACTATCAGAGTGTTGATGAAACACAGAAATTGCATCGGGATGGAATACAACAGTCACCATGCGCACTTTCCTCCATGGGAGTAATGTCTCAAACAGTCTACGCTTCGATCTTTCCCTGGAAGACCAGTAGTAGTTTCCGATGCACATCTGGAGGTATTCTGTAATCTGTGGACCTTCAGAGTGTTGATGAAAGACAGAAATTGCATCAGGATTGAATACAACAGTCACCATGCGCACTTTCCTCCATGGGAGTAATGTCTCTAACAGTCTACGCATTGATCGTTTCCTGGAAGACCGGTAGTAGGTTCCGATGCACATCTGGAGGCATTCTGTAATCTGTGGAGTTTCAGAGTGTAATGAAACAAAGAAATTGCATCGGGATTGAATACAACAGTCACCATGCGCACTTTCCTCCATGGGAGTAATGTCTCTAACAGTCTACGCATTGATCGTTTCCTGGAAGACCGGTAGTAGGTTCCGATTCACATCAAGAGGAATTCTGTAATCTGTTTACTATCAGAGTGTTGTTGAAACACAGCAATTGCATCGGAATTCAATACAACAGTCACCATGCGCACTTTCCTCCATGGGAGTAATGTCTCAAACTGTCATCGCTTCGATCGTTCCCTGAAGACCAGTAGTAGTTTCCGATGCAAATCTGGAGGGATTCTGTAATCTGTGGTGTATCAGAGTGTTGATGGAACACAGAAATTGCATCGGGATTGAATACAACAGTCACCATGCGCACTTTCCTCCATGGGAGTAATGTCTCTAACAGTCTACGATTTGATCGTTCCCTGGAAGACCAGTAGTAGGTTCCGATGCACACTGGATTCGTTCTGCAATCTGTATACTATCAGAGTGTTGTTCAAACACAGAAATTGCATCGGGATTGAAAACAACAGTCGCCATGCGCACTTTCCTCCATGTGAGTAATGTCTCAAACAGTCTACGCTTTGATCGTTCTCTGGAAGTCCAGTAGTAGTTTCCGATGCACATCTGGAGGCATTCTGTTATCTGTGGACCTTCAAAGTGTTGATAAAAGACACAGAAATTGCATCGGGATAGAACACAACAGTCACCACGCGCACTTTCCTCCATGGGAGTAATGTCTCAAACAGTCTACGATTTGATCGTTCTTTGGAAGACCAGTAGTAGTTTCTGATGCACATGTGGAGGCATACTGTAATCTGTTAAACATCGGAGTGTTGATGAAACACAGAAATTGCATCGGGATGGAATACAACAGTCACCATGCGCACTTTCCTAGATGGGAGTAATATCTCAAACAGTTAAAGTTTTGATCGTGCCCTGGAAGACCAATAGTAGTTTCCGATGCAAATCTGGAGGTAGTCCGTAATATGTGGACCTTCAAAGTGTTGATGAAAGACAGAAATTGCCTCGGGATTGAATACAACTGTCATCATGCGCATTTTCCTCCATGGGAGTAATGTCTCAAACCGTCTACGCTTTTATCGTTCCCTGGAAGACCAGTAGTAGTTTCCGATGCACATCTGGAAGCATTCTGTAATCTGTGGACTATCAGAGTGTTGATGAAACACACAAATTGCATCGGAATTCAATACAACAGTCACCATGCGCACTTTCCTTCATGGGAGTAATGTCTCAAACTGTCATCGCTTTGATCTTTCCCTGAAGACCAGTAGTAGTTTCCGATGCACATCTGGAGGCATTCTGTAATCTGTGGACTATCAGAGTGTTGATGAAACACAGACATTGCATCGGGATTGAATACAACAGTCACCATGCGCACTTTCCTCCATGGGAATAATGTCTCAAAGAGTCTACGTTTTGATCGTTCCCTACAAGACCAGTAGTAGTTTCCGATGCACATCCGGAGGCGTTCTGCAATCTGTGGACCTTCAAAGTGTTGATGAAAGACAGAAATTGCCTCGAGATTGAATACAATAGTCATCATGCGCATTTTCCTCCATGGCGAGTAATGTCTCAAATCGTCTACGCTTTGATCGTTCCCTGGAAGACCAGTAGTTGATTCCGTTGCACATTGGATTCATTCTGCAATCTGTATACTATCAGAGAGTTGTTCAAACACAGAAATTGCATCGGGATTGAAAACAGCAGTCGCCATGCGCACTTTCCACCATGGGAGTAATGGCTCAAACAGTCTACGCTTTGATCGTTCCCTGGAAGACCAGTAGTAGTCTCCGATGCACATCTGCAGGCATTCTGTAATCTGTGGTCCTTCAAAGTGTTGATGATAGACAGAAATTGCCTCGGGATTGAATACAACAGTCACCATGCGCACTTTCCTCCATGAGAAAAATGTCTCAAACCGTCTACGCTTTGATCGTTTCCTGGAAGACCAGTAGTAATTACCGATGCACATCTGGAGGAATTCTGTAATCTGTGGACTATCAGAGTGTTGATGAAACACAGAAATAGCATCGGGATGGAATACAACAGTCACCATGCGCACTTTCCTCCATGGGAGTAATGTCTCTAACAGTCTACGCTTTGATCGTTCCCTGCAAGACCAGTAGTAGTTTCCGATGCACATCTGGATACGTTCTGTAATCTGTATACTATCAGAGTGTTGTTCAAAAACAGAAATACCATCGGGATTGAATATAACAGTCGCCATGCTCACTTTCCACCATGGGAGTAATGTCTCAAACAGTCTACGCGTCTATCGTTCCCTGGAAGACCAGTATTAGTTTCCGATGCACATCTGGAAGAATTGTGTAATCTGTGGACTATCAGAGTGTTGATGAAACACAGAAATTGCATCGGGATGGAATACAACAGTCACCATGCGCACTTTCCTCCATGGGAGTAATGTCTCAAACAGTCTACGCTTCGATCTTTCCCTGGAAGACCAGTAGTAGTTTCCGATGCACATCTGGAGGTATTCTGTAATCTGTGGACCTTCAAAGTGTTGATGAAAGACAGAAATTGCATCAGGATTGAATACAACAGTCACCATGCGCACTTTCCTCCATGGGAGTAATGTCTCAAAGTGTCATCGCTTTGATCATTCCCTGAAGACCAATAGTAGTTTCCGATGCACATCTGGAGGCATTCTGTAATCTGTGGAGTTTCAGAGTGTGATGAAACAAAGAAATTGCATCGGGATTGAATACAACAGTCACCATGCGCACTTTCCTCCATGGGAGTAATGTCTCTAACAGTCTACGCATTGATCGTTTCCTGGAAGACCGGTAGTAGGTTCCGATGCACATCTGGAGGCATTCTGTAATCTTTTTACTATCAGAGTGTTGTTGAAACACAGAAATTTCATCGGGATTGAATACAACAATCACCATGCGCACTTTCCTAGATGGGGGTTAATGTCTCAAACAGTTAACGCATTGATCGTTCAATGGAAGACCAGTAGTAGTTTCCGATGCACATCTGGAGGTATTCTGTAATCTGTGGAACTTCAAAGTGTTGATGAAAGACAGAAATTGCCTCGGGATTGAATACAACAGTCATCATGCGCATTTTCCTCCATGGCGAGTAATGTCTCAAATCGTCTACGCTTTGATCGTTCCCTGGAAGACTAGTAGTTGATTCCGATGCACATTGGATTCGTTCTGCAATCTGTATACTATCAGAGTGTTGTTCAAACACAGAAATTGCATCGGGATTGAAAACAACAGTCGCCATGCGCACTTTCCACCATGGGAGTAATGTCTCAAACTGTCTACGCTTTGATCGTTCCCTGGAAGACCAGTAGCAGTTTCCGATGCACATCTGGAGGTATTCTGTAATCTGTGGTCCTTCAAAGTGTTGATGAAAGACAGAAATTGCCTCGGGATTGAATACAACAGTCACCATGCGCACTTTCCTCCATGGGAGTAATGTCTCAAACCGTCTACGCTTTGATCGTTCCCTGCAAGACAAGTAGTAGTTTCCGATGCACATCTGGATACGTTCTATAATCTGTATACTATCAGAGTGTTGTTCAAAAACAGAAATAGCATCGGGATCGAATACAACAGTCGCCATGCGCACTTTCCACCATGGGAGTAATGTCTCAAACTGTCTACGCTTTGATCGTTCCCTGGAAGACCAGTAGCAGTTTCCGATGCACATCTGGAGGTATTCTGTAATCTGTGGTCCTTCAGAGTGTTGATGAAAGACAGAAATTGCCTCGGGATTGAATACAACAGTCACCATGCGCACTTTCCTCCATGGGAGTAATGTCTCAAACCGTCTACGCTTTGATCGTTCCCTGGAAGACAAGTAGTAGTTTCCGATGCACATCTGGATACGTTCTATAATCTGTATACTATCAGAGTGTTGTTCAAAAACAGAAATAGCATCGGGATCGAATACAACAGTCGCCATGCGCACTTTCCACCATGGGAGTAATGTCTCAAACAGTCTACGCGTTGATCCTTCCCTGGAAGACCAGTAGTAGTTTCCGATGCACATCTGGAGGTATTCTGTAATCTGTGGACCTTCAAAGTGTTGATGAAAGACAGAAATTGCATCAGGATTGAATACAACAGTCACCATGCGCTCTTTCCTCCATGAGAGTAATGTCTCAAACAGTCTACGCTTTTATCGTTCCCTGGAAGATCAGTAGTAGTTTCCGATGCACATCTGGAAGCATTCTGTAATCTGTGGACTATCAGAGTGTTGATGAAACACACAAATTGCATCGGAATTCAATACAACAGTCACCATGCGCACTTTCCTTCATGGGAGTAATGTCTCAAACTGTCATCGCTTTGATCGTTCCCTGAAGACCAGTAGTAGTTTCCGATGCACATCTGGAGGCATTCTGTAATCTGTGGACTATCAGAGTGTTGATGAAACACAGACATTGCATCGGGATTGAATACAACAGTCACCATGCGCACTTTCCTCCATGGGAGTAATGTCTCAAAGTGTCATCGCTTTGATCATTCCCTGAAGACCAATAGTAGTTTCCGATGCACATCTGGAGGCATTCTGTAATCTGTGGAGTTTCAGAGTGTGATGAAACAAAGAAATTGCATCGGGATTGAATACAACAGTCACCATGCGCACTTTCCTCCATGGGAGTAATGTCTCTAACAGTCTGCGCTTTGATCGTTTCCTGGAAGACCGGTAGTAGGTTACGATGCACATCTGGAGGCATTCTATAATCTGTTTACTATCAGAGTGTTGTTGAAACACAGATATTGCATCGGAATTCAATACAACAGTCACCATGCGCACTTTCCTCCATGGGAGTAATGTCTCAAACTGTCATCGCTTTGATCGTTCCCAGAAGACCAGTAGTAGTTTCCGATGCACATCTGGAGGGATTCTGTAATCTGTGGTGTATCAGTGTGTTGATGGAACACAGAGATTGCATCGGGATTGAATACAACAATCACCATGCGCACTTTCCTAGATGGGGGTTAATGTCTCAAACAGTTAAGCATTGATCGTTCCCTGGAAGACCAGTAGTAGTTTCCGATGCACATCTGGAGGTATTCTGTAATCTGTGGAACTTCAAAGTGTTGATGAAAGACAGAAATTGCCTCGGGATTTAATACAACAGTCATCATGCGCATTTTCCTCCATGGCGAGTAATGTCTCAAATCGTCCACGCTTTGATCGTTCCCTGGAAGACTAGTAGTTGATTCCGATGCATTTTGGATTCGTTCTGCAATCTGTATACTATCAGAGTGTTGTTCAAACACAGAAATTGCATCGGGATTGAAAACAACAGTCGCCATGCGCACTTTCCACCATGGGAGTAATGTCTCAAACTGTCTACGCTTTGATCGTTCCCTGGAAGACCAGTAATAGTTTCCGATGCACATCTGGAGGTATTCTGTAATCTGTGGTCCTTCAAAGTGTTGATGAAAGACAGATATTGCCTCGGGATTGAATACAACAGTCACCTAGCGCACTTTCCTCCATGGGAGTAATGTCTCAAACCGTCTACGCTTTGATCGTTCCCTGGAAGACAAGTAGTAGTTTCCGATGCACATCTGAATACGTTCTATAATCTGTATACTATCAGAGTGTTGTGCAAAAACAGAAATAGCATCGGGATTGAATACACCAGTCGCCATGCGCACTTTCCTCCATGGGAGTAATGTCTCAAACAGTCTACGCTTTGATCGTTCCCTGGAAGACCAGTAGTAGTTTTCGATGCACAACTGGAGGCATTCTGTAATCTGTGGAGTATCAGAGTGTTGATGAATGACAGAAATTGTATCGGGATTGAATACAACTGTCACCATGCGCACTTTCCTCCATGGGAGTAATGTCTCAAACAGTTAACGCTTTGATCGTTCCCTGGAAGACCAGTAGTAGTTTCCGATGCACATCCGGAGGCGTTCTGCAATCTGTGGACCTTCAAAGTGTTGATGAAACACAGAAATTGCATCGGGATTGAATACAACAGTCACCTTGCGCACTTTCCTCCATGGGAGTAATGTCTCAAACAGTCTACTCTTTGATCGTTCCCTGGAAGTCCAGTAAAAGTTTCCGATGCACATCTGGAGGCATTCTGTTATCTGTGGACCTTCAAAGTATTGATGAAACACAGAAATTGCATCGGGATAGAACACAACAGTCAGCACGCGCACTTTCCTCCATGGGAGTAATGTCTCAAACAGTCTACGATTTGATCGTTCCCCGGAAGACCAGTGGTAGTTTCTGATGCACATGTGGAGGCATACTGTAATCTGTGGAACATCGGAGTGTTGATGAAACACAGAAATTGCATCGGGATGGAATACAACAGTGACCATGCGCACTTTCCTAGATGGGAGTAATGTTCCAAACAGTTAACGTTTGATCGTTCCCTGGAAGACCAATAGTAGTTTCCGATGCAAATCTGGAGATATTCCGTAATCTGTGGACCTTCAAAGTGTTGATGAAAGACAGAAATTGCCTCGGGATTGAATACAACTGTCATCATGAGCATTTTCCTCCATGGGAGTAATGTCTCAAACGGTCTACGCTTTGATCGTTCCCTGGTAAGACCAGTAGTTGATTCGGATGCACATCTGGAGGTATTCTGTAATCTGTGGTGCTTTAAAGTGTTTATGATAGACAGAAATTGCCTCGGGATTGAATACAACAGTCATCATGCGCATTTTCCTCCATGGGAGTAATGACTCATACTGTCAGCGCTTTGATCGTTCCCTGAAGACCAGTAGTAGTTTCCGATGCACATCTGGAATCATTCTGTAATCTGTGGACTATCGGAGTGTTGATGAAACACACAAATTGCATCGGAATTCAATACAACAGTCACCATGGGCACTTTCCTTCATGGGAGTAATGTCTCAAACCGTCATCGCTTTGATCGTTCCGTGAAGACCAGTGGTAGTTTCCGATGCACATCTGGAGGCATTCTGTAATCTGTGGACTATCAGAGTGTTGATGAAACACAGAAATTGCATCGGGATTGAATACAACAGTCACCATGCGCACTTTCCTCCATGGGTGTAATGTCTCAAACTGTCATCGCTTTGATCGTTCCCTGAAGACCAGTGGTAGTTTCCGATGCACATCTGGAGGCATTCTGTAATCTGTGGAGTATCAGAGTGTTGATGGAACAAAGAAATTGCATCGGGATTGATAACAACAGTCACCATGCGCACTTTCCTCCATGGGGGTAATGTCTCTAACAGTCTACGCTTTGATCGTTTCCTGGAAGACCAGTAGTAGGTTCCGATGCACATCTGGAGGCATTCTGTAATCTGTTTACTATCAGAGTGTTGTTGAAACACAGAAATTGCATCGGGATTGAATACAACAATCACCATGCGCACTTTCCTAGATGGGAGTAATGTCTCAAACAGTTAACGCATTGATCGTTCCCTGGAAGACCAGTAGTAGTTTCCGTTGCACATCTGGAGGTATTCTGTAATCTGTGGATTATCAGAGTGTTGATGAAACACACAAATTGCATCGGAATTCAATACAACAGTCACCATGCGCACTTTCATTCATGGGAGTAATGTCTCAAACTGTCATCGCTTTTATCGTTCCCTGAAGACCAGTTGTAGTTTCCGATGCACATCTGGAGGCATTCTGTAATCTGTGGACTATCAGAGTGTTGATGAAACACAGAAATTGCATCGGGATTGAATACAACAGTCACCATACGCACTTTCCTCCATGGGAGTAATGTCTCTAACAGTCTACGCTTTGATCGTTCCCTGGAAGACCAGTAGTAGGTTCCGATGCACATCTGGAGGCCTTCTGTAATCAGTTTACTATCAGAGTGTTGTTGAAACACACAAATTGCATCGGAAATGAATACTACAGTCACCATGCGCACTTTCCTCCATGGGAGTAATGTCTCAAACTGTCATCGCTTTGATCGTTCCCTGAAGACCAGTGGTAGTTTCCGATGCACATCTGGAGGCATTCTGTAATCTGTGGAGTATCAGAGTGTTGATGGAACAAAGAAATTGCATCGGGATTGATAACAACAGTTACCATGCGCACTTTCCTCCATGGGGGTAATGTCTCTAACAGTCTACGCTTTGATCGCTCCCTGGAAGACCAGTAGTAGGTTCCGATGCACATCTGGAGGCATTCTGTAATCTGTTTACTATCAGAGTGTTGTTGAAACACAGAAATTTCATCGGGATTGAATACAACAATCACCATGCGCACATTCCTAGATGGGAGTAATGTCTCAAACAGTTAACGCATTGATCGTTCCCTGGAAGACCAGTAGTAGTTTCCGTTGCACATCTGGAGGTATTCTGTAATCTGTTTACCTTCAAAGTGTTGATGAAAGACAGAAATTGCCTCGAGATTGAATACAATAGTCATCATGCGCATTTTCCTCCATGGCGAGTAATGTCTCAAATCGTCTACGCTTTGATCGTTGCCTGGAAGACCAGTAGTTGATTCCGTTGCACATTGGATTCATTATGCAATCTGTATACTATCAGAGAGTTGTTCAAACACAGAAATTGCATCGGGATTGAAAACAACAGTCGCCATGCGCACTTTCCACCATGGGAGTAATGGCTCAAACAGTCTACGCCTTGATCGTTCCCTGGAAGACCAGTAGTAGTCTCCGATGCACATATGCAGGTATTCTGTAATCTGTGGTCCTTCAAAGTGTTGATGATAGACAGAAATTGCCTCGGGATTGAATACAACAGTCACCATGCGCACTTTCCTCCATGAGAAAAATGTCTCAAACCGTCTACGCTTTGATCGTTTCCTGGAAGACCAGTAGTAATTTCCGATGCACATCTGGAGGAATTCTGTAATCTGTGGACTATCAGAGTGTTGATGAAACACAGAAATTGCATCGGGATGGAATACAACAGTCGCCATGCTCACTTTCCACCATGGGAGTAATGTCTCAAACAGTCTACGCGTTGGTCGTTCCCTCGAAGACCAGTAGTAGTTTCCGATGCACATCTGGAGGAATTGTGTAATCTGTGGACTATCAGAGTGTTGATGAAACACAGAAATTGCATCGGGATGGAATACAACAGTCACCATGCGCACTTTCCTCCATGGGAGTAATGTCTCAAACAGTCTACGCTTCGATCTTTCCCTGGAAGACCAGTAGTAGTTTCCGATGCACATCTGGAGGTATTCTGTAATCTGTGGACCTTCAAAGTGTTGATGAAAGACAGAAATTGCATCAGGATTGAATACAACAGTCACCATGCGCACTTTCCTCCATGGGAGTAATGTCTCTAACAGTCTACGCATTGATCGTTTCCTGGAAGACCGGTAGTAGGTTCCGATTCACATCTGGAGGCATTCTGTAATCTGTTTACTATCAGAGTGTTGTTGAAACACAGAAATTGCATCGGAATTCAATACAACAGTCACCATGCGCACTTTCCTCCATGGGAGTAATGTCTCAAACTGTCATCGCTTCGATCGTTCCCTGAAGACCAGTAGTAGTTTCCGATGCACATCTGGAGGGATTCTGTAATCTGTGGTGTATCAGAGTGTTGATGGAACACAGAAATTGCATCGGGATTGAATACAACAGTCACAATGCGCACTTTCCTCCATGGGAGTAATGTCTCTAACAGTCTACGATTTGATCGTTCCCTGGAAGACCAGTAGTAGGTTCCGATGCACATCTGGAGGCATTCTGTAATCTGTTTACTATCAGAGTGTTGTTGAAACACAGAATTTGCATCGGGATTGAATACAACAATCACCATGCGCACTTTCCTAGACGGGGGTTAATGTCTCAAACATTTAACGCATTGATCGTTCCCTGGAAGACCAGTAGTAGTTTCCGATGCACATCTGGAGGTATTCTGTAATCTGTGGAACTTCAAAGTGTTGATTAAAGACAGAAATTGCCTCGGGATTGAATACAACAGTCATCATGCGCATTTTCCTCCATGGCGAGTAATGTCTCAAATCGTCTACGCTTTGATCGTTCCCTGGAAGACTAGTAGTTGATTCCGATGCACATTGGATTCGTTCTGCAATCTGTATACTATCAGAGTGTTGTTCAAACACAGAAATTGCATCGGGATTGAAAACAACAGTCGCCATGCGCACTTTCCACCATGGGAGTAATGTCTCAAACTGTCTACGCTTTGATCGTTCCCTGGAAGACCAGTAGCAGTTTCCGATGCACATCTGGAGGTATTCTGTAATCTGTGCTCCTTCAAAGTGTTGATGAAAGACAGAAATTGCCTCGGGATTGAATACAACAGTCACCATGCGCACTTTCCTCCATGGGAGTAATGTCTCAAACCGTCTAGGCTTTGATCGTTCCCTGGAAGACAAGTAGTAGTTTCCGATGCACATCTGGATACGTTCTATAATCTGTATACTATCAGAGTGTTGTTCAAAAACAGAAATAGCATCGGGATTGATTACAACAGTCGCCATGCGCACTTTCCACCATGGGAGTAATGTCTCAAACAGTCTACGCGTTGATCGTTCCCTGGAAGACCAGTAGTAGTTTCCGATCCACATCTGGATTTATTCTGTAATCTGTGGACCTTCAAAGTGTTGATGAAAGACAGAAATTGCATCAGGATTGAATACAACAGTCACCATGCGCTCTTTCCTCCATGGGAGTAATGTCTCAAACAGTCTACGCTTTTATCGTTCCCTGGAAGACCAGTAGTAGTTTCCGATGCACATCTGGAAGCATTCTGTAATCTGTGGACTATCAGAGTGTTGATGAAACACACAAATTGCATCGGAATTCAATACAACAGTCACCATGCGCACTTTCCTTCATGGGAGTAATGTCTCAAACTGTCATCGCTTTGATCGTTCCCTGATGACCAGTAGTAGTTTCCGATGCACATCTGGAGGCATTCTGTAATCTGTGGACTATCAGAGTGTTGATGAAACACAGACATTGCATCGGGATTGAATACAACAGTCACCATGCGCACTTTCCTCCATGGGAATAATGTCTCAAAGAGTCTACGTTTTGATCGTTCCCTACAAGACCAGTAGTCGTTTCCGATGCACATCCGGAGGCGTTCTGCAATCTGTGGACCTTCAAAGTGTTGATGAAAGACAGAAATTGCCTCGAGATTGAATACAATAGTCATCATGCGCATTTTCCTCCATGGCGAGTAATGTCTCAAATCGTCTACGCTTTGATCGTTCCCTGGAAGACCAGTAGTTGATTCCGTTGCACATTGGATTCATTCTGCAATCTGTATACTATCAGAGAGTTGTTCAAACACAGAAATTGCATCGGGATTGAAAACAACAGTCGCCATGCGCACTTTCCACCATGGGAGTAATGGCTCAAACAGTCTACGCTTTGATCGTTCCCTGGAAGACCAGTAGTAGTCTCCGATGCACATCTGCAGGTATTCTGTAATCTGTGGTCCTTCAAAGTGTTGATGATAGACAGAAATTGCCTCGGGATTGAATACAACAGTCACCATGCGCACTTTCCTCCATGAGAAAAATGTCTCAAACCGTCTACGCTTTGATCGTTTCCTGGAAGACCAGTAGTAATTTCCGATGCACATCTGGAGGAATTCTGTAATCTGTGGACTATCAGAGTGTTGATGAAACACAGAAATAGCATCGGGATGGAATACAACAGTCACCATGCTCACTTTCCTCCATGGGAGTAATGTCTCTAACAGTCTACGCTTTGATCGTTCCCTGCAAGACCAGTAGTAGTTTCCGATACACATCTGGATACGTTCTGTAATCTGTATACTATCAGAGTGTTGTTCAGAAACAGAAATACCATCGGGATTGAATATAACAGTCGCCATGCTCACTTTCCACCATGGGAGTAATGTCTCAAACAGTCTACGCGTTGATCGTTCCCTGGAAGACCAGTATTAGTTTCCGATGCACATCTGGAGGAATTGTGTAATCTGTGGACTATCAGAGTGTTGATGAAACACAGATATTGCATCGGGATGGAATACAACAGTCACCATGCGCACTTTCCTCCATGGGAGTAATGTCTCAAACAGTCTACGCTTCGATCTTTCCCTGGAAGACCAGTAGTAGTTTCCGATGCACATCTGGAGGTATTCTGTAATCTGTGGACCTTCAGAGTGTTGATGAAAGACAGAAATTGCATCAGGATTGAATACAACAGTCACCATGCGCACTTTCCTCCATGGGAGTAATGTCTCTAACAGTCTACGCATTGATCGTTTCCTGGAAGACCGGTAGTAGGTTCCGATGCACATCTGGAGGCATTCTGTAATCTGTGGAGTTTCAGAGTGTAATGAAACAAAGAAATTGCATCGGGATTGAATACAACAGTCACCATGCGCACTTTCCTCCATGGGAGTAATGTCTCTAACAGTCTACGCATTGATCGTTTCCTGGAAGACCGGTAGTAGGTTCCGATTCACATCTAGAGGCATTCTGTAATCTGTTTACTATCAGAGTGTTGTTGAAACACAGAAATTGCATCGGAATTCAATACAACAGTCACCATGCGCACTTTCCTCCATGGGAGTAATGTCTCAAACTGTCATCGCTTCGATCGTTCCCTGAAGACCAGTAGTAGTTTCCGATGCACATCTGGAAGCATTCTGTAATCTGTGGACTATCAGAGTGTTGATGAAACACACAAATTGCATCGGAATTCAATACAACAGTCACCATGCGCACTTTCCTTCATGGGAGTAATGTCTCAAACTGTAATCGCTTTGATCTTTCCCTGAAGACCAGTAGTAGTTTCCGATGCACATCTGGAGGCATTCTGTAATCTGTGGACTATCAGAGTGTTGATGAAACACAGAAATTGCATCGGGATGGAATACAACAGTCACCATGCGCACTTTCCTCCATGGGAGTAATGTCTCAAACAGTCTACGCTTCGATCTTTCCCTGGAAGACCAGTAGTAGTTTCCGATGCACATCTGGAGGTATTCTGTAATCTGTGGACCTTCAAAGTGTTGATGAAAGACAGAAATTGCATCAGGATTGAATACAACAGTCACCATGCGCACTTTCCTCCATGGGAGTAATGTCTCAAAGTGTCATCGCTTTGATCATTCCCTGAAGACCAATAGTAGTTTCCGATGCACATCTGGAGGCATTCTGTAATCTGTGGAGTTTCAGAGTGTGATGAAACAAAGAAATTGCATCGGGATTGAATACAACAGTCACCATGCGCACTTTCCTCCATGGGAGTAATGTCTCTAACAGTCTACGCATTGATCGTTTCCTGGAAGACCGGTAGTAGGTTCCGATGCACATCTGGAGGCATTCTGTAATCTTTTTACTATCAGAGTGTTGTTGAAACACAGAAATTTCATCGGGATTGAATACAACAATCACCATGCGCACTTTCCTAGATGGGGGTTAATGTCTCAAACAGTTAACGCATTGATCGTTCAATGGAAGACCAGTAGTAGTTTCCGATGCACATCTGGAGGTATTCTGTAATCTGTGGAACTTCAAAGTGTTGATGAAAGACAGAAATTGCCTCGGGATTGAATACAACAGTCATCATGCGCATTTTCCTCCATGGCGAGTAATGTCTCAAATCGTCTACGCTTTGATCGTTCCCTGGAAGACTAGTAGTTGATTCCGATGCACATTGGATTCGTTCTGCAATCTGTATACTATCAGAGTGTTGTTCAAACACAGAAATTGCATCGGGATTGAAAACAACAGTCGCCATGCGCACTTTCCACCATGGGAGTAATGTCTCAAACTGTCTACGCTTTGATCGTTCCCTGGAAGACCAGTAGCAGTTTCCGATGCACATCTGGAGGTATTCTGTAATCTGTGGTCCTTCAAAGTGTTGATGAAAGACAGAAATTGCCTCGGGATTGAATACAACAGTCACCATGCGCACTTTCCTCCATGGGAGTAATGTCTCAAACCGTCTACGCTTTGATCGTTCCCTGCAAGACAAGTAGTAGTTTCCGATGCACATCTGGATACGTTCTATAATCTGTATACTATCAGAGTGTTGTTCAAAAACAGAAATAGCATCGGGATCGAATACAACAGTCGCCATGCGCACTTTCCACCATGGGAGTAATGTCTCAAACTGTCTACGCTTTGATCGTTCCCTGGAAGACCAGTAGCAGTTTCCGATGCACATCTGGAGGTATTCTGTAATCTGTGGACCTTCAAAGTGTTGATGAAAGACAGAAATTGCATCAGGATTGAATACAACAGTCACCATGCGCTCTTTCCTCCATGAGAGTAATGTCTCAAACAGTCTACGCTTTTATCGTTCCCTGGAAGATCAGTAGTAGTTTCCGATGCACATCTGGAAGCATTCTGTAATCTGTGGACTATCAGAGTGTTGATGAAACACACAAATTGCATCGGAATTCAATACAACAGTCACCATGCGCACTTTCCTTCATGGGAGTAATGTCTCAAACTGTCATCGCTTTGATCGTTCCCTGAAGACCAGTAGTAGTTTCCGATGCACATCTGGAGGCATTCTGTAATCTGTGGACTATCAGAGTGTTGATGAAACACAGACATTGCATCGGGATTGAATACAACAGTCACCATGCGCACTTTCCTCCATGGGAGTAATGTCTCAAAGTGTCATCGCTTTGATCATTCCCTGAAGACCAATAGTAGTTTCCGATGCACATCTGGAGGCATTCTGTAATCTGTGGAGTTTCAGAGTGTGATGAAACAAAGAAATTGCATCGGGATTGAATACAACAGTCACCATGCGCACTTTCCTCCATGGGAGTAATGTCTCTAACAGTCTGCGCTTTGATCGTTTCCTGGAAGACCGGTAGTAGGTTACGATGCACATCTGGAGGCATTCTATAATCTGTTTACTATCAGAGTGTTGTTGAAACACAGATATTGCATCGGAATTCAATACAACAGTCACCATGCGCACTTTCCTCCATGGGAGTAATGTCTCAAACTGTCATCGCTTTGATCGTTCCCTGAAGACCAGTAGTAGTTTCCGATGCACATCTGGAGGGATTCTGTAATCTGTGGTGTATCAGTGTGTTGATGGAACACAGAGATTGCATCGGGATGGAATACAACAATCACCATGCGCACTTTCCTAGATGGGGGTTAATGTCTCAAACAGTTAAGCATTGATCGTTCCCTGGAAGACCAGTAGTAGTTTCCGATGCACATCTGGAGGTATTCTGTAATCTGTGGAACTTCAAAGTGTTGATGAAAGACAGAAATTGCCTCGGGATTGAATACAACAGTCATCATGCGCATTTTCCTCCATGGCGAGTAATGTCTCAAATCGTCCACGCTTTGATCGTTCCCTGGAAGACCAGTAATAGTTTCCGATGCACATCTGGAGGTATTCTGTAATCTGTGGTCCTTCAAAGTGTTGATGAAAGACAGATATTGCCTCGGGATTGAATACAACAGTCACCATGCGCACTTTCCTCCATGGGAGTAATGTCTCAAACCGTCTACGCTTTGATCGTTCCCTGGAAGACAAGTAGTAGTTTCCGATGCACATCTGAATACGTTCTATAATCTGTATACTATCAGAGTGTTGTTCAAAAACAGAAATAGCATCGGGATTGAATACACCAGTCGCCATGCGCACTTTCCTCCATGGGAGTAATGTCTCAAACAGTCTACACTTTGATCGTTCCCTGGAAGACCAGTAGTAGTTTTCGATGCACAACTGGAGGCATTCTGTAATCTGTGGAGTATCAGAGTGTTGATGAATGACAGAAATTGCATCGGGATTGAATACAACTGTCACCATGCGCACTTTCCTCCATGGGAGTAATGTCTCAAACAGTTAACGCTTTGATCGTTCCCTGGAAGACCAGTAGTAGTTTCCGATGCACATCCGGAGGCGTTCTGCAATCTGTGGACCTTCAAAGTGTTGATGAAACACAGAAATTGCATCGGGATTGAATACAACAGTCACCTTGCGCACTTTCCTCCATGGGAGTAATGTCTCAAACAGTCTACTCTTTGATCGTTCCCTGGAAGTCCAGTAGTAGTTTCCGATGCACATCTGGAGGCATTCTGTTATCTGTGGACCTTCAAAGTATTGATGAAACACAGAAATTGCATCGGGATAGAACACAACAGTCAGCACGCGCACTTTCCTCCATGGGAGTAATGTCTCAAACAGTCTACGATTTGATCGTTCCCCGGAAGACCAGTGGTAGTTTCTGATGCACATGTGGAGGCATACTGTAATCTGTGGAACATCGGAGTGTTGATGAAACACAGAAATTGCATCGGGATGGAATACAACAGTGACCATGCGCACTTTCCTAGATGGGAGTAATGTTCCAAACAGTTAACGTTTGATCGTTCCCTGGAAGACCAATAGTAGTTTCCGATGCAAATCTGGAGATATTCCGTAATCTGTGGACCTTCAAAGTGTTGATGAAAGACAGAAATTGCCTCGGGATTGAATACAACTGTCATCATGAGCATTTTCCTCCATGGGAGTAATGTCTCAAACCGTCTACGCTTTGATCGTTCCCTGGTAAGACCAGTAGTTGATTCGGATGCACATCTGGAGGTATTCTGTAATCTGTGGTGCTTTAAAGTGTTTATGATAGACAGAAATTGCCTCGGGATTGAATACAACAGTCATCATGCGCATTTTCCTCCATGGGAGTAATGACTCATACTGTCAGCGCTTTGATCGTTCCCTGAAGACCAGTAGTAGTTTCCGATGCACATCTGGAATCATTCTGTAATCTGTGGACTATCGGAGTGTTGATGAAACACACAAATTGCATCGGAATTCAATACAACAGTCACCATGGGCACTTTCCTTCATGGGAGTAATGTCTCAAACCGTCATCGCTTTGATCGTTCCGTGAAGACCAGTGGTAGTTTCCGATGCACATCTGGAGGCATTCTGTAATATGTGGACTATCAGAGTGTTGATGAAACACAGAAATTGCATCGGGATTGAATACAACAGTCACCATGCGCACTTTCCTCCATGGGTGTAATGTCTCAAACTGTCATCGCTTTGATCGTTCCCTGAAGACCAGTGGTAGTTTCCGATGCACATCTGGAGGCATTCTGTAATCTGTGGAGTATCAGAGTGTTGATGGAACAAAGAAATTGCATCGGGATTGATAACAACAGTTACCATGCGCACTTTCCTCCATGGGGGTAATGTCTCTAACAGTCTACGCTTTGATCGTTTCCTGGAAGACCAGTAGTAGGTTCCGATGCACATCTGGAGGCATTCTGTAATCTGTTTACTATCAGAGTGTTGTTGAAACACAGAAATTGCATCGGGATTGAATACAACAATCACCATGCGCACTTTCCTAGATGGGAGTAATGTCTCAAACAGTTAACGCATTGATCGTTCCCTGGAAGACCAGTAGTAGTTTCCGTTGCACATCTGGAGGTATTCTGTAATCTGTGTATTATCAGAGTGTTGATGAAACACACAAATTGCATCGGAATTCAATACAACAGTCACCATGCGCACTTTCATTCATGGGAGTAATGTCTCAAACTGTCATCGCTTTGATCGTTCCCTGAAGACCAGTTGCAGTTTCCGATGCACATCTGGAGGCATTCTGTAATCTGTGGACTATCAGAGTGTTGATGAAACACAGAAATTGCATCGGGATTGAATACAACAGTCACCATACGCACTTTCCTCCATGGGAGTAATGTCTCTAACAGTCTACGCTTTGATCGTTCCCTGGAAGACCAGTAGTAGGTTCCGATGCACATCTGGAGGCATTCTGTAATCAGTTTACTATCAGAGTGTTGTTGAAACACACAAATTGCATCGGAAATGAATACTACAGTCACCATGCGCACTTTCCTCAATGGGAGTAATGTCTCAAACTGTCATCGCGTTGATCGTTCCCTGAAGACCAGTGGTAGTTTCCGATGCACATCTGGAGGCATTCTGTAATCTGTGGAGTATCAGAGTGTTGATGGAACAAAGAAATTGCATCGGGATTGATAACAACAGTTACCATGCGCACTTTCCTCCATGGGGGTAATGTCTCTAACAGTCTACGCTTTGATCGCTCCCTGGAAGACCAGTAGTAGGTTCCGATGCACATCTGGAGGCATTCTGTAATCTGTTTACTATCAGAGTGTTGTTGAAACACAGAAATTTCATCGGGATTGAATACAACAATCACCATGCGCACATTCCTAGATGGGAGTAATGTCTCAAACAGTTAACGCATTGATCGTTCCCTGGAAGACCAGTAGTAGTTTCCGTTGCACATCTGGAGGTATTCTGTAATCTGTTTACCTTCAAAGTGTTGATGAAAGACAGAAATTGCCTCGAGATTGAATACAATAGTCATCATGCGCATTTTCCTCCATGGCGAGTAATGTCTCAAATCTTCTACGCTTTGATCGTTCCCTGGAAGACCAGTAGTTGATTCCGTTGCACATTGGATTCATTATGCAATCTGTATACTATCAGAGAGTTGTTCAAACACAGAAATTGCATCGGGATTGAAAACAACAGTCGCCATGCGCACTTTCCACCATGGGAGTAATGGCTCAAACAGTCTACGCCTTGATCGTTCCCTGGAAGACCAGTAGTAGTCTCCGATGCACATCTGCAGGTATTCTGTAATCTGTGGTCCTTCAAAGTGTTGATGATAGACAGAAATTGCCTCGGGATTGAATACAACAGTCACCATGCGCACTTTCCTCCATGAGAAAAATGTCTCAAACCGTCTACGCTTTGATCGTTTCCTGGAAGACCAGTAGTAATTTCCGATGCACATCTGGAGGAATTCTGTAATCTGTGGACTATCAGAGTGTTGATGAAACACAGAAATTGCATCGGGATGGAATACAACAGTTACCATGCGCACTTTCCTCCATGGGAGTAATGTCTCTAACAGTCTACGCTTTGATCGTTACCTGGAAGACCAGTAGTAGTTTCCGATGCACATCTGGATACGTTCTGTAATCTGTATACTATCAGAGTGTTGTTCAAAAACAGAAATACCATCGGGATTGAATACAACAGTCGCCATGCTCACTTTCCACCATGGGAGTAATGTCTCAAACAGTCTACGCGTTGGTCGTTCCCTCGAAGACCAGTAGTAGTTTCCGATGCACATCTGGAGGAATTGTGTAATCTGTGGACTATCAGAGTGTTGATGAAACACAGAAATTGCATCGGGATGGAATACAACAGTCACCATGCGCACTTTCCTCCATGGGAGTAATGTCTCAAACAGTCTACGCTTCGATCTTTCCCTGGAAGACCAGTAGTAGTTTCCGATGCACATCTGGAGGTATTCTGTAATCTGTGGACCTTCAAAGTGTTGATGAAAGACAGAAATTGCATCAGGATTGAATACAACAGTCACCATGCGCACTTTCCTCCATGGGAGTAATGTCTCTAACAGTCTACGCATTGATCGTTTCCTGGAAGACCGGTAGTAGGTTCCGATGCACATCTGGATCCATTCTGTAATCTGTGGAGTTTCAGAGTGTAATGAAACAAAGAAATTGCATCGGGATTGAATACAACAGTCACCATGCGCACTTTCCTCCATGGGAGTAATGTCTCTAACAGTCTACGCATTGATCGTTTCCTGGAAGACCGGTAGTAGGTTCCGATTCACATCTGGAGGCATTCTGTAATCTGTTTACTATCAGAGTGTTGTTGAAACACAGAAATTGCATCGGAATTCAATACAACAGTCACCATGCGCACTTTCCTCCATGGGAGTAATGTCTCAAACTGTCATCGCTTCGATCGTTCCCTGAAGACCAGTAGTAGTTTCCGATGCACATCTGGAGGGATTCTTTAATCTGTGGTGTATCAGAGTGTTGATGGAACACAGAAATTGCATCGGGATTGAATACAACAGTCACAATGCGCACTTTCCTCCATGGGAGTAATGTCTCTAACAGTCTACGATTTGATCGTTCCCTGGAAGACCAGTAGTAGGTTCCGATGCACATCTGGAGGCATTCTGTAATCTGTTTACTATCAGAGTGTTGTTGAAACACAGAAATTGCATCGGGATTGAATACAACAATCACCATGCGCACTTTCCTAGACGGGGGTTAATGTCTCAAACAGTTAACGCATTGATCGTTCCCTGGAAGACCAGTAGTAGTTTCCGATGCACATCTGGAGGTATTCTGTAATCTGTGGAACTTCAAAGTGTTGATTAAAGACAGAAATTGCCTCGGGATTGAATACAACAGTCATCATGCGCATTTTCCTCCATGGCGAGTAATGTCTCAAATCGTCTACGCTTTGATCGTTCCCTGGAAGACTAGTAGTTGATTCCGATGCACATTGGATTCGTTCTGCAATCTGTATACTATCAGAGTGTTGTTCAAACACAGAAATTGCATCGGGATTGAAAACAACAGTCGCCATGCGCACTTTCCACCATGGGAGTAATGTCTCAAACTGTCTACGCTTTGATCGTTCCCTGGAAGACTAGTAGCAGTTTCCGATGCACATCTGGAGGTATTCTGTAATCTGTGGACCTTCAAAGTGTTGATGAAAGACAGAAATTGCATCAGGATTGAATACAACAGTCACCATGCGCTCTTTCCTCCATGGGAGTAATGTCTCAAACAGTCTACGCTTTTATCGTTCCCTGGAAGACCAGTAGTAGTTTCCGATGCACATCTGGAAGCATTCTGTAATCTGTGGACTATCAGAGTGTTGATGAAACACACAAATTGCATCGGAATTCAATACAACAGTCACCATGCGCACTTTCCTTCATGGGAGTAATGTCTCAAACTGTCATCGCTTTGATCGTTCCCTGAAGACCAGTAGTAGTTTCCGATGCACATCTGGAGGCATTCTGTAATCTGTGGACTATCAGAGTGTTGATGAAACACAGACATTGCATCGGGATTGAATACAACAGTCACTATGCGCACTTTCCTCCATGGGAATAATGTCTCAAAGAGTCTACGTTTTGATCGTTCCCTACAAGACCAGTAGTAGTTTCCGATGCACATCCGGAGGCGTTCTGCAATCTGTGGACCTTCAAAGTGTTGATGAAAGACAGAAATTGCCTCGAGATTGAATACAATAGTCATCATGCGCATTTTCCTCCATGGCGAGTAATGTCTCAAATCGTCTACGCTTTGATCGTTCCCTGGAAGACCAGTAGTTGATTCCGTTGCACATTGGATTCATTCTGCAATCTGTATACTATCAGAGAGTTGTTCAAACACAGAAATTGCATCGGGATTGAAAACAACAGTCGCCATGCGCACTTTCCACCATGGGAGTAATGGCTCAAACAGTCTACGCTTTGATCGTTCCCTGGAAGACCAGTAGTAGTCTCCGATGCACATCTGCAGGTATTCTGTAATCTGTGGTCCTTCAAAGTGTTGATGATAGACAGAAATTGCCTCGGGATTGAATACAACAGTCACCATGCGCACTTTCCTCCATGAGAAAAATGTCTCAAACCGTCTACGCTTTGATCGTTTCCTGGAGGACCAGTAGTAATTTCCGATGCACATCTGGAGGAATTCTGTAATCTGTGGACTATCAGAGTGTTGATGAAACACAGAAATAGCATCGGGATGGAATACAACAGTCACCATGCGCACTTTCCTCCATGGGAGTAATGTCTCTAACAGTCTACGCTTTGATCGTTCCCTGCAAGACCAGTAGTAGTTTCCGATACACATCTGGATACGTTCTGTAATCTGTATACTATCAGAGTGTTGTTCAAAAACAGAAATACCATCGGGATTGAATATAACAGTCGCCATGCGCACTTTCCACCATGGGAGTAATGTCTCAAACAGTCTACGCGTTGATCCTTCCCTGGAAGACCAGTAGTAGTTTCCGATGCACATCTGGAGGAATTGTGTAATCTGTGGACTATCAGAGTGTTGATGAAACACAGATATTGCATCGGGATGGAATACAACAGTCACCATGCGCACTTTCCTCCATGGGAGTAATGTCTCTAACAGTCTACGCTTTGATCGTTCCCTGGCAGACCAGTAGTAGGTTCCGATGCACATCTGGAGGCATTCTGTAATCTTTTTACTATCAGAGTGTTGTTGAAACACAGAAATTTCATCGGGATTGAATACAACAATCACCATGCGCACTTTCCTAGATGGGGGTTAATGTCTCAAACAGTTAACGCATTGATCGTTCAATGGAAGACCAGTAGTAGTTTCCGATGCACATCTGGAGGTATTCTGTAATCTGTGGAACTTCAAAGTGTTGATGAAAGACAGAAATTCCCTCGGGATTGAATACAACAGTCATCATGCGCATTTTCCTCCATGGCGAGTAATGTCTCAAACCGTCTACGCTTTGAACGTTCCCTGGAAGACAAGTAGTAGTTTCCGATGCACATCTGGATACGTTCTATAATCTGTATACTATCAGAGTGTTGTTCAAAAACAGAAATAGCATCGGGATCGAATACAACAGTCGCCATGCGCACTTTCCACCATGGGAGTAATGTCTCAAACAGTCTACGCTTTTATCGTTCCCTGGAAGATCAGTAGTAGTTTCCGATGCACATCTGGAAGCATTCTGTAATCTGTGGACTATCAGAGTGTTGATGAAACACACAAATTGCATCGGAATTCAATACAACAGTCACCATGCGCACTTTCCTTCATGGGAGTAATGTCTCAAACTGTCATCGCTTTGATCGTTCCCTGAAGACCAGTAGTAGTTTCCGATGCAAATGTGGAGGGATTCTGTAATCTGTGGTGTATCAGTGTGTTGATGGAACACAGAGATTGCATCGGGATTGAATACAACAATCACCAAGCGCACTTTCCTAGATGGGGGTTAATGTCTCAAACAGTTAAGCATTGATCGTTCCCTGGAAGACCAGTAGTAGTTTCCGATGCACATCTGGAGGTATTCTGTAATCTGTGGAACTTCAAAGTGTTGATGAAAGACAGAAATTGCCTCGGGATTGAATACAACAGTCATCATGCGCATTTTCCTCCATGGCGAGTAATGTCTCAAATCGTCCACGCTTTGATCGTTCCCTGGAAGACTAGTAGTTGATTCCGATGCACATTGGATTCGTTCTGCAATCTGTATACTATCAGAGTGTTCAAACACAGAAATTGCATCGGGATTGAAAACAACAGTCGCCATGCGCACTTTCCACCATGGGAGTAATGTCTCAAACTGTCTACGCTTTGATCGTTCCCTGGAAGACCAGTAATAGCTTCAGATGCACATCTGGAGGTATTCTGTAATCTGTGGTCCTTCAATGTGTTGATGAAAGACAGATATTGCCTCGGGATTGAATACAACAGTCACCATGCGCACTTTCCTCCATGGGAGTAATGTCTCAAACCGTCTACGCTTTGATCGTTCCCTGGAAGACAAGTAGTAGTTTCCGATGCACATCTGGATACGTTCTATAATCAGTATACTATCAGAGTGTTGTTCAAAAACAGAAATAGCATCGGAATTGAATACACCAGTCGCCATGCGCACTTTCCTCCATGGGAGTAATGTCTCAAACAGTCTACGCTTTGATCGTTCCCTGGAAGACCAGTAGTAGTTTTCGATGCACAACTGGAGGCATTCTGTAATCTGTGGAGTATCAGAGTGTTGATGAATGACAGAAATTGCATCGGGATTGAATACAACTGTCACCATGCGCACTTTCCTCCATGGGAGTAATGTCTCAAACAGTTAACGCTTTGATCGTTCCCTGGAAGACCAGTAGTAGTTTCCGATGCACATCCGGAGGCGTTCTGCAATCTGTGGACCTTCAAAGTGTTGATGAAACACAGAAATTGCATCGGGATTGAATACAACAGTCACCTTGCGCACTTTCCTCCATGTGAGTAATGTCTCAAACAGTCTACTTTTTGATTGTTCCCTGGAAGTCCAGTAGTAGTTTCCGATGCACATCTGGAGGCATTCTGTTATCTGTGGACCTTCAAAGTATTGATGAAACACAGATATTGCATCGGGATAGAACACAACAGTCAGCACGCGCACTTTCCTCCATGGGAGTAATGTCTCAAACAGTCTACGACTTGATCGTTCCCCGGAAGACCAGTGGTAGTTTCTGATGCACATGTGGAGGCATACTGTAATCTGTGGAACATCGGAGTGTTGATGAAACACAGAAATTGCATCGGGATGGAATACAACAGTGACCATGCGCACTTTCCTAGATGGGAGTAATGTTCCAAACTGCTAACGTTTGATCGTTCCCTGGAAGACCAATAGTAGTTTCCGATGCAAATCTGGAGATATTCCGTAATCTGTGGACCTTCAAAGTGTTGATGAAAGACAGAAATTGCCTCGGGATTGAATACAACTGTCATCATGAGCATTTTCCTCCATGGGAGTAATGTCTCAAACCGTCTACGCTTTGATCGTTCCCTGGTAAGACCAGTAGTTGATTCCGATGCACATCTGGAGGTATTCTGTAATCTGTGGTGCTTTAAAGTGTTTATGATAGACAGAGATTGCCTCGGGATTGAATACAACAGTCATCATGCGCATTTTCCTCCATGGGAGTAATGACTCATACTGTCAGCGCTTTGATCGTTCCGTGAAGACCAGTGGTGGTTTCCGATGCACATCTGGAGGCATTCTGTAATCTGTGGACTATCAGAGTGTTGATGAAACACAGAAATTGCATCGGGATTGAATACAACAGTCACCATGCGCACTTTGCTCCATGGGAGTAATGTCTCAAACTGTCATCGCTTTGATCGTTCCCTGGAAGACCAGTAGTAGTTTCCGATGCACATCTGCAGGTATTCTGTAATCTGTGGTCCTTCAAAGTGTTGATGATAGACAGAAATTGCCTCGGGATTGAATACTACAGTCACCATGCGCACTTTCCTCCATGGGAGTAATGTCTCAAACCGTCTACGCTTTGATCGTTTCCTGGAAGACCAGTAGTAATTTCCGATGCACATCTGGAGGAATTCAGTAATCTGTGGACTATCAGAGTGTTGATGAAACACAGAAATTGCATCGGGATGGAATACAACAGTCACCATGCGCACTTTCCTCCATGGGAGTAATGTCTCTAACAGTCTACGCTTTGATCGCTCCCCGGGAAGACCAGTAGTAGTTTCCGATGCACATCTGGATACGTTCTGTAATCTGTATACTATCAGAGTGTTGTCCAAAAACAGAAATACCATCGGGATTGAATACAACAGTCGACATGCTCACTTTCCACCATGGGAGTAATGTCTCAAACAGTCTAGGCGTTGATCGTTCCCTGAAAGACCAGTAGTAGTTTCCGATGCACATCTGGAGGAATTGTGTAATCTGTGGACTAAAAGAGTGTTGATGAAACACAGAAATTGCAACGGGATGGAATACAACAGTCACCATGCGCACTTTCCTCCTTGGGAGTAATGTCTCAAACTGTCATCGCTTTGATCATTCCCTGAAGACCAATAGTAGTTTCCGATGCACATCTGGAGGCATTCTGTAATCTGTGGAGTTTCAGAGTGTGATGAAACACAGAAATTGCATCGGGATTGAATACAACAGTCACCATGCGCACTTTCCTCCATTGGAGTAATGCCTCTAACAGTCTACTCATTGATCGTTTCCTGGAAGACCGGTAGTAGGTTCCGATGCACATCTGGAGGCATTCTGTAATCTGTTTACTATCAGAGTGTTGTTGAAACACAGAAATTGCATCGGAATTCAATACAACAGTCACCATGCGCACTTTCCTGCATGGGAGTAATGTCTCTAACTGTCATCGCTTTGATCGTTCCCTGAAGCCCAGTAGTAGTTTCCGATGCACATCTGGAGGCATTCTGTAATCTGTGGCGTATCAGAGTGTTGATGGAACACAGAAATTGCATCGGGATTGAATACAACAGTCACCATGCGCACTTACCTCCATGGGAGTAATGTCTCTAACAGTCTACGCTTTGATCGTTCCCTGGAAGACCAGTAGTAGGTTCCGATGCACATCTATATTCATTCTGTAATCTGTTTACTATCAGAGTGTTGTTGAAACACAGAAATTGCATCTAGATTGAATACAACAGTCACCATGCGGACTTTCCTCCATGGGAATAATGTGTCAAACAGTCTACGCTTTGATCGTTCCCTGGAAGACCAGTAGTACTTTCCGATGCACATCTGGAGTCATTCTGTAATCTGTGGACTGTCAGAGTGTTGTTGAAACACTGAAATTGCCTCGGGATTGAATACAACAGTCATCATGCGCATTTTCCTCCATGGCGAGTAATGTCTCAAATCGTCTACGCTTTGATCGTTCCCTGGAAGACTAGTAGTTGATTCCGATGCACATTGGATTCGTTCTGCAATCTGTATACTATCAGAGTGTTGTTCAAACACAGAAATTGCATCGGGATTGAAAACAACAGTCGCCATGCTCACTTTCCACCATGGGAGTAATGTCTCAAACAGTCTACGCGTTGATCGTTCCCTGAAAGACCAGTAGTAGTTTCCGATGCACATCTGGAGGAATTGTGTAATCTGTGGACTATCAGAGTGTTGATGAAACACAGAAATTGCAACGGGATGGAATACAACAGTCACCATGCGCACTTTCCTCCTTGGGAGTAATGTCTCAAACTGTCATCGCTTTGATCATTCCCTGAAGACCAATAGTAGTTTCCGATGCACATCTGGAGGCATTCTGTAATCTGTGGAGTTTCAGAGTGTGATGAAACACAGAAATTGCATCGGGATTGAATACAACAGTCACCATGCGCACTTTCCTCCATGGGAGTAATGCCTCTAACAGTCTACGCATTGATCGTTTCCTGGAAGACCGGTAGTAGGTTCCGATGAACATCTGGAGGCATTCTGTAATCTGTTTACTATCAGAGTGTTGTTGAAACACAGAAATTGCATCGGAATTCAATACAACAGTCACCATGCGCACTTTCCTCCATGGGAGTAATGTCTCAAAGAGTCTACGCTTTTATCGTTCCCTGAAAGACCAGTAGCAGTTTCCGATGCACATCTGGAGGCATTCTGTAATCTGTGGACTATCAGAGTGTTGTTGAAACACAGAAATTGCATCGGGATTGAATACAACATTCAACATGCGCACTTTCCTCCATGGGAGTAATGTCTCAAACTGTCATCGCTTTGATCGTTCCCTGAAGACCAGTAGTAGTTTCCGATGCACATCTGGAGGCATTCTGTAATCTGTAGAGTTTCAGAGTGTTGATGCAACACAGAAATTGCATCGGGATTGAATACAACAGTCACCATGGGCACTTTCCTCCATGTTAGTAATGTCTCTAACAGTCTACGCTTTGATCGTTCTCTGGAAGACCAGTAGTAGGTTCCGATGCACATCTGGAGGCATTCTGTAATCTGTTTACTATCAGAGTGTTGTTGAAACACAGAAATTGCATCTAGATTGAATACAACAGTCACCATGCGGACTTTCCTCCATGGGAATAATGTGTCCAACAGTCTACGCTTTGATCGTTCCCTGGAAGACCAGTAGTACTTTCCGATGCACATCTGGAGGCATTCTGTAATCTGTGGACTGTCAGAGTGTTGTTGAAACACAGAAATTGCATCGGGATTGAATACAGCAGTCACCATGCGCACTTTCAGCCATGGGAGTAATGTCTCAAACAGTCTACGCTTTGATCGTTCCCTGGAAGACCAGTAGTAGTTTCCGATGCACATCTCGAGGTATTCTGTAATCTGTGGTCCTTCAAAGTGTTGATGAAAGACAGAAATTGCCTCGGGATTGAATACAACAGTCACCATGCGCTCTTTCCTCCATGGGAGTTATGTCTCTAACAGTCTACGCTTTGATCGTTCCCTGGAAGACCAGTAGTAGGTTCCGATGCACATCTGGAGGCATCCTGTAATCTGTGGAACATCAGAGTGTTGATGAAACACAGAAGTACCATCGGGATGGAATACAACAGTCACCATGGGCACTTTCCTCCATGGGAGTAATGTCTCAAAGAGTCTACGATTTGATCGTTCCCTACAAGACCAGTAGTAGTTTCCGATGCACATCCGGAGGCGTTCTGCAATCTGTGGACCTTCAAAGTGTTGATGAAATACAGAAATTGCATCGGGATTGATTACAACATTCACCATGCGCACTTTCCTCCATGGGAGTAATGTCTCAAACTGTCATCGCTTTGATCATTCCCTCAAGACCAATAGTAGTTTCCGATGCACATCTGGAGGCATTCTGTAATCTGTGGAGTTTCAGAGTGTGATGAAACACAGATATTGCATCGGGATTGAATACAACAGTCACCATGCGCACTTTCCTCCATGGGAGTAATGTCTCTAACAGTCTACGCTTTGATCGTTTCCTGGAAGACCGGTAGTAGTTTCCGATGCACATCTGTAGGCATTCTGTAATCTGTTTACTATCATAGTGTTGTTGAAACACAGAAATTGCATCGGATTTCAATACAACAGTCACCATGCGCACTTTCCTCCATGGGAGTAACGTCGCAAACTGTCATCGCTTTGATCGTTACCTGAAGACCAGTAGTAGTTCCCGATGCACATCTGGAGGCATTCTGTAATCTGTGGTGTATCAGAGTGTTGATGGAACACAGAAATTGCATCGGGATTGAATACAACAGACACCATGCGCACTGTCCTCCATGGGAGTTATGTCTCTAACAGTCTACGCTTTGATCGTTCCCTGGAAGAGCAGTAGTAGGTTCCGATGCACATCAGGAGGCATTCTGTAATCTGTTTACTAACAGAGTGTTGTTGAAACACAGAAATTGCATCGAGATTGAATACAACAATCACCATGCGCACTTTCCTAGATGGGGGTTAATTTCTCAAACAGTCTACGCTTTGATCGTTCCCTGGAAGACCAGTAGTAGTTTCCGATGCACATCTGGAGGTATTCTGTAATCTGTGGTCCTTCAAAGTGTTGATGAAAGACAGAAATTGCCTCGGGATAGAATACAACAGTCACCATGCGCACTTTCCTCCATGGGAGTTATGTCTCTAACAGTCTACGCTTTGATCGTTCCCTGGAAGACCAGTAGTAGGTTGCGATGCACATCTGGAGGCATTCTGTAATCTGTGGACTATCAGAGTGTTGTTGAAACACAGAAATTGCATCGGGATTGAATACAGCAGTCACCATGCGCACTTTCAGCCATGGGATTAATGTCTCAAACAGACTACGCTTTGATTGTTCCCTGGAAGACCAGTAGTAGTTTCCGATGCACATCTGGAGGCATTCTGTAATCTGTGGAGTATCAGAGTGTTGATGAATCACAGAAATCGCATTGGGATTGAATACAACAGTCACCATGCGCACTTTCCTCCATGTTAGTAATGTCTCAAACAGTTAACGCTTTGATCGTTCCCTGGAAGACCAGTAGTAGTTTCCGGTGCTCATCTGGAGGCATTCTGTAATCTGTGGAACATCAGAGTGTTGATGAAACACAGAAATACCATCGGGATGGAATCCAACAGTCACCATTGGCACTTACCTCCATAGGAGTAATGTCTCAAAGAGTCTACGATTTGATCGTTCCCTACAAGATTAGTAGTAGTTTCCGATGCACATCCGGAGGCGTTCTGCAATCTGTGGACCTTCAAAGTGTTGATGAAATACAGAAATTGCATCGGGATTGAATACAACAGTCACCATGCGCACTTTCCTCCTTGGGAGTTATGTCTCTAACAGTCTACGCTTTTATCGTTCCCTGGAAGACCAGTAGTAGGTTCCGATGCTCATCTGGAGGCATTCTGTAATCTGTTTACTAACAGAGTGTTGTTGAAACACAGATATTGCATCGGGATTGAATACAACAATCACCATGCGCACTTTCCTAGATGGGGGTTAATGTCTCAAACAGTTAACGCATTGATCGTTCCCTGGAAGACCAGTAGTAGTTTCCGATGCACATCTGGAGATATTCTGTAATCTGTGGAACGTCAAAGTGTTGATGAAAGACAGAAATTGCCTCGGGATTGAATACAACAGTCACCATGCGCACTTTCCTCCATGGGAGTAATGTCTCAAACCGTCTACGCTTTGATCGTTCCCTGGAAGACAAGTAGTAGTTTCCGATGCACATCTGGATACGTTCTATAATCTGTATACTATCAGAGTGTTCTTCAAAAACAGAAATAGCATCGGGATTGAATACAACAGTCGCCATGCGCACTTTCTACCATGCGAGTAATGTCTCAAAGAGTCTACGCTTTGATCGTTCCCTGGAAGACCAGTAGTAGTTTCCGATGCACATCTGGAGGAATTCTGTAATCTGTGGACTATCAGAGTGTTGATGAAACACCGAAATTGCATCTGGATGGAATACAACAGTCACCATGCGCACTTTCCTCCATGGGAGTAATGTCTCAAAGAGTCTACGCTTTTATCGTTCCCTGAAAGACCAGTAGTAGTTTCCGATGCACATCTGGAGGCATTCTGTAATCTGTGGAGTATCAGAGTGTTGATGGAACACAGAAATTGCATTGGGATTGAATACAACTTTCACCATGCGCACTTTCCTCCATAGGAGTAATGTCTCTAACAGTCTACGTTTTGATCGTTCCCTGGAAGACCAGTAGTAGGTTCCGATGCACATCTGGAGGCATTCTGTAATCTGTTTACAATCAGAGTGTTGTTGAAACACAGAAATTGCATCGGGATTGAATACAACAATCACCATGCGCACTTTCCTAGATGGGGGTTAATGTCTCATTTAGTTAACGCATTGATCGTTCCCTGGAAGACCAGTAGTAGTTTCCGATGCACATCTGGAGATATTCTGTAATCTGTGGAACTTCAAAGTGTTGATGAAAGACAGAAATTGCCTCGGGATTGAATACAACAGTCACCATGCGCACTTTCCTCCATGGGAGTTATGTCTCTAACAGTCTACGCTTTGATCGTTCCCTGGAAGACCAGTAGTAGTTTCCGATGCACATCTGGAGGCATTCTGTAATCTGTGGAGTATCAGAGTGTTGATGAATCACAGAAATTGCATTGGGATTGAATACAACAGTAACCATGCGCACTTTCCTCCATGTTAGTAATGTCTCAAACAGTTAACGCTTTGATCGTTCCCTGGAAGACCAGTAGTAGTTTCCGGTGCGCATCTGGAGACATTCTGTAATCTGTGGAACATCAGAGTGTTGATGAAACACAGAAATGCCATCGGGATGGAATATAACAGTCACCATTGGCACTTTCCTCTATAGGAGGAATGTCTCAAAGAGTCTACGATTTGATCGTTCCCTACAAGACCAGTAGTAGTTTCCGATGCACATCCGGAGGCGTTCTGCAATCTGTGGACCTTCAAAGTGTTGATGAAATACAGAAATTGCATCGGGATGGAATACAAAAGTCACCATGCGCACTTTCCTCCATGGGAGTTATGTCTCTAACAGTCTACGCTTTGATCGTTCCCTGGAAGACCAGTAGTAGTGTCCGATGCACATCTGGTGGCATTCTGTAATCTGTGGAGTATCAGAGTGTTGATGAATCACAGAAATTGCATTGGGATTGAATACAACAGTCACCATGCGCACTTTCATCCATGTTAGTAATGTCTCAAACAGTTAACGCTTTGATCGTTCCCTGGAAGACCAGTAATAGTTTCCGGTGCGCATCTGGAGGCATTCTGTAATCTGTGGAACATCAGAGTGTTGATGAAACACAGAAATACCATCGGGATGGAATACAACAGTCACCATTGGCACTTTCCTCCATAGAAGTAATGTCTCAAAGAGTCTACGATTTGATCGTTCCCTACAAGACCAGTAGTAGTTTCCGATGCACATCCGGAGGCGTTCTGCAATCTGTGGACCTTCAAAGTGTTGATGAAATACAGAAATTGCATCGGGATGGTATACAAAAGTCACCATGCGCACTTTCCTCCATGGGAGTTATATCTCTAAGAGTCTACGCTTTTATCGTTCCCTGGAAGACCAGTAGTAGGTTCCGATGCACATCTGGAGGCATTCTGTAATCTGTTTACTAACAGAGTGTTGTTGAAACACAGAAATTGCATCGGGATTGAATACAACAATCACCATGCGCACTTTCCTAGATGTGGGTTAATGTCTCAAACAGTTAACGCATTGATTGTTCCCTGGAAGACCAGTAGTAGTTTCCGATGCACATCTGGATATATTCTGTAATCTGTGGAACTTCAAAGTGTTGATGAAAGACAGAAATTGCCTCGGGATTGAATACAACAGTCACCATGCGCACTTTCCTCCATGGGAGTAATGTCTCAAACCGTCTACGCTTTGATCGTACCCTGGAAGACAAGTAGTAGTTTCCGATGCACATCTGGATACGTTCTATAATCTGTATACTATCAGAGTGTTCTTCATAAACAGAAATAGCATCGGGATTGAATACAACAGTCGCCATGCGCACTTTCCACCATGGGATTAATGTCTCAAAGAGTCTACGCTGTGATCGTTCCCTGGAAGACCAGTAGTAGTTTCCGATGCACATCTGGAGGAATTCTGTAATCTGTGGACTATCAGAGTGTTGATGAAACACAGAAATTGCATCGGGATGGAATACAACAGTCACCATGCCACTTTCCTCCATGGGAGTAATGTCTCAAAGAGTCTACGCTTTTATCGTTCCCTGAAAGACCAGTAGTAGTTTCCGATGCACATCTGGAGGCTTTCTGTAATCTGTGGAGTATCAGAGTGTTGATGGAACACAGAAATTGCATTGGGATTGAATACAACTTTCACCATGCGCACTTTCCTCCATAGGAGTAATGTCTCTAACAGTCTACGTTTTGATCGTTCCCTGGAAGACCAGTAGTAGGTTCCGATGCACATCTGGAGGCATTCTGTAATCTGTTTACTAACAGAGTGTTGTTGAAACACAGAAATTGCATCGGGATTGAATACAACAATCACCATGCGCACTTTCCTAGATGTGGGTTAATGTCTCAAACAGTTAACGCATTGATCGTTCCCTGGAAGACCAGTAGTAGTTTCCGATGCACATCTGGAGATATTCTGTAATCTGTGGAACTTCAAAGTGTTGATGAAAGACAGAAATTGCCTCGGGATTGAATACAACAGTCACCATGCGCACTTTCCTCCATGGGAGTTATGTCTCTAACAGTCTACGCTTTGATCGTTCCCTGGAAGACCAGTAGTAGTTTCCGATGCACATCTGGAGGCATTCTGTAATCTGTGGAGTATCAGAGTGTTGATGAATCACAGAAATTGCATTGGGATTGAATACAACAGTCACCATGCGCACTTTCCTCCATGTTAGTAATGTCTCAAACAGTTAACGCTTTGATCGTTCCCTGGAAGACCAGTAGTAGTTTCCGGTGCGCATCTGGAGGCATTCTGTAATCTGTGGAACATCAGAGTGTTGATGAAACACAGAAATGCCATCGGGATGGAATATAACAGTCACCATTGGCACTTTCCTCTATAGGAGGAATGTCTCAAAGAGTCTACGATTTGATCGTTCCCTACAAGACCAGTAGTAGTTTCCGATGCACATCCGGAGGCGTTCTGCAATCTGTGGACCTTCAAAGTGTTGATGAAATACAGAAATTGCATCGGGATGGAATACAAAAGTCACCATGCGCACTTTCCTCCATGGGAGTTATGTCTCTAACAGTCTACGCTTTGATCGTTCCCTGGAAGACCAGTAGTAGTGTCCGATGCACATCTGGTGGCATTCTGTAATCTGTGGAGTATCAGAGTGTTGATGAATCACAGAAATTGCATTGGGATTGAATACAACAGTCACCATGCGCACTTTCCTCCATGTTAGTAATGTCTCAAACAGTTAACGCTTTGATCGTTCCCTGGAAGACCAGTAATAGTTTCCGGTGTGCATCTGGAGGCATTCTGTAATCTGTGGAACATCAGAGTGTTGATGAAACACAGAAATACCATCGGGATGGAATACAACAGTCACCATTGGCACTTTCCTCCATAGGAGTAATGTCTCAAAGAGTCTACGATTTGATCGTTCCCTACAAGACCAGTAGTAGTTTCCGATGCACATCCGGAGGCGTTCTGCAATCTGTGGACCTTCAAAGTGTTGATGAAATACAGAAATTGCATCGGGATGGAATACAAAAGTCACCATGCGCACTTTCCTCCATGGGAGTTATGTCTCTAACAGTCTACGCTTTTATCGTTCCCTGGAAGACCAGTAGTAGGTTCCGATGCACATCTGGAGGAATTCTGTAATCTGTTTACTAACAGAGTGTTGTTGAAACACAGAAATTGCATCGGGATTGAATACAACAATCACCATGCGCACATTCCTAGATGTGGGTTAATGTCTCAAACAGTTAACGCATTGATCGTTCCCTGGAAGACCAGTAGTAGTTTCCGATGCACATCTGGAGATATTCTGTAATCTGTGGAACTTCAAAGTGTTGATGAAAGACAGAAATTGCCTCGGGATTGAATACAACAGTCACCATGCGCACTTTCCTCCATGGGAGTAATGTCTCAAACCGTCTACGCTTTGATCGTTCCCTGGAAGACAAGTAGTAGTTTCCGATGCACATCTGGATACGTTCTATAATCTGTATACTATCAGAGTGTTCTTCATAAACAGAAATAGCATCGGGATTGAATACAACAGTCGCCATGCGCACTTTCCACCATGGGAGTAATGTCTCAAAGAGTCTACGCTTTGATCGTTCCCTGGAAGACCAGTAGTAGTTTCCGATGCACATCTGGAGGAATTCTGTAATCTGTGGACTATCAGAGTGTTGATGAAACACAGAAATTGCATCGGGATGGAATACAACAGTCACCATGCGCACTTTCCACCATGGGATTAATGTCTCAAAGAGTCTACGCTGTGATCGTTCCCTGGAAGACCAGTAGTAGTTTCCGATGCACATCTGGAGATATTCTGTAATCTGTGGAACGTCAAAGTGTTGATGAAACACAGAAATACCATCGGGATGGAATACAACAGTCACCATTGGCACTTTCCTCCATAGGAGTAATGTCTCAAAGAGTCTACGATTTGATCGTTCCCTACAAGACCAGTAGTAGTTTCCGATGCACATCCGGAGGCTTTCTGCAATCTGTGGACCTTCAAAGTGTTGAAGAAATACAGAAATCGCATCGGGATGGAATACAAAAGTCACCATGCGCACTTTCCTCCATGGGAGTTATGTCTCTAACAGTCTACGCTTTGATCGTTCCCTGGAAGACCAGTAGTAGGTTCCGATGCACATCTGTAGGCATTCTGTAATCTGTTTACTAACAGAGTGTTGTTGAAACACAGAAATTGCATCGGGATTGAATACAACTATCACCATGCGCACTTTCCTAGATGGGGGTTAATGTCTCAAACAGTTAACGCATTGATCGTTCCCTGGAAGACCAGTAGTAGTTTCCGATGCACATCTGGAGATATTCTGTAATCTGTGGAACTTCAAAGTGTTGATGAAAGACAGAAATTGCCTCGGGATTGAATAGAACAGTCACCATGGGCACTTTCCTACCATGGGAGTAATGTCTCAAACAGTCTACGCTTTGATCGTTCCCTGGAAGACCAGTAGTAGTTTCCGATGCACATCTGGAGGCATTTGTAATCTGTAAACAATCAGAGTGATCTTCAAACACAGAAATTGCATCGGGATTGAATTCAACAGTCACCATGCGCACTTTGTTCCACGGGATTAATGTCTCAAACAGTCTACGGTTTGATCATTCCCTGGAAGACCAGTAGTAGTTTCCGAATCACATTTGGGGTCATTCTGTAATGTGTGTACTATCAGAGTGTTGATGAAACACAAAAATTGCATCTTGATTGAATACAACAGTCACCATGCGCACTTTCCTCCATGTTAGTAATGTCTCAAACAGTTAACGCTTTGATCGTTCCCTGGAAGACCAGTAGTAGTTTCCGGTGCGCATCTGGAGGCAATCTGTAATCTGTGGAACATCACAGTGTTGATGAAACACAGAAATACCATCGGGATGGAATACAACAGTCACCATTGGCACTTTCCTCCATAGGAGTAATGTCTCAATGAGTCTACGATTTGATCGTTCCCTACAAGACCAGTAGTAGTTTCCGATGCACATCCGGAGGCGTTCTGCATTCTGTGGACCTTCAAAGTGTTGATGAAATACAGAAATTGCATCGGGATGGAATACAATAGTCACCATGCGCACTTTCCTCCATGGGAGTTATGTCTCTAACAGTCTACGCATTTATCGTTCCCTGAAAGACCAGTAGTAGGTTCCGATGCACATCTGGTGGCATTCTGTAATCTGTTTACTAACAGAGTGTTGTTGAAACACAGAAATTGCATCGGGATTGAATACAACAATCACCATGCGCACTTTCCTAGATGTGGGTTAATGTCTCAAACAGTTAACGCATTGATCGTTCCCTGGAAGACCAGTAGTAGTTTCCGATGCACATCTGGAGGAATTCTGTAATCTGTGGACTATCAGAGTGTTGATGAAACACAGAAATTGCATCGGGATGGAATACAACAGTCACCATGCCACTTTCCTCCACGGGAGTAATGTCTCAAAGAGTCTACGCTTTTATCGTTCCCTGAAAGACCAGTAGTAGTTTCCGATGCACATCTGGAGGCTTTCTGTAATCTGTGGAGTATCAGAGTGTTGATGGAACACAGAAATTGCATTGGGATTGAATACAACTTTCACCATGCGCACTTTCCTCCATAGGAGTAATGTCTCTAACAGTCTACGTTTTGATCGTTCCCTGGAAGACCAGTAGTAGGTTCCGATGCACATCTGGAGGCATTCTGTAATCTGTTTACTAACAGAGTGTTGTTGAAACACAGAAATTGCATCGGGATTGAATACAACAATCACCATGCGCACTTTCCTAGATGTGGGTTAATGTCTCAAACAGTTAACGCATTGATCGTTCCCTGGAAGACCAGTAGTAGTTTCCGATGCACATCTGGAGATATTCTGTAATCTGTGGAACTTCAAAGTGTTGATGAAAGACAGAAATTGCCTCGGGATTGAATACAACAGTCACCATGCGCACTTTCCTCCATGGGAGTTATGTCTCTAACAGTCTACGCTTTGATCGTTCCCTGGAAGACCAGTAGTAGTTTCCGATGCACATCTGGAGGCATTCTGTAATCTGTGGAGTATCAGAGTGTTGATGAATCACAGAAATTGCATTGGGATTGAATACAACAGTCACCATGCGCACTTTCCTCCATGTTAGTAATGTCTCAAACAGTTAACGCTTTGATCGTTCCCTGGAAGACCAGTAGTAGTTTCCGGTGCGCATCTGGAGGCATTCTGTAATCTGTGGAACATCAGAGTGTTGATGAAACACAGAAATGCCATTGGGATGGAATATAACAGTCACCATTGGCACTTTCCTCTATAGGAGGAATGTCTCAAAGAGTCTACGATTTGATCGTTCCCTACAAGACCAGTAGTAGTTTCCGATGCACATCCGGAGGCGTTCTGCAATCTGTGGACCTTCAAAGTGTTGATGAAATACAGAAATTGCATCGGGATGGAATACAAAAGTCACCATGCGCACTTTCCTCCATGGGAGTTATGTCTCTAACAGTATACGCTTTGATCGTTCCCTGGAAGACCAGTAGTAGTGTCCGATGCACATCTGGTGGCATTCTGTAATCTGTGGAGTATCAGAGTGTTGATGAATCACAGAAATTGCATTGGGATTGAATACAACAGTCACCATGCGCACTTTCCTCCATGTTAGTAATGTCTCAAACAGTTAACGCTTTGATCGTTCCCTGGAAGACCAGTAATAGTTTCCGGTGTGCATCTGGAGGCATTCTGTAATCTGTGGAACATCAGAGTGTTGATGAAACACAGAAATACCATCGGGATGGAATACAACAGTCACCATTGGCACTTTCCTCCATAGGAGTAATGTCTCAAAGAGTCTACGATTTGATCGTTCCCTACAAGACCAGTAGTAGTTTCCGATGCACATCCGGAGGCGTTCTGCAATCTGTGGACCTTCAAAGTGTTGATGAAATACAGAAATTGCATCGGGATGGAATACAAAAGTCACCATGCGCACTTTCCTCCATGGGAGTTATGTCTCTAACAGTCTACGCTTTTATCGTTCCCTGGAAGACCAGTAGTAGGTTCCGATGCACATCTGGAGGAATTCTGTAATCTGTTTACTAACAGAGTGTTGTTGAAACACAGAAATTGCATCGGGATTGAATACAACAATCACCATGCGCACATTCCTAGATGTGGGTTAATGTCTCAAACAGTTAACGCATTGATCGTTCCCTGGAAGACCAGTAGTAGTTTCCGATGCACATCTGGAGATATTCTGTAATCTGTGGAACTTCAAAGTGTTGATGAAAGACAGAAATTGCCTCGGGATTGAATACAACAGTCACCATGCGCACTTTCCTCCATGGGAGTAATGTCTCAAACCGTCTACGCTTTGATCGTTCCCTGGAAGACAAGTAGTAGTTTCCGATGCACATCTGGATACGTTCTATAATCTGTATACTATCAGAGTGTTCTTCATAAACAGAAATAGCATCGGGATTGAATACAACAGTCGCCATGCGCACTTTCCACCATGGGAGTAATGTCTCAAAGAGTCTACGCTTTGATCGTTCCCTGGAAGACCAGTAGTAGTTTCCGATGCACATCTGGAGGAATTCTGTAATCTGTGGACTATCAGAGTGTTGATGAAACACAGAAATTGCATCGGGATGGAATACAACAGTCACCATGCCACTTTCCTCCATGGGAGTAATGTCTCAAAGAGTCTACGCTTTTATCGTTCCCTGAAAGACCAGTAGTAGTTTCCGATGCACATCTGGAGATATTCTGTAATCTGTGGAACGTCAAAGTGTTGATGAAACACAGAAATACCATCGGGATGGAATACAACAGTCACCATTGGCACTTTCCTCCATAGGAGTAATGTCTCAAAGAGTCTACGATTTGATCGTTCCCTACAAGACCAGTAGTAGTTTCCGATGCACATCCGGAGGCTTTCTGCAATCTGTGGACCTTCAAAGTGTTGAAGAAATACAGAAATCGCATCGGGATGGAATACAAAAGTCACCATGCGCACTTTCCTCCATGGGAGTTATGTCTCTAACAGTCTACGCTTTGATCGTTCCCTGGAAGACCAGTAGTAGGTTCCGATGCACATCTGTAGGCATTCTGTAATCTGTTTACTAACAGAGTGTTGTTGAAACACAGAAATTGCATCGGGATTGAATACAACTATCACCATGCGCACTTTCCTAGATGGGGGTTAATGTCTCAAACAGTTAACGCATTGATCGTTCCCTGGAAGACCAGTAGTAGTTTCCGATGCACATCTGGAGATATTCTGTAATCTGTGGAACTTCAAAGTGTTGATGAAAGACAGAAATTGCCTCGGGATTGAATAGAACAGTCACCATGCGCACTTTCCTCCATGGGAGTTATGTCTCTAACATTCTACGCTTTGATCGTTCCCTGGAAGACAAGTGGTAGTTTCCGATGCACATCTGGAGGCATTCTGTAATCTCTGGAGTATCAGAGTGTTGATGAATCACAGAAATTGCATTGGGATTGAATACAACAGTCACCATGCGCACTTTCCTCCATGTTAGTAATGTCTCAAACAGTTAACGCTTTGATCGTTCCCTGGAAGACCAGTAGTAGTTTCCGGTGCGCATCTGGAGGCAATCTGTAATCTGTGGAACATCACAGTGTTGATGAAACACAGAAATACCATCGGGATGGAATACAACAGTCACCATTGGCACTTTCCTCCATAGGAGTAATGTCTCAATGAGTCTACGATTTGGTCGTTCCCTACAAGACCAGTAGTAGTTTCCGATGCACATCCGGAGGCGTTCTGCATTCTGTGGACCGTCAAAGTGTTGATGAAATACAGAAATTGCATCGGGATGGAATACAATAGTCACCATGCGCACTTTCCTCCATGGGAGTTATGTCTCTAACAGTCTACGCATTTATCGTTCCCTGAAAGACCAGTAGTAGGTTCCGATGCACATCTGGTGGCATTCTGTAATCTGTTTACTAACAGAGTGTTGTTGAAACACAGAAATTGCATCGGGATTGAATACAACAATCACCATGCGCACTTTCCTAGATGTGGGTTAATGTCTCAAACAGTTAACGCATTGATCGTTCCCTGGAAGACCAGTAGTAGTTTCCGATGCACATCTGGAGGAATTCTGTAATCTGTGGACTATCAGAGTGTTGATGAAACACAGAAATTGCATCGGGATGGAATACAACAGTCACCATGCCACTTTCCTCCACGGGAGTAATGTCTCAAAGAGTCTACGCTTTTATCGTTCCCTGAAAGACCAGTAGTAGTTTCCGATGCACATCTGGAGGCTTTCTGTAATCTGTGGAGTATCAGAGTGTTGATGGAACACAGAAATTGCATTGGGATTGAATACAACTTTCACCATGCGCACTTTCCTCCATAGGAGTAATGTCTCTAACAGTCTACGTTTTGATCGTTCCCTGGAAGACCAGTAGTAGGTTCCGATGCACATCTGGAGGCATTCTGTAATCTGTTTACTAACAGAGTGTTGTTGAAACACAGAAATTGCATCGGGATTGAATACAACTATCACCATGCGCACTTTCCTAGATGGGGGTTAATGTCTCAAACAGTTAACGCATTGATCGTTCCCTGGAAGACCAGTAGTAGTTTCCGATGCACATCTGGAGATATTCTGTAATCTGTGGAACTTCAAAGTGTTGATGAAAGACAGAAATTGCCTCGGGATTGAATACAACAGTCACCATGCGCACTTTCCTCCATGGGAGTAATGTCTCAAACCGTCTACGCTTTGATCGTTCCCTGGAAGACAAGTAGTAGTTTCCGATGCACATCTGGAGGAATTCAGTAATCTGTGGACTATCAGAGTGTTGATGAAACACAGAAATTGCATCGGGATGGAATACAACAGTCACCATGCGCACTTTCCTCCATGTTAGTAATGTCTCAAACAGTTAACGCTTTGATCGTTCCCTGGAAGACCAGTAGTAGTTTCCGGTGCGCATCTGGAGGCATTCTGTAATCTGTGGAACATCAGAGTGTTGATGAAACACAGAAATGCCATCGGGATGGAATATAACAGTCACCATTGGCACTTTCCTCTATAGGAGGAATGTCTCAAAGAGTCTACGATTTGATCGTTCCCTACAAGACCAGTAGTAGTTTCCGATGCACATCCGGAGGCGTTCTGCAATCTGTGGACCTTCAAAGTGTTGATGAAATACAGAAATTGCATCGGGATGGAATACAAAAGTCACCATGCGCACTTTCCTCCATGGGAGTTATGTCTCTAACAGTATACGCTTTGATCGTTCCCTGGAAGACCAGTAGTAGTGTCCGATGCACATCTGGTGGCATTCTGTAATCTGTGGAGTATCAGAGTGTTGATGAATCACAGAAATTGCATTGGGATTGAATACAACAGTCACCATGCGCACTTTCCTCCATGTTAGTAATGTCTCAAACAGTTAACGCTTTGATCGTTCCCTGGAAGACCAGTAATAGTTTCCGGTGTGCATCTGGAGGCATTCTGTAATCTGTGGAACATCAGAGTGTTGATGAAACACAGAAATACCATCGGGATGGAATACAACAGTCACCATTGGCACTTTCCTCCATAGGAGTAATGTCTCAAAGAGTCTACGATTTGATCGTTCCCTACAAGACCAGTAGTAGTTTCCGATGCACATCCGGAGGCGTTCTGCAATCTGTGGACCTTCAAAGTGTTGATGAAATACAGAAATTGCATCGGGATGGAATACAAAAGTCACCATGCGCACTTTCCTCCATGGGAGTTATGTCTCTAACAGTCTACGCTTTTATCGTTCCCTGGAAGACCAGTAGTAGGTTCCGATGCACATCTGGAGGAATTCTGTAATCTGTTTACTAACAGAGTGTTGTTGAAACACAGAAATTGCATCGGGATTGAATACAACAATCACCATGCGCACATTCCTAGATGTGGGTTAATGTCTCAAACAGTTAACGCATTGATCGTTCCCTGGAAGACCAGTAGTAGTTTCCGATGCACATCTGGAGATATTCTGTAATCTGTGGAACTTCAAAGTGTTGATGAAAGACAGAAATTGCCTCGGGATTGAATACAACAGTCACCATGCGCACTTTCCTCCATGGGAGTAATGTCTCAAACCGTCTACGCTTTGATCGTTCCCTGGAAGACAAGTAGTAGTTTCCGATGCACATCTGGATACGTTCTATAATCTGTATACTATCAGAGTGTTCTTCATAAACAGAAATAGCATCGGGATTGAATACAACAGTCGCCATGCGCACTTTCCACCATGGGAGTAATGTCTCAAAGAGTCTACGCTTTGATCGTTCCCTGGAAGACCAGTAGTAGTTTCCGATGCACATCTGGAGGAATTCTGTAATCTGTGGACTATCAGAGTGTTGATGAAACACAGAAATTGCATCGGGATGGAATACAACAGTCACCATGCCACTTTCCTCCATGGGAGTAATGTCTCAAAGAGTCTACGCTTTTATCGTTCCCTGAAAGACCAGTAGTAGTTTCCGATGCACATCTGGAGATATTCTGTAATCTGTGGAACGTCAAAGTGTTGATGAAACACAGAAATACCATCGGGATGGAATACAACAGTCACCATTGGCACTTTCCTCCATAGGAGTAATGTCTCAAAGAGTCTACGATTTGATCGTTCCCTACAAGACCAGTAGTAGTTTCCGATGCACATCCGGAGGCTTTCTGCAATCTGTGGACCTTCAAAGTGTTGAAGAAATACAGAAATCGCATCGGGATGGAATACAAAAGTCACCATGCGCACTTTCCTCCATGGGAGTTATGTCTCTAACAGTCTACGCTTTGATCGTTCCCTGGAAGACCAGTAGTAGGTTCCGATGCACATCTGTAGGCATTCTGTAATCTGTTTACTAACAGAGTGTTGTTGAAACACAGAAATTGCATCGGGATTGAATACAACTATCACCATGCGCACTTTCCTAGATGGGGGTTAATGTCTCAAACAGTTAACGCATTGATCGTTCCCTGGAAGACCAGTAGTAGTTTCCGATGCACATCTGGAGATATTCTGTAATCTGTGGAACTTCAAAGTGTTGATGAAAGACAGAAATTGCCTCGGGATTGAATAGAACAGTCACCATGCGCACTTTCCTCCATGGGAGTTATGTCTCTAACATTCTACGCTTTGATCGTTCCCTGGAAGACAAGTGGTAGTTTCCGATGCACATCTGGAGGCATTCTGTAATCTCTGGAGTATCAGAGTGTTGATGAATCACAGAAATTGCATTGGGATTGAATACAACAGTCACCATGCGCACTTTCCTCCATGTTAGTAATGTCTCAAACAGTTAACGCTTTGATCGTTCCCTGGAAGACCAGTAGTAGTTTCCGGTGCGCATCTGGAGGCAATCTGTAATCTGTGGAACATCACAGTGTTGATGAAACACAGAAATACCATCGGGATGGAATACAACAGTCACCATTGGCACTTTCCTCCATAGGAGTAATGTCTCAATGAGTCTACGATTTGATCGTTCCCTACAAGACCAGTAGTAGTTTCCGATGCACATCCGGAGGCGTTCTGCATTCTGTGGACCTTCAAAGTGTTGATGAAATACAGAAATTGCATCGGGATGGAATACAATAGTCACCATGCGCACTTTCCTCCATGGGAGTTATGTCTCTAACAGTCTACGCATTTATCGTTCCCTGAAAGACCAGTAGTAGGTTCCGATGCACATCTGGTGGCATTCTGTAATCTGTTTACTAACAGAGTGTTGTTGAAACACAGAAATTGCATCTGGATTGAATACAACAATCACCATGCGCACTTTCCTAGATGTGGGTTAATGTCTCAAACAGTTAACGCATTGATCGTTCCCTGGAAGACCAGTAGTAGTTTCCGATGCACATCTGGAGGAATTCTGTAATCTGTGGACTATCAGAGTGTTGATGAAACACAGAAATTGCATCGGGATGGAATACAACAGTCACCATGCCACTTTCCTCCACGGGAGTAATGTCTCAAAGAGTGTACGCTTTTATCGTTCCCTGAAAGACCAGTAGTAGTTTCCGATGCACATCTGGAGGCTTTCTGTAATCTGTGGAGTATCAGAGTGTTGATGGAACACAGAAATTGCATTGGGATTGAATACAACTTTCACCATGCGCACTTTCCTCCATAGGAGTAATGTCTCTAACAGTCTACGTTTTGATCGTTCCCTGGAAGACCAGTAGTAGGTTCCGATGCACATCTGGAGGCATTCTGTAATCTGTTTACTAACAGAGTGTTGTTGAAACACAGAAATTGCATCGGGATTGAATACAACTATCACCATGCGCACTTTCCTAGATGGGGGTTAATGTCTCAAACAGTTAACGCATTGATCGTTCCCTGGAAGACCAGTAGTAGTTTCCGATGCACATCTGGAGATATTCTGTAATCTGTGGAACTTCAAAGTGTTGATGAAAGACAGAAATTGCCTCGGGATTGAATACAACAGTCACCATGCGCACTTTCCTCCATGGGAGTAATGTCTCAAACCGTCTACGCTTTGATCGTTCCCTGGAAGACAAGTAGTAGTTTCCGATGCACATCTGGATACGTTCTATAATCTGTATACTATCAGAGTGTTCTTCATAAACAGAAATAGCATCGGGATTGAATACAACAGTCGCCATGCGCACTTTCCTGCATGGGAGTAATGTCTCAAAGAGTCTACGCTTTGATCGTTCCCTGGAAGACCAGTAGTAGTTTCCGATGCACATTTGGAGGAATTCTGTAATCTGTGGACTATCAGAGTGTTGATGAAACACAGAAATTGCATCGGGATGGAATACAACAGTCACCATGCCACTTTCCTCCATGGGAGTAATGTCTCAAAGAGTCTACGCTTTTATCGTTCCCTGAAAGACCAGTAGTAGTTTCCGATGCACATCTGGAGGCTTTCTGTAATCTGTGGAGTATCAGAGTGTTGATGGAACACAGAAATTGCATTGGGATTGAATACAACTTTCACCATGCGCACTTTCCTCCATAGGAGTAATGTCTCTAACAGTCTACGTTTTGATCGTTCCCTGGAAGACCAGTAGTAGGTTCCGATGCACATCTGGAGGCATTCTGTAATCTGTTTACTAACAGAGTGTTGTTGAAACACAGAAATTGCATCTGGATTGAATACAACTATCACCATGCGCACTTTCCTAGATGGGGGTTAATGTCTCAAACAGTTAACGCATTGATCGTTCCCTGGAAGACCAGTAGTAGTTTCCGATGCACATCTGGAGATATTCTGTAATCTGTGGAACTTCAAAGTGTTGATGAAAGACAGAAATTGCCTCGGGATTGAATAGAACAGTCACCATGCGCACTTTCCTCCATGGGAGTTATGTCTCTAACATTCTACGCTTTGATCGTTCCCTGGAAGACCAGTAGTAGTTTCCGATGCACATCTGGAGGCATTCTGTAATCTCTGGAGTATCAGAGTGTTGATGAATCACAGAAATTGCACTGGGATTGAATACAACAGTCACCATGCGCACTTTCCTCCATGTTAGTAATGTCTCAAACAGTTAACGCTTTGATCGTTCCCTGGAAGATCAGTAGTAGTTTCCGGTGCGCATCTGGAGGCAATCTGTAATCTGTGGAACATCAGAGTGTTGATGAAACACAGAAATACCATCGGGATGGAATACAACAGTCACCATTGGCACTTTCCTCCATAGGAGTAATGTCTCAAAGAGTCTACGATTTGATCGTTCCCTACAAGACCAGGAGTAGTTTCCGATGCACATCCGGAGGCGTTCTGCAATCTGTGGACCTTCAAAGTGTTGATGAAATACAGAAATTGCATCGGGATGGAATACAAAATTCACCATGCGCACTTTCGTCCATGGGAGTTATGTCTCTAACAGTCTACGCTTTGATCGTTCCCTGGAAGACCAGTAGTAGGTTCCGATGCACATCTGGAGGCATTCTGTAATCTGTTTACTAACAGAGTGTTGTTGAAACACAGAAATTGCATCGGGATTGAATACAACAATCACCATGCGCACTTTCCTAGATGGGGGTTAATGTCTCAAACAGTTAACGCATTGATCGTTCCCTGGAAGACCAGTAGTAGTTTCCGATGCACATCTGGAGATATTCTGTAATCTGTGGAACTTCAAAGTGTTGATGAAAGACAGAAATTGCCTCGGGATTGAATACAACAGTCACCATGCCACTTTCCTCCATGGGAGTAATGTCTCAAAGAGTCTACGCTTTTATCGTTCCCTGAAAGACCAGTAGTAGTTTCCGATGCACATCTGGAGGCTTTCTGTAATCTGTGGAGTATCAGAGTGTTGATGGAACACAGAAATTGCATCGGGATTGAATACTACAGTCACCATGCGCACTTTCAGCAATGGGAGTAATGTCTCAAACAGTCTACGCTTTGATCGTTCCCTGGAAGACCAGTAGTAGTTTCCGATGGACATCTGGAGGCATTCTGTAATCTGTGGAGTATCAGAGTGTTGATGAATCACAGAAATTGCATCGGGATTGAATTAAACAGTCACCATGCGCACTTTCCACCATGTTAGTAATGTCTCAAACAGTTAACGCTTTGATCGTTCCCTGGAAGACCAGTAGTAGTTTCCGGTGCACATCTGGAGGCATTCTGTAACCTGTGGAACATCAGAGTGTTGATGAAACACAGAAATACCATCGGGATGGAATACAACAGTCACCATTGGCACTTTCCTCCATAGGAGTAATGTCTCAAAGAGTCTACGATTTGATCGTTCCCTACAAGACCAGTAGTAGTTTCCGATGCACATCCGGAGGCGTTCTGCAATCTGTGGACCTTCAAAGTGTTGATAAAATACAGAAATTGCATCGGGATGGAATACAAAAGTCACCATGCGCACTTTCCTCCATGGGAGTTATGTCTCTAACAGTCTACGCTTTGATCGTTCCCTGGAAGACCAGTAGTAGGTTCCGATGCACATCTGGAGGCATTCTGTAATCTGTTTACTAACAGAGTGTTGTTGAAACACAGAAATTGCATCGGGATTGAATACAACAATCACCATGCGCACTTTCCTAGATGGGGGTTAATGTCTCAAACAGTTAACGCATTGATCGTTCCCTGGAAGACCAGTAGTAGTTTCCGATGCACATCTGGAGATATTCTGTAATCTGTGGAACTTCAAAGTGTTGATGAAAGACAGAAATTGCCTCGGGATTGAATACAACAGTCACCATGCGCACTTTCCTCCATGGGAGTTATGTCTCTAACAGTCTGCGCTTGATCGTTCTCTGGAAGACCAGTAGTAGTTTCCGATGCACATCTGGAGGCATTCTGTAATCTGTGGAGTATCAGAGTGTTGATGAATCACAGAAATTGCATTGGGATTGAATACAACAGTCACCATGCGCACTTTCCTCCATGTTAGTAATGTCTCAAACAGTTAACGCTTTGATCGTTCCCTGGAAGACCAGTAGTAGTTTCCGGTGCGCATCTGGAGGCATTCTGTAATCCGTGGAACATCAGAGTGTTGATGAAACACAGAAATACCATCGGGATGGAATACAACAGTCACCATTGGCACTTTCCTCCATAGGAGTAATGTCTCAAAGAGTCTACGATTTGATCGTTCCCTACAAGACCAGTAGTAGTTTCCGATGCACATCCGGAGGCGTTCTGCAATCTGTGGACCTTCAAAGTGTTGATGAAATACAGAAATTGCATCGGGATGGAATACAAAAGTCACCATGCGCACTTTCCTCCATGGGAGTTATGTTTCTAGCTGTCTACGCTTTGATCGTTCCCTGGAAGACCAGTAGTAGGTTCCGATGCACATCTGGAGGCATTCTGTAATCTGTTTACTAACAGAGTGTTGTTGAAACACAGAAATTGCATCGGGATTGAATACAACAGTCGCCATGCGCACTTTCCACCATGTTAGTAATGTCTCAAACAGTCTACGCTTTGATCGTTCCCTGGAAGACGAGTAGTAGTTTCCGATGCACATCTGGAGGAATTCTGTAATCCGTGGACTATCAGAGTGTTGATGAAACACAGAAATTGCATCGGGATGGAATACAACAGTCACCATGCGCACTTTCCTCCATGGGAGTAATGTCTCAAAGAGTCTACGCTTTTATCGTTCCCTGAAAGACCAGTAGTAGTTTCCGATGCACATCTGGAGGCATTCTGTAATCTGTGGAGTATCAGAGTGTTGATGGAACACAGAAATTGCATCGGGATTGAATACAACAGTCACCATGCGCACTTTCAGCCATGGGAGTAATGTCTCAAACAGTCTACGCTTTGATCGTTCCCTGGAAGACCAGTAGTAGTTTCCGATGCACATCTGGAGGCATTCTGTAATCTGTAGAGTATCAGAGTGTTGATGAATTACAGAAATTGCATCGGGATTGAATACAACAGTCACCATGCGCACTTTCCTCCATGTTAGTAATGTCTCAAACAGTTAACGCTTTGATCGTTCCCTGGAAGACCAGTAGTAGTTTCCGGTGCACATCTGGAGGCATTCTGTAATCTGTGGAACATCAGAGTGTTGATGAAACACAGAAATACCATCGGGATGGAATACAACAGTCACCATTGGCACTTTCTTCCATAGGAGTAATGTCTCAAAGAGTCTACGATTTGATCGTTCCCTACAAGACCAGTAGTAGTTTCCGATGCACATCCGGAGGCGTTCTGCAATCTGTGGACCTTCAAAGTGTTTATGAAATACAGAAATTGCATCGGGATTGAATACAACAGTCACCATGCGCACTTTCCTCCATGGGAGTAATGTCTCAAACAGTCTACGATTTGATCGTTCCCTGGAAGACCAGTAGTAGTTTCCGATGCACATCTGAAGGCATTCTGTTATTTGTGGACCTTCAAAGTGTTGATGAAACACAGAAATTGCATCAGGATAGAACACAACAGTCACCACGCGCACTTTCCTCCATGGGAGTAATGTCTCAAACAGTCTACTATTTGATCGTTCCCTTGAAGACCAGTAGTAGTTTCTGATGCACATGTGGAGGTATACTGTAATCTGTGGAACATCAGAGTGTTGATGAAACACAGAAATACCATCGGGATGGAATACAACATCCAACATGCGCACTTTCCTCCTCGGGAGTAATGTCTCAAACAGTCTACGTTTTGATCGTTCCCTGGAAGACCAGTAGTTGTTTCCGATGCACATCTGGAGGCATTCTGTAATCTGTGGAGTATCAGAGTGTTGATGGAACACAGAAATTGCATTGGGATTGAATACAACTTTCACCATGCGCACTTTTCTCCATAGGAGTAATGTCTCTAACAGTCTACGTTTTGATCGTTCCCTGGAAGACCAGTAGTAGGTTCCGATGCACATCTGGAGGAATTCTGTAATCTGTTTACTATCAGAGTGTTGTTGAAACACAGAAATTGCATCGGGATTGAATACAACAATCACCATGCGCACTGTCCTAGATGTGAGTGATGTCTCAAACAGTTAAGGCATTGATCGTTCCCTGGAAGACCAGTAGTAGTTTCCGATGCACATCTGGAGGTATTCTGTAATCTGTGGACCTTCAAAGTGTTGATGAAAGACAGAAATTGCCTCGGGATTAAATACAACAGTCATCATGCGCATTTTCCTCAATGGCGAGTAATGTCTCAAATCGTCTACGCTTTGATCGTTCCCTGGAAGACCAGTAGTTGATTCCGATGGACATTGGATTCGTTCTGCAATCTGTATACTATTAGAGTGTTGTTCAAACACAGAAATTGCATCGGGATTAAAAACAACAGTCGCCATGCGCACTTTCCGCCATGGGAGTAATGTCTCTAACAGTCTACGCTTTGATCGTTTCCTGGAAGACCGGTAGTAGTTTCCGATGCACATCTGGAGGCATTCTGTAATCTGTTTACTATCAGAGTGTTGTTGAAACACAGAAATTGCATCGGATTTCAATACAACAGTCACCATGCGCACTTTCCTCCATGGGAGTAACGTCGCAAACTGTCATCGCTTTGATCGTTCCCTGAAGACCAGTAGTAGTTCCCGATGCACATCTGGAGTCATTCTGTAATCTGTGGTGTATCAGAGTGTTGATGGAACACAGAAATTGCATCGGGATTGAATACAACAGACACCATGCGCACTGTCCTCCATGGGAGTTATGTCTCTAACAGTCTACGCTTTGATCGTTCCCTGGAAGAGCAGTAGTAGGTTCCGATGCACATCTGGAGGCATTCTGTAATCTGTTTACTAACAGAGTGTTGTTGAAACACAGAAATTGCATCGGGATTGAATACAACAATCACCATGCGCACTTTCCTAGATGGGGGTTAATGTCTCAAACAGTTAACGCATTGATCGTTCCCTGGAAGACCAGTAGTAGTTTCCGATGCACATCTGGAGATATTCTGTAATCTGTGGAACTTCAAAGTGTTGATGAAAGACAGAAATTGCCTCGGGATTGAATACAACAGTCACCATGCCACTTTCCTCCATGGGAGTAATGTCTCAAAGAGTCTACGCTTTTATCGTTCCCTGAAAGACCAGTAGTAGTTTCCGATGCACATCTGGAGGCTTTCTGTAATCTGTGGAGTATCAGAGTGTTGATGGAACACAGAAATTGCATCGGGATTGAATACAACAGTCACCATGCGCACTTTCAGCCATGGGAGTAATGTCTCAAACAGTCTACGCTTTGATCGTTCCCTGGAAGACCAGTAGTAGTTTCCGATGCACATCTGGAGGCATTCTGTAATCTGTAGAGTATCAGAGTGTTGATGAATTACAGAAATTGCATCGGGATTGAATACAACAGTCACCATGCGCACTTTCCTCCATGTTAGTAATGTCTCAAACAGTTAACGCTTTGATCGTTCCCTGGAAGACCAGTAGTAGTTTCCGGTGCACATCTGGAGGCATTCTGTAATCTGTGGAACATCAGAGTGTTGATGAAACACAGAAATACCATCGGGATGGAATACAACAGTCACCATTGGCACTTTCTTCCATAGGAGTAATGTCTCAAAGAGTCTACGATTTGATCGTTCCCTACAAGACCAGTAGTAGTTTCCGATGCACATCCGGAGGCGTTCTGCAATCTGTGGACCTTCAAAGTGTTTATGAAATACAGAAATTGCATCGGGATTGAATACAACAGTCACCATGCGCACTTTCCTCCATGGGAGTAATGTCTCAAACAGTCTACGATTTGATCGTTCCCTGGAAGACCAGTAGTAGTTTCCGATGCACATCTGAAGGCATTCTGTTATTTGTGGACCTTCAAAGTGTTGATGAAACACAGAAATTGCATCAGGATAGAACACAACAGTCACCACGCGCACTTTCCTCCATGGGAGTAATGTCTCAAACAGTCTACTATTTGATCGTTCCCTTGAAGACCAGTAGTAGTTTCTGATGCACATGTGGAGGTATACTGTAATCTGTGGAACATCAGAGTGTTGATGAAACACAGAAATACCATCGGGATGGAATACAACATCCAACATGCGCACTTTCCTCCTCGGGAGTAATGTCTCAAACAGTCTACGTTTTGATCGTTCCCTGGAAGACCAGTAGTTGTTTCCGATGCACATCTGGAGGCATTCTGTAATCTGTGGAGTATCAGAGTGTTGATGGAACACAGAAATTGCATTGGGATTGAATACAACTTTCACCATGCGCACTTTTCTCCATAGGAGTAATGTCTCTAACAGTCTACGTTTTGATCGTTCCCTGGAAGACCAGTAGTAGGTTCCGATGCACATCTGGAGGCATTCTGTAATCTGTTTACTATCAGAGTGTTGTTGAAACACAGAAATTGCATCGGGATTGAATACAACAATCACCATGCGCACTGTCCTAGATGTGAGTGATGTCTCAAACAGTTAAGGCATTGATCGTTCCCTGGAAGACCAGTAGTAGTTTCCGATGCACATCTGGAGGTATTCTGTAATCTGTGGACCTTCAAAGTGTTGATGAAAGATAGAAATTGCCTCGGGATTAAATACAACAGTCATCATGCGCATTTTCCTCAATGGCGAGTAATGTCTCAAATCGTCTACGCTTTGATCGTTCCCTGGAAGACCAGTAGTTGATTCCGATGCACATTGGATTCGTTCTGCAATCTGTATACTATTAGAGTGTTGTTCAAACACAGAAATTGCATCGGGATTAAAAACAACAGTCGCCATGCGCACTTTCCGCCATGGGAGTAATGTCTCTAACAGTCTACGCTTTGATCGTTTCCTGGAAGACCGGTAGTAGTTTCCGATGCACATCTGGAGGCATTCTGTAATCTGTTTACTATCAGAGTGTTGTTGAAACACAGAAATTGCATCGGATTTCAATACAACAGTCACCATGCGCACTTTCCTCCATGGGAGTAACGTCGCAAACTGTCATCGCTTTGATCGTTCCCTGAAGACCAGTAGTAGTTCCCGATGCACATCTGGAGTCATTCTGTAATCTGTGGTGTATCAGAGTGTTGATGGAACACAGAAATTGCATCGGGATTGAATACAACAGACACCATGCGCACTGTCCTCCATGGGAGTTATGTCTCTAACAGTCTACGCTTTGATCGTTCCCTGGAAGAGCAGTAGTAGGTTCCGATGCACATCTGGAGGCATTCTGTAATCTGTTTACTAACAGAGTGTTGTTGAAACACAGAAATTGCATCGGGATTGAATACAACAATCACCATGCGCACTTTCCTAGATGGGGGTTAATGCCTCAAACAGTTAACGCATTGATCGTTCCCTGGAAGACCAGTAGTAGTTTCCGATGCACATCTGGAGATATTCTGTAATCTGTGGAACTTCAAAGTGTTGATGAAAGACAGAAATTGCCTCGGGATTGAATACAACAGTCACCATGCCACTTTCCTCCATGGGAGTAATGTCTCAAAGAGTCTACGCTTTTATCGTTCCCTGAAAGACCAGTAGTAGTTTCCGATGCACATCTGGAGGCTTTCTGTAATCTGTGGAGTATCAGAGTGTTGATGGAACACAGAAATTGCATCGGGATTGAATACTACAGTCACCATGCGCACTTTCAGCCATGGGAGTAATGTCTCAAACAGTCTACGCTTTGATCGTTCCCTGGAAGACCAGTAGTAGTTCCTGATGGACATCTGGAGGCATTCTGTAATCTGTGGAGTATCAGAGTGTTGATGAATCACAGAAATTGCATCGGGATTGAATTAAACAGTCACCATGCGCACTTTCCACCATGTTAGTAATGTCTCAAACAGTTAACGCTTTGATCGTTCCCTGGAAGACCAGTAGTAGTTTCCGGTGCACATCTGGAGGCATTCTGTAACCTGTGGAACATCAGAGTGTTGATGAAACACAGAAATACCATCGGGATGGAATACAACAGTCACCATTGGCACTTTCCTCCATAGGAGTAATGTCTCAAAGAGTCTACGATTTGATCGTTCCCTACAAGACCAGTAGTAGTTTCCGATGCACATCCGGAGGCGTTCTGCAATCTGTGGACCTTCAAAGTGTTGATAAAATACAGAAATTGCATCGGGATGGAATACAAAAGTCACCATGCGCACTTTCCTCCATGGGAGTTATGTCTCTAACAGTCTACGCTTTGATCGTTCCCTGGAAGACCAGTAGTAGGTTCCGATGCACATCTGGAGGCATTCTGTAATCTGTTTACTAACAGAGTGTTGTTGAAACACAGAAATTGCATCGGGATTGAATACAACAATCACCATGCGCACTTTCCTAGATGGGGGTTAATGTCTCAAACAGTTAACGCATTGATCGTTCCCTGGAAGACCAGTAGTAGTTTCCGATGCACATCTGGAGATATTCTGTAATCTGTGGAACTTCAAAGTGTTGATGAAAGACAGAAATTGCCTCGGGATTGAATACAACAGTCACCATGCGCACTTTCCTCCATGGGAGTTATGTCTCTAACAGTCTGCGCTTTGATCGTTCTCTGGAAGACCAGTAGTAGTTTCCGATGCACATCTGGAGGCATTCTGTAATCTGTGGAGTATCAGAGTGTTGATGAATCACAGAAATTGCATTGGGATTGAATACAACAGTCACCATGCGCACTTTCCTCCATGTTAGTAATGTCTCAAACAGTTAACGCTTTGATCGTTCCCTGGAAGACCAGTAGTAGTTTCCGGTGCGCATCTGGAGGCATTCTGTAATCCGTGGAACATCAGAGTGTTGATGAAACACAGAAATACCATCGGGATGGAATACAACAGTCACCATTGGCACTTTCCTCCATAGGAGTAATGTCTCAAAGAGTCTACGATTTGATCGTTCCCTACAAGACCAGTAGTAGTTTCCGATGCACATCCGGAGGCGTTCTGCAATCTGTGGACCTTCAAAGTGTTGATGAAATACAGAAATTGCATCGGGATGGAATACAAAAGTCACCATGCGCACTTTCCTCCATGGGAGTTATGTTTCTAGCTGTCTACGCTTTGATCGTTCCCTGGAAGACCAGTAGTAGGTTCCGATGCACATCTGGAGGCATTCTGTAATCTGTTTACTAACAGAGTGTTGTTGAAACACAGAAATTGCATCGGGATTGAATACAACAATCACCATTCGCACTTTCCTAGATGGGGGTTAATGTCTCAAACAGTTAACGCATTGATCGTTCCCTGGAAGACCAGTAGTACTTTCCGATGCACATCTGGAGGAATTCTGTAATCCGTGGACTATCAGAGTGTTGATGAAACACAGAAATTGCATCGGGATGGAATACAACAGTCACCATGCGCACTTTCCTCCATGGGAGTAATGTCTCAAAGAGTCTACGCTTTTATCGTTCCCTGAAAGACCAGTAGTAGTTTCCGATGCACATCTGGAGGCATTCTGTAATCTGTGGAGTATCAGAGTGTTGATGGAACACAGAAATTGCATCGGGATTGAATACAACAGTCACCATGCGCACTTTCAGCCATGGGAGTAATGTCTCAAACAGTCTACGCTTTGATCGTTCCCTGGAAGACCAGTAGTAGTTTCCGATGCACATCTGGAGGCATTCTGTAATCTGTAGAGTATCAGAGTGTTGATGAATTACAGAAATTGCATCGGGATTGAATACAACAGTCACCATGCGCACTTTCCTCCATGTTAGTAATGTCTCAAACAGTTAACGCTTTGATCGTTCCCTGGAAGACCAGTAGTAGTTTCCGGTGCACATCTGGAGGCATTCTGTAATCTGTGGAACATCAGAGTGTTGATGAAACACAGAAATACCATCGGGATGGAATACAACAGTCACCATTGGCACTTTCCTCCATAGGAGTAATGTCTCAAAGAGTCTACGATTTGATCGTTCCCTACAAGACCAGTAGTAGTTTCCGATGCACATCCGGAGGCGTTCTGCAATCTGTGGACCTTCAAAGTGTTTATGAAATACAGAAATTGCATCGGGATTGAATACAACAGTCACCATGCGCACTTTCCTCCATGGGAGTAATGTCTCAAACAGTCTACGATTTGATCGTTCCCTGGAAGACCAGTAGTAGTTTCCGATGCACATCTGAAGGCATTCTGTTATCTGTGGACCTTCAAAGTGTTGATGAAACACAGAAATTGCATCAGGATAGAACACAACAGTCACCACGCGCACTTTCCTCCATGGGAGTAATGTCTCAAACAGTCTACTATTTGATCGTTCCCTTGAAGACCAGTAGTAGTTTCTGATGCACATGTGGAGGTATACTGTAATCTGTGGAACATCAGAGTGTTGATGAAACACAGAAATACCATCGGGATGGAATACAACATCCAACATGCGCACTTTCCTCCTCGGGAGTAATGTCTCAAACAGTCTACGTTTTGATCGTTCCCTGGAAGACCAGTAGTTGTTTCCGATGCACATCTGGAGGCATTCTGTAATCTGTGGAGTATCAGAGTGTTGATGGAACACAGAAATTGCATTGGGATTGAATACAACTTTCACCATACGCACTTTTCTCCATAGGAGTAATGTCTCTAACAGTCTACGTTTTGATCGTTCCCTGGAAGACCAGTAGTAGGTTCCGATGCACATCTGGAGGCATTCTGTAATCTGTTTACTATCAGAGTGTTGTTGAAACACAGAAATTGCATCGGGATTGAATACAACAATCACCATGCGCACTGTCCTAGATGTGAGTGATGTCTCAAACAGTTAAGGCATTGATCGTTCCCTGGAAGACCAGTAGTAGTTTCCGATGCACATCTGGAGGTATTCTGTAATCTGTGGACCTTCAAAGTGTTGATGAAAGACAGAAATTGCCTCGGGATTAAATACAACAGTCATCATGCGCATTTTCCTCAATGGCGAGTAATGTCTCAAATCGTCTACGCTTTGATCGTTCCCTGGAAGACCAGTAGTTGATTCCGATGCACATTGGATTCGTTCTGCAATCTGTATACTATTAGAGTGTTGTTCAAACACAGAAATTGCATCGGGATTAAAAACAACAGTCGCCATGCGCACTTTCCGCCATGGGAGTAATGTCTCTAACAGTCTACGCTTTGATCGTTTCCTGGAAGACCGGTAGTAGTTTCCGATGCACATCTGGAGGCATTCTGTAATCTGTTTACTATCAGAGTGTTGTTGAAACACAGAAATTGCATCGGATTTCAATACAACAGTCACCATGCGCACTTTCCTCCATGGGAGTAACGTCGCAAACTGTCATCGCTTTGATCGTTCCCTGAAGACCAGTAGTAGTTCCCGATGCACATCTGGAGTCATTCTGTAATCTGTGGTGTATCAGAGTGTTGATGGAACACAGAAATTGCATCGGGATTGAATACAACAGACACCATGCGCACTGTCCTCCATGGGAGTTATGTCTCTAACAGTCTACGCTTTGATCGTTCCCTGGAAGAGCAGTAGTAGGTTCCGATGCACATCTGGAGGCATTCTGTAATCTGTTTACTAACAGAGTGTTGTTGAAACACAGAAATTGCATCGGGATTGAATACAACAATCACCATGCGCACTTTCCTAGATGGGGGTTAATGTCTCAAATAGTCAACGCATTGATCGTTCCCTGGAAGACCAGTAGTAGTTTCCGATGCACATCTGGAGATATTCTGTAATCTGTGGAACTTCAAAGTGTTGATGAAAGATAGAAATTGCCTCGGGATTGAATACAACAGTCAACATGCGCATTTTCCACCATGGGAGTAATGTCTCAAACAGTCTACGCTTTGATCGTTCCCTGGAAGACCAGTAGTAGTTTCCGATGCACATCTGGAGGTATTCTGTAATCTGTGGTCCTTCAAAGTGTTGATGAAAGACAGAAATTGCCTCGGGATTGAATACAACAGTCACCATGCGCACTTTCCTCCATGGGAGTTATGTCTCTAACAGTCTACGCTTTGATCGTTCCCTGGAAGACCAGTAGTAGGTTCCGATGCACATCTGGAGGCATTCTGTAATCTGTGGACTATCAGAGTGTTGTTGAAACACAGAAATTGCATCGGGATTGAATACAGCAGTCACCATGCGCACTTTCAGCCATGGGATTAATGTCTCAAACAGTCTACTTTTTGATCGTTCCCTGGAAGACCAGTAGTAGTTTCCGATGCACATCTGGAGGCATTCTGTAATCTGTGGAGTATCAGAGTGTTGATGAATCACAGATATTGCATTGGGATTGAATACAACAGTCACCATGCGCACTTTCCTCCATGTTAGTAATGTCTCAAACAGTTAACGCTTTGATCGTTCCCTGGAAGACCAGTAGTAGTTTCCGGTGCGCATCTGGAGGCATTCTGTAATCTGTGGAACATCAGAGTAATGATGGAACACAGAAATACCATCGGGATGCACTACAACAGTCACCATTGGCACTTTTCTCCATAGGAGTAATGTCTCAAAGAGTCTACGATTTGATCGTTCCCTACAAGACCAGTAGTAGTTTCCGATGCACATCCTGAGGCGTTCTGCAATCTGTGGACCTTCAAAGTGTTGATGAAATACAGAAATTGCATCGGGATGGAATACAAAAGTCACCATGCGCACTTTCCTCCATGGGAGTTATGTCTCTAACAGTCTACGCTTTGATCGTTCCCTGGAAGACCAGTAGTAGTTTCCGATGCACATCTGAAGGCAATCTGTTATCTGTGGACCTTCAAAGTGTTGATGAAACACAGAAATTGCATCAGGATAGAACACAACAGTCACCACGCGCACTTTCTTCCATGGGATAATGTCTCAAACAGTCTACTATTTGATCGTTCCCTTGAAGACCAGTAGTAGTTTCTGATGCACATGTGGAGGTATACTGTAATCTGTTGAACATCAGAGTGTTGATGAAACACAAAAATTGCATCGGGATGGAATACAACAGCCACCATGCGCACTTACCTCCTTGGGAGTAATGTCTCAAACAGTCTACGTTTTGATCGTTCCCTGGAAGACCAGTAGTAGTTTCCGATGCACATCTGGAGGCATTCTGTAATCTGTGGACTATCAGAGTGTTGATGAAACACTGAATTGCATCGGGATTGAATACAGCAGTCACCATGCGCACTTTCCTTCATGGGAGTAATGTCTCAAACAGTTAACGCTTTGATCGTTCCCTGGAAGACCAGTAGTAGTTTCCGGTGCACATCTGGCGGCATTCTGTAATCTGTGGAACATCAGAGTGTTGATGAAACATAGAAATTGCATCGGAATAGAACACAACAGTCACCACGCCCACATTCCTCCATGGGAGTAATGTCTCAAACAGTCTACTATTTGATCGTCCCCTGGAAGACCAGTAGTAGTTTGTGATGCACATGTGGAGGTATACTGTAATCTGTGGAACATCAGAGTGTTGATGAAACACAGAAATTGCATCGGGATGGGATACAACAGCCACCATGCGCACTTTCCTCCTTGGGAGTAATGTCTCAAACAGTCTACGTTTCGATCTTTCCCTGGAAGACCAGTAGTAGTTTCCGATGCACATCTTGTGGTATACTGTAATCTGTGGCCCTTCAAAGTGTTGATGAAAGACAGAAATTGCATCAGGATTGAATACAACAGTGACCATGCTCACTTTCCTCCATGGGAGTAATGTCTCAAAGGGTATACGTTTTTATCGCTCCCTGGAAGACCAGTAGTAGTTTCCATTGCACATCTGGAGGCATTCTGTAATCTGTATACTATCAGAGTGTTGTTGAAACACAGAAATTGCATCGGGATTGAATACAACAGTCACCATGCGCACTTTCATCCATGGGAGTAATGTCTCAAACTGTCATCGCTTTGATCGTTCCCTGAAGACCAGTAGTAGTTTCCGATGCACATCTGGAGGCATTCTGTAATCTGTTAACTATCAGAGTGTTGATGAAACACTGAAATTGCATCGGGATTGAATACAGCAGTCACCATGCGCACTTTCAGCCATGGGAGTAATGTCTCAAACAGTCTACGCAATGATCGTTCCCCGGAAGACCAGTAGTAGTTTCCGATGCACATCTGGAGGCATTTTGTAATCTGTGGAGCTTCAGAGTGTTCATGAAACTCAGAAATTGCATCGGGATTGAATACAACATTCACCATGCGCACTTTCCTCCATGGGAGTAATGTCTCAAACAGTTAACGCTTTGATCGTTCCCTGGAAGACCAGTAATAGTTTCCGGTGCACATCTGGCGGCATTCTGTAATCTGTGGAACATCAGAGTGTTGATGAAACACAGAAATTGCATCGGGATAGAACACAACAGTCACCACGCCTACTTTCCTCCATGGGAGTAATGTCTCAAACAGTCTACTATTTGATCGTTCCCTGGAAGACCAGTAGTAGTTTCCGATGCACATCTGGAGGCATTATGTAATCTGTGGACTATCAGAGTGTTGATGAAACACAGAAATTGCATCGGGATTGAATACAACAGTCGCCATGCGCACTTTCCAGCATGGGAGTAATGTCTCTAACAGTCTACGCTTTGATCGTTCCCTGGAAGACCAGTAGTAGTTTCCGATGCACATCTGGATACGTTCTGTAATCTGTATACTATCAGAGTGTTGTTCAAAAACAGAAATAGCATCGGGATTGAATACAACAGTCGCCATGCGCACTTTCCTCCATGGGATTAATGTCTCAAACAGTCTACATTTTGATCGTTCCCTGGAAGACCATTAGTAGTTTCCGAAGCACATCTGGGGGCATTGTGTAATGTGTGGACTATCAGAGTGTTGATGAAACGCAGAAATTGCATCGGGATTGAATACAACAGTCAATATGCGCAAATTCCTCCAAGGGGTTAATGTCTCAAACAGTCTACGTTTTGATCGTTCCCTGAAAGACCTTGAGTAGTTTCCGAAGCACATCTTGGGAGCATTCTGTAATGTGTGGACTATCAGAGTGTTGATGAAACACAGAAATTGCATCGGGATTGAATACAACAGTCACCATGCGAACTTTCCTCCATGGGAGTAATGTCTCAAACAGTCTACGCTTCGATCGTTCCCTGGAAGACCAGTAGTAGTTTCAGATGCACATCTGGAGGTATTCTATAATCTGTGGACCTTCAAAGCATTGATGAAAGACAGAAATTGCAACAGGATTGAATACAACAGTCACCATGCGCACTTTCCTCCATGGGAGTAATGTCTCAAACAGTCTACGCTTTTATCGTTCCCTGGAAGACCAGTAGTAGTTTCCGATGCACATCTGGAGGCATTCTGTAATCTGTGGACTGTCAGAGTGTTGTTGAAACACAGAAATTGCATCGGGATTGAATACAACAGTCACCATGCGCACTTTCCTCCATGGGAGTAATGTCTCAAACTGTCATCGCTTTGATCGTTCCCTGAAGGCCACTAGTAGTTTCCGATGCACATCTGGAGGCATTCTGTAATCTGTGGAGTTTCAGAGTGTTGATGAAACACAGAAATTGCATCAGGATTGAATACAACAGTCACCATGCGCACTTTCCTCCATGGGAGTAATGCCTCTAACAGTCTACGCTTTGATCGTTCCCTGGAAAACTAGTAGTACTTTCCGATTGCACATCTGGAAGCATTCTGTAATCTGTGGACTATCAGAGTGTTGTTGAAACACTGAAATTGCATCGGGATTGAATACAGCAGTCACCATGCGCACTTTCAGCCATGGGAGTAATGTCTCAAACAGTCTACGCTTTGATCGTTCCCTGGAGGACCAGTAGTACTTTCCGATGCACATCCTGAAGCATTCTGTAATCTGTGGAGTATCAGAGTGTTGATGAGTCACAGAAATTGCATCGGGATTGAATACAACAGCCACCATGCGCACTTTCCTCCATGGGAGTAATGTCTCAAACAGTTAACGCTTTGATCGTTCCCTGGAAGACCAGTAGTAGTTTCCGGTGCACATCTGGCGGCATTCTGTAATCTGTGGAACATCAGAGTGTTGATCAAACACAGAAATACCATCGGGATGGAATACAACAGTCACAATGCGCACTTTCCACCATGGGAGTAATGTCTCAAACAGTCTACGCTTTGATCGTTCCCTGGAATACCAGTAGTACTTTCCGATACACATCTGGAGGCATTCTGTAATCTGTTTACTATCAGAGTGTTGTTGAAACACAGAAATTGCATCGGGATTGAATACAGCAATCACCATGCGCACTTTCAGCCATGGGAGTAATGTCTCAAACAGTCTACGCTTTGATCGTTCCCTGGAAGACCAGTAGTACTTTCCGATGCACATCCTGAGGCATTCTGTAACCTGTGGAGTATCAGAGTGTTGATGAATCACATAAATTGCATCGGTATTGAATACAACAGCCACCATGCGCACTTTCCTCCATGGTAGTAATGCCTCAAACAGTTAACGCTTTGATCGTTCCCTGGAAGACCAGTAGTAGTTTCCGCTGCACATCTGGCGGCATTCTGTAATCTGTGGAACATCAGAGTGTTGATCAAACACAGAAATACCATCGGGATGGAATACAACAGTCACCATGCGCACTTTCCTCCATGGGAGTAATGTCTCAAAGAGTCTACGATTTGATCGTTCCCTACAAGACCAGTAGTAGTTTCCGATGCACATCCGGAGGCGTTCTGCAATCTGTGGACCTTCAAAGTGTTGATGAAATACAGAAATTGCATCGGGATGGAATACAAAAGTCACCATGCGCACTTTCCTCCATGGGAGTAATGTTTCAAAGAGTCTACGTTTAGATCGTTCCCTACAAGACCAGTAGTAGTTTCCGATGCACATCCGGAGGCGTTCTGCAATCTGTGGACCTTCAAAGTGTTGATGAAACACAGAAATTCCATCGGGATTGAATACAACAGTCACCATGCGCACTTTCCTCCATAGGAGTAATGTCTCAAACAGTCTACGCATTGATCGTTCCCTGGAAGACCAGTAGTAGTTTCCGACGCACATCTGGATACGTTCTGTAATCTGTATACTATCAGAGTGTTGTTCAAAAACAGAAATATCATCGGGATTGAATACAACAGCCGCCATTCGCACTATCCTCCATGGGATTAATGTCTCAAACAGTCTACGTTTTGATCCTTCCCTGAAAGACCATTAGTAGTTTCCGAAGCACCTCTGGGAGCATTCTGTAATGTGTGGACTATCAGAGTGTTGATGAAACACAGAAATTGCATCGGGATGAATACAACAGTCACCATGCGCACTTTCCTCCATAGGAGTAATGTCTCAAACAGTCTACGCATTGATCGTTCCCTGGAAGACCAGTAGTAGTTTCCGATGCACATCTGGAGGAATTATGTAATCTGTGGACTATCAGAGTGTTGATGAAACACAGAAATTGCATCGGGATGGAATACAACAGTCGCCATGCGCACTTTCCTCCATGGGAGTAATGTCTCTAAACAGTCTACACTTCGATCGTTCCCTGGAAGACCAGTAGTAGTTTCCGATGCACATCTGGAGGTATTCTGTAATCTGTGGACCTTCAAAGTGTTGATGAAAGACAGAAATTGCAACAGGATTGAATACAACAGTCACAATGCGCACTTTCCTCCATGGGAGTAACGTCTCAAACAGTCTACGCTTTTATCGTTCCCTGGAAGACCAGTAGTAGTTTCCGATGCACATCTGGAGGCATTCTGTAATCTGTGGACTATCAGAGTGTTGTTGAAACACAGAAATTGCATCGGGATTGAATACAACAGTCACCATGCGCTCTTTCCTCCATGGGAGTAATGTCTCAAAGAGTCTACGTTTTGATCGTTCCCTACAAGACCAGTAGTAGTTTCCGATGCACATCCGGAGGTGTTCTGCAATCTTTGGACCTTCAAAGTGTTGATGATACACAGAAATTGCATCGGGATTGAATACAACAGTCACCATGCGCTCTTTCCTCCATGGGAGTAATGTCTCAAAGAGTCTACGTTTTGATCGTTCCCTACAAGACCAGTAGTAGTTTCCGATGCACATCCGGAGGTGTTCTGCAATCTTTGGACCTTCAAAGTGTTGATGATACACAGAAATTGCATCGGGATAGAAGATAACAGTCACCACGCGCAGTTTCCTGCATGGGCGTAATGTCTCAAACAGTCTACTATTTGATCGTTCCCTGGAAGACCAGTAGTAGTTTCTGATGCACATGTGGAGGTATACTGTAATCTGTGGAACATCAGAGTGTTGATGAACACAGAAATTGCATCGGGATGGAATACAACAGCCACCATGCGCACCTTCCTCCTCGGGAGTAAAGTCTCAAACAGTCTACGTTTCGATCGTTCCCTGGAAGACCAGTAGTAGTTTCCGATGCACATCTGGAGGCATTCTGTAATCTGTGGACCTTCAAAGTGTTGATTAAAGACAGAAATTGCAACAGGATTGAATACAACAGTCACCATGCGCACTTTCCTCCATGGGATTAATGTCTCAAACAGTCTACGCTTTTATCGTTCCCTGGAAGACCAGTAGTAGTTTCCGATGCACATCTGGAGGCATTCTGTAATCTGTGGACTATCAGAGTGTTGTTGAAACACAGAAATTGCATCGGGATTGAATACAACAGTCACCATGCGCTCTTTCCTCCATGGGAGTAATGTCTCAAAGAGTCTACGTTTTGATCGTTCCCTACAAGACCAGTAGTAGTTTCCGATGCACATCCGGAGGTGTTCTGCAATCTTTGGACCTTCAAAGTGTTGATGATACACAGAAATTGCATCGGGATTGAATACAACAGTCACCATGCGCACTTTCCTCCATGGGAGCAATGTCTCAAACAGTCTACCCTTTGATCGTTCCCAGGAAGACCAGTAGTAGTTTCCGATGCATATCTGGAGGCATTCTGTTATCTGTGGACCTTCAAAGTGTTGATGAAACACAGATATTGCATCGGGATAGAAGATAACAGTCACCACGCGCAGTTTCCTGCATGGGCGTAATGTCTCAAACAGTCTACTATTTGATCGTTCCCTGGAAGACCAGTAGTAGTTTCTGATGCACATGTGGAGGTATACTGTAATCTGTGGAACATCAGAGTGTTGATGAACACAGAAATTGCATCGGGATGGAATACAACAGCCACCATGCGCACTTTCCTCCTTGGGAGTAATGTCTCAAACAGTCTACGTTTCGATCGTTCCCTGGAAGACCAGTAGTAGTTTCCGATGCACATTTGGAGGCATTCTGTAATCTGTGGACTATCAGAGTGTTCATGAAACACCGAAATTGCATCGGTATTGAATACAACAGTCACCATGCGCATTTTCCTCCATGGGTGTTATGTCTCAAACCGTCTACGCCTTGATCGTTCCCTGGAAGATCAGTAGTTCATTCCGATGCACATTGGATTCGTTCTGTAATCTGTATACTATCAGAGTGTTGTTCAAACACAGAAATTGCATCGGGATTGAAAACAACAGTCGCCATGCGCACTTTCCACCATGGGAGTAATGTCTCTAACAGTCTACGCTTTGATCGTTCCCTGGAAGACCAGTAGTTGTTTCCGATGCACATCTGGATACGTTCTGTAATCTGTATACTATCAGAGTGTTGTTCAAAAACAGAAATAGCATCGGGATTGAATACAACAGTCGCCATGCGCACTTTCCTCCATGGGATTAATGTCTCAAACAGTCTACGTTTTGATCGTTCCCTGGAAGACCATTAGTAATTTCCGAAGCACATCTGGGGGGATTGTGTAATGTGTGGACTATCAGAGTGCTGATGAAACGCAGAAATTGCATCGGGATTGAATACAACAGTCAATATGCGCAATTTCCTCCATGGGATTAATGTCTCAAACAGTCTACGTTTTGATCGTTCCCTGAAAGACCTTTAGTAGTTTCCGAAGCACATCTGGGAGCATTCTGTAATGTGTGAACTATCAGAGTGTTGATGAAACACAGAAATTGCATCGTGATTGAATACAACAGTCACTATGCGCACTTTCCTCCATGGGAGTAATGTCTCTAACAGTCTACACTTTGAGCGTTCCCTGGAAGGCCAGTAGTAGGTTCCGATGCACATCTGGAGGCATTCTGTAATCTGTTTACTATCAGAGTGTTGTTGAGAACAGAAATTGCATCGGGATTTAATACAACAGTCACCATGCGGAATTTCCTCCATGGGAGTAATGTCTCAAACAGTCTACGCTTTGATCGTTCCCTGGAATACCAGCAGTACTTTCCGATGCACATCTGGTGGCATTCTGTAATCTGTGGACTATCAGAGTGTTGTTGAAACACTAAAATTGCATCGGGATTGAACACAGCAGTCACCATGCCCACTTTCAGCCATGGGAGTAATGTCTCAAACAGTCTACGCTTTGATCGTTCCCTGGAGGACCAGTAGTACATTCCGATGCACATTATGAGGCATTCTGTAATCTGTGGAGTATCAGAGTGTTGATCAAACACAGAAATAACATCGGGATGGAATACAACAGTCACAATGCGCACTTTCCTCCATGGGAGTAATGTCTCAAAGAGTCTACGTTTAGATCGTTCCCTACAAGACCAGTTGTAGTGTCCGATGCACATCCAGAGGCGTTCTGCAATCTGTGGACCTTCAAAGTGGTGATGAAACACAGAAATTCCATCGGGATTGAATACAACAGTCACCATGCGCACTTTCCTCCATGGGAGTAATGTCTCAAACAGTCTACGCTTTGATCGTTCCCTGGAAGACCAGTAGTACTTTCCGATGCACATCTGTAGGCATTCTGATTTCTGTGGACCTTCAAAGTGTTGATGAAACACAGAAATTATATCGGGATAGAACACAACAGTCACCACGCCCACTTTCCTCCATGGGAGTAATGTCTCAAACAGTCTACTATTTATCGTTCCCTGGAAGACCAGTAGTAGTTTCTGATGCACATGTGGAGGTATACTGTAATCTGTGGAAAATCAGAGTGTTGATGAAACACAGAAAATGCATCGGGATGGAATACAACAGCCACCATGCGCACTTTCCTCCTTGGGAGTAATGTCTCTAACAGTCTACGCTTTAATCGTTCCCTGGAATACCAGTAGTACTTTCCGATGCACATATGGAGGCATTCTGTAATCTGTGGACTATCAGAGTGTTGTTGAAACACTGAAATTGCATCAGGATTGAATACAGCAGTCACCATGCACACTTTCAGCCATGGGAGTAATGTCTCAAAGAGTCTACGTTTAGATCGTTCCCTACAAGACCAGTAGTAGTTTCCGATGCACATCCGGAGGCGTTCTGCAATCTGTGGACCTTCAAAGTGTTGATGAAACACTGAAATTCCATCGGGATTGAATACAACAGTCACCATGCGCACTTTCCTAGATTGGAGTAATGACTCAAACAGTTAACGCTTTGATCGTTCATTGGAAGACCAGTAGTAGTTTCCGATGCACATCTGGAGGTATTCTGTAATCTGTGGATCTTAAAAGTGTTGACGAAAGACAGAAATTGCCTCGGGATTGAATACAACAGTCATCATGCGCATTTTCCTCCATGGGAGAAATGTCTCAAACCGTCTACGCTTTGATCGTTCCCTGGAAGACCAGTAGTTGATTCCGATGCACATTGGATTCGTTCTGCAATCTGTATACTATCAGAGTGTTGTTAAAACGCAGAAATTGCATCGGGATTGAAAACAACAGTCGCCATGAGCACTTTCCACAATGGGAGTAATGTCTCTAACAGTCTACGCATTGATCGTTCCCTGGAAGACCAGTAGTAGTTTCCGATGCACATCTGGAGGAATTATGTAATCTGTGGACTATCAGAGTGTTGATGAAACACAGAAATTGTATCGGGATGGAATACAACAGACACTATGCGCACTTTGCTCCATGGGAGTAATGTCTCTAAACAGTCTACGCTTCGATCGTTAACTGGAAGACCAGTAGTAGTTTCCGATGCTCAACTGGAGGTATTCTGTAATCTGTGGACCTTCAAAGTGTTGATGAAAGACAGAAATTGCAACAGGATTGAATACAACAATCACCATGCGCACTTTCCTCCATGGGAGTAATGTCTCTAACAGTCTACGCTTTGATCGTTCCCTGGAAGGCCAGTAGTAGGTTCCGATGCACATCTGGAGGCATTCTGTAATGTGTTTACTATCAGAGTGTTGATGAAACACAGAAATTGCATCGGGATTGAATACAACAGTCACCATGCGCACTTTCCTCCATGGGAGTAATGTCTCAAACAGTCTACGCTTTGATCGTTTCCTGGAAGACCAGTAGTAATTTCCGATGCACACCTGGAGGCATTCTGTAATCTTAGGACTATCAGAGTGTTGTTGAAACACTGAAATTGCATCGGGATTGAATACAGCAGTCACCATGCGCACTTTCAGCCATGGGAGTAATATCTCAAACAGTCTACGCTTTGATCGTTCCCTGGAAGACCAGTAGTAGTTTCCGATGCACATCTGGAGGCATTCTGTAATCTGTGGAGTATCAGAGTGTTGATGAATCACAGAAATTGCATCGGGATTGAATACAACAGTCACCATGCGCACTTTCCTCCATGGGAGTAATGTCTCAAACAGTTAACGCTTTGATCGTTCCCTGGAAGACCAGTAGTAGTTTCCGGTGCACATCTGGCGGCATTCTGTAATCTGTGGAACATCAGAGTGTTGATGAAACACAGAAATAGCATCGGGATGGAATACAACAGTCACCATGCGCACTTTCCTCCATGGGAGTAATGTCTCAAAGAGTCTACGTTTTGATCGTTCCCTACAAGACCAGTAGTAGTTTCCGATGCACATCCGGAGGTGTTCTGCAATCTGTGGACCTTCAAAGTGTTGATGATACACAGAAATTGCATCGGGATTGAATACAACAGTCACCATGCGCACTTTCCTCCATGTGAGTAATGTCTCAAACAGTCTACGCTTTGATCGTTGCCTGGAAGACCAGTAGTACTTTCCGATGCACTTCCTGAGGCATTCTGTAATCTGTGGAGTATCAGAGTGTTGATGAATCAACAGATATTGCATCGGTATTGAATACAACAGCCACCATGCGCACTTTCCACCATGGTAGTAATGCCTCAAACATTTAACGCTTTGATCGTTCCCTGGAAGACCAGTAGTAGTTTCCGGTGCACATCTGACGGCATTCTGTAATCTGTGGAACATCAGAGTGTTGATGAAACACAGAAATAGCATCGGGATGGAATACAACAGTCACCATGCGCACTTTCCTCCATGGGAGTAATGTCTCAAAGAGTCTACGTTTAGATCGTTCCCTACAAGACCAGTAGTAGTTTCCGATGCACATCCAGAGGCGTTCTGCAATCTGTGGACCTTCAAAGTGTTGATGAAATACTGAAATTCCATCGGGATTGAATACAACAATCACCATGCGCACTTTCCTAGATTGGAGTAATGACTCAAACAGTTAACGCTTTGATCGTTCCCTGGAAGACCAGTAGTAGTTTCCGATGCACATCTGGAGGCATTCTGTAATCTGTGGACCTTCAAAGTGTTGATGAAACACAGAAATTGCATCGGGATTGAATACAACAATCACCATGCGCACTTTCCTCCATGGGAGTAATGTCTCTAACAGTCTACGCTTTGATCGTTCCCTGGAAGGCCAGTAGTAGGTTCCGATGCACATCTGGAGGCATTCTGTAATGAGTTTACTATCAGAGTGTTGATGAAACACAGAAATTGCATCGGGATTGAATACAACAGTCACCATGCGCACTTTCCTCCATGGGAGTAATGTCTCAAACAGTCTACGCTTTGATCGTTCCCTGGAAGACCAGTAGTAATTTCCGATGCACATCTGGAGGCATTCTGTACTCTTAGGACTATCAGAGTGTTGTTGAAACACTGAAATTGCATCGGGATTGAATACAGCAGTCACCATGCGCACTTTCAGCCATGGGAGTAATGTCTCAAACTGTCTACGCTTTGATCAATCCCTGGAAGACCAGTAGTAGTTTCCGGTGCACATCTGGCGGCATTCTGTAATCTGTGGAACATCAGAGTGTTGATGAAACACAGAAATAGCATCGGGATGGAATACAACAGTCACCATGCGCACTTTCCTCCATGGGAGTAATGTCTCAAAGAGTCTACGTTTTGATCGTTCCCTACAAGACCAGTAGTAGTTTCCGATGCACATCCGGAGGTGTTCTGCAATCTGTGGACCTTCAAAGTGTTGATGATACACAGAAATTGCATCGGGATTGAATACAACAGTCACCATGCGCACTTTCCTCCATGTGAGTAATGTCTCAAACAGTCTACGCTTTGATCGTTGCCTGGAAGAGCAGTAGTAGTTTCCGATGCATATCTGGAGGCATTCTGTTATCTGTGGACCTTCAAAGTGTTGATGAAACACAGAAATTGCATCGGGATAGAAGACAACAGTCACCACGCGCAGTTTCCTGCATGGGAGTAATGTCTCAAACAGTCTACTATTTGATCGTCACCTGGAAGACCAGTAGTAGTTTCTGATGCACATGTGGAGGCATACTGTAATCCGTGGAACATCAGAGTGTTGATGAAACACAGAAATTGCATCGGGATGGAATACAACAGCCACCATGCGCACTTTCCTCCTTTGGGAGTAATGTCTCAAACAGTCTACGTTTTGATCGTTCACTGGAAGACCAGTAGTAGTTTTCTAAGCAAATCTGGGGGCATTCTGTAATGTGTGGACTATCAGAGTGTTGATGAAACACAGAAATAGCATCGGGATTGAATACAACAGTCACCATGCGCACTTTCCTCCATGTGAGTAATGTCTCAAACGGTCTACGCTTTGATCGTTGCCTGGAAGAGCAGTAGTAGTTTCCGATGCACATCTGGAGGCATTCTGTAATCTGTGGACCTTCAAAGTGTTGATGAAACGCAGATATTGCATTGGGGTTGAATACAACAGTCACCATGCGCACTTTCCTCCATGGGAGTAATGTCTCAAACAGTCTACGTTTTGATCGTTCACTGGAAGACCAGTAGTAGTTTCCTAAGCAAATCTGGGGGCATTCTGTAATGTGTGGACTATCAGAGTGTTGATGAAACACAGAAATTGCATCGGGATGGAATACAGCAGTCACCATGCGCACTTTCCTCCATGGGAGTAATGTCTCAAACAGTCTACGCTTTGATCGTTTCCTGGAAGACCAGCAGTAGTTTCCGATGCACATCTTGAGGTATGCTGTAATCTGTGGACCTTCACAGTGTTGATGAAACACAGAAATTGCCTCGGGATTGAATACAACAGTCACCAAGCGCACTTTCCACCATGGGAGTAATGTCTCAAACAGTCTACGCTTTGATCGTTCCCTGGAAGACCAGTAGTAGTTTCCGATGCACATCTGGAGGCATTCTGTAATCTGTGGACTATCAGACTGTTGTTGAAACACAGAAATTGCATCGGGATTGAATACAACAGTCACCATGCGCACTTTCTTCCATAGGAGTAATGTCTCAAACTGTCATCGCTTTGATTTTTCCGTGAAGACCAGTAATAGTTTCCGATGCACGTCTGGAGGCATTCTGTAATCAGTGGACTATCAGAGTGTTGATGAAACACAGAAATTGCATCGGGATTGAATACAACAGTCAATATGCGCACTTTCCTCCATGGGATTAATGTCTCAAACAGTCTGCGTTTTGATCGTTCCCTGGAAGACCAGTAGTAGTTTCCGAAGCACATCTGGGGGCATTCTGTAATGTGTGAACTATCAGAGTGTTGATGAAACACAGAAATTGCATCGGGATTGAATACATCAGTCACCATGCGCACTTTCCTCCATGGGAGTAATGTCTCAAACACTCTACGCTTTGATCGATCCCTGGAAGACCAGTAGTTGATTCCGATGCACATTGGATTCGTTCTGCAATCTGTATACTATCAGAGTGTTGTTCAAACACAGAAATTGCATCGGGATTGAAAACAGCAGTCACCAAGCGCACTTTCCTCCATGGGAGTAATGTCTCAAACAGTCTACGCTTTGATCGTTCCCTAGAAGACCAGTAGTACTTTCCGATGCACATCCTGAGGCATTCTGTAATCTGTGGAGTATCAGAGTGTTGATGAATCACAGAAATTGCATCGGTATTGAATACAACAGCCACCATGCGCACTTTCCTCCATGGTAGTAATGCCTCAAACATTTAAAGCTTTGATCGTTCCCTGGAAGACCAGTAGTAGTTTCCGGTGCACATCTGACGGCATTCTGTAATCTGTGGAACATCAGAGTGTTGATCAAACTCAGAAATACCATCGGGATGGAATACAACAGTCACCATGCGCACTTTCTTCCATGGGAGTAATGTCTCCAAGAGTCTACGTTTAGATCGTTCCCTACAAGACCAGTAGTAGTTTCCGATGCACATCCGGAGGCGTTCTGCAATCTGTGGACCTTCAAAGTGTTGATGAAATACTGAAATTCCATCGGGATTGAATACAACAGTCACCATGCGCACTTTCCTAGATTGGAGTAATGACTCAAACAGTTAACGCTTTGATCGTTCCTTGGAAGACCAGTAGTAGTTTCCGATGTACATCTGGAGGTATTCTGTAATCTGTGGATCTTCAAAGTGTTGACGAAAGACAGAAATTGCCTCGGGATTGAATACAACAGTCATCATGCGCATTTCCCTCCATGGGAGTAATGTCTCAAACCGTCTACGCTTTGATCGTTCCCTGGAAGACCAGTAGTTGATTCCGATGCCCATTGGAATCGTTCTGCAATCTGTATACTATCAGAGTGTTGTTAAAACGCAGAAATTGCATCGGGATTGAAAACAACAGTCGCCATACGCACTTTCCACAATGGGAGTAATGTCTCTAACAGTCTACGCATTGATCGTTCCCTGGAAGACCAGTAGTAGTTTCCGATGCACATCTGGAGGAATTATGTAATCTGTGGACTATCAGAGTGTTGATGAAACACAGAAATTGTATCGGGATGGAATACAACAGTCACCATGCGCACTTTCCTCCATGGGAGTAATGTCTCAAACTGTCGTCGCTTTGATCGTTCCCTGAAGACCGGTAGTAGTTTCCGATGCACATCTGGAGGCATTCTGTAATCTGTGGACCTTCAAAGTGTTGATGAAACACAGAAATTGCATCGGAATTGAATACAACAGTCACCATGCGCACTTTCCTCCATGGGAGTAATGTCTCTAACAGTCTACGCTTTGATCATTCCCTGGAAGGCCAGTAGTAGGTTCCGATGCACATCTGGAGGCATTCTGTAATGTGTTTACTATCAGAGTGTTTATGAAACACAGAAATTGCATCGGGATTGAATACAACAGTCCCCATGCGCACTTTCCTCCATGGGAGTAATGTCTCAAACAGTCTACGCTTTGATCGTTCCCTGGAAGACCAGTAGTAGCTTCCGATGCACATCTGGAGGCATTCTGTAATCTGTGGAGTATCAGAGTGTTGATGAATCACAGAAATTGCATCGGGATTGAATACAACAGTCACCATGCGCACTTTCCTCCATGGGAGTAATGTCTCAAACAGTTAACGCTTTGATCGTTCCCTGGAAGACCAGTAGTAGTTTCCGGTTCACATCTGGCGGCATTCTGTAATCTGTGGAGTATCAGAGTGTTGATGAATCACAGAAATTGCATCGGGATTGAATACAACAGTCACCATGCGCACTTTCCTCCATGGGAGTAATGTCTCAAACAGTTAACGCTTTGATCGTTCCCTGGAAGACCAGTAGTAGTTTCCGGTTCACATCTGCGGCAATCTGTAATCTGTGGAACATCAGAGTGTTGATGAAACACAGAAATTGCATCGGGATGGAATACAACAGCCACCATGCGCACTTTCCTCCTTTGGGAGTAATGTCTCAAACAGTCTACGTTTTGATCGTTCACTGGAAGACCAGTAGTAGTTTCCTAAGCACATCTGGGGGCTTTCTGTAATGTGTGGACTATCAGAGTGTTGATGAAACACAGAAATTGCATCGGGATTGAATACAACAATTACCATGCGCACTTTCCTCCATAGGAGTATTGTCTCATACTGTCATCGCTTTGATCGTTCCCTGAAGAACAGTAATAGTTTCCGATGCACATCTGGAGGCATTCTATAATCTGTGGACCTTCAAAGTGTTGATGAAACGCAGAAATTGCATTGGGATTGAATACAACAGTCACCATGCGCACTTTCCTCCATGGGAGTAATGTCTCAAACAGTCTACGCATTGATGGTTCCCTATAAGACCAGTAGTAGTTTCCGATGCACATCTGGAGGAATTCCGTAATCTGTGGACTATCAGAGTGTTGATGAAACACAGAAATTGCATCGGGATGGAATACAACAGTCACCATGCGCACTTTTTTCCATGGGAGTAATGTCTCAAACAGTCTACGCTTTGATCGTTCCCTGGAAGACCAGAGGTAGTTTCCGATGCACATCTTGAGGTATGCTGTAATCTGTGGACCTTTACAGTGTTGATGAAACACAGAAATTGCATCGGGATTGAATACAACAGTCACCATGCGCACTTTCTTCCATAGGAGTAATGTCTCATACTGTCATCGCTTTGATCGTTCCGTGAAGACCAGTAATAGTTTCCGATGCACATCTGGAGGCATTCTGTAATCAGTGGACTATCAGAGTGTTGATGAAACACAGAAATTGCATCGGGATTGAATACAACAGTCAATATGCGCACTTTCCTCCATGGGATTAATGTCTCAAACAGTCTGCGTTTTGATCGTTCCCTGGAAGACCAGTAGTAGTTTCCGAAGCACATCAGGGGGCATTCTGTAATGTGTGCACTATCAGAGTGTTGATGAAACACAGAAATTGCATCGGGATTGAATACATCAGTCACCATGCGCACTTTCCTCCATGGGAGTAATGTCTCAAACACTCTACGCTTTGATAGATCCCTGGAAGACCAGTAGTTGATTCCGATGCACATTTGATTCGTTCTGCAATCTGTATACTATCAGAGTGTTGTTCAAAAACAAAAATATCATCGGGATTGAATACAACAGTCGCCATGCGCACTTTCCTCCATGGGAGTAATGTCTCAAAGAGTCTACGTTTAGATCGTTCCCTACAAGACCAGTAGTAGTTTCCGATGCATTTCTGGAGGCATTCTGTTATCTGTGGACCTTCAAAGTGTTGATGAAACACAGAAATTGCATCGGGATAGAAGACAACAGTCACCACGCGCAGATTCCTGCATGGGAGTAATGTCTCAAACAGTCTACTATTTTATCGTCCCCTGGAAGACCAGTAGTAGTTTCTGATGCACATGTGGAGGCATACTGTAATCTGTGGAACATCAGGGTGTTGATGAAACACAGAAATTGCATCGGGATGGAATACAACAGCCACCATGCGCACTTTCCTCCTTTGGGAGTAATGTCTCAAACAGTCTACGTTTTGATCGTTCCCTGGAAGACCAGTAGTTGATTCCGATGCACATTGGATTCGTTCTGCAATCTGTATACTATCAGAGTGTTGTTCAAACACAGAAATTGCATCGGGATTAAAACAACAGTCGCCATGCGCACCTTCCACCATGGGAGTAATGTCTCAAACAGTCTACGCTTTGATCATTCCCTTGAAGACCAGTAGTAGTTTCCTAAGCACATCTGAGGGCATTTTGTAATGTGTGGACTATCAGAGTGTTGATGAAACACAGAAATTGCATCGGGATTGAATACAACAGTCACCATGCGCACTTTCCTCCATGTGAGTAATGTCTCAAACAGTCTACGCTTTGATCGTTGCCTGGAAGAGCAGTAGTAGTTTCCGATGCACATCTGGAGGCATTCTGTAATCTGTGGACCTTCGAAGTGTTGATGAATCGCAGAAATTGCATTGGGATTGAATACAACAGTCACCATGCGCACTTTCCTCCATGGGAGTAATGTCTCAAACAGTCTACGCATTGATCGTTCCCTATAAGACCAGTAGTAGTTTCCGATGCACATCTGGAGGAATTCTGTAATCTGTGGACTATCAGAGTGTTGATGAAACACAGAAATTGCAAGGGATGGAATACAACAGTCACCATGCGCACTTTCCTCCATGGGAGTAATGTCTCAAACAGTCTACGCTTTGATCGTTCCCTGGAAGACCAGCAGTAGTTTCCGATGCACATCTTGAGGTATTCTGTAATCTGTGGACCTTCACAGTGTTGATGAAACACAGAAATTGCCTCGGGATTGAATACAACAGTCACCAAGCGCACTTTCCTCCATGGGAGTAATGTCTCAAACAGTCTACGCTTTGATCGTTCCCTGGAAGACCAGTAGTAGTTTCCGATGCACATCTGGAGGCATTCTGTAATCTGTGGATTATCAGACTGTTGTTGAAACGCAGAAATTGCATCGGGATTGAATACAACAGTCAATATGCGCACTTTCCTCCATGGGATTAATGTCTCAAACAGTCTGCGTTTTGACCGTTCCCTGGAAGACCAGTAGTAGTTTCCGTAGCACATCTCGGGGCATTCTGTAATGTGTGAACTATCAGAGTGTTGATGAAACACAGAAATTGCATCGGGATTGAATACATCAGTCACCATGCGCTTTGATCGTTGCCTGGAAGACCGCTAATAGTTTCCGATGCACATCTGGAGGCATTCTGTAATCTGTGGACCTTCAAAGTGTTGATGAAACACACAAATTGCATCGGGATTGAATACAACAGACACCATGCGCACTTTCGTCCATGGGAGTAATGTCTCACGCAGTTAACGCTTTGATCGTTCCCTGGAAGACCAGTAGTAGTTGCCGGTGCACATCTGGGAGCATTCTGTAATCTGCGGAACATCAGAGTGTTGAGGAAACACAGAAATTGCATCGGGATGGAATACAACAGTCACCATGCGTACTTTCCTCCATGGGAGTAATGTCTCAAAGAGTCTACGCTTTGATCGTTCCCTACAAGACCAGTAGTAGTTTCCGATGCACATCCGGAGGCGTTCTGCAATCTGTGGACCTTCAAGGTGTTGATGAAACACAGAAATTGCATCGGGATTGAATACAACAGTCACCATGCGCACATTCCTCCATGGGAGTAATGTCTCAAAGAGTCTACGTTTAGATCGTTCCCTACAAGACCAGTAGTAGTTTCCGATGCACATCCGGAGGCGTTCTGCAATCTGTGGACCTTCAAAGTGTTGATGAAACACAGAAATTCCATCGGGATTGAATACAACCGTCTCCATGCGCACTTTCTTCCATGGGAGTAATGTCTCAAAAACTCTACGCTTTGATCGTTGCCTGGAAGACCAGTAGTAGTTTCCGATGCACATCTGTAGGCATTCTGTTATCTGTGGACCTTCAAAGTGTTGATGAAACACAGAAATTGCATCGGGATAGAACACAACAGTCACCACGCCCACTTTCCTCCATGGGAGTAATGTCTCATACAGTCTACTATTTATCGTTCCCTGGAAGACCAGTAGTAGCTTCTGATGCACATGTGGAGGTATACTGTAATCTGTGGACTATCAGAGTGTTGATGAAACACAGAAATTGCATCGGGATGGAATACAACAGCCACCATGCGCACTTTCCTCCTTGTTAGTAATGTCTCCAACAGTCTACGTTTCGATCGTTCCCTACAAGACCAGTAGTAGTTTCCAATGCACATCCGGAGGCATTCTGTAATCTGTGGACTATCAGAGTGTTGATGAAACACCGAAATTGCATCGGTATTAAATACAACAGTCACCATGCGCACTTTCCTAGATGGGAGTAATGACTCAAACAGTTACCGCTTTGATCGTTCCCTGGAAGACCAGTAGTAGTTTCCGATGCACATCTGGAGGTATTCTGTAATCTGTGGATCTTCAAAGTGTTGACGAAAGACAGAAATTGCCTCGGGATTGAATACAACAGTCATCATGAGCATTTTCCTCCATGGGAGTTATGTCTCAAACCGTCTACGCTTTGATCGATCCCTGGAAGACCAGTAGTTGATTCCGATGCACATTGGATTCGTTCTGCAATCTGTATACTATCAGAGTGTTGTTCAAACACAGAAATTGCATCGGGATTGAAAACAACAGTCGCCATGCGCACTTTCCACCATGGGAGTAATGTCTCTAACAGTCTACGCATTGATCGTTCCCTGGAAGACCAGTAGTAGTTTCCGACGCACATCTGGATACGTTCTGCAATCTGTATACTATCAGAGTGTTGTTTAAAAACAGAAATATCATCGGGATTGAATACAACAGTCGCCATGCGCACTTTCCTCCATGGGATTAATGTCTCAAACAGTCTACGTTTTGATCCTTCCCTGGAAGACCATTAGTAGTTTCCGAAGCACATCTGGGGGCATTGTGTAATGTGTGGACTATCAGAGTGTTGATGAAACACAGAAATTGCATCGGGATTGAATACAACAGTCAATATGCGCAATTTCCTCCATGGGATTAATGTCTCAAACAGTCTACGATTTGATCGTTCCCTGAAAGACCATTAGTAGTTTCCGAAGCACATCTGGGAGCATTCTGTAATGTGTGGACTATCAGAGTGTTGATGAAACACAAAAATTGCATCGGGATGGAATACAACAGTCACAATGCGCACTTTCCGCCATGGGAGTAATGTCTCAAAATAGTCTACGCTTCGATCGTTCCCTGGAAGACCATTAGTAGTTTCCGATGCACATCTGGAGGTATTCTGTAATCTGTGGACCTTCAAAGTGTTGATGAAAGACAGAAATTGCAACAGGATTGAATACAATAGTCACCATGCGCACTTTATTCCATGGGAGTAATGTCTCAAACAGTCTACGCTTTTATCGTTCCCTGGAAGACCAATAGTAGTTTCCGATGCACATCTGGAGGCATTCTGTAATCTGTGGACTATCAGAGTGTTGTTGAAACACAGAAATTGCATCGGGAATGAATACAACAGTCACCATGCGCACTTTCCTCCATGGGAGTAATGTCTCAAACTGTCATCGCTTTGATCGTTCCCTGAAGACCAGTAGTAGTTTCCGATGCACATCTGGAGGTATTCTGTAATCTGTGGATCTTCAAAGTGTTGACGAAAGACAGAAATTGCCTCGGGATTGAATACAACAGTCATCATGAGCATTTTCCTCCATGGGAGTAATGTCTCAAACCGTCTACGCTTTGATCGATCCCTGGAAGACCAGTAGTTGATTCCGATGCACATTGGATTCGTTCTGCAATCTGTATACCGTCAGAGTGTTGTTCAAACACAGAAATTGCGTCGGGATTGAAAACAACAGTCGCCATGCGCACTTTCCACCATGGGAGTAATGTCTCTAACAGTCTACGCATTGATCGTTCCCTGGAAGACCAGTAGTAGTTTCCGACGCACATCTGGATACGTTCTGTAATCTGTATACTATCAGAGTGTTGTTTAAAAAGAGAAATATCATCGGGATTGAATACAACAGTCGCCATGCGCACTTTCCTCCATGGGATTAATGTCTCAAACAGTCTACGTTTTGATCCTTCCCTGGAAGACCATTAGTAGTTTCCGAAGCACATCTGGAGGCATTCTGTAATCTGTGGAGTTTCAGAGTGTTGATGAAACACAGAAATTGCATCGGGATTGAATACAACAGTCACCATGCGCACTTTCCTCCATGGGAGTAATGTCTCTAACAGTCTACGCTTTGATCGTTCCCTGGAAGGCCAGTAGTAGGTTCCGATGCACATCTGGAGGCATTCTGTAATCTGTTTACTATCAAAGTGTTGTTGAAACACAGAAATTGCATCGGGATTGAATACAACAGTCACCATGCGGACTCTCCTCCATGGGAGTAATGTCTCAAACAGTCTACGCTTTGATCGTTCCCTGGAAGACCAGTAGTACTTTCCGATGCACATCTGGAGGCATTCTGTAATCTTAGTACTATCAGAGTGTTGTTGAAACACTGAAATTGCATCGGGATTGAATACAGCAGTCACCATGCGCACTTCCAGCCATGGGAGTAATGTCTCAAACAGTCTACGCTTTGATCGTTCCCTGGAAGACCAGTAGTAGTTTCCGATGCATATATGGAGGCATTCTGTTATCTGTGGACCTTCAAAGTGTTGATGAAACACAGAAATTGCATCGGGATAGAAGACAACAGTCACCACGCGCAGTTTCCTGCATGGGAGTAATGTCTCAAACTGTCTACTATTTGATTGACCCCTGGATGACCAGTAGTAGCTTCTGATGCACATGTGGAGGCATACTGTAATCTGTGGAACATCAGAGTGTTGATGAAACACAGAAATTGCATCGGGATGGAATACAACAGCCAGCATGCGCACTTTCCTCCTTTGGGAGTAATGTCTCAAACAGTCTGCGTTTTGATCGTTCCCTGGAAGACCAGTAGTAGTTTCCGAAGCACATCTGGGGGCATTCTGTAATGTGTGAACTATCAGAGTGTTGATGAAACACAGAAATTGCATCGGGATTGAATACATCAGTCACCATGCGCACTTTCCTACCATGGGAGTAATGTCTCAAAGAGTCTACGCTTTGATCGTTCCCTGGAAGACCAGTAGTAGTTTCCGATGCACATGTGGAGGCATACTGTAATCTGTGGAACATCAGAGTGTTGCTGAAACACAGAAATTGCATCGGGATATAATACAACAGTCACCATGCGCACTTTCCTCCATGGGAGTAATGTCTCAAACAGTCTACGATTTGATCGTTACCTGGAAGACCAGTAGTAGTTTCCGATGTGCATCTGGTGGCATTTTGTAATCTGTGGACTATCAGAGTGTTGATGAAACACCGAAATTGCGTTGGTATTGAATACAACAGTCACCATACGCGCTTTGTTCCATGGGAGTAATGTCTCAAACAGTTAACGCTTTGATCGTTCCCTGGAAGACCAGTAGTAGTTTCCGGTGCACATCTGAGGCATTCTGCAATCTGTGGAACATCAGAGTGTTGATGAAACACAGAAATTGCATCGGGATGGAATACAACAGTCACAATGCGCACTTTCCTCCATAGGAGTAATGGCTCAAACAGTCTACGCTTTGATCGTTCCCTGGAAGACCATTAGTAGTTACCGATGCACATCAGAAGTCATTCTGTAATCTGTGGACTATCAGAGTGTTGTTGAATTACAGAAATTGCATCAGGATTGAATACAACAGTCGCCATGCGCACTTTCCTATATGGGAGTAATGTCTCAAACAGTCTACGCTTTGATCGTTTCCTGGAAGAATAGTAGTAGTTTCCGATGCACATCTGGAGGCATTCTGTAATCTGTGGACCTTCAAAGTGTTGATGAAACACAGAAATTGCATCGGGATTGAATACAACAGTCACCATGCACCCTTTCCTCCATGGGAGTAATGTCTCAAACAATCTACGCTTTGTTCGTTCCCTGGAAGCCCATTCGTAGTTTCCGATGCACATGTGGAGGCATACTGTAATCTGTGGAACATCAGAGTGTTGATGAAACACAGAAATTGCATCGGAATGGAATACAACAGTCACCATGCGCACTTTCCTCCATGGGAGTAATGTCTCAAACAGTCTACGCTTTGATCCTTCCCTGAAGCCCAGTAGTAGTTTCCGATCCACATCCGGAGGAGTTCTGTAATCAGTGGACTTTAAAGTGTTGATGAAACACACAAATTGCATCGGGATTGAATACAACAGTCACCATGCGCACTTTCCTCCATGGGTGTAATGTCTCAAACAGTCTACGCTTTGATCGTTCCCTGGAAGACCAGTAGTAGTTTCCGATGCACATCTGGAGGCATTGTGTAATCTGTGGACTATCAGAGTGTTATGAAACACAGAAATTGCATCGGGATTGAATACAACAGTCACCATGCGCACTTTCCTCCATGTGAGTAATGTCTCAAACAGTCTACGATTTGATCGTTCCCTGGAAGACCAGTAGTAGTTTCCGATGCACATGTGATGGCATACTGTAATCTGTGGAACATCAGAGTGTTGATGAAACACAGAAATTGCATCGGGATGGAATATAACAGTCACCATGCGCACTTTCCTCCATGGGATTAATGTCTCAAACAGTCTACGATTTGATCGTTCCCTGGAAGACCAGTAGTAGTTTCCAATGCACATCTGGTGGCATTCTGTATTCTGTGGACTATCAGAGTGTTGATGAAACACCGAAATTGGATCGGGATTGAATACAACAGTCACCATGCCCACTTTCCTCCATGGGAGTAATGTCTCAAACAGTCTACGCTTTGATCGTTCCCTGGAAGGCCAGTAGTAGTTTCCGATGCACATCTGGAGGCATTGTGTAATCTGTGAACTATCCGAGTGTTATGAAACACCGAAATTGCATCGGTATTGAATACAACAGTCATCAAGCGCACTTTCATCCATGGGAGTAATGTCTCAAACAGTCTACGCTTTGATCGTTGCCTGGAAGACCAGTAGTAGTTTCCGATGCACATCTGGAGGCATTCTGTAATCTGTAAACTATCAGAGTGTTGATGAAACACAGAAATTGCATCGGGATTGAATACAACAGTCACCGTGCGCACTTTCCTTTATAGGAGTAATGTCTCATACAGTCTACGATTTGATCGTTCCCTGGAAGACCAGTAGTAGTTTCCGATGCACATCTGGTGGCATTCTGTAATCTGTGGACTAACAGAGTGTTGATGAAACACCGAAATTGGATCGGGATTGAATACAACAGTCACCATGCGCACTTTCCTCCATGGGAGTAATGTCTCTAACAGTCTACTCTTTGATCGTTGCCTGGAAGACCTGTAGTAGTTTCCAATGCTCCTCTGGAGGCATTCTATAATCTATGGACCTTCAAAGTGTTGATGAAACACAGAAATTGCATCGGGATTGAATACAACAGTCACCATGGGCACTTTCCTCGATGGGAGTAATGTCTCAAACAGTCCACGATTTGATCGTTCCCTGCAAGACCAGTAGTAGTTTCCGATGCACATCCGGAGGCGTTCTGTAATCTATGGACCTTCAAAGTGTTGATAAAACACAGAAATTGCATCGGGATTGAACACAACAGTCACCATGCGCACTTTCCTCCATTAGAGTAATGACTCAAACAGTCTACGCTTTCATCGTTCCCTGGAAGACCAGTAGTAGTTTCCGTAGCATATCTGGAGGCATTCTGTAATCTGTGGACTATCAGAGTGTTATGAAACACAGAAATTTCATCGGGATTTAATACAACAGTCACCATGCGCACGTTCCTAAATGGGAGTATTGTCTCAAACAGTCTACGCTTTGATTGTTCCCTGGAAGACCACTTGTAGTTTCCGGTGCACATCTGGAGGCATTCTGTAATCTGTGGACCTTCAAAGTGTTGATGAAACACAGAAATTTTATCGGGATTGAATACAACAGTCACCATAAGCAATTTTCCTCCATGGGAGTAATGTCTCAAACAGTCTACGTTTTGATCGTTCCCCGGAAGACCAGTAGTAGTTTCCGATCCACATCTGGAGGCATTCTGTAATCTGTGGACTATCAGTGTGTTGTTGAAACACCGAAATTGGATCGGGATTGAATACAACAGTCACCATGCGCACTTTCCTCCATGGGATTAATGTCTCAAAGAGTCTACGTTTTGATCGTTGCCAGGAAGACCAGTAGTAGTTTCCGATGCACATCTGGAGGCATTCTGTAATCTGTAAACTATCAGAGTGTTGTTCAAACACAGAAATTGCATCGGGATTGAATACAACAGTCACCATGAGCACTTTCCTATATAGGAGTAATGTCTCAAACAGTCTACGATTTGATCGTTCCCTGGAAGACCAGTAGTAGTTTCCGATGCACATCTGGTTGCATTCTGTAATCTGTGGGCTATCAGAGTGTTGATGAAACTCTGATATTGCATCGGGATTGAATACAACTGTCACCATGCGCACTTTCCTCCATGGGAGTAATGTCTCAAACAGTCTACGCTTTGATCGTTACCTGGAAGACCAGTAGTAGTTTCCGATTGACATCTGGAGGCAGTCTGTAATCTGTGGACTATCAGAGTGTTGATGAAACACAGAAAATACATCGGGATTGAATACAACAGTCACCATGCGCACTTTCCTCCATGGGAGTAATGTCTGAAACAGTCTACGCTTTGATCGTTCCCAGGAAGACCAGTAGTAGTTTCCGATGCACATCTGGAGGCCTTCTGTAATCTGTGGAGTATCAGAGTTTTGATGAAACAGAGAAATTGCATCGGGATGAATACAACAGTCACCATGTGCACCTTCCTCCATGGGAGTAATGTCTCAAAGAGTTTACGCTTTGATCGTTCCCTGGAAGACCAGTAGTAGTTTCCGATGCACATCTGGAGGCATTCTGTAATCTGTGGATTATCAGAGTGTTGATGAAGCACAGAAATTGCATCGGGTTTGAATACAACAGTCTCCATGAGCATTTTCCTCCATTTGAGTAATGTCTCAAACTGTCTACGCTTTGATCGTTCCCTGGAAGACCAGAAGTAGTTTCCGATGCACATCTGGAGGCATACTGTAATCTGTGGAACATCAGTGTGTTGTTGATACACAGAAATTGCATCGGGATTGAATACAACAGTCACCATGCGCACTTCCCTTTATAGGAGTAATGTCTCAAACAATCTACGATTTGATCGTTCCCTGGGAGACCAGTAGTAGTTTCCGATGCACATCAGAAGTCATTCTGTAATCTGTGGACTATCAGAGTGTTGTTGAATTACAGAAATTGCATCAGGATTGAATACAACAGTCGCCATGCGCACTTTCCTATATGGGAGTAATGTCTCAAACAGTCTACGCTTTGATCGTTTCCTGGAAGAATAGTAGTAGTTTCCGATGCACATCTGGAGGCATTCTGTAATCTGTGGACCTTCAAAGTGTTGATGAAACACAGAAATTGCATCGGGATTGAATACAACAGTCACCATGCACCCTTTCCTCCATGGGAGTAATGTCTCAAACAATCTACGCTTTGTTCGTTCCCTGGAAGCCCATTCGTAGTTTCCGATGCACATGTGGAGTCATACTGTAATCTGTGGAACATCAGAGTGTTGATGAAACACAGAAATTGCATCGGAATGGAATACAACAGTCACCATGCACACTTTCCTCCATGGGAGTAATGTCTCAAACAGTCTACGCTTTGATCCTTCCCTGAAGCCCAGTAGTAGTTTCCGATCCACATCCGGAGGAGTTCTGTAATCAGTGGACTTTAAAGTGTTGATGAAACACACAAATTGCATCGGGATTGAATACAACAGTCATCAAGCGCACTTTCCTCCATGGGAGTAATGTCTCAAACAGTCTACGCTTTGATCGTTGCCTGGAAGACCAGTAGTAGTTTCCGATGCACATCTGGAGGCATTCTGTAATCTGTAAACTATCAGAGTGTTGTTCAAACACAGAAATTGTATCGGGATTGAATACAACAGTCACCGTGCGCACTTTCCTATATAGGAGTAATGTCTCATACAGTCTACGATTTGATCGTTCCCTGGAAGACCAGTAGTAGTTTCCGATGCACATCTGGTGGCATTCTGTAATCTGTGGACTAACAGAGTGTTGATGAAACACCGAAATTGGATCGGGATTGAATACAACAGTCACCATGCGCACTTTCCTCCATGGGAGTAATGTCTCTAACAGTCTACGATTTGATCGTTGCCTGGAAGACCAGTAGTAGTTTCCATTGCTCCTCTGGAGGCATTCTATAATCTATGGACCTTCAAAGTGTTGATGAAACACAGAAATTGCATCGGGATTGAATACAACAGTCACCATGGGCACTTTCCTCGATGGGAGTAATGTCTCAAACAGTCCACGATTTGATCGTTCCCTGCAAGACCAGTAGTAGTTTCCGATGCACATCCGGAGGCGTTCTGTAATCTATGGACCTTCAAAGTGTTGATAAAACACAGAAATTGCATCGGGATTGAACACAACAGTCACCATGCGCACTTTCCTCCATTAGAGTAATGACTCAAACAGTCTACGCTTTCATCGTTCCCTGGAAGACCAGTAGTAGTTTCCTTAGCATATCTGGAGGCATTCTGTAATCTGTGGACTATCAGAGTGTTATGAAACACAGAAATTTCATCGGGATTTAATACAACAGTCACCATGCGCACGTTCCTAAATGGGAGTATTGTCTCAAACAGTCTACGCTTTGATTGTTCCCTGGAAGACCACTTGTAGTTTCCGACGCACATCTGGAGGCATTCTGTAATCTGTGGACCTTCAAAGTGTTGATGAAACACAGAAATTTTATCGGGATTGAATACAACAGTCACCATAAGCAATTTTCCTCCATGGGAGTAATGTCTCAAACGGTCTACGTTTTGATCGTTCCCTGGAAGACCAGTAGTAGTTTCCGATCCACATCTGGAGGCATTCTGTAATCTGTGGACTATCAGTGTGTTGTTGAAACACCGAAATTGGATCGGGATTGAATACAACAGTCACCATGCGCACTTTCCTCCATGGGATTAATGTCTCAAAGAGTCTACGTTTTGATCGTTGCCTGGAAGACCAGTAGTAGTTTCCGATGCACATCTGGAGGCATTCTGTAATCTGTAAACTATCAGAGTGTTGTTCAAACACAGAAATTGCATCGGGATTGAATACAACAGTCACCATGCGCACTTTCCTATATAGGAGTAATGTCTCAAACAGTCTACGATTTGATCGTTCCCTGGAAGACCAGTAGTAGTTTCCGATGCACATCTGGTTGCATTCTGTAATCTGTGGGCTATCAGAGTGTTGATGAAACACTGATATTGCATCGGGATTGAATACAACTGTCACCATGCGCACTTTCCTCCATGGGAGTAATGTCTCAATCAGTCTACGCTTTGATCGTTACCTGGAAGACCAGTAGTAGTTTCCGATTCACATCTGGAGGCAGTCTGTAATCTGTGGACTATCAGAGTGTTGATGAAACACAGAAAATACATCGGGATTGAATACAACAGTCATCATGCGCACTTTCCTCCATGGGAGTAATGTCTGAAACAGTCTACGCTTTGATCGTTCCCAGGAAGACCAGTTGTAGTTTCCGATGCACATCTGGAGGCATTCTGTAATCTGTGGAGTATCAGAGTTTTGATGAAACAGAGAAATTGCATCGGGATGAATACAACAGTCACCATGTGCACCTTCCTCCATGGGAGTAATGTCTCAAAGAGTTTACGCTTTGATCGTTCCCTGGAAGACCAGTAGTACTTTCCGATGCACATCTGGAGGCATTCTGTAATCTGTGGAATATCAGAGTGTTGATGAAGCACAGAAATTGCATCGGGTTTGAATACAACAGTCACCATGAGCATTTTCCTCCATTTGAGTAATGTCTCAAACTGTCTACGCTTTGATCGTTCCCTGGAAGACCAGAAGTAGTTTCCGATGCACATGTGGAGGCATACTGTAATCTGTGGAACATCAGTGTGTTGTTGATACACAGAAATTGCATCGGGATTGAATACAACAGTCACCATGCGCACTTCCCTTTATAGGAGAAATGTCTCAAACAATCTACGATTTGATCGTTCCCTGGGAGACCAGTAGTAGTTTCCGATGCACATCTGGTGGCATTCTGTAATCTGTGGACTGTCAGAGTGTTGATGAAACACCGAAATTCAATCGGGATTGAATACAACAGTCACCATGTTCACTTTCCTCCATGGGATTAATGTCTCAAACAGTCTACGGTTTGATCATTCCCTGGAAGACCAGTAGTAGTTCCCGAAGCACATTTGGGGACATTCTGTAATGTGTGAACTATCAGAGTGTTGATGAAACACAGAAATTGCATCTGGATTGAATACAACAGTCACCATGCGCTATTTCCTCCATGGGAGTAATGTCTCAAACAGTCTACGCTTTGATTGTTGCCTGGAAGACCAGTAGTAGTTTCCGATGCACCTCTGGAGGCATTCTATAATCTGTGGACCTTCAAAGTGTTGATGAAACACAGAAATTGCATCGGGATTGAATACAACTGTCACCATGGGCACTTTCCTCCATGGGAGTAATGTCTCAAACAGTCTACGCTTTGATCGTTCCCTGGAAGACCAGTAGTAGTTTCCGATGCACATGTGGAGGCATACTGTAATCTGTGGAACATCAGAGTGTTGATGAAACACAGAAATTGCATCGGGATATAATACAACAGTCACCATGCGCACTTTCCTCCATGGGAGTAATGTCTCAAACAGTCTACGATTTGATCGTTACCTGGAAGACCAGTAGTAGTTTCCGATGTGCATCTGGTGGCATTTTGTAATCTGTGGACTATCAGAGTGTTGATGAAACACCGAAATTGCGTTGGTATTGAATACAACAGTCACCATGCGCGCTTTGTTCCATGGGAGTAATGTCTCAAACAGTTAACGCTTTGATCGTTCCCTGGAAGACCAGTAGTAGTTTCCGGTGCACATCTGGGGCATTCTGCAATCTGTGGAACATCAGAGTGTTGATGAAACACAGAAATTGCATCGGGATGGAATACAACAGTCACAATGCGCACTTTCCTCCATAGGAGTAATGGCTCAAACAGTCTACGCTTTGATCGTTCCCTGGAAGACCATTAGTAGTTACCGATGCACATCAGAAGTCATTCTGTAATCTGTGGACTATCAGAGTGTTGTTGAATTACAGAAATTGCATCAGGATTGAATACAACAGTCGCCATGCGCACTTTCCTATATGGGAGTAATGTCTCAAACAGTCTACGCTTTGATCGTTTCCTGGAAGAATAGTAGTAGTTTACGATGCACATCTGGAGGCATTCTGTAATCTGTGGACCTTCAAAGTGTTGATGAAACACAGAAATTGCATCGGGATTGAATACAACAGTCACCATGCGCACTTTCCTCCATGGGAGTAATGTCTCAAACAATCTACGCTTTGTTCGTTCCCTGGAAGCCCATTCATAGTTTCCGATGCACATGTGGAGTCATACTGTAATCTGTGGAACATCAGAGTGTTGATGAAACACAGAAATTGCATCGGAAAGGAATACAACAGTCACCATGCGCACTTTCCTCCATGGGAGTAATGTCTCAAACAGTCTACGCTTTGATCCTTCCCTGAAGCCCAGTAGTAGTTTCCGATGCACATCCGGAGGAGTTCTGTAATCAGTGGACTTTAAAGTGTTGATGAAACACACAAATTGCATCGGGATTGAATACAACAGTCACGATGCGCACTGTCCTCCATGGGTGTAATGTCTCAAACAGTCTACGCTTTGATCGTTCCCTGGAAGACCAGTAGTAGTTTCCGATGCACATCTGGAGGCATTGTGTAATCTGTGGACTATCAGAGTGTTATGAAACACAGAAATTGCATCGGGATTGAATACAACTGTCACCATGCGCACTTTCCTCCATGGGAGTAATGTCTCAAACAGTCTACGCTTTGATCGTTCCCTGGAAGACCATTAGTAGCTTCCGATGCACATCTGAAGGCATTCTGTAATCTGTGGACCATCAGAGTGTTGTTGAAACTCAGAAATTGTATCAGGATTGAATACAGCAGTCACCATGCGCAGTTTTCTATATGGGAGTAATGTCTCAAACAGTCTACGGTTTGATCGTTTCCTGGAAGACCAGTAGTAATTTCCGACGAACATCAGGAGGCATTCTGTAATCTGTGGACCTTCAAAGTGTTGATGAAACACAGAAATTGCATCGGGATTGAATACAACAGTCACCATGCGCACTTTCCTCATGAGAGTAATGTCTCAAACAGTCTACGATTGGATGGTTCCCTGGAAGACCAGTAGTAGTTTCCGATGCACATGTGGTGGCATACTGTAATCTGTGGAACATCAGAGTGTTGATGAAACACAGAAATTGCATGGGGATGGAATACAACAGTCACCATGCGCACTTTCCTCCATGGGATTAATGTCTCAAACAGTCTACGATTTGATCGTTCCCTGGAAGACCAGTAGTAGTTTCCAATGCACATCTGGTGGCATTCTGTATTCTGTGGACTATCAGAGTGTTGATGAAACACCGGAATTGGATCGGGATTGAATACAACAGTCACCATGCCCACTTTCCTCCATGGGAGTAATGTCTCAAACAGTCTACGCTTTGATCGTTCCCTGGAATACCAGTAGTAGTTTCCGATGCACATCTGGAGGCATTGTGTAATCTGTGGACTATCCGAGTGTTATGAAACACCGAAATTGCATCGGTATTGAATACAACAGTCATCAAGCGCACTTTCCTCCATGGGAGTAATGTCTCAAACAGTCTACGCTTTGATCGTTGCCTGGAAGACCAGTAGTAGTTTCCGATGCACATCTGGAGGCATTCTGTAATCTGTAAACTATCAGAGTGTTGTTCAAACACAGAAACGGCATCGGGATTGAATACAACAGTCACCGTGCGCAACTTCCTCCATTTGAGTAATGTCTCAAACAGTCTACGGTTTGATCGTTCCCTGGTAGACCAGTAGTAATTTCCGATGCACATGTGGTGGCATACTGTAATCTGTGGAACATCAGTGTGTTGTTGATACACAGAAATTGCATCGGGATTGAATACAACAGTCACCATGCGCACTTTCCTATATAGGAGTAATGTCTCATACAGTCTACGATTTGATCGTTCCCTGGAAGACCAGTAGTAGTTTCCGATGCACATCTGGTGGCATTCTGTAATCTGTGGACTATCAGAGTAGTGATGAAACACCGAAATTGGATCGGGATTGAATACAACAGTCACCATGCGCACTTCCCTCCATGGGAGTAATGTCTCAAACAGTCTACGCTTTGATCGTTGCCTGGAAGACCAGTAGTAGTTTCCAATGCTCCTCTGGAGGCATTCTATAATCTGTGGACCTTCAAAGTGTTGATGAAACACAGAAATTGCATCGGAATTGAATACAACAGTCACGATGGGCACTTTCCTCGATGGGAGTAATGTCTCAAACAGTCCACGATTTGATCGTTCCCTGCAAGACCAGTAGTAGTTTCCGATGCACATCCGGAGGCGTTCTGTAATCTATGGACCTTCAAAGTGTTGATAAAACACAGAAATTGCATCGGGATTGAACACAACAGTCACCATGCGCACTTTCCTCCATTAGAGTAATGACTCAAACAGTCTACGCTTTCATCGTTCCCTGGAAGACCAGTAGTAGTTTCCGTAGCACATCTGGAGGCATTCTGTAATCAGTGGACTATCAGAGTGTTATGAAACACAGAAATTTCATCGGGATTTAATACAACAGTCACCATGCGCACGTTCCTAAATGGGAGTATTGTCTCAATCAGTCTACGCTTTGATTGTTCCCTGGAAGACCACTTGTAGTTTCCGATGCACATCTGGAGGCATTCTGTAATCTGTGGACCTTCAAAGTGTTGATGAAACACAGAAATTTTATCGGGATTGAATACAACAGTCACCATAAGCAATTTTCCTCCATGGGAGTAATGTCTCAAACAGTCTACGTTTTGATCGTTCCCTGGAAGACCAGTAGTAGTTTCCGATCCACATCTGGAGGCATTTTGTAATCTGTGGACTATCAGTGTGTTGTTGAAACACCGAAATTGGATCGGGATTGAATACAACAGTCACCATGCGCACTTTCCTCCATGGGATTAATGTCTCAAAGAGTCTACGTTTTGATCGTTGCCTGGAAGACCAGTAGTAGTTTCCGATGCACATCTGGAGGCATTCTGTAATCTGTAAACTATCAGAGTGTTGTTCAAACACAGAAATTGCATCGGGATTGAATACAACAGTCACCATGCGCACTTTCCTATATAGGAGTAATGTCTCAAACAGTCTACGATTTGATCGTTCCCTGGAAGACCAGTAGTAGTTTCCGATGCACATCTGGTTGCATTCTGTAATCTGTGGGCTATCAGAGTGTTGATGAAACACTGATATTGCATCGGGATTGAATACAACTGTCACCATGCGCACTTTCCTCCATGGGAGTAATGTCTCAAACAGTCTACGCTTTGATCGTTACCTGGAAGACCAGTAGTAGTTTCCGATTCACATCTGGTGGCATTCTGTAATCTATGGACTATCAGAGTGTTGATGAAACACAGAAAATACATCAAGATTGAATACAACAGTCACCATGCGCACTTTCCTCCATGGGCGTAATGTCTGAAACAGTCTACGCTTTGATCGTTCCCAGGAAGACCAGTAGTAGTTTCCGATTCACATCTGGAGGCATTCTGTAATCTGTGGAGTATCAGAGTTTTGATGAAACACAGAAATTGCATCGGGATGAATACAACAGTCACCATGTGCACCTTCCTCCATGGGAGTAATGTCTCAAAGAGTTTACGCTTTGATCGTTCCCTGGAAGACCAGTAGTAGTTTCCGATGCACATCTGGAGGCATTCTGTAATCTGTGGAATATCAGAGTGTTGATGAAGCACAGAAACTGCATCGGGTTTGAATACAACAGTCACCATGAGCATTTTCCTCCATTTGAGTAATGTCTCAAACTGTCTACGTTTTGATCGTTCCCTGGAAGACCAGTAGTAGTTTCCGATGCACATCTGGTGGCATTCTGTGATCTGTGGACTATCAGAGTGTTGATGAAATAGCGAAATTCAATCGGGATTGAATACAACAGTCACCATGCGCACTTTCCTCCATGGGATAAATGTCCCAAATAGTCTACAGTTTGATCATTCCCTGGAAGACCAGTAGTAGTTCCCGAAGTACATTTGGGGACATTCTGTATTGTGTGGACTATCAGGGTGTTGATGAAACACAGAAATTGCATCTGGATTGAATACAACAGTCACCATGCGCAATTTCCTCCATGGGAGTAATGTCTCAAACAGTCTACGATTTGATCGTTGCCTGGAAGACCAGTAGTAGTTTCCGATGCACCTCTGGAGGCATTCAATAATCTGTGGACCTTCAAAGTGTTGATGAAACACAGAAATTGCATCGGGATTTAATACAACTGTCACCATGGGCACTTTCCTCCATGGGAGTAATGTCTCAAACAGTCTACGCTTTGATCGTTCCCTGGAAGACCAGTAGTAGTTTCCGATGCACATGTGGTGGCATACTGTAATCTGTGGAACATCAGTGTGTTGTTGATACACAGAAATTGCATCGGGATTGAATACAACAGTCACCATGCGCACTTCCCTTTATAGGAGTAATGTCTCAAACAATCTACGATTTGATCGTTCCCTGGAAGACCAGTAGTAGTTTCCGATGCACATCTGGTGGCATTCTGTAATCTGTGGACTATCAGAGTGTTGATGAAACACCGAAATTCAATCGGGATTGAATACAACAGTCACCATGTTCACTTTCCTCCATGGGATTAATGTCTCAAACAGTCTACGGTTTGATCATTCCCTGGAAGACCAGTAGTAGTTCCCGAAGCACATTTGGGGACATTCTGTAATGTGTGGACTATCAGAGTGTTGATGAAACACAGAAATTGCATCTGGATTGAATACAACAGTCACCATGCGCAATTTCCTCCATGGGAGTAATGTCTCAAACAGTCTACGCTTTGATCGTTCCCTGGAAGACCAGTAGTAGTTTCCGATGCACCTCTGGAGGCGTTCTATAATCTGTGGACCTTTAAAGTGTTGATGAAACACAGAAATTGCATCGGGATTGAATACAACAGTAACCATGCGCACTTTCCTATATAGGAGTAATGTCTCATACAGTCTACGATTTGATCGTTCCCTGGAAGACCAGTAGTAGTTTCCGATGCACATCTGGTGGCATTCTGTAATCTGTGGACTATCAGAGTGTTGAAGAAACACCGAAATTCAATCGGGATTGAATACAACAGTCACCATGTTCACTTTCCTCCATGGGATTAATGTCTCAAACAGTCTACGGTTTGATTATTCCCTGGAAGACCAGTAGTAGTTCCCGAAGCACATTTGGGGACATTCTGTAATGTGTGGACTATCAGAGTGTTGATGAAACACAGAAATTGCATCTGGATTGAATACAACAGTCACCATGCGCAATTTCCTCCATGGGAGTAATGTCTGAAACAGTCTACGCTTTGATTGTTGCCTGGAAGACCAGTAGTAGTTTCCGATGCACCTCTGGAGGCAATCTATAATCTGTGGACCATTAAAGTGTTGATGAAACACAGAAATTGCATCGGGATTGAATACAACAGTCACCATGGGCACTTTCCTACCATGGGAGTAATGTCTCAAACAGTGTACGCTTTGATCGTTCCCATTAAGACCAGTAGTTGTTTCCGATGCACATCTGGAGGCATTCTGTAATATGTGCACTATCAGAGTGTTGTTGAAACACATAAATTGCATCGGGATTGAATACAACATTCACCATGCGCACTTTCCTCCATGTGAGTAGTGTCTCAAACAGTCTACGATTTGATCGTCCCAGGAAGACCAGTAGTAGTTTCCGATGCACATCTGGTGGCATTCTGTAATCTGTGGACTATCAGAGTGTTGATGAAACACCGAAATTCAATCGGGATTGAATGCAACAGTCACCATGCGCACTTTCCTCCATGGGAGTAATGTCTCAAACAGTGTACGCTTTGATCGTTCCCTGGAAGACCAGTAGTAGTTCCCGAAGCACATTTGGGACATTCTGTAATGTGTGGACTATCAGAGTGTTGATGAAACACAGATATTGCATCGGGATTTAGAAACAACAGTCACCATGCGCACGTTCTTAAATGGGAGTATTGTCTCAAACAGTCTACGCTTTGATTGTTCCCTGGAAGACCACTTGTAGATTCCGATGCACACCTGGAGGCATTCTGTAATCTGTGGACCTTCAAAGTGTTGATGAAACACAGAAATTTTATCGGGATTGAATACAACAGTCACCATTAGCAATTTTCCTCCATGGGAGTAATGTCTCAAACAGTCTACGTTTTGATCGTTCCCTGGAAGACCAGTAGTAGTTTCCGATCCACATCTGGAGGCATTCTGTAATCTGTGGACTATCAGTGTGTTGTTGAAACACCGAAATTGGATCGGGATTGAATACAACAGTCACCATGCGCACTTTCCTCCATGGGATTAATGTCTCAAAGATTCTACGTTTTGATCGTTGACTGGAAGACCAGTAGTAGTTTCCGATGCACATCTGGAGGCATTCTGTAATCTTTAAACTATCAGAGTGTTGTTCAAACACAGAAATTGCATCGGGATTGAATACAACAGTCACCATGCGCACTTTCCTATATAGGAGTAATGTCTCAAACAGTGTACGCTTTGATCGTTCCCAGGAAGACCAGTAGCAGGTCCCGAAGCACATTTGGGGACATTCTGTAATGTGTGGACTATCAGAGTGTTGATGAAACACAGAAATTGCATCGGGATTTAGAAACAACAGTCACCATGCGCACGTTCTTAAATGGGAGTATTGTCTCAAACAGTCTACGCTTTGATTGTTCCCTGCAAGACCAGTAGTAGTTTCCGATGCACGTCCGGAGGCATTCTGTAATCTGTGGACCTTCAAAGTATTGATGAAACACAGAAATTTTATCAGGATTGACTACAACAGTCACCAAGCGCACTTTCCACCAATGGAGTAATGTCTCAAACAGTCTACGCTTTGATCGTTCCCTGGAAGACCATTAGTAGTTACCGATGCACATCAGAAGTCATTCTGTAATCTGTGGACTATCAGAGTGTTGTTGAAACTCAGACATTGCATCAGGATTGAATACAACAGTCACCATGCGCAGTTTTCTATATGGGGGTAATGTCTCAAACAGTCTACGGTTTGATCGTTTCCTGGAAGACCAGTAGTAGTTTCCGATGAACATCAGGAGGCATTCTGTAATCTGTGGACCTTCAAAGTGTTGATGAAACACAGAAATTGCATCGGGATTGAATACAACAGTCACCATGCGCACTTTCCTCCATGGGAGTAATGTCTCAAACAGTCTACGATTTGATCGTTCCCTGGAAGACCAGTAGTAGTTTCCGATGCACATGTGGTGGCATACCGTAATCTGTGGAACATCAGAGTGTTGATGAAACACAGAAATTGCATCGGGATGGAATACAACAGTCACCATGCGCACTTTCCTCCATGGGATTAATGTCTCAAACAGTCTACGATTTGATCGTTCCCTGGAAGACCAGTAGTAGTTTCCAATGCACATCTGGTGGCATTCTGTATTCTGTGGACTATCAGAGTGTTGATGAAACACCGAAATTGGATCGGGATTGAATACAACAGTCACCATGCCCACTTTCCTCCATGGGAGTAATGTCTCAAACAGTCTACGCTTTGATCGTTCCCTGGAAGACCAGTAGTAGTTTCCGATGCACATCTGGAGGCATTGTGTAATCTGTGGACTATCCGAGTGTTATGAAACACCGAAATTGCATCGGTATTGAATACAACAGTCATCAAGCGCACTTTCCTCCATGGGAGTAATGTCTCAAACAGTCTACGCTTTGATCGTTGCCTGGAAGACCAGTAGTAGTTTCCGATGCACATCTGGAGGCATTCTGTAATCTGTAAACTATCAGAGTGTTGTTCAAACACAGAAATTGCATCGGGATTGAATACAACAGTCACCGTGCGCAACTTCCTCCATGGGAGTAATGTCTCAAACAGTCTACGGTTTGATCGTTCCCTGGAAGACCAGTAGTAATTTCCGATGCACATGTGGTGGCATACTGTAATCTGTGGAACATCAGAGTGTTGTTGATACACAGAAATTGCATCGGGATTGAATACAACAGTCACCATGCGCACTTTCCTATATAGGAGTAATGTCTCATACAGTCTACGATTTGATCGTTCCCTGGAAGACCAGTAGTAGTTTCCGATGCACATCTGGTGGCATTCTGTAATCTGTGGACTATCAGAGGGTTGATGAAACACCGAAATTGGATCGGGATTGAATACAACAGTCAGCATGCGCACTTTCCTCCATGGGAGTAATGTCTCAAACAGTCTACGCTTTGATTGTTCCCTGGATGACCACTTGTAGTTTCCGATGCACATCTGGAGGCATTCTGTAATCTGTGGACCTTCAAAGTGTTGATGAAACACAGAAATTTTATCGGGATTGAATACAACAGTCACCATAAGCAATTTTCCTCCATGGGAGTAATGTCTCAAACAGTCTACGTTTTGATCGTTCCCTGGAAGACCAGTAGTAGTTTCCGATCCACATCTGGAGGCATTCTGTAATCTGTGGACTATCAGTGTGTTGTTGAAACACCAAAATTGGATCGGGATTGAATACAACAGTCACCATGCGCACTTTCCACCATGGGATTAATGTCCCAAAGAGTCTACGTTTTGATCGTTGCCTGGAAGACCAGTAGTAGTTTCCGATGCACATCTGGAGGCATTCTGTAATCTGTAAACTATCAGAGTGTTGTTCAAACACAGAAATTGCATCGGGATTGAATACAACAGTCACCAAGCGCACTTTCCTATATAGGAGTAATGTCTCAAACAGTCTACGATTTGACCGTTCCCTGGAAGACCAGTAGTAGTTTCCGATGCACATCTGGTTGCATTCTGTAATCTGTGCACTACCAGAGTGTTGTTGAAACACAGAAATTGCATCGGAATTGAATACAACAGTCACCATGCGCACTTTCCTCCATGGGAGTAATGTCTCAAACAGTCTACGCTTTGATCGTTCCCTGGAAGGCCAGTAGTAGTTTCCGATGCACATCTGGTGGCATTCTGTGATCTGTGGACTATCAGAGTGTTGATGAAGTAGCGAAATTCAATCGGGATTGAATACAACAGTCACCATTCGCACTTTCCTCCATGGGAGTAATGTCTCAAACAGTCTACGCTTTGATCGTTCCCAGGAAGACCAGTAGTAGTTTCCGATGCACATCTGGAGGCATTCTGTAATCTGTGGAGTATCAGAGTTTTGATGAAACACAGAAATTGCATCGGGATGAATACAACAGTCACCATGTGCACCTTCCTCCATGGGAGTAATGTCTCAAAGAGTTTACGCTTTGATCGTTCCCTGGAAGACCAGTAGTAGTTTCCGATGGACATCTGGAGGCATTCTGTAATCTGTGGAATATCAGAGTGTTGATGAAGCACAGAAATTGCATCGGGTTTGAATACAACAGTCACCATGAGCATTTTCCTCCATTTGAGTAATGTCTCAAACTGTCTACGCTTTGATCGTTCCCTGGAAGACCAGAAGTAGTTTCCGATGCACATCTGGAGGCATTCTGTAATATGTGCACTACCAGAGTGTTGTTGAAACACAGAAATTGCATCGGAATTGAATACAACAGTCACCATGCGCACTTTCCTCCATGGGAGTAATGTCTCAAACAGTCTTCGCTTTGATCGTTCCCTGGAAGGCCAGTAATAGTTTCCGATGCACATCTGGTGGCATTCTGTGATCTGTGGACTATCAGAGTGTTGATGAAGTAGCGAAATTCAATCGGGATTGAATACAACAGTCACCATGCGCACTTTCCTCCATGGGATTAATGTCTCAAATAGTCTACGGTTTGATCATTCCCTGGAAGACCAGTAGTAGTTCCCTAAGTACATTTGGGGACATTCTGTATTGTGTGGACTATCAGGGTGTTGATGAAACACAGATATTGCATCTGGATTGAATACAACAGTCACCATGGGCACTGTCCTCCATGGGAGTAATGTCTCAAACAGTCTACGCTTTGATCGTTGCCTGGAAGACCAGTAGTAGTTTCCGATGCACCTCTGGAGGCATTCAATAATCTGTGGACCTTCAAAGTGTTGATGAAACACAGAAATTGCATCGGGATTGAATACAACTGTCACCATGGGCACTTTCCTCCATGGGAGTAATGTCTCAAACAGTCTACGCTTTGATCGCTCCCTGGAAGACCAGTAGTAGTTTCCGATGCACATGTGGTGGCATACTGTAATCTGTGGAACATCAGTGTGTTGTTGATACACAGAAATTGCATCGGGATTGAATACAACAGTCACCATGCGCACTTCCCTTTATAGGAGTAATGTCTCAAACAATCTACGATTTGATCGTTCCCTGGAAGACCAGTAGTAGTTTCCGATGCACATCTGGTGGCATTCTGTAATCTGTGGACTATCAGAGTGTTGATGAAACACCGAAATTCAATCGGGATTGAATACAACAGTCACCATGTTCACTTTCCTCCATGGGATTAATGTCTTAAACAGTCTACGGTTTGATCATTCCCTGGAAGACCAGTAGTAGTTCCCGAAGCACATTTGGGGACATTCTGTAATGTGTGGACTATCAGAGTGTTGATGAAACACAGAAATTGCATCTGGATTGAATACAACAGTCACCATGCGCAATTTCCTCCATGGGAGTAATGTCTCAAACAGTCTACGCTTTGATTGTTGCCTGGAAGACCAGTAGTAGTTTCCGATGCACCTCTGGACGCATTCTATAATCTGTGGACCTTTAAAGTGTTGATGAAACCCAGAAATTGCATCGGGATTGAATACAACAGTCACCATGGGCACTTTCCTACCATGGGAGTAATGTCTCAAACAGTCTACGCTTTGATCGTTCCCTGGAAGACCAGTAGTAGTTTCCGATGCACATCTGGAGGCATTTGTAATCTGTAAACAATCAGAGTGTTCTTCAAACACAGAAATTGCATCGGGATTGAATTCAACAGTCACCATGCGCACTTTGTTCCACGGGATTAATGTCTCAAACAGTCTACGGTTTGATCATTCCCTGGAAGACCAGTAGTAGTTTCCGAATCACATTTGGGGTCATTCTGTAATGTGTGTACTATCAGAGTGTTGATGAAACACAAAAATTTTATCTGGATTGAATACAACAGTCACCATGAGCAATTTCCTCCATGGGAGTAATGTCTCAAACAGTCTACGGTTTGATCGTTCCCTGGAAGACCAGTAGTAGTTTCCGATGCACATCTGGTGGCATTCTGTAATCTGTGGACTATCAGAGTGTTGATGAAACACCGAAATTGGATCGGGATTGAATACAACAGTCACCATGCGCACTTTCCTCCATGGGAGTAATGTCTCAAACAGTCTACGCTTTGATCGTTGCCTGGAAGTCCAGTAGTAGTTTCCAATGCTCCTCTGGAGGCATCCTATAATCTGTGGACCTTCAAAGTGTTGATGAAACACAGAAATTGCATCGGGATTGAATACAACAGTCACCATGGGCACTTTCCTCGATGGGAGTAATGTCTCAAACAGTCCACGATTTGACCGTTCCCTGCAAGACCAGTAGTAGTTTCCGATGCACATCCGGAGGCGTTCTGTAATCTATGGACCTTTAAAGTGTTGATAAAACACAGAAATTGCATCGGGATTGAACACAACAGTCACCATGCGCACTCTCCTCCATTAGAGTAATGACTCAAACAGTCTACGCTTTCATCGTTCCCTGGAAGACCAGTAGTAGTTTCCGTAGCACATCTGGAGGCATTCTGTAATCTGTGGACTATCAGAGTGTTATGAAACACAGAAATTTCATCGGGATTTAATACAACAGTCACCATGCGCACGTTCCTAAATGGGAGTATTGTCTCAAACAGTCTACGCTTTGATTGTTCCCTGGAAGACCACTTGTTATTTCCGATGCACATCTGGAGGCATTCTGTAATCTGTGGACCTTCAAAGTGTTGATGAAACACAGAAATTTTATCGGGATTGAATACAACAGTCACCATAAGCAATTTTCCTCCATGGGAGTAATGTCTCAAATAGTCTACGTTTTGATCGTTCCCTGGAAGACCAGTAGTAGTTTCCGATCCACATCTGGAGGCATTCTGTAATCTGTGGACTATCAGTGTGTTGTTGAAACACCAAAATTGGATCGGGATTGAATACAACAGTCACCATGCGCACTTTCCTCCATGGGATTAATGTCTCAAAGAGTCTACGTTTTGATCGTTGCCTGGAAGACCAGTAGTAGTTTCCGATGCACATCTGGAGGCATTCTGTAATCTGTAAACTATCAGAGTGTTGTTCAAACACAGAAATTGCATCGGGATTGAATACAACTGTCACCAAGCGCACTTTCCTATATAGGAGTAATGTCTCAAACAGTCTACGATTTGACCGTTCCCTGGAAGACCAGTAGTAGTTTCCGATGCACATCTGGTTGCATTCTGTAATCTGTGGGCTATCAGAGTGTTGATGAAACACTGATATTGCATCGGGATTGAATACAACTGTCACCATGCGCACTTTCCTCCATGGGAGTAATGACTCAAACAGTCTACGCTTTGATCGTTACCTGGAAGACCAGTAGTAGTTTCCGATTCACATCTGGAGGCATTCTGTAATCTGTGGACTATCAGAGTGTTGATGAATCACAGAAAATACATCGGGATTGAATACAACAGTCACCATGCGCACTTTCCCCCATGGGAGTAATGTCTGAAACAGTCTACGCTTTGATCGTTCCCAGGAAGACCAGTAGTAGTTTCCGATGCACATCTGGAGGCATTCTGTAATCTGTGGAGTATCAGAGTTTTGATGAAACACAGAAATTGCATCTGGATGAATACAACAGTCACCATGAGCATTTTCCTCCATTTGAGTAATGTCTCAAACTGTCTACGCTTTGATCGTTCCCTGGAAGACCAGAAGTAGTTTCCGATGCACATCTGGAGGCATTCTGTAATATGTGCACTACCAGAGTGTTGTTGAAACACAGAAATTGCATCGGAATTGAATACAACAGTCACCATGCGCACTTTCCTCCATGGGAGTAATGTCTCAAACAGTCTACGCTTTGATTGTTCCCTGGAAGGCCAGTAGTAGTTTCCGATGCACATCTGGTGGCATTCTGTGATCTGTGGACTATCAGAGTGTTGATGAAGTAGCGAAATTCAATCGGGATTGAATACAACAGTCACCATGCGCACTTTCCTCCATGGGATTAATGTCTCAAATAGTCTACGGTTTGATCATTCCCTGGAAGACCAGTAGTAGTTCCCTAAGTACATTTGGGGACATTCTGTATTGTGTGGACTATCAGGGTGTTGATGAAACACAGAAATTGCATCTGGATTGAATACAACAGTCACCATGGGCACTTTCCTCCATGGGAGTAATGTCTCAAACAGTCTACGCTTTGATCGTTGCCTGGAAGACCAGTAGTAGTTTCCGATGCACCTCTGGAGGCATTCAATAATCTGTGGACCTTCAAAGTGTTGATGAAACACAGAAATTGCATCGGGATTGAATACAACTGTCACCATGGGCACTTTCCTCCATGGGAGTAATGTCTCAAACAGTCTACGCTTTGATCGTTCCCTGGAAGACCAGTAGTAGTTACCGATGCACATATGGTGGCATACTGTAATCTGTGGAACATCAGTGTGTTGTTGATACACAGAAATTGCATCGGGATTGAATACAACAGTCACCAAGCGCACTTCCCTTTATAGGAGTAATGTCTCAAACAATCTACGATTTGATCGTTCCCTGGAAGACCAGTAGTAGTTTCCGATGCACATCTGGTGGCATTCTGTAATCTGTGGACTATCAGAGTGTTGATGAAACACCGAAATTCGATCGGGATTGAATACAACAGTCACCATGTTCACTTTCTTCCATGGGATTAATGTCTCAAACAGTCTACGGTTTGATCATTCCCTGGAAGACCACTAGTAGTTCCCGAAGCACATTTGGGGACATTCTGTAATGTGTGGACTATCAGAGTGTTGATGAAACACAGAAATTGCATCTGGATTGAATACAACAGTCACCATGCGCAATTTCCTCCATGGGAGTAATGTCTCAAACAGTCTACGCTTTGATTGTTGCCTGGAAGACCAGTAGTAGTTTCCGATGCACCTCTGGACGCATTCTATAATCTGTGGACCTTTAAAGTGTTGATGAAACCCAGAAATTGCATCGGGATTGAATACAACAGTCACCATGGGCACTTTCCTACCATGGGAGTAATGTCTCAAACAGTCTACGCTTTGATCGTTCCCTGGAAGACCAGTAGTAGTTTCCGATGCACATCTGGAGGCATTTGTAATCTGAAAACAATCAGAGTGTTCTTCAAACACAGAAATTGCATCGGGATTGAATTCAACAGTCACCATGCGCACTTTGTTCCACGGTATTAATGTCTCAAACAGTCTACGGTTTGATCATTCCCTGGAAGACCAGTAGTAGTTTCCGAATCACATTTGGGGTCATTCTGTAATGTGTGTACTATCAGAGTGTTGATGAAACACAAAAATTTTATCTGGATTGAATACAACAGTCACCTTGAGCAATTTCCTCCATGGGAGTAATGTCTCAAACAGTGTACGCTTTGATCGTTCCCATCAGGACCAGTAGTAGTTTCCGATGCACATCTGGAGGCATTCGGTAATATGTGCACTATCAGAGTCTTGTTGAAACACAGAAATTGCATCGGGATTGAATACAACTGTCACCATGCGCACTTTCCCCCATGTGAGTAGTGTCTCAAACAGTCTACGATTTGATCGTCCCAGGAAGACCAGTAGTAGTTTCCGATGCACATCTGGTGGCATTCTGTAATCTGTGGACTATCAGAGTGTTGATGAAACACCGAAATTCAATCGGGATTGAATACAACAGTCACCATGCGCACTTTCCTCCATGGGAGTAATGTCTCAAACAGTGTACGCTTTGATCGTTCCCTGGAAGACCAGTAGTAGTTCCCGAAGCACATTTGGGGACATTCTGTAATGTGTGGACTATCAGAGTGTTGATGAAACACAGAAATTGCATCGGGATTTAGAAACAACAGTCACCATGCGCACGTTCTTAAATGGGAGTATTGTCTCAAACAGTCTACGCTTTGATTGTTCCCTGGAAGACCACTTGTAGTTTCCGATGCACATCTGGAGGCATTCTGTAATCTGTGGACCTTCAAAGTGTTGATGAAACACAGAAATTTTATCGGGATTGAATACAACAGTCACCATAAGCAATTTGCCTCCATGGGAGTAATGTCTCAAACAGTCTACGTTTTGATCGTTCCCTGGAGGACCAGTAGTAGTTTCCGATTAACATCTGGAGGCATTCTGTAATCTGTGGACTATCAGTGTGTTGTTGAAACACCGAAATTGGATCGGGATTGAATACAACAGTCACCATGCGCACTTTCCTCCATGGGATTAATGTCTCAAAGAGTCTACGTTTTGATCGTTGCCTGGAAGACCAGTAGCAGTTTCCGATGCACATCTGGAGGCTTTCTGTAATCTGTAAACTATCAGAGTATTGTTCAAACACAGAAATTGCATCGGGATTGAATACAACAGTCACCATGCGCACTTTCCTATATAGGAGTAATGTCTCAAACAGTCTACGATTTGATCGTTCCCTGGAAGACCAGTAGTAGTTTCCGATGCACATCTGGTTGCATTCTGTAATCTGTGGGCTATCAGAGTGTTGATGAAACACTGATATTGCATCGGGATTGAATACAACAGTCACCATGCGCACTTTCCTCCATGGGAGTAATGTCTCAAACAGTCTACGCTTTGATCGTTACCTGGAAGACCAGTAGTAGTTTCCGATTCACATCTGGAGGCATTCTGAAATCTGTGGACTATCAGAGTGTTGATGAAACACAGAAAATACATCGGGATTGAATACAACAGTCACCATGCGCACTTTCCTCCATGGGAGTAATGTCTGAAACAGTCTACGCTTTGATCGTTCCCAGGAAGACCAGTAGTAGTTTCCGATGCACATCTGGAGGCATTCTGTAATCTGTGGAGTATCAGAGTTTTGATGAAACACAGAAATTGCATCGGGATGAATACAACAGTCACCATTTGCACCTTCCTCCATGGAAGTAATGTCTCAAAGAGTTTACGCTTTGATCGTTCCCTGGAAGACCAGTAGTAGTTTCCGATGCTCATCTGGAGGCATTCTGTTATATGTGCACTATCAGAGTGTTGTTGAAACACAGAAATTGCATCGGGACTGAATACAACAGTCACCATGCGCAATTTCCTCCACAGGAGTAATGACTCAACAGTCTATGCATTGATCGTTCCCTGGAATGACAGTAGTAGTTTCCGATGCACATCTGGAGGCATTCTGTAATCTGTGGAGTATCAGAGTTTTGATGAAACACAGAAATTGCATCGGGATGAATACAACAGTCACCATGTGCACCTTCCTCCATGGGAGTAATGTCTCAAACAGTCTACGATTTGATTGTTGCCTGGAAGACCAGTAGTAGTTTCCGATGCACCTCTGGAGGCATTCTATAATCTGTGGACATATAAAGTGTTGATGAAACACAGAAATTGCATCGGGATTGAATACAACAGTCACCATGGGCACTTTCCTACCATGGGAGTAATGTCTCAAACAGTCTACGCTTTGATCGTTCGCTGGAAGACCAGTAGTAGTTTCCGATGCACATCTGGAGGCATTTGTAATCTGTAAACAATCAGAGTGTTCTTCAAACACAGAAATTGCATCGGGATTGAATTCAACAGTCACCACGCGCACTTTGTTCCATGGGATTAATGTCTCAAACAGTCTACGGTTTGATCATTCCCTGGAAGACCAGTAGTAGTTTCCGAATCACATTTGGGGTCATTCTGTAATGTGTGTACTATCAGTGTGTTGTTGAAACACAGAAATTGCATCAGGATTGAATACAACAGTCACCATGCGCAGTTTTCTATATGGGAGTAATGTCTCAAACAGTCTACGGTTGATCGTTTCCTGGAAGACCAGTAGTAGTTTCCGATGAACATCAGGAGGCATTCTGTAATCTGTGGACCTTCAAAGTGTTGATGAAACACAGAAATTGCATCGGGATTGAATACAACAGTCACCATGCGCACTTTCCTCCATGGGAGTAATGTCTCAAACAGTCTACGATTTGATCATTCCCTGGAAGACCAGTAGTAGTTCCCGATGCACATGTGGTGGCATACTGTAATCTGTGGAACATCAGAGTGTTGATGAAACACAGAAATTGCATTGGGATGGAATACAACAGTCACCATGCGCACTTTCCTCCATGGGATTAATGTCTCAAACTGTCTACAATTTGATCGTTCCCTGGAAGACCAGTAGTAGTTTCCAATGCACATCTGGTGGCATTCTGTATTCTGTGGACTATCAGAGTGTTGATGAAACACCGAAATTGGATCGGGATTGAATACAACAGTCAGCATGCGCACTTTCCTCCATGGGAGTAATGTCTCAAACAGTCTACGCTTTGATCGTTCCCTGGAAGACTAGTAGTAGTTTCCGATGCACATCTGGAGGCATTGTGTAATCTGTGGACTATCAGAGTGTTATGAAACACCGAAATTGGATCGGGATTGAATACGACAGTCATCAAGCGCACTTTCCTCCATGGGAGTAATGTCTCAAACAGTCTACGCTTTGATCGTTCCCAGGAAGACCAGTAGTAGTTTCCGATGAACATCTGGAGGTATTCTGTAATATGTGCACTATCAGGTTGTTGTTGAAACACAGAAATTGCATCGGGATTGAATACAACAGTCACCATGCGCACTTTCCTCCATGGGAGTAATGTCTCAAACAGTCTACGCTTTGATCGTTCCCTAGAAGACCAGTAGTAGTTTCCGATGCACATCTGGTGGCATTCTGTAATGTGTGTACTATCAGAGTGTTGATGAAACACAAAAATTGCATCTGGATTGAATACAACAGTCACCATGAGCAATTTCCTCCATGGGAGTAATGTCTCAAACAGTCTACGCTTTGATCGTTCCCAGGAAGATCAGAAGTAGTATCCGATGCACATCTGGAAGCATTTTGTAATCTGTGGACTATCAGAGAGTTGATGAAAGACAGAATATACATCGGGATTGAATACAACACTCACCATGCGCTCTTTCATCCATGGGAGTAATGTCTCAAACAGTCTACGCTTTGATCGTTCCCATTAGGACCAGTAGTAGTTTCCGATGCACATCTGGAGGCATTCTGTAATATGTGCACTATCAGAGTGTTGTTGAAACACAGAAATTGCATCGGGATTGAATACAACAGTCACCATGCGCACTTTCCCCCATGTGAGTAGTGTCTCAAACAGTCTACGATTTGATCGTCCCAGGAAGACCAGTAGTAGTTTCCGATGCACATCTGGTGGCATTCTGTAATCTGTGGACTATCAGAGTGTTGATGAAACACCGAAATTCAATCGGGATTGAATACAACAGTCACCATGCGCACTTTCCTCCATGGGAGTAATGTCTCAAACAGTGTACGCTTTGATCGTTCCCTGGAAGACCAGTAGTAGTTCCCGAAGCACATTTGGGGACATTCTGTAATGTGTGGACTATCAGAGTGTTGATGAAACACAGAAATTGCATCGGGATTTAGAAACAACAGTCACCATGCGCACGTTCTTAAATGGGAGTATTGTCTCAAACAGTCTACGCTTTGATTGTTCCCTGGAAGACCACTTGTAGTTTCCGATGCACATCTGGAGGCATTCTGTAATCTGTGGACCTTCAAAGTGTTGATGAAACACAGAAATTTTATCGGGATTGAATACAACAGTCACCATAAGCAATTTTCCTCCATGGGAGTAATGTCTCAAACAGTCTACGTTTTGATCGTTCCCTGGAAGACCAGTAGTAGTTTCCGATTAACATCTGGAGGCATTCTGTAATCTGTGGACTATCAGTGTGTTGTTGAAACACCGAAATTGGATCGGGATTGAATACAACCGTCACCATGCGCACTTTCCTCCATGGGAGTAATGTCTCAAACAGTCTACGCTTTGATCGTTACCTGGAAGACCAGTAGTAGTTTCCGATTCACATCTGGAGGCATTCTGAAATCTGTGGACTATCAGAGTGTTGATGAAACACAGAAAATACATCGGGATTGAATACAACAGTCACCATGCGCACTTTCCTCCATGGGAGTAATGTCTGAAACAGTCTACGCTTTGATCGTTCCCAGGAAGACCAGTAGTAGTTTCCGATGCACATCTGGAGGCATTCTGTAATCTGTGGAGTATCAGAGTTTTGATGAAACACAGAAATTGCATCGGGATGAATACAACAGTCACCATGTGCACCTTCCTCCATGGGAGTAATGTCTCAAAGAGTTTACGCTTTGATCGTTCCCTGGAAGACCAGTAGTAGTTTCCGATGCTCATCTGGAGGCATTCTGTAATATGTGCACTATCAGAGTGTTGTTGAAACACAGAAATTGCATCGGGACTGAATACAACAGTCACCATGCGCACTTTCCTCCACAGGAGTAATGACTCAACAGTCTACGCTTTGATCGTTCCCTGGAAGGACAGTAGTAGTTTCCGATGCACATCTGGAGGCATTCTGTAATCTGTGGAGTATCAGAGTTTTGATGAAACACAGAAATTGCATCGGGATGAATACAACAGTCACCATGTGCACCTTCCTCCATGGGAGTAATGTCTCAAACAGTCTACGCTTTGATTGTTGCCTGGAAGACCAGTAGTAGTTTCCGATGCACCTCTGGAGGCATTCTATAATCTGTGGACATATAAAGTGTTGATGAAACACAGAAATTGCATCGGGATTGAATACAACAGTCACCATGGGCACTTTCCTACCATGGGAGTAATGTCTCAAACAGTCTACGCTTTGATCGTTCGCTGGAAGACCAGTAGTAGTTTCCGATGCACATCTGGAGGCATTTGTAATCTGTAAACAATCAGAGTGTTCTTCAAACACAGAAATTGCTTCGGGATTGAATTCAACAGTCACCACGCGCACTTTGTTCCACGGGATTAATGTCTCAAACAGTCTACGGTTTGATCATTCCCTGGAAGACCAGTAGTAGTTTCCGAATCACATTTGGGGTCATTCTGTAATGTGTGTACTATCAGTGTGTTGTTGAAACACAGAAATTGCATCAGGATTGAATACAACAGTCACCATGCGCAGTTTTCTATATGGGAGTAATGTCTCAAACAGTCTACGGTTGATCGTTTCCTGGAAACCAGTAGTAGTTTCCGATGAACATCAGGAGGCATTCTGTAATCTGTGGACCTTCAAAGTGTTGATGAAACACAGAAATTGCATCGGGATTGAATACAACAGTCACCATGCGCACTTTCCTCCATGGGAGTAATGTCTCAAACAGTCTACGATTTGATCGTTCCCTGGAAGACCAGTAGTAGTTCCCGATGCACATGTGGTGGCATACTGTAATCTGTGGAACATCAGAGTGTTGATGAAACACAGAAATTGCATCGGGATGGAATACAACAGTCACCATGCGCACTTTCCTCCATGGGATTAATGTCTCAAACTGTCTACAATTTGATCGTTCCCTGGAAGACCAGTAGTAGTTTCCAATGCACATCTGGTGGCATTCTGTATTCTGTGGACTATCAGAGTGTTGATGAAACACCGAAATTGGATCGGGATTGAATACAACAGTCACCATGCGCACTTTCCTCCATGGGAGTAATGTCTCAAACAGTCTACGCTTTGATCGTTCCCTGGAAGACCAGTAGTAGTTTCCGATGCACATCTGGAGGCATTGTGTAATCTGTGGACTATCAGAGTGTTATGAAACACCGAAATTGGATCGGGATTGAATACGACAGTCATCAAGCGCACTTTCCTCCATGGGAGTAATGTCTCAAACAGTCCACGCTTTGATCGTTCCCAGGAAGACCAGTAGTAGTTTCCGATGAACATCTGGAGGCATTCTGTAATATGTGCACTATCAGAGTGTTGTTGAAACACAGAAATTGCATCGGGATTGAATACAACAGTCACCATGCGCACTTTCCTCCATGGGAGTAATGTCTCAAACAGTCTACGCTTTGATCGTTCCCTAGAAGACCAGTAGTAGTTTCCGATGCACATCTGGTGGCATTCTGTAATGTGTGTACTATCAGAGTGTTGATGAAACACAAATATTGCATCTGGATTGAATACAACAGTCACCATGAGCAATTTCCTCCATGGGAGTAATGTCTCAAACAGTCTACGCTTTGATCTTTCCCTGGAAGACCAGTAGAAGTTTCCGATGCACATCTGGTGGCATTCTGAAATCTGTGGACTATCAGAGTGTTCATGAAACACAGAAATTGCATCGGGATTGAATACAACAGTCACCATGCGCACTTTCCTCCATGGGAGTAATGTCTCAAACAGTCTACGCTTTGATCGTTGCCTGGATGACCAGTAGTAGTTTCCGATGCACCTCTGGAGGCATTCTATAATCTGTGGACCTTCAAAGTGTTGATGAAACACAGAAATTGCATCGGGATTGAATACAACTGTCACCATGGGCACTTTCCCCCATGGGAGGAATGTCTCAAACAGTCTACGCTTTGATCGTTCCCTGGAAGACCAGTAGTAGTTTCAGATGCACATGTGGTGGCATACTGTAATCTGTGGTACATCAGTGTGTTGTTGATACACAGAAATTGCATCGGGATTGAATACAACAGTCACCATGCGCACTTTCCTTTATAGGAGTAATGTCTCAAACAATCTACGATTTGGTCGTTCCCTGGAAGACCAGTAGTAGTTTCCGATGCACATCTGGAGGCATTTGTAATCTGTAAACAATCAGAGTGTTGTTCAAACACAGAAGTTGCATCGGTATTGAATACAACAGTCACCATGGGCACTTTCCTCCATGGGAGTAATGTCTCAAACAGTCTACGCATTGATCGTTACCTGGAAGACCAGTAGTAGTTTCCGATTCACATCTGGAGGCATTCTGTAATTTGTGGACTATCAGAGTGTTGATGAAACACAGAAATTTTATCTGGATTGAATACAACAGTCACCATGAGCAATTTCCTCCATGGGAGTAATGTCTCAAACAGTCTACGCTTTGATCATTCCCTGGAAGACCAGTAGAAGTTTCCGATGCACATCTGGTGGCATTCTGAAATCTGTTGACTATCAGAGTGTTCATGAAACACAGAAATTGCATCGGGATTGAATACAACCGTCAACATGCGCACTTTCCTCCATGGGAGTAATGTCTCAAACAGTCTACGCTTTGATCGTTACCTGGAAGACCAGTAGTAGTTTCCGATTCACATCTGGAGGCATTCTGTAATTTGTGGACTATCAGAGTGTTGATGAAACACAGAAATTGCATCGGGATTGAATACAGCAGTCACCATGAGCACTTTCCTCCATGGGAGTAATGTCTCAAACAGTCACCGCTTTGATCATTCCCTGGAAGATCAGAAGTAGTATCCGATGCACATCTGGAAGCATTTTGTAATCTGTGGACTATCAGAGAGTTGATGAAAGACAGAATATACATCGGGATTGAATACAACACTCACCATGCGCTCTTTCATCCATAGGAGTAATGTCTCAAACAGTCTACGCTTTGATCGTTCCCATTAAGACCAGTAGTAGTTTCCGATGCACATCTGGAGGCATTCTGTAATATGTGCACTATCAGAGTGTTGTTGAAACACAGAAATTGCATCGGGATTGAATACAACAGTCACCATGCGCACTTTCCCCCATGTGAGTAGTGTCTCAAACAGTCTACGATTTGATCGTCCCAGGAATACCAGTAGTAGTTTCCGATGCACATCTGGTGGCATTCTGTAATGTGTGTACTATCAGAGTGTTGATGAAACACAAATATTGCATCTGGATTGAATACAACAGTCACCATGCGCACTTTCCTCCATGGGAGTAGTGTCTCAAACAGTGTACGCTTTGATCGTTCACTGGAAGACCAGTAGTAGTTCCCGAAGCACATTTGGGGACATTCTGTAATGTGTGGACTATCAGAGTGTTGATGAAACACAGAAATTGCATCGGGATTTAGAAACAACAGTCACCATGCGCACGTTCTTAAATGGGAGTATTGTCTCAAACAGTCTACGCTTTGATTGTTCCCTGGAAGACCACTTGTAGTTTCCGATGCACATCTGGAGGCATTCTGTAATCTGTGGACCTTCAAAGTGTTGATGAAACACAGAAATTGCATCGGGATTGAATACAACAGTCACCATGGGCACTTTCCTACCATGGGAGTAATGTCTCAAACAGTCTACGCTTTGATCGTTCCCTGGAAGACCAGTAGTAGTTTCCGATGCACATCTGGAGGCATTTGTAATCTGTAAACAATCAGAGTGATCTTCAAACACAGAAATTGCATCGGGATTGAATTCAACAGTCACCATGCGCACTTTGTTAAACGGGATTAATGTCTCAAACAGGCTACGGTTTGATCATTCCCTGGAAGACCAGTAGTAGTTTCCGAATCACATTTGGGGTCATTCTGTAATGTGTGTACTATCAGAGTGTTGATGAAACACAAAAATTGCATCTGGATTGAATACAACAGTCACCATGAGCAATTTCCTCCATGGGAGTAATGTCTCAAACAGTCTACGCTTTGATCGTTCCCAGGAAGACCAGTAGTAGTTTCCGATGCACATCTGGAGGCATTCTGTAATATGTGCACTATCAGAGTGTTGTTGAAACACAGAAATTGCATCGGGATTGAATACAACAGTCACCATGCGCACTTTCCTCCATGGGAGTAATGTCTCAAACAGTCTACGCTTTGATCGTTCCCTGGAAGGCCAGTAATAGTTCCCGAAGCACATTTGGGGACATTCTGTAATGTGTGGACTATCAGAGTGTTGATGAAACACAAAAATTGCATCTGGATTGAATACAACAGTCACCATGAGAAATTTCCTCCATGGGAGTAATGTCTCAAACAGTCTACGCTTTGATCGTTCCCAGGAAGACCAGTAGTAGTTTCCGATGCACATCTGGAGGCATTCTGTAATATGTGCACTATCAGAGTGTTGTTGAAACACAGAAATTGCATCGGGATTGAATACAACAGTCACCATGCGCACTTTCCTCCATGGGAGTAATGTCTCAAACAGTCTACGCTTTGATCGTTGCCTGGAAGACCAGTAGTAGTTTCCGATGCACCTCTGGAGGCATTCTATAATCTGTGGACCTTCAAAGTGTTGATGAAACACAGAAATTGCATCGGGATTGAATACAACTGTCACCATGGGCACTTTCCCCCATGGGAGTAATGTCTCAAACAGTCTACGCTTTGATCGTTCCCTGGAAGACCAGTAGTAGTTTCCGATCCACATGTGGTGGCATACTGTAATCTGCGGTACATCAGTGTCTTGTTGATACACAGAAATTGCATCGGGATTGAATACAACAGTCACCATGCGCACTTTCCTTTATAGGAGTAATGTCTCAAACAATCTACGATTTGGTCGTTCCCTGGAAGACCAGTAGTAGTTTCCGATGCACATCTGGAGGCATTTGTAATCTGTAAACAATCAGAGTGTTGTTCAAACACAGAAGTTGCATCGGGATTGAATACAACAGTCACCATGAGCAATTTCCTCCATGGGAGTAATGTCTCAAACAGTCTACGCTTTGATCTTTCCCTGGAAGACCAGTAGAAGTTACCGATGCACATCTGGTGGCATTCTGAAATCTGTGGACTATCAGACTGTTCATGAAACACAGAAATTGCATCGGGATTGAATACAACCGTCAACATGCGCACTTTCCTCCATGGGTGTAATGTCTCAAACAGTCTACGCTTTGATCATTACCTGGAAGACCAGTAGTAGTTTCCGATTCACATCTGGAGGCATTCTGTAATTTGTGGACTATCAGAGTGTTGATGAAACACAGAAATTGCATCGGGATTGAATACAACAGTCACCATGAGCACTTTCCTCCATGGGAGTAATGTCTCAAATAGTCACCGCTTTGATCATTCCCTGGAAGATCAGAAGTAGTATCCGATGCACATCTGGAAGCATTTTGTAATCTGTGGACTATCAGAGAGTTGATGAAAGACAGAATATACATCGGGATTGAATACAACACTCACCATGCGCTCTTTCATCCATGGGAGTAATGTCTCAAACAGTCTACGCTTTGATCGTTCCCATTAAGACCAGTAGTAGTTTCCGATGCACATCTGGAGGCATTCTGTAATATGTGCACTATCAGAGTGTTGTTGAAACACAGAAATTGCATCGGGATTGAATACAACAGTCACCATGCGCACTTTCCCCCATGTGAGTAGTGTCTCAAACAGTCTATGATTTGATCGTCCCAGGAAGACCAGTAGTAGTTTCCGATGCACATCTGGTGGCATTCTGTAATCTGTGGACTATCAGAGTGTTGATGAAACACCGAAATTCAATCGGGATTGAATACAACAGTCACCATGCGCACTCTCCTCCATGGGAGTAATGTCTCAAACAGTGTACGCTTTGATCGTTCCCTGGAAGAGCAGTAGTAGTTCCCGAAGCACATTTGGGGACATTCTGTAATGTGTGGACTATCAGAGTGTTGATGAAACACAGAAATTGCATCGGGATTTAGAAACAACTGTCACCATGCGCACGTTCTTAAATGGGAGTATTGTCTCAAACAGTCTACGCTTTGATTGTTCCCTGGAAGACCACCTGTAGTTTCCGATGCACATTTGGAGGCATTCTGTAATCTGTGGACCTTCAAAGTGTTGATGAAACACAGAAATTGCATCGGGATTGAATACAACAGTCACCATGGGCACTTTCCTACCATGGGAGTAATGTCTCAAACAGTCTACGCTTTGATCGTTCCCTGGAAGACCAGTAGTAGTTTCCGATGCACATCTGGAGGCATTTGTAATCTGTAAACAATCAGAGTGATCTTCAAACACAGAAATTGCATCGGGATTGAAATCAACAGTCACCATGCGCACTTTGTTCCACGGGAATAATGTCTCAAACAGGTTACGGTTTGATCATTCCCTGGAAGACCAGTAGTAGTTTCCGAATCACATTTGGGGTCATTCTGTAATGTGTGTACTATCAGAGTGTTGATGAAACACAAAAATTGCATCTGGATTGAATACAACAGTCACCATGAGCAATTTCCTCCATGGGAGTAATGTCTCAAACAGTCTACGCTTTGATCGTTCCCAGGAAGACCAGTAGTAGTTTCCGATGCACATCTGGAGGCATTCTGTAATATGTGCACTATCATAGTGTTGTTGAAACACAGATATTGCATCGGGATTGAATACAACAGTCACCATGCGCACTTTCCTCCATGGGAGTAATGTCTCAAACAGTCTACGCTTTGATCGTTCCCTGGAAGACCAGTAATAGTTCCCGAAGCACATTTGGGAACATTCTGTAATGTGTGGACTATCAGAGTGTTGATGAAACACATAAATTGCATCTGGATTGAATACAACAGTCACCATGCGCAATTTCCTCCATGGGAGTAATGTCTCAAACAGTCTACGCTTTGATTGTTGCCTGGAAGACCAGTAGTAGTTTCCGATGCACCTCTGGAGGCATTCTATAATCTGTGGACCTTTAAAGTGTTGATGAGACACAGAAATTGCATCGGGATTGAATACAACAGTCACCATGGGCACTCTCCTACCATGGGAGTTATGTCTCAAACAGTCTACGCTTTGATCGTTCCCTGGAAGACCAGTAGTAGTTTCCGATGCACATGTGGTGGCATACTGTAATCTGTGGTACATCAGTGTGTTGTTGATACACAGAAATTGCATCGGGATTGAATACAGCAGTCACCATGCGCACTTTCCTTTATAGGAGTAATGTCTCAAACAATCTACGTTTTGGTCGTTCCCTGGAAGACCAGTAGTAGTTTCCGATGCACATCTGGAGGCATTTGTAATCTGTAAACAATCAGAGTGTTGTTCAAACACAGAAGTTGCATCGGGATTTAATACAACAGTCACCATGGGCACTTTCCTCCATGGGAGTAATGTCTCAAACAGTCTACGCATTGATCGTTACCTGGAAAACCAGTAGTAGATTCCGATTCACATCTGGAGGCATTCTGTAATTTGTGGACTATCAGAGTGTTGATGAAACACAGAAATTTTATCTGGATTGAATACAACAGTCACCATGAGCAATTTCCTCCATGGGAGTAATGTCTCAAACAGTCTACGCTTCGATCTTTCCCTGGAAGACCAGTAGAAGTTTCCGATGCACATCTGGTGGCATTCTGAAAACTGTGGACTATCAGAGTGTTCATGAAACACAGAAATTGCATCGGGATTGAATACAACCGTCAACATGCGCACTTTCCTCCATGGGAGTAATGTCTCAAACAGTCTACGCTTTGATCGTTACCTGGAAGACCAGTAGTAGTTTCCGATTCACATCTGGAGGCATTCTGTAATTTGTGGACTATCAGAGTGTTGATGAAACACAGAAATTGCATCGGGATTGAATACAACAGTCACCATGAGCACTTTCCTCCATGGGAGTAATGTCTCAAACAGTCACCGCTTTGATCATTCCCTGGAAGATCAGAAGTAGTATCCGATGCATATCTGGAAGCATTTTGTAATCTGTGGACTATCAGAGAGTTGATGAAAGACAGAATATACATCGGGATTGAATACAACACTCACCATGCGCTCTTTCATCCATGGGAGTAATGTCTCAAACAGTCTACGCTTTGATCGTTCCCATTAAGACCAGTAGTAGTTTCCGATGCACATCTGGAGGCATTCTGTAATATGTGCACTATCGGAGTGTTGTTGAATCACAGAAATTGCATCGGGATTGAATACAACAGTAACCATGCGCACTTTCCCCCATGTGAGTAGTGTCTCAAACAGTCTACGATTTGATCGTCCCAGGAAGACCAGTAGTATTTTCCGATGCACATCTGGTGGCATTCTGTAATCTGTGGACTATCAGAGTGTTGATGAAACACCGAAATTCAATCGGGATTGAATACAACAGTCACCATGCGCACTTTCCTCCATGGGAGTAATGTCTCAAACGGTGTACGCTTTGATCGTTCCCTGGAAGACCAGTAGTAGTTCCCGAATCACATTTGGGGACATTCTGTAATGTGTGGACTATCAGAGTGTTGATGAAACACAGAAATTGCATCGGGATTTAGAAACAACAGTCACCATGCGCATGTTCTTAAATGGGAGTATTGTCTCAAACAGTCTACGCTTTGATTGTTCCCTGGGAGACCACTTGTAGTTTCCGATGCACATCTGGAGGCATTCTGTAATCTGTGGACCTTCAAAGTGTTGATGAAACACAGAAATTTTATCGGGATTGAATACAACAGTCACCATAAGCAATTTTCCTCCATGGGAGTAATGTCTCAAACAGTCTAAGTTTTGATCGTTCCCTGGAAGACCAGTAGTAGTTTCCGATCCACATCTGGAGGCATTCTGTAATCTGTGGACTATCAGTGTGTTGTTGAAACACCGAAATTGGATCGGGATTGAATACAACAGTCACCATGCGCACTTTCCTCCATGGGATTAATGTCTCAAAGAGTCTACGTTTTGATCGTTGCCTGGAAGACCAGTAGTAGTTTCCGATGCACATCTCGAGGCATTCTGTAATCTGTAAACTATCAGACTGTTGTTGAAACACAGAAATTGCATCGGGATTGAATACAACAGTCACCATGCGCACTTTCCTATATAGGAGTAATGTCTCAAACAGTCAACGCTTTGATCGTTCCCAGGAAGACCAGTAGTAGTTTCCGATGCACCTCTGGATGCATTCTATAATCTGTGGACATTTAAAGTGTTGATGAAACACAGAAATTGCATCGGGATTGAATACAACAGTCACCACGCGCAGTTTGTTCCACGGGATTAATGTCTCAAACAGTCTACGGTTTGATCATTCCCTGAAAGACCAGTAGTAGTTTCCGAATCACATTTGGGGTCATTCTGTAATGTGTGTACTATCAGTGTGTTGTTGAAACACAGAAATTGCATCAGGATTGAATACAACAGTCACCATGCGCAGTTTTCTATATGGGAGTAATGTCTCAACAGTCTACGGTTGATCGTTTCCTGGAAGACCAGTAGTAGTTTCCGATGAACATCAGGAGGCATTCTGTAATCTGTGGACCTTCAAAGTGTTGATGAATCACAGAAATTGCATCGGGATTGAATACAACAGTCACCATGCGCACTTTCCTCCATGGGAGTAATGTCTCAAACAGTCTACGATTTGATCGTTCCCTGGAAGACCAGTAGTAGTTCCCGATGCACATGTGGTGGCATACTGTAATCTGTGGAACATGAGAGTGTTGATGAAACACAGAAATTGCATCGGGATGGAATACAACAGTCACCATGCGCACTTTCCTCCATGGGATTAATGTCTCAAACTGTCTACCATTTGATCGTTCCCTGGAAGACCAGTAGTACTTTCCAATGGACATCTGGTTGCATTCTGTATTCTGTGGACTATCAGAGTGTTGATGAAACACCGAAATGGGATCGGGATTGAATACAACAGTCACCATGCGCACTTTCCTCCATGGGAGTAATGTCTCAAACAGTCCACGCTTTGATCGTTACCTGGAAGACCAGTAGTAGTTTCCGATTCACATCTGGAGGCATTCTGTAATTTGTGGACTATCAGAGTGTTGATGAAACACAGAAATTGCATCGGGATTGAATACAACAGTCACCATGAGCACTTTCCTCCATGGGAGTAATGTCTCAAACAGTCACCGCTTTGATCATTCCCTGGAAGATCAGAAGTAGTATCCGATGCTCATCTGGAAGCATTTTGTAATCTGTGGACTATCAGAGTGTTGATGAAAGACAGAATATACATCGGGATTGAATACAACACTCACCATGCCCTCTTTCATCCATGGGAGCAATGTCTCAAACAGTCTACGCTTTGATCGTTCCCAGGAAGACCAGTAGTAGTTTCCGATGCACATCTGGAGGCATTCTGTAATACGTGCACTATCAGAGTGTTGTTGAAACACAGAAATTGCATCGGGATTGAATACAACAGTCACCATGCGCACTTTCCTAAATGGGAGTAATGTCTCAACCAGTCTACGCTTTGATCGTTCCCAGGAAGACCAGTAATAGTTTCTGATGCACATCTGGAGGCATTCTGTAATATGTGCACTATCAGAGTGTTGTTGAAACACAGAAATTGCATCGGGATTGAATACAACAGTCACCATGCGCACTTTCCTCCATGGGAGTAATGTCTCAAACAGTCTAAGCTTTGATCGTTGCCTGAAAGACCAGTAGTAGTTTCCGATGCACCTCTCGAGGCATTCTATAATCTGTGGACCTTCAAAGTGTTGATGAAACACAGAAATTGCATCGGGATTGAATACAACTGTGACCATGGGCACTTTCCCCCATGTGAGTAGTGTCTCAAACAGTCTACGATTTGATCGTCCCAGGAAGACCAGTAGTAGTTTCCGATGCACATCTCGAGGCATTCTGTAATCTTTAAACTATCAGAGTGTTGTTCAAACACAGAAATTGCATCGGGATTGAATACAACAGTCACCATGCGCACTTTCCTATATAGGAGTAATGTCTCAAACAGTCTACGCTTTGATCGTTCCCAGGAAGACCAGTAGTAGTTTCCGATGCACCTCTGGATGCATTCTATAATCTGTGGACATTTAAAGTGTTGATGAAACACAGAAATTGCATCGGGATTGAATACAACAGTCACCACGCGCACTTTGTTCCACGGGATTAATGTCTCAAACAGTCTACGGTTTGATCATTCCCTGAAAGACCAGTAGTAGTTTCCGAATCACATTTGGGGTCATTCTGTAATGTGTGTACTATCAGTGTGTTGTTGAAACTCAGAAATTGCATCAGGATTGAATACAACAGTCACCATGCGCAGTTTTCTATATGGGAGTAATGTCTCAACAGTCTACGGTTGATCGTTTCCTGGAAGACCAGTAGTAGTTTCCGATGAACATCAGGAGGCATTCTGTAATCTGTGGACCTTCAAAGTACTGATGAATCACAGAAATTGCATCGGGATTGAATACAACAGTCACCATGCGCACTTTCCTCCATGGGAGTAATTTCTCAAACAGTCTACGATTTGATCGTTCCCTGGAAGACCAGTAGTAGTTCCCGATGCACATGTGGTGGCATACTGTAATCTGTGGAACATCAGAGTGTTGATGAAACACAGAAATTGCATGGGGATGGAATACAACAGTCACCATGCGCACTTTCCTCCATGGGATTAATGTCTCAAACTGTCTACAATTTGATCGTTCCCTGGATGACCAGTAGTAGTTTCCAATGCACATCTGGTTGCATTCTGTATTCTGTGGACTATCAGAGTGTTGATGAAACACCGAAATGGGATCGGGATTGAATACAACAGTCACCATGCGCACTTTCCTCCATGGGAGTAATGTCTCAAACAGTCTACGCTTTGATCGTTCCCTGGAAGACCAGTAGTAGTTTCCGAAGCACATCTGGAGGCATTGTGTAATCTGTGGACTATCAGAGTGTTATGAAACACCGAAATTGGATCGGGATTGAATACGACAGTCATCAAGAGCACTTTCCTCCATGGGAGTAATGTCTCAAACAGTCTACGCTTTGATCGTTCCCAGGAAGACCAGTTGTAGTTTCCGATGAACATCTGGAGGCATTCTGTAATATGTGCACTATCAGAGTGTTGTTGAAACACAGAAATTGCATCGGGATTGAATACAACACTCACCATGCGCACTCTCATCCATGGGAGTAATGTCTCAAACAGTCTACGCTTTGATCGTTCCCAGGAAGACCAGTAGTAGTTTCCGATGCACATCTGGATTCATTCTGTAAAATGTGCACTATCAGAGTGTTGTTGAAACACAGAAATTGCATCGGGATTGAATACAACAGTCACCATGCACACTTTCTTCCATGGGAGTAATGTCTCAAACAGTCTACGCTTGATCTTTCCCAGGAAGACCAGTAGTAGTTTCCGATGCACATCTGGAGGCATTCTGTAATATGTGCACTATCAGAGTGTTGTTGAAACACAGATATTGCATCGGGATTGAATACAACAGTCACCATGCGCACTTTCCTCCATGGGAGTAATGTCTCAAACAGTCTACGCTTTGATCGTTCCCTGGAAGACCAGTAGTAGTTCCCGAAGCACATTTGGTGACATTCTGTAATGTGTGGACTATCAGAGTGTTGATGAAACACAGAAATTGCATCTGGATTGAATACAACAGTCACCATGCGCAATTTCCTCCATGGGAGTAATGTCTCAAACAGTCTACGCTTTGATTGTTGCCTGGAAGACCAGTAGTAGTTTTCGATGCACCTCTGGAGGCATTCTATAATCTGTGGACCTTTAAAGTGTTGATGAAACACAGAAATTGCATCGGGATTGAATACAACAGTCACCATGGGCACTTTCCTACCATGGGAGTAATGTCTCAAACAGTCTACGCTTTGATCGTACCCTGGAAGACCAGTAGTAGTTTCCGATGCTCATCTGGAGGCATTTGTAATCTGTAAACAATCAGAGTGATCTTCAAACACAGAAATTGCATCGGGATTGAATTCAACAGTCACCATGCGCACTTTGTTCCACGGGATTAATGTCTCAAACAGTCTACGGTTTGATCATTCCCTGGAAGACCAGTAGTAGTTTCCGAATCACATTTGGGGTCATTCTGTAATGTGTGTACTATCAGAGTGTTGATGAAACACAAAAATTGCATCTGGAATGAATACAACAGTCACCATGAGCAATTTCCTCCATGGGAGTAATGTCTCAAACAGTCTACGCTTTGATCTTTCCCTGGAAGACCAGTAGAAGTTTCCGATGCACATCTGGTGGCATTCTGAAATCTGTGGACTATCAGAGTGTTCATGAAACACAGAAATTGTATCGGGATTGAATACAACCGTCACCATGCGCACTTTCCTCCATGGGAGTAATGTCTCAAACAGTCTACGCTTTGATCGTTACCTGGAAGACCAGTAGTAGTTTCCGATTCACATCTGGAGGCATTCTGTAATTTGTGGACTATCAGAGTGTTGATGAAACACAGAAATTGCATCGGGATTGAATACAACAGTCACCATGAGCACTTTCCTCCATGGGAGTAATGTCTCAAACAGTCACCGCTTTGATCATTCCCTGGAAGATCAGAAGTAGTATCCGATGCTCATCTGGAAGCATTTTGTAATCTGTGGACTATCAGAGTGTTGATGAAAGACAGAATATACATCGGGATTGAATACAACACTCACCATGCCCTCTTTCATCCATGGGAGCAATGTCTCAAACAGTCTACGCGTTGATCGTTCCCAGGAAGACCAGTAGTAGTTTCCGATGCACATCTGGAGGCATTCTGTAATATGTGCACTATCAGAGTGTTGTTGAAACACAGAAATTGCATCGGGATTGAATACAACAGTCACCATGCGCACTTTCCTCCATGGGAGTAATGTCTCAAACAGTCTACGCTTTGATCGTTCCCAGGAAGACCAGTAGTAGTTTCTGATGCACATCTGGAGGCATTCTGTAATATGTGCACTATCAGAGTGTTGTTGAAACACAGAAATTGCATCGGGATTGAATACAACAGTCACCATGCGCACTTTCCTCCATGGGAGTAATGTCTCAAACAGTCTACGCTTTGATCGTTGCCTGGAAGACCAGTAGTAATTTCCGATGCACCTCTGGAGGCATTCTATAATCTGTGGACCTTCAAAGTGTTGATGAAACACAGAAATTGCATCGGGATTGAATACAACTGTCACCATGGGCACTTTCCCCCATGTGAGTAGTGTCTCAAACATTCTACGATTTCATCGTCCCAGGAAGACCAGTAGTAGTTTCCGATGCACATCTGGTGGCATTCTGTAATCTGTGGACTATCAGAGTGTTGATGAAACACCGAAATTCAATCGGGATTGAATACAACAGTCACCATGCGCACTTTCCTCCATGGGAGTAATGTCTCAAACAGTGTACGCTTTGATCGTTCCCTGGAAGGCCAGTAGTAGTTCCCGAAGCACATTTGGGGACATTCTGTAATGTGTGGACTATCAGAGTGTTGATGAAACACAGAAATTGCATCGGGATTGAATACAACAGTCACCATGAACACTTTCCTCCATGGGAGTAATGTCTCAAACAGTCTACGCTTTGATCGTTACCTGGAAGACCAGTAGTAGTTTCCGATTCACATCTGGAGGCATTCTGTAATTTGTGGACTATCAGAGTGTTGATGAAACACAGAAATTGCATCGGGATTGAATACAACAGTCACCATGAGCACTTTCCTCCAAGGGAGTAATGTCTCAAACAGTCACCGCTTTGATCATTCCCTGGAAGATCAGAAGTAGTATCCGATGCTCATCTGGAAGCATTTTGTAACCTGTGGACTATCAGAGTGTTGATGAAATGCAGAATATACATCGGGATTGAATACAACACTCACCATGCCCTCTTTCATCCATGGGAGCAATGTCTCACACAGTCTACGCTTTGATCGTTCCCAGGAAGACCAGTAGTAGTTTCCGATGCACATCTGGAGGCATTCTGTAATATGTGCACTATCAGAGTGTTGTTGAAACACAGAAATTGCATCGGGATTGAATACAACAGTCACCATGCGCACTTTCCTCCATGGGATTAATGTCTCAAAGAGTCTACGTTTTGATCGTTGCCTGGAAGACCAGTAGTAGTTTCAGATGCACATCTCGAGGCATTCTGTAATCTGTAAACTATCAGTGTGTTGTTCAAACACAGAAATTGCATCGGGATTGAATACAACAGTCACCATGCGCACTTTCCTATATAGGAGTAATGTCTCAAACAGTCTACGCTTTGATCGTTCCCAGGAAGACCAGTAGTAGTTTCCGATGCACATCTGGAGGCATTGTGTAATCTGTGGACTATCAGAGTGTTATGAAACACCGAAATTGGATCGGGATTGAATACGACAGTCATCAAGCGCACTTTCCTCCATGGGAGTAATGTCTCAAACAGTCTACGCTTTGATCGTTCCCAGGAAGACCAGTAGTAGTTTCCGATGAACATCTGGAGGCATTCTGTAATATGTGCACTATCAGAGTGTTGTTGAAACACAGAAATTGCATCGGGATTGAATACAACAGTCACCATGCGCACTTTCCTCCATGGGAGTAATGTCTCAAACAGTCTACGCTTTGATCGTTCCCTAGAAGACCAGTAGTAGTGTCCGATGCACATCTGGTGGCATTCTATAATCTGTGGACTATCAGAGTGTTGATGAAACACCGAAATTCAATCGGGATTGAATACATCAGTCACCATGCGCACTTTCCTCCATGGGATTAATGTCTCAAACAGTCTACGGTTTGATCATTCCCTGGAAGACCAGTAGTAGTTTCCGATGCACATCTGGAGGCATTCTGTAATCTGTAAACTATCAGAGTGTTGTTCAAACACAGAAATTGCATCGGGATTGAATACAACAGTCACCATGCGCACTGTCCTCCAGGGGAGTAATGTCTCAAACAGTCTACGCTTTGATCGTTCCCTGGAGGAACAGTAGTAGTTTCCGATGCACATCTGGTGGCATTCTGTAATCTGTGGACTATCAGAGTGTTGATGAAACACCGAAATTCAATCGGGATTGAATACAACAGTCACCATGCGCACTTTCCTCCATGGGATTAATGTCTCAAACAGTCTACGGTTTGATCATTCCCTGGAAGACCAGTAGTAGTTCCCGAAGTACATTTGGCGACATTCTGTAATGTGTGGACTATCAGAGTGTTGATGAAACACAGAAATTGCATCGGGATTGAATACAACAGTCAGCATGCGCACTTTCCTCCATGGGAGTAATGTCTCAAACAGTCTACGCTTTGATCGTTCCCTAGAAGACCAGTAGTAGTGTCCGATGCACATCTGGTGGCATTCTATAATCTGTGGACCTTCAGAGTGTTGATGAAACACAGAAATTGCATCGGGATTGAATACAACTGTCACCATGGGCACTTTCCTCCATGGGAGTAATGTCTCAAACAGTCTACGCTTTGATCGTTCCCTGGAAGACCAGTAGTAGTTTCCGATGCCCATGTGGTGGCATACTGTAATCTGTGGAACATCAGTGTGTTGTTGATACACAGAAATTGCATCGGGATTGAATACAACAGTCACCATGCGCACTTTCCTTTATAGGAGTAATGTCTCAAACAATCTACGATTTGATCGTTCCCTGGAAGACCAGTAGTAGTTTCCGATGCACATCTGGAAGCATTTTGTAATCTGTGGACTATCAGAGTGTTGATGAAAGACAGAATATACATCGGGATTGAATACAACACTCACCATGCGCACTCTCATACATGGGAGTAATGTCTCAAACAGTCTACGCTTTGATCGTTCCCAGGAAGACCAGTAGTAGTTTCCGATGCACATCTGGATTCATTCTGTAATATGTGCACTATCAGAGTGTTGTTGAAACACAGAAATTGCATCGGGATTGAATACAACAGTCACCATGCACACTTTCTTTCATGGGAGTAATGTCTCAAACAGTCTACGCTTTGATCTTTCCCAGGAAGACCAGTAGTAGTTTCCGATGCACATCTGGAGGCATTCTGTAATATGTGCACTATCAGAGTGTTGTTGAAACACAGATATTGCATCGGGATTGAATACAACAGTCACCATGCGCACTTTCCTCCATGGGAGTAATGTCTCAAACAGTCTACGCTTTGATCGTTCCCTGGAAGACCAGTAGTAGTTCCCGAAGCACATTTGGTGACATTCTGTAATGTGTGGACTATCAGAGTGTTGATGAAACACAGAAATTGCATCTGGATTGAATACAACAGTCACCATGCGCAATTTCCTCCATGGGAGTAATGTCTCAAACAGTCTACGCTTTGATTGTTGCCTGGAAGACCAGTAGTAGTTTCCGATGCACCTCTGGAGGCATTCTATAATCTGTGGACCTTTAAAGTGTTGATGAAACACAGAAATTGCATCGGGATTGAATACAACAGTCACCATGGGCACTTTCCTACCATGGGAGTAATGTCTCAAACAGTCTACGCTTTGATCGTTCCCTGGAAGACCAGTAGTAGTTTCCGATGCATATCTGGAGGCATTTGTAATCTGTAAACAATCAGAGTGATCTTCAAACACAGAAATTGCATCGGGATTGAATTCAACAGTCACCATGCGCACTTTGTTCCACGGGATTAATGTCTCAAACAGTCTACGGTTTGATCATTCCCTGGAAGACCAGTAGTAGTTTCCGAATCACATTTGGGGTCATTCTGTAATGTGTGTACTATCAGAGTGTTGATGAAACACAAAAATTGCATCTTGATTGAATACAACAGTCACCATGCGCACTTTCCTCCATGGGAGTAATGTCTCAAACTGTCTACGCTTTGATCGTTACCTGGAAGACCAGTAGTAGTTTCCGATTCACATCTGGAGGCATTCTGTAATTTGTGGACTATCAGAGTGTTGATGAAACACAGAAATTGCATCGGGATTGAATACGACAGTCACCATGCGCACTTTCCTCCATGGGAGTAATGTCTCAAACAGTCTACGCTTTGATCGTTCCCAGGAAGACTAGTAGTAGTTTCTGATGCACATCTGGAGGCATTCTGTAATATGTGCACTATCAGAGTGTTGTTGAAACACAGAAATTGCATCGGGATTGAATACAACAGTCACCATGCGCACTTTCCTCCATGGGAGTAATGTCTCAAACAGTCTACGCTTTGATCGTTGCCTGGAAGATCAGAAGTAGTATCCGATGCTCATCTGGAAGCATTTCGTAATCTGTGGACTATCAGAGTGTTGATGAAAGACAGAATATACATCGGGATTGAATCCAACACTCACCATGCGCTCTTTCATCCATGGGAGCAATGTCTCAAACAGTCTACGCTTTGATCGTTCCCAGGAAGACCAGTAGTAGTTTCCGATGCACATCTGGAGGCATTTTGTAATATGTGCACTATCAGAGTGTTGTTGAAACACAGAAATTGCATCGGGATTGAATACAACAGTCACCATGCGCACTTTCCTCCATGGGAGTAATGTCTCAAACAGTCTACGCTTTGATCGTTCCCAGGAAGACTAGTAGTAGTTTCTGATGCACATCTGGAGGCATTCTGTAATATGTGCACTATCAGAGTGTTGTTGAAACACAGAAATTGCATCGGGATTGAATACAACAGTCACCATGCGCACTTTCCTCCATGGGAGTAATGTCTCAAACAGTCTACGCTTTGATCGTTGCCTGGGAGACTAGTAGTAGTTTCCGATGCACCTCTGGAGGCATTCTATAATCTGTGGACCTTCAAAGTGTTGATGAAACACAGAAATTGCATCGGGATTGAATACAACTGTCACCATGGGCACTTTCCCCCATGGGAATAATGTCTCAAACAGTCTACGCTTTGATCGTTCAATGGAAGACCAGTAGTAGTTTCCGATGCACATGTGGTGGCATACTGTAATCTGTGGTACATCAGTGTGTTGTTGATACAAAGAGATTGCATCGGGATTAAATACAACAGTCACCATGCGCACTTTCCTTTATAGGAGTAATGTCTCAAACAATATACGATTTGGTCGTTCCCTGGAAGACCAGTAGTAGTTTCCGATGCACATCTGGAGGCATTTGTAATCTGTAAACAATCAGAGTGTTGTTCAAACACAGAAGTTGCATCGGGATTGACTACAACAGTCACCATGGGCACTTTCCTCCATGGGAGTAATGTCTCAAACAGTCTACGCTTTGATCGTTACCTGGAAGACCAGTAGTAGTTTCCGATTCACATCTGGAGGCATTCTGTAATTTGTGGACTATCAGAGTGTTGATGAAACACAGAAATTTCATCGGGATTGAATACAACAGTCACCATGAGCACTTTCCTCCATGGGAGTAATGTCTCAAACAGTCACCGCTTTGATCATTCCCTGGAAGATCAGAAGTAGTATCCGATGCTCATCTATAAGCATTTTGAAATCTGTGGACTATCAGAGTGTTGATGAAATGCAGAATATACATCGGGATTGAATACAACACTCACCATGCCCTCTTTCATCCATGGGAGCAATGTCTCAAACAGTCTACGCTTTGATCGTTCCCAGGAAGACCAGTAGTAGTTTCCGATGCACATCTGGAGGCATTCTGTAATATGTGCACTATCAGAGTGTTGTTGAAACACAGAAATTGCATCGGGATTGAATACAACAGTCACCATGCGCACTTTCCTCCATGGGAGTAATGTCTCAAACAGTCTACGCTTTGATCGTTCCCAGGAAGACCAGTAGTAGTTTCTGATGCACATCTTGAGGCATTCTGTAATATGTGCACTATCAGAGTGTTGTTGAAACACAGAAATTGCATCGGAATTGAATACAACAGTCACCATGCGCACTTTCCTCCATGGGAGTAATGTCTCAAACAGTCTACGCTTTGATCGTTGCCTGGAAGACCAGTAGTAGTTTCCGATGCACCTCTGGAGGCATTCTATAATCTGTGGACCTTCAAAGTGTTGATGAAACACGGAAATTGCATCGGGATTGAATACAACTGTCACCATGGGCACATTCCCCCATGGGAGTAATGTCTCAAACACTCTACGCTTTGATCGTTCCCTGGAAGACCAGTAGTAGTTTCCGATGCACATGTGGTGGCATACTGTAATCTGTGGTACATCAGTGTGTTGTTGATACACAGAAATTGCATCGGGATTGAATACAACAGTCACCATGCGCACTTTCCTTTATAGGAGTAATGTCTCAAACAATCTACGATTTGATCGTTCCCTGGAAGACCAGTAGTAGTTTCAGATGCACATCTGGTGGCATTCTGAAATCTGTGGTATTCAGAGTGTTGATGAAAGACAGAATATACATCGGGATTGAATACAACACTCACCATGCCCACTTTCATCCATCTGAGTAATGTCTCAAACAGTTTACGCTTTGATCGTTCCCTGGAAGACCAGTAGTAGTTTCCGATGCACATCTGGAGGCATTCTGTAATCTGTGGAATATCAGAGTGTTGATGAATGACAGAATATACATCGGGATTGAATACAACACTCACCATGTGCACTTTCATCCATGGGAGTAATGTCTCAAACAGTCTACGCTTTGATCGTTCCCAGGAAGACCAGTAGTAGTTTCCGATGCACATCTGGAGGCATTCTGTAATCTGTGGAGTATCAGAGTGTTGATGAAACTCAGAAATTGCATCGGGATTGAATACAACAGTCACCATGCGCACTTTCTTCCATGGGAGTAATGTCTCAAACAGTCTACGGTTTGATCATTCCCTGGAAGACCAGTAGTAGTTCCCGAAGTACATTTGGGGACATTCTGTAATGTGTGGACTATCAGAGTGTTGATGAAACATTGAAATTGCATCTGGATTAAATACAACAGTCACCATCAGCAATTTCCTCCATGGGAGTAATGTCTCAAACAGTCTACGCTTTGATCTTTGCCTGGAAGACCAGTAGTAGTTTCCGATGCACCTCTGGAGGCATTCTATAATCTGTGGACCTTCAAAGTGTTGATGAAACACAGAAGTTGCATCGGGATTGAATACAACAGTCACCATGGGCACTTTCCTCCATGGGAGTTATGTCTCAAACAGTCTACGCTTTGATCGTTCCCTGGAAGACCAGTAGTAGTTTCCGATGCACCTCTGGAGGCATTTGTAATCTGTAAACAATCAGAGTGTTGTTCAAACACAGAAATTGCATCGGGATTGAATACAACAGTCACCATGCGCACTTTCCTCCAAGGGATTAATGTCTCATACAGTCTACGGTTTGATCATTCCCTGGAAGACCAGTAGTAGATCCCGAAGTACATTTGGGGACATTCAGTAATGTGTGGACTATCAGAGTGTTGTTCAAACACAGAAATTGCATCGGGATTGAATACAACAGTCACCATGCGCACTTTCCTCCACGGGATTAATGTCTCAAACAGTCTACGGTTTGATCATTCCCTGGAAGACCAGTAGTAGTTTCCGAAGCACATTTGGGGATATTCTGTAATGTGTGTACTATCAGAGTGTTGGTGAAACACAGAAATTGCATCTGGATTGAATACAACAGTCACCATGCGCAATTTCCTCCATGGGAGTAATGTCTCAAACAGTCTACGCTTTGATCTTTCCCTGGAAGACCAGTAGAAGTTTCCGATGCACATCTGGTGGCATTCTGAAATCTGTGGACTATCAGAGTGTTCATGAAACACAGAAATTAAATCGGGATTGAATACAACCGTCACCATGCGCACTTTCCTCCATGGGAGTAATGTCTCAAACAGTCTACGCTTTGATCGTTACCTGGAAGACCAGTAGTAGTTTCCGATTCACATCTGGAGGCATTCTGTAATTTGTGGACTATCAGAGTGTTGATGAAACACAGAAATTGCATCGGGATTGAATACAACATTCACCATGAGCACTTTCCTCCATGGGAGTAATGTCTCAAACAGTCTACGCTTTGATCATTCCCTGGAAGACCAGTAGTAGTTTCCGATGCACATCTGGAGGCATTCTGTAATCTGTGGTATATCAGAGTGTTGACGAAACACAGAAATTGCATCGGGATTGAATACAACAGTCACCATGAGCACTTTCCTCAATGGGATTAAGGTCTCAAACTGTCTACACTTTGATCGTTCCCTGGAAGACAAGTAGTAGTTTCCGATGCACATCTGGAGGCATTCTGTAATCTGTGGACTATCCGAGTGTTGATGAAACACCGAAATTGGATCGGGATTGAATACAACAGCCACTGTGCGCACTTTCCCCCATGGGATTAATGTCTCAAACAGTCTACGTTTTTATCGTTCCCTGGAAGACCAGTAGTAGTTTCCGAAGCACATTTGGGGACATTCTGTAATGTGTGGACTATCAGAGTGTTAATGAATCACAGAAATTGCATCGGGATTGAATACAACAGTCACCATGCGCAATTTCCTCCATGTTAGTAATGTCTCAAACAGTCTACGCTTTGATCGTTGCCTGGAAGACCAGAAGTAGTTTCCGATGCACCTCTGGAGCCATTCTATAATCTGTGGACCTTCAAAGTGTTGATGAAACACAGAAATTGCATCGGGATTGAATACAACAGTCACCATGGGCACTTTCCTCCATGGGAGTAATGTCTCAAACAGTCTACGGTTTGATCGTTCCCTGGAAGACCAGTAGTAGTTTCCGTTGCACATCTGGAGCCATTTGTATTCTGTAAACAATCAGAGTGTTGTTCAAACACAGAAATTGCATCGGGATTGAATACAACAGTCACCATGCGCACTTTCCTCCACGGAATTAATGTTTCAAACAGTCTACGTTTTGATCGTTCCCTGGAAGAACAGTAGTAGTTTCCGATGCACATCAGGTGGCATTCTGATATCTGTGGACTATCAGAGTGTTGATGACACACAGAAATTGCATCAGGATTGAATACAACTGTCACCATTCGCACTTTCCTCCACGGGAGTATTGTCTCAAACAGTCTACGTTTTGATCGTTCCCTGGAAGACCAGTACTAGTTTCCGATGCACGTCTGGTGGCATTCAGTAATCTGTGGACTATCAGAGTGTTGATGAAACACAGAATTTTCATCGGGATTAAATACAACAGTCTCCATGCGCACTTCCCTCAATGGGAGTAATGTCTCAAACAGTCTACGCTTTGATCGTTCGCTTGAAGACCAGTAGTAGTTTCCGATGCAAATCTGAAGGTATTCTGTAATCTGTGGGCTATCAGAGTGTTGATGAAACACAGATATTGCATCGGGATTGAATACAACAGTCACTATGCGCACTTTCCTCCATGGGAGTAATGTCTTAACAGTCTACGCTTTGATCGTTACCTGGAAGACCAGTAGTAGTTTCCGATTCACATCTGGAGGCATTTTGTAATCTGTGGACTATCAGAGTGTTGATGAAACACTGAAATTGTATCGGGATTGAATACAACAGTCACCATGCGCACTTTCCTCCATGGGAGTAATGTCTCAAACAGTCTACGCTTTGATCATTCCCAGGAAGACCAGTAGTAGTTTTCGATGCACATCTGGAGGCATTTTGTAATCTGTGGAGTATGAGAGTGTTGATGAAACACTGAAATTGCATCGGGATTGAATACAACAGTCACCATGTGCACCTTCCTCCATGGGAGTAATGTCTCAAAGGGTTTACGCTTTGATCGTTCCCTAGATGACCAGTAGTGGTTTCCGATGCACATCTGGAGGCATTCTGTAATCTGTGGAATATCAGAGTGTTGATGATGCACAGAAATTGCATCGGGTTTGAATACAACAGTCACCATGCGCACTTTCCTCCATGGGATTAATCTCTAAAACAGTCTACGATTTGATCGTTCCCTGGAAGACCAGTAGTAGTTTCCAATGCACATCTGGTGGCATTCTGTATTCTGTGGACTATCAGAGTGTTGATGAAACACAAAAATTTCATCGAGATTAAATACAACAGTCACCATGCGCACTTTCCTCCATGGGAGTAATGTCTCAAACAGTCTACGCTTTGATCGTTCGCTTGAAGACCAGTAGTAGTTTCCGCTCCACATCTGAAGGCATTCTGTAATCTGTGGGCTATCGGAGTGTTGATGAAACACAGATATTGCATCGGGATTGAATACAACAGTCACAATGCGCACTTTCCTCCATGGGAGTAATGTCTCAAACAGTCTACGCTTTGATCGTTACCTGGAAGACCAGTACTAGTTTCCGATTCACATCTGGGGGCATTCTAAAATCTGTGGAACGTCAGAGTGTTGATGAAACACAGAAATTACATCGGGATGGAATACAACAGTCACCATGCGCACTTCCCTCCATTGGAGTAATGTCTCAAACAGTGTACGTTTTGATCGTTCCCTGCAAGACCAGTAGTAGTTTTCGATGCACATCCGGAGGCGTTCTGTAATCTATGGACCTTCAAAGTGTTGATGAAACACAGAAATTGCATCGGGATTGAACACAACAGTCACCATGCGCACTTTCCTCCATGGGAGTAATGTTTCAAACAGTCTACGCTTTCATCGTTCCCTGGAAGACCTGTAGTAGTTTCCGAAGCACATCTGGAGGCATTCTGTAATCTGTGGACTATCAGAGTGTTATGATACACAGAAATTGCACCGGGATTTAATACAACAGTCACCATGCGCACGTTCCTAAATGTGAGTATTTTCTCAAACAGTCTACGCTTTGTATGTTCCCTTGAAGACCACTTGTAGTTTCCGATGCACATCTGGAGGCATTCTAAAATCTGTGGACCTTCAAAGTGTTAATGAAACACAGAAATTTTATCGGGATTGAATACAACAGTAACCATGCGCAATTTTCCTCCATGGGAGTAATGTCTCAAACAGTCTACGTTTTGATCGTTCCCTGAAAGACCAGTAGTAGTTTCCGATGCACATCTGGAGGCATTCTGTAATCTGTGGACAATCAGTGTGTTGTTGAAACACCGAAATTGGATCGGGATTGAATATAACAGTCACCATGCGCACTATCCTCCATGGGATTAATGTCTCAAACAGTCTACGTTTTGATCGTTCCCTGGTAGAGCAGTAGTAGTTTCCGATGCACATCTGGAGGCATTTGTAATCTGTAAACAATCAGAGTGTTGTTCAAACACAGAAATTGCATCGGGATTGAATACAACAGTCACCATGCGCACGTTCCTAAATGGGAGTATTGTCTCAAACAGTCTACGCTTTGATCGTTCCCTGGAAGACCACTCGTAGTTTACGATGCACATCTGGAAGCATTCTGTACTCTGTGGACCATCAAAGTGTTGATGAAACACAGAAATTTTATCGGGATTGAATACAACAGTCACCATGCGCAATTTTCCTCCATGGGAGTAATGTCTCAAACAGTCTACGCTTTGATAGTTCCCTGGAAGACCAGTAGTAGTTTCCGATGCACATCTGGTGGCATTTTGTAATCTGTGGACTATCAGAGTGTTGATGAAGCACCGAAATTGGATCGGGATTGAATACAAAAGTCACCATGCGCAATTTCCTCTATGGGATTAATGTCTAAAACAGACTACGGTTTGATCATTCCCTGGAAGACTAGTAGTAGTTTCCGAAGCACATTTGGGGACATTCTGTATTGTGTTGAACTATCAGAGTGTTGTTGAAACACAGAAATTGCATCGGGATTGAATACAACACTCACCATGCGCAATTTCCTCCATGTTAGTAATGTCTCAAATAGTCTACGCTTTGATCGTTCCCTGGAAGACCAGTAGTAGTTTCCGATGCACATCTGGAGGCATTTGTAATCTGTAAACAATCAGAGTGTTGTTCAAACACAGAAATTGCATCGGGATTGAATACAACAGTCACCATGCGCACTTTCCTGCACGGAATTAATGTCTCAAACAGTCTACGCTTTGATCGTTCCCTGGATGAACAGTAGTAGTTTCCGATGCACATCTATTGGCATTCTGAAATCTGTGGACTATCAGAGTGTTAATGAAACACAGAAATTGCATCGGGATTGAATACAACTGTCACCATGCGCACTTTCCTCCAAGGGAGTAATGTCTCAAACAGTCTACGTTTTGATCGTTCCCTGGAAGACCAGTAGTAGTTTCCGATGCACGTCTGGTGGCATTAAGTAATCTGTGGACTATCAGAGTGTTGATGAAACACAGAAATTTCATTGGGATTAAATACAACAGTCACCATGCGCACTTTCCTCCATGGGAGTAATGTCTCAAACAGTCTACACTTTGATCGTTCGTTTGAAGACCAGTAGTAGTTTTCGATGCACATCTGGAGGCATTCTGTAATCTGTGGGCTATCAGAGTGTTGATGAAACACAGATATTGCATCGGGATTGAATACAAAAGTCACCATGCGCACTATCCTCAATGGGAGTAATGTCTCAAACAGTCTACGCTTTGATCGTTCCCTGGAAGACCAGTAGTAGTTTCCGATTCACATCTGGAGGCATTCTGTTATTTGTGGACTATCAGAGTGTTGATGAAACACTGAAATTGCATCGGGATTGAATACACCTGTCACCATGAGCACTTTCCTCCATGGGAGTAATGTCTCAAACAGTCTACGCTTTGATCACTCCCTGGAAGACCAGAAGTTGTATCCGATGCACATCTGGAGGCATTATGTAATCTGTGGACTATCAGAGTGTTGATGAAAGACAGAATATACATCGGGATTGAATACAACAGTCACCATGCGCACTTTCATCAATGGGAGTAATGTCTCAAACAGTCTACGCTTTGATCGTTCCCAGGAAGACCAGTAGTAGTTTCCGATGCACATCTGAAGGCATTCTGTAATCTGTGGAGTATCAGAGTGTTGATGAAACACAGAAGTTGCATCGGGATTGAATACAACAGTCACCAAGCGCACCTTCCTCCATGGGATTAATGTCTCAAAGAGTTTACGCTTTGATCGTTCCTTGGAAGACCAGTAGTAGTTTCCGATGCACATCTGGAGGCATTATGTAATCTGTGGAATATCAGAGTGTTGATGAAACACAGAAATTGCATCGGGATTGAATACAACAGTCACCATGGGCACTTTCCTCCATGGGAGAAATGTCTCAAACAGTCTACCCTTTGATCGTTCCCTGGAAGACCAGTAGTAGATTCCGATGCACATCTGGAGGCATTTGTAATCTGTAAACAATCAGAGTGTTGTTCAAACACAGAAATTGCATCGGGATTGAATACAACAGTCACCATTCGCACTTTCCTCCACGGAATTAATGTCTCAAACAGTCTACGCTTTGATCGTTCTCTGGAAGAACAGTAGTAGTTTCCGATGCACATCTATTGGCATTCTGAAATCTGTGGACTATCAGAGTGTTAATGAAACACAGAAATTGCATCGGGATTGAATACAACTGTCACCATGCGCACTTTCCTCCACGGGAGTAATGTCTCAAACAGTCTACGTTTTGATCGTTCCCAGGAACACCAGTAGTGGTTTCCGATGCACATCTGAAAGCATTCTGTAATCTGTGGACTATTAGAGTGTTGATGAAACACAGAAATTGCATCGGGACTGAATACAACAGTCACCATGCGCACTTTCCTCCATGTGAGTAATGTCTCAAACAGTCTACGATTTGATCGTTCCCAGGAAGACCAGTAGTAGTTTCCGATGCAATTCTGCTGGCATTCTGTAATCTGTGGACTATCAGAGTGTTGATGAAACACAGAAATTGCATCGGGATTGAATACAACAGTCATCATGAGCACTTTCCTCCATGGGAGTAATGTCTCAAACAGTCTACGCTTAGATCGTTCCCTGGAAGGACAGTAGTAGTTTCCGATGCACATCTGGTGGCATTCTGTAATCTGTGGACTATCAGAGTGTTGATGAAACACAGAAATTGCATCGGGATTGAATACAACAGTCACCATGCGCACTTTCCTCCATGTGAGTAATGTCTCAAACAGTCTACGATTTGATCGTTCCCAGGAAGACCAGTAGTAGTTTCCGATGCACATTTGGGGGCATTCTGTAATCTGTGGACTATCAGAGTGTTGATGAAACACAGAAATTGCATCGGGATTGAATACAACAGTCACTATGCGCACTTTCCTCCATGGGAGTAGGGTCTCAAACAGTCTACGATTTGATCGTTCCCTGGAAGACCAGTAGTAGTTTCCGATGCACATCTGGTGGCATTCTGTAATCTGTTGACCTTTAAAGTGTTGATGAAACACAGAAATTGCATCGGGAATGAATACAACAGTCACCATGCGCACTTTCCTCCATGGGAGTAATGTCTCAAACAGTGTACCCTTTGATCGTTACCTGGAAGACTAGTAGTAGTTTCCGATGCACATCTGGAGGCATTCTGTAATCTGTGGACCATCAGAGTGTTCATGAAACACAGAAATTGCATCGGGATTGAATACAACAGACACCATGAGCACATTCCTGCATGGGAGTAATGTCTCAAACAGTCTACGCTTTGATCGTTCCCTGGTAGACCAGTATTAGTTTCCGAAGTACATCTAGGGACATTCTGTAATCAGTGGACTATCAGAGTGTTGATGAAACACAGAAATTGCATCGGGATTGAAAACAACTGTCACCATGCGCAATTTCCTCCATGGGAGTAATGTCTCAAACAGTCTACTCTTTGATCGTTACCTGGAAGACCAGTAGTAGTTTCCGATGCAAATCTGGAGGCATTTGCAATCTGTAAACTATCAGAGTGTTGTTCAAACACAGAAATTGCATCGGGATTGAATACAACAGTCACCATGCGCTCTTTCCTCCACGGGCTTAATGTCTCAAAGAGTCTACGCTTTGATCGCTCCCTGGAAGACCAGTAGTAGTTTCCGATGCACATCTGGAGGCATACTGTAATCTGTGGACTATCAGAGTGTTGATGAAACACAGAAATTCCATTGGGATTGAATACAACAGTCACCATGAGCACTTTCCTCCACGAGAGTAATGTCTCGAACAGTCTACGCTTTGATCGTTCCCAGAAACACCAGTCGTGGTTTCCGATGCACATCTGAAAGCATTCTGTAATCTGTGGACTATCAGAGTGTTGATGAAACACAGAAATTGCATCGGGACTGAATACAATAGTCACCATGGGCACTTTCCTCCACGGGAGTAATGTCTTAACAGTCTACGCTTTGATCGTTCCCTGGAAGGACAGTAGTAGCTCCGATGCACTTCTGGTGGCATTCTGTAATCTGTGGACTATCAGAGTGTTGATGAAACACAGAAATTGCATCGGGATTAAATACAACAGTCACCATGCGCACTTTCCTCCATGTGAGTAATGTCTCAAACAGTCTACGATTTGATCGTTCACAGGAAGACCAGTAGTAGTTTCCGATGCAATTCTGCTGGCATTCTGTAATCTGTGGACTATCAGAGTGTTGATGAAACACAGAAATTGCATCGGGATTGAATACAACAGTCAAAATGAGCACTTTCCTCCATGGGAGTAATGTCTCAAACAGTCTACGCTTTGATCGTTCCCTGGAAGGACAGTAGTAGTTTCCGATGCACATCTGGTGGCATTCTGTAATCTGTTGACCTTTAAAGTGTTGATGAAACACAGAAATTGCAACGGGAATGAATACAACAGTCACCATGCGCACTTTCCTCCATGGGAGTAATGTCTCAAACAGTGTACCCTTTGATCGTTACCTGGAAGACTAGTAGTAGTTTCCGATGCACATCTGGAGGCATTCTGTAATCTGTGGACCATCAGAGTGTTCATGAAACACAGAAATTGCATCGAGATTGAATACAACAGACACCATGAGCACATTCCTGCATGGGAGTAATGTTTCAAACAGTCTACGCTTTGATCGTTCCCTGGTAGACCAGTATTAGTTTCCGAAGTACATCTAGGGACATTCTGTAATCAGTGGACTATCAGAGTGTTGATGAAACACAGATATTGTATCGGGTTTGAATACAACAGTCACCATCCGCACTTTCCTCCATGGGATTAATGTCTCAAACAGTCTACGTTTTGATCGTTTCCTGGTATACCAGTAGTAGTTTCCGAAGTACATCTGGGGACATTCTGTAATATGTGGACTATCAGAGTGTTGATGAAACACAGAAATTGCATCGGGATTGAATACAACAGTCACCATGCGCAATTTCCTCCGTGGGAGTAATGTCGCAAACAGTCTACTCTTTGATCGTTACCTGGAAGACCAGTAGTAGTTTCCGATGCACATCTGGAGGCATTTGTAATCTGTAAAGTATCAGAGTGTTGATCAAACACAGAAATTGCATCGGGATTGAATACAACAGTCACCATGCGCTCTTTCCTCCACGGGCTTAATGTCTCAAAGAGTCTACGCTTTGATCGTTCCCTGAAAGACCAGTAGTAGTTTCCGATGTACATCTGGTGGCATTCTGAAATCTGTGGACTATCAGATTGTTGATGAAACACAGAAATTGCATCGGGATTGAATACAACTGACACCATGCGCACTTCCCTCCACGGCAGTAATGTCTCAAACAGTCTACGCTTTGATCGTTAACTGGAAGACCAGTAGTAGTTTCAGATGCACGTCTGGTTGGACGCTGTAATCTGTGGACTATCAGAGTGTTGACGGAAGACATATATATCATCGGGATTTAATACAACAGTCACCATGCGCACGTTCCTAAATGGGAGTATTGTCTCAAACAGTCTACGCTTTGATCGTTCCTTGGAAGACCAGTAGTAGTTTCCGATGCACATCTGGAGGCATTATGTAATCTGTGGAATATCAGAGTGTTGATGAAACACAGAAATTGCATCGAGATTGAATACAACAGTCACCATGGGCACTTTCCTCCATGGGAGTAATGTCTCAAACAGTCTACCCTTTGATCGTTCCCTAGAAGAACAGTAGTAGATTCCGATGCACATCTGGAGGCATTTGTAATCTGTAAACAATCAGAGTGTTGTTCAAACACAGAAATTGCATCGGGATTGAATACAAAAGTCACCATGCGCACTTTCCTGCACGGAATTAATGTCTCAAACAGTCTACGCTTTGATCGTTCCCTGGAAGAACAGTAGTAGTTTCCGATGCACATCTATTGGCATTCTGAAATCTGTGGACTATCAGAGTGTTAATGAAACACAGAAATTGCATCGGGATTGAATACAACTGTCACCATGCGCACTTTCCTCCACGGGAGTAATGTCTCAAACAGTCTACGTTTTGATCGTTCCCTGGAAGACCAGTAGTAGTTTCCGATGCACGTCTGGTGGCATTAAGTAATCTGTGGACTATCAGAGTGTTGATGAAACACAGAAATTTCATTGGGATTAAATACAACAGTCACCATGCGCACTTTCCTCCATGGGAGTAATGTCTCAAACAGTCTACACTTTGATCGTTCGTTTGAAGACCAGTAGTTGTTTTCGATGCACATCTGGAGGCATTCTGTAATCTGTGGGCTATCACAGTGTTGATGAAACACAGATATTGCATCGGGATTGAATACAAAAGTCACCATGCGCACTATCCTCAATGGGAGTAATGTCTCAAACAGTCTACGCTTTGATCGTTCCCTGGAAGACCAGTAGTAGTTTCCGATTCACATCTGGAGGCATTCTGTTATTTGTGGAATATCAGAGTGTTGATGAAACACTGAAATTGCATCGGGATTGAATACACCTGTCACCATGAGCACTTTCCTCCATGGGAGTAATGTCTCAAACAGTCTACGCTTTGATCATTCCCTGGAAGACCAGAAGTAGTATCCGATGCACATCTGGAGGCATTATGTAATCTGTGGACTATCAGAGTGTTGATGAAAGACAGAATATACATCGGGATTGAATACAACAGTCACCATGCGCACTTTCATCAATGGGAGTAATGTCTCAAACAGTCTACGCTTTGATCGTTCCCAGGAAGACCAGTAGTAGTTTCCGATGCACATCTGAAGGCATTCTGTAATCTGTGGAGTATCAGAGTGTTGATGAAACACAGAAGTTGCATCGGGATTGAATACAACAGTCACCAAGCGCATCTTCCTCCATGGGATTAATGTCTCAAAGAGTTTACGCTTTGATCGTTCCTTGGAAGACCAGTAGTAGTTTCCGATGCACATCTGGAGGCATTATGTAATCTGTGGAATATCAGAGTGTTGATGAAACACAGAAATTGCATTGGGATTGAATACAACAGTCACCATGGGCATTTTCCTCCATGGGAGAAATGTCTCAAACAGTCTACCCTTTGATCGTTCCCTGGAAGACCAGTAGTAGTTTCCGATGCACATCTGGAGGCATTTGTAATCTGTAAACAATCAGAGTGTTGTTCAAACACAGAAATTGCATCGGGATTGAATACAACAGTCACCATTCGCACTTTCCTCCACGGAATTAATGTCTCAAACAGTCTACGCTTTGATCGTTCTCTGGAAGAACAGTAGTAGTTTCCGATGCACATCTATTGGCATTCTGAAATCTGTGGACTATCAGAGTGTTAATGAAACACAGAAATTGCATCGGGATTGAATACAACTGTCACCATGCGCACTTTCCTCCACAGGAGTAATGTCTCAAACAGTCTACGTTTTGATCGTTCCCAGGAACACCAGTAGTGGTTTCCGATGCACATCTGAAAGCATTCTGTAATCTGTGGACTATTAGAGTGATGATGAAACACAGAATTTGCATCGGGACTGAATACAACAGTCACCATGCGCACTTCCCTCCATGTGAGTAATGTCTCAAACAGTCTACGATTTGATCGTTCCCAGGAAGACCAGTAGTAGTTTCCGATGCAATTCTGCTGGCATTCTGTAATCTGTGGACTATCAGAGTGTTGATGAAACACAGAAATTGCATCGGGATTGAATACAACAGTCATCATGAGCACTTTCCTCCATGGGAGTAATGTCTCAAACAGTCTACGCTTAGATCGTTCCCTGGAAGGACAGTAGTAGTTTCCGATGCACATCTGGTGGCATTCTGTAATCTGTGGACTATCAGAGTGTTGATGAAACACAGAAATTGCATCGGGATTGAATACAACAGTCACCATGCGCACTTTCCTCCATGTGAGTAATGTCTCAAACAGTCTACGATTTGATCGTTCCCAGGAAGACCAGTAGTAGTTTCCGATGCACATTTGGGGGCATTCTGTAATCTGTGGACTATCAGAGTGTTGATGAAACACAGAAATTGCATCGGGATTGAATACAACAGTCACTATGCGCACTTTCCTCCATGGGAGTAGGGTCTCAAACAGTCTACGATTTGATCGTTCCCTGGAAGACCAGTAGTAGTTTCCGATGCACATCTGGTGGCATTCTGTAATCTGTTGACCTTTAAAGTGTTGATGAAACACAGAAATTGCATCGGGAATGAATACAACAGTCACCATGCGCACTTTCCTCCATGGGAGTAATGTCTCAAACAGTGTACCCTTTGATCGTTACCTGGAAGACTAGTAGTAGTTTCCGATGCACATCTGGAGGCATTCTGTAATCTGTGGACCATCAGAGTGTTCATGAAACACAGAAATTGCATCGGGATTGAATACAACAGACACCATGAGCACATTCCTGCATGGGAGTAATGTCTCAAACAGTCTACGCTTTGATCGTTCCCTGGTAGACCAGTATTAGTTTCCGAAGTACATCTAGGGACATTCTGTAATCAGTGGGCTATCAGAGTGTTGATGAAACACAGAAATTGCATCGGGATTGAAAACAACTGTCACCTTGCGCAATTTCCTCCATATGAGTAATGTCTCAAACAGTCTACTCTTTGATCGTTACCTGGAAGACCAGTAGTAGTTTCCGATGCAAATCTGGAGGCATTTGCAATCTGTAAACTATCAGAGTGTTGTTCAAACACAGAAATTGCATCGGGATTGAATACAACAGTCACCATGCGCTCTTTCCTCCACGGGCTTAATGTCTCAAAGAGTCTACGCTTTGATCGCTCCCTGGAAGACCAGTAGTAGTTTCCGATGCACATCTGGAGGCATACTGTAATCTGTGGACTATCAGAGTGTTGATGAAACACAGAAATTCCATTGGGATTGAATACAACAGTCACCATGAGCACTTTCCTCCACGAGAGTAATGTCTCGAACAGTCTACGCTTTGATCGTTCCCAGAAACACCAGTCGTGGTTTCCGATGCACATCTGAAAGCATTCTGTAATCTGTGGACTATCAGAGTGTTGATGAAACACAGAAATTGCATCGGGACTGAATACAATAGTCACCATGGGCACTTTCCTCCACGGGAGTAATGTCTTAACAGTCTACGCTTTGATCGTTCCCTGGAAGGACAGTAGTAGCTCCGATGCACTTCTGGTGGCATTCTGTAATCTGTGGACTATCAGAGTGTTGATGAAACACAGAAATTGCATCGGGATTAAATACAACAGTCACCATGCGCACTTTCCTCCATGTGAGTAATGTCTCAAACAGTCTACGATTTGATCGTTCACAGGAAGACCAGTAGTAGTTTCCGATGCAATTCTGCTGGCATTCTGTAATCTGTGGACTATCAGAGTGTTGATGAAACACAGAAATTGCATCGGGATTGAATACAACAGTCAAAATGAGCACTTTCCTCCATGGGAGTAATGTCTCAAACAGTGTACGCTTTGATCGTTCCCTGGAAGGACAGTAGTAGTTTCCGATGCACATCTGGTGGCATTCTGTAATCTGTTGACCTTTAAAGTGTTGATGAAACACAGAAATTGCAACGGGAATGAATACAACAGTCACCATGCGCACTTTCCTCCATGGGAGTAATGTCTCAAACAGTGTACCCTTTGATCGTTACCTGGAAGACTAGTAGTAGTTTCCGATGCACATCTGGAGGCATTCTGTAATCTGTGGACCATCAGAGTGTTCATGAAACACAGAAATTGCATCGAGATTGAAAACAACAGACACCATGAGCACATTCCTGCATGGGAGTAATGTTTCAAACAGTCTACGCTTTGATCTTTCCCTGGTAGACCAGTATTAGTTTCCGAAGTACATCTAGGGACATTCTGTAATCAGTGGACTATCAGAGTGTTGATGAAACACAGATATTGTATCGGGTTTGAATACAACAGTCACCATCCGCACTTTCCTCCATGGGATTAATGTCTCAAACAGTCTACGTTTTGATCGTTTCCTGGTATACCAGTAGTAGTTTCCGAAGTACATCTGGGGACATTCTGTAATATGTGGACTATCAGAGTGTTGATGAAACACAGAAATTGCATCGGGATTGAATACAACAGTCACCATGCGCAATTTCCTCCGTGGGAGTAATGTCGCAAACAGTCTACTCTTTGATCGTTACCTGGAAGACCAGTAGTAGTTTCCGATGCACATCTGGAAGCATTCTGTACTCTGTGGACCATCAAAGTGTTGATGAAACACAGAAATTTTATCGGGATTGAATACAACAGTCACCATGCGCAATTTTCCTCCATGGGAGTAATGTCTCAAACAGTCTACGCTTTGATAGTTCCCTGGAAGACCAGTAGTAGTTTCCGATGCACATCTGGTGGCATTTTGTAATCTGTGGACTATCAGAGTGTTGATGAAGCACCGAAATTGGATCGGGATTGAATACAAAAGTCACCATGCGCAATTTCCTCTATGGGATTAATGTCTAAAACAGACTACGGTTTGATCATTCCCTGGAAGACTAGTAGTAGTTTCCGAAGCACATTTGGGGACATTCTGTAATGTGTTGAACTATCAGAGTGTTGATGAAACACAGAAATTGCATCTGGATTGAATACAACAGTCACCATGCGCAATTTCCTCCATGTTAGTAATGTCTCAAATAGTCTACGCTTTGATCGTTCCCTGGAAGACCAGTAGTAGTTTCCGATGCACATCTGGAGGCATTTGTAATCTGTAAACAATCAGAGTGTTGTTCAAACACAGAAATTGCATCGGGATTGAATACAACAGTCACTATGCGCACTTTCCTCCACGGGATTAATGTCTCAAACAGTCTACGCTTTGATCGTTCCCTGGAAGACCAGTAGTAGTTTCCGATTCACATCTGGAGGCATTCTGTAATTTGTGGACTATCAGAGTGTTGATGAAACACTGAAATTGCATCGGGATTGAATACACCTGTCACCATGAGCACTTTCCTCCATGGGAGTAATGTCTCAAACAGTCTACGCTTTGATCATTCCCTGGAAGACCAGAAGTAGTATCCGATGCACATCTGGAGGCATTATTTATTTATTTATTTATGCATTTATTTTACCTGGCAAGATTAGGGCCTTCAGGCCCTCTCTTACACCTAACCAGGCATACTCAGGTTGAACAAGTTACAGTTTCTACTTAACATTAAGGACATATAGCCTATTATGCAGTATTGATGTTAAAGAAAAAAAATAGATATTATATCAGTAGTATAATGAAAATTATAACAATAAAAAATAATTATAACAATCTATAATAATAATTGTAATAATAATAATAATAATAGTAATAATAATAATAATAATGACTATGTATATGAAAGTAAACATACTTTTCTTTTCTGAATGTCAGTCCCATTGTTAGTTGGGAATTCTCTCGTTATGTTCTTGCAGCTTGTGAGTTATTCTCATCGAGCAGAGACATAAGACGATAGAAAGGGGTGAAAGAGATATATGAGAGGTAGATAGGTTAGAGGAAGAGAAATAGAACGGTGAAATTCGAAGCTGTGATGGAGAGGAGAAAGAAAGAGATGGGAGGGGCACAAGAATGGTGGTTATACCGTCCCTAATATGTAAGCTTTGAGTTCCCTCTTGAATGTTGAGTAGTTCTGGATAAGACGCAGATCACAGGGGAGCGCGTTCCATAGTCGTATGGCTGAGATGGAGAATGACACGGAGAAAGATTTTGTGTTATGTAAAGGTACAGCCAAGATGATAGACGTATCCGATCTGGTGTTGCGATTGTGGAATGATGATAGGTGTTTAATGTGAGAAGATAAGTATTGGGGGCACCAGTGGCTAAGAAATCGATGAAGTAAGCACATCGTGTGGAGATCGCGAGCCGTATGTGGGCGTATCCAACCTAGCTGGGAGTATGAAGGACTGATATGATCATACAACCGAATATTGCACACGTATCTAACGCAAGCATTCATCACTAGCTCGAGGCATCTAGAATTTTCACTATTTGTGCCGTGTTGAACTACATCGCAGTAGTAAAGATTAGGCAAGACTAGTGTTTGGACTAATTTTCGTTTAACATGGGTTGGAAATATTTTTCTAAACTTTTGAATTGCATGTAGGGAGGAGAGCGATTTCCGGCAAGCTGTGACTGTTTGTTCTTCCCAGTTTAGGTGTTCATCCAAGATTATTCCAAGGTCTTTTACTGTTTTTTGGTATGGTAGTTGGGTACCATTGAGGAGTATTTTAGGGACTGTTTCGCGAAAGTACCGGCTGATTAACTTTGGATGAGATATAAGTATGACCTGGGATTTCTTGGGGTTTAGTTTCAGACCTAGGTTCTGTGCCCATCGAGAAACAGAACAAAGATCTGCGTTCATACTCGCTACTGCGCCAGCAATGTTTTTGGGGCTTGCACTTATGTACAGTTGGATGTCGTCGGCATAAAGATGGTAGTTGCAGTAGTGAATCACTGAAGAAATATCATTAATGTACAGTGAGAAGAGTAGTGGACCAAGGACGGAGCCTTGGGGAACTCCAGAGCGCACGCTTTTCCATGATGACTTTTCCGACCCACAAATGACTTGTTGACTTCTGTTTTTGAGGTAGCTGTCGAACCATTGTATTGCGCTGTTTGAGAAATTCAGCTGTTTCATTTTAATTAGTAATATATCGAAGTCAACTGTGCAAAAGCCTTGCTAAAGTCAAGCAGTGTTAGGATAGTAGCTTCACGTCTGTCCATAGCATGTTTAATGTCATCAGTTACTTTGATTAATGCGGTTGCTGTACTATGGTGCTTTCGAAAGCCTGACTGATATTCGTCATGGATGTTATGAGTTTTGAGGTAATCCGTCAGTTGTTCATGGACGATGTGCTCTAGGGCTTTAGAAATTGCAGGTAGTATGCTGATCGGCCTGTAGTCACCTGGCGACTTAGGGTTGTCAGTCTTGGGTATAGGCTTAATTAAACTTTGCTTCCACTCAGTAGGATATGTACTACTGACAAGAGACAGGTTGAAGATGTCTGTGATAACTGGAATAATAGTGTCTACGACGTTCTTAATCATGCCAATGCTCACTCCATCATTTCCTACTGCCTCGGAAGAGATTCTCATAATTGCCTTGTGTACTGTGCCGGTAGTGACATGTTTTAGGAAAAACTTGTCTCTCGAGAGACTGATATCTTGGGGCAGGTAATTTGTCGCTGCGTGGCAGTTTGCAGCTGTTGAGAAGAAATCGTTTAATTCTTCTGCAGACGCTTGATAAACAGCGTCAGATCTTCGCTTCCCTATACCGAAACTGCGCAGCTTTTTCCACAGTGCAGCAGGTTTTGATATGCCGCATACGACAGAGCGGGCATGTCTGATTTTGGCATTCCTCACGCTTTGCTTGGTTCTGTTTCGGAGTTTCCTATAAGCTTCGTACGCCTCGGGAGTTGGGTTACACTTGAAGGCCCTATGTGCAGCATCACGTTTATTCATTAACTGACGTAATGCAGTGGTGAGCCACGGAGCGGGAGCTCTCTTTACCTTAACAGTGCGTAGAGGAGTATGTTTATCATACAGTGCAATAATTTTGCGACATAATTGCCGAATTTTTTCGTCTAAAGTCGGTTCATCGTTTATATCATGCCAAGGGATGTCTGAGCAATGCTTTTGAAGAGCGTCATGGTTAACATTTTTTAAGTTTCTGTAGGTTACCAGGTGAGATTTTTCTTTGGTAGTATGCATTGAGTATTTTAAAAATATCACGTCATGAGCAGAGATTCCCGGAGCGGATGTCTGATTGGCGCGGATTATTTTATCTGGTCGCTTTGTTGCTATTATATCTATGATTGTGTGGCTGTGTGGCGTGTGATGAGTTGGGTCCAGCGGTGTTAAACTCATATCATTGGAGTGGAACAGTCGCCTTAGTTTTTCGGCAGAGGGAGATTTTAACTGTAAGTCGATGTTTGTGTCGCCCATAATGATTATGTGTTCATACTGTGTCACGAGTGAGGACAGGGCAGACTGAAAGGAGGACATGGCACCGACGTTTGGAGGTTTATAGATTACTCCAATTAGCAGTTTCTGATTTGATGTATTTATTTCGAAAAACAAGAACTCTGCTTCTCCTTCGCCCTTTGGATCCGATGTGCATAGCACAGTAGGTGTCAGATCAGAGCGAACATAGGCACCCACACCACCCCCGCGTCGTGTTTCACGATCTGCCCTTATGAGAGAGTAACCAGCGATTCGGATAGCGTCGGAAGAAATGTTTGGTTTCAACCAAGTTTCAGAGACGAGGATAATGTGGAACAGCGATTGGCAGAACAGGTCACAGAACTCGTCGAAGTGAGCCGTTAGCGACTGCGAGTTCGCGTGGGCCACAAAGAGCCCGCCGCCGGAACCGGTCCGTCCCATTGTGGCCGCCTGTAGGACCGAGCGAGCTCCGTTTACCTGCTGGCCGGAAGAGGGACAAAAGCTGGATTTCGCGGGGCAAGACATATTTACAGGTGTGTCCAAGGTCGTGACTGACTCAAGCGTCTGTGGACTAAAGGTGAAAAACACGCTGGAAGTATCTAAGAAGGGAGTGAAAAGAAAGATGGAAAGTGGCAGTAGTAGTTACGAAAAAGATAGTAGTAGTAGTAGTGGTAGTGGCGAAGATGGAAATAACAGATATAGAAAGGCGGTTGTAAGGAGATTCCTGTTAATGGAGGATGTTAATTCCAATTTGACTGACAATATGAATATACATGAGCACTTATAATAGACAAATAAAGAAACAATATTTTTGTGAAACAATTGACTGATTTCAAATAGAGTACTTATGGTACTTATAGAAATAACGGAGCAGTATTTAAGCTAAAAAAATGAAAAGAAAGAATAAATAAATTAACTTATATTAGACAGATTACAATATGAGACTTTGTGTCTCGCGAGATTTCGCTCAGTCTTTCAGTTCGAACATGTTTGTCACCGTTTTCCTCCCTCCTTCCGTCTTGATTACTATCCTGCCATCCTGGGTCCATACATTTTGAAGGCCAAACTGTGTGATCGCTGCGTTCAAAACTTTTAGTCTTTCGCGCGTCAGATCTTCCCTCAGGGTAACCCCACTCTTGGCGAGTTTTCTTTTCTGAGCAAACACTTCAGCTCTTTTCCGGTAAGACACAAATTTAATTATTATGGGCCTGGGTTTCATGGCACCTGGTGTCCTGCGCCCAACACGGTGGCTTCTGTCAATATCGGCCTCGTCGATCTGCACGCCAAGTTTCTCACGCACGAGGCTAATGGCCAGGTCGTCGGTGTTTTCGCGATCGTTTTCAGCTACCCCGAACAAGCGCAAGCTGTTCCTTCGCTGATACTGCTCAATTTCATCGGTGGCAGCAGACAGTTTAGCCTCTAGGTCGGCGGCTTTTTTCTCTTGTGCGGCCAGGGACTTTCTAAGAGACTGGATTTCGGTGCTGTTGCGCCCGACAGACTCTTGTAGTTTGTCCATGACCGCGGCCGTCACGGAGTCCGTGATGGATTGGACGATTACGTCTAGCGTGTCTTTGCTGTGCAGCGCCGCACTCACCTGGGACCGGACGAGCTCCCCGATGTCGGGAAGCGGGGCCTCACCTGCCGCCGGAGACCGGGCGCCCGCGCTGCCTGCACCCCTGTAGCCTCGCCTGCTGCCGCTTACTCGTGCTCTTCCCATTTTTCACTCACTTATCACTTATCACTTGTGGTAATCAACGGAGAACAATACACCACGGCAAGTAAAACTTGTTTAGTCGGATGCACACGTTGTGGACTGCCGCACTTCTCTGTAACACCTTCAATGAGCGGAAAAACTCGCGAGCCGAAGAAACGCGCGTCACTCAGTGGCCGCCATATTGGATTTTTTATCTGTGGACTATCAGAGTGTTGATGAAAGACAGAATATACATCGGGATTGAATACAACAGTCACCATGCGCACTTTCATCAATGGGAGTAATGTCACAAACAGTCTACGCTTTGATTGTTCCCAGGAAGACCAGTAGTAGTTTCCGATGCACATCTGAAGGCATTCTGTAATCTGTGGAGTATCAGAGTGTTGATGAAACACAGAAGTTGCATCGGGATTGAATACAACAGTCACCAAGCGCACCTTCCTCCATGGGATTAATGTCTCAAAGAGTTTACGCTTTGATCGTTCCTTGGAAGACCAGTAGTAGTTTCCGATGCACATCTGGAGGCATTCTGTAATCTGTGGACTATCAGAGTGTTGATGAAACACCGAAATTGCATCGGGATTGAATACAACAGTCACCATGGGCACTTTCCTCCATGGGAGTAATGTCTCAAACAATCTACCCTTTGATCGTTCCCTAGAAGACCAGTAGTAGTTTCCGATGCACATCTGGAGGCATTTGTAATCTGTAAACAATCAGAGTGTTGTTCAAACACAGAAATTGCATCGGGATTGAATACAACAGTCACCATGCGCACTTTCCTCCACGGAATTAATGTCTCAAACAGTCTACGCTTTGATCGTTCCCTGGAAGAACAGTAGTAGTTTCCGATGCACATCTATTGGCATTCTGAAATCTGTGGACTATCAGAGTGTTAATGAAACACAGAAATTGCATCGGGATTGAATACAACTGTCACCATGCGCACTTTCTTCCACGGGAGTAATGTCTCAAACAGTCTACGTTTTGATCGTTCCCTGGAAGACCAGTAGTAGTTTCCGATGCACGTCTGGTGGCATTAAGTAATCTGTAGACTATCAGAGTGTTGATGAAACACAGAAATTTCATTGGGATTAAATACAACAGTCACCATGCGCACTTTCCTCCATGGGAGTAATGTCTCAAACAGTCTACACTTTGATCGTTCGTTTGAAGACCAGTAGTAGTTTTCGATGCACATCTGGAGGCATTCTGTAATCTGTGGGCTATCAGAGTGTTGATGAAACACAGATATTGCATCGGGATTGAATACAAAAGTCACCATGCGCACTATCCTCAATGGGAGTAATGTCTCAAACAGTCTACGCTTTGATCGTTCCCTGGTAGACCAGTAGTAGTTTCCGATTCACAACTTTAGGCATTCTGTTATTTGTGGACTATCAGAGTGTTGATGAAACACTGAAATTGCATCAGGATTGAATACACCTGTCACCATGAGCACTTTCCTCCATGGGAGTAATGTCTCAAACAGTCTACGCTTTGATCATTCCCTGGAAGACCAGAAGTAGTATCCGATGCACATCTGGAGGCATTATGTAATCTGTGGACTATCAGAGTGTTGATGAAAGACAGAATATACTTCGGGATTGAATACAACAGTCACCATGCGCACTTTCATCAATGGGAGTAATGTCTCAAACAGTCTACGCTTTGATCGTTCCCAGGACGACCAGTAGTAGTTTCCGATGCACATCTGAAGGCATTCTGTAATCTGTGGAGTATCAGAGTGTTGATGAAACACAGAAGTTGCATCGGGATTGAATACAACAGTCACCAAGCGCACCTTCCTCCATGGGATTAATGTCTCAAAGAGTTTACGCTTTGATCATTCCTTGGAAGACCAGTAGTAGTTTCCGATGCACATCTGGAGGCATTATGTAATCTGTGGAATATCAGAGTGTTGATGAAACACAGAAATTGCATCGGGATTGAATACAACAGTCACCATGGGCACTTTCCTCCATGGGAGTAATGTCTCAAACAGTCTACCCTTTGATTGTTCCCTGGAAGACCAGTAGTAGTTTCCGATGCACATCTGGAGGCATTTGTAATCTGTAAACTATCAGAGTGTTGTTCAAACACAGAAATTGCATCGGGATTGAATACAACAGTCACGATTCGCACTTTCCTCCACGGAATTAATGTCTCAAACAGTCTACGCTTTGATCGTTCCCTGGAAGAACAGTAGTAGTTTCCGATGCACATCTATTGGCATTCTGAAATCTGTGGACTATCAGAGTGTTAATGAAACACAGAAATTGCATCGGGATTGAATACAACTGTCACCATGCGCACTTTCCTCCACGGGAGTAATGTCTCAAACGGTCTACGTTTTGATCGTTCCCAGGAGCACCAGTAGTGGTTTCCGATGCACATCTGAAAGCATTCTGTAATCTGTGGACTATTAGAGTGTTGATGAAACACAGAAATTGCATCGGGATTGAATACAACAGTCACCATGCGCACTTTCCCCCATGTGAGTAATGTCTCAAACAGTCTACGATTTGATCGTTCCCAGGAAGACCAGTAGTATTTTCCGATGCACATCTGGAGGCAGTCTGTATTCTGTGGACTATTAGAGTGTTGATGAAACACAGAAATTGCATCGGAACTGAAAACAACAACTCCATGCGCACTTTCCTCCACGGGAGTAATGTCACAAACAGTCTACGTTCTGATCGTTCCCTGGAAGACCAGTAGTAGTTTCCGATGCAATTCTGCTGGCATTCTGTAATCTGTGGACTATCAGAGTGTTGATGAAACACAGAAATTGCATCGGGATTGAATACAACAGTCATCATGAGCACTTTCCTCCATGGGAGTAATGTCTCAAACAGTCTACGCTTTGATCGTTCCCTGGAAGGACAGTAGTAGTTTCCGATGCACATCTGGTGGCATTCTGTAATCTGTGGACTATCAGAGTGTTGATGAAACACAGAAATTGCATCGGGATTGAATACAACAGTCACCATGCGCACTTTCCTCCATGTGAGTAATGTCTCAAACAGTCTACGATTTGATCGTTCCCAGGAAGACCAGTAGTAGTTTCCGATGCACATTTGGAGGCATTCTGTAATCTGTTGACAATCAGAGTGTTGATGAAACACAGAAATTGCATCGGGATTGAATACAACAGTCACTATGCGCACTTTCCTCCATGGGAGTAGGGTCTCAAACAGTCTACGATTTGATCGTTCCCTGGAAGACCAGTAGTAGTTTCCGATGCACATCTGGTGGCATTCTGTAATCTGTTGACCTTTAAAGTGTTGATGAAACATAGAAATTGCATCGGGAATGAATACAACAGTCACCATGCGCACTTTCCTCCATGGGAGTAATGTCTCAAACAGTGTACCATTTGATCGTTACCTGGAAGACTAGTAGTAGTTTCCGATGCACATCTGGAGGCATTCTGTAATCTGTGGACCATCAGAGTGTTCATGAAACACAGAAATTGCATCGGGATTGAATACAACAGACACCATGAGCACATTCCTGCATTGGAGTAATGTCTCAAACAGTCTACGCTTTGATCGTTCCCTGGTAGACCAGTATCAGTTTCCGAAGTACATCTAGGGACACTCTGTAATCAGTGGACTATCAGAGTGTTGATGAAACACAGAAATTGCATCGGGATTGAAAACTACTGTCACCATGCGCAATTTCCTCCATGGGAGTAATGTCTCAAACAGTCTACTCTTTGATCGTTACCTGGAAGACCAGTAGTAGTTTCCGATGCAAATCTGGAGGCATTTGCAATCTGTAAACTATCAGAGTGTTGTTCAAACACAGAAATTGCATCGGGATTGAATACAACAGTCACCATGAGCTCTTTCCTCCACGGGCTTAATGTCTCAAAGAGTCTACGCTTTGATCGCTCCCTGGAAGACCAGTAGTAGTTTCCGATGCACATCTGGAGGCATACTGTAATCTGTGGACTATCAGAGTGTTGATGAAACACAGAAATTCCATTGGGTTTGAATACAACAGTCACCATGAGCACTTTCCTCCACGAGAGTAATGTCTCGAACAGTCTACGCTTTGATCGTTCCCTGGAAGGACAGTAGTAGCTCCGATGCACATCTGGTGGCATTCTGTAATCTGTGGATTATCAGAGTGTTGATGAAACACAGAAATTGCATCGGGATTGAATACAACAGTCAAAATGAGCGCTTGCCTCCATGGGAGTAATGTCTCAAACAGTCTACGCTTTGATCGTTCCCTGGAAGGACAGTAGTAGTTTCCGATGCACATCTGGTGGCATTCTGTAATCTGTGGACTATCAGAGTGTTGATGAAACACAGAAATTGCATCGGGATTGAATACAACAGTCACCATGGGCACTTTCCTCCATGTGAGTAGTGTCTCAAACAGTCTACGATTTGATCGTCCCAGGAAGACCAGTAGTAGTTTCCGATGCACATTTGGAGGCATTCTGTAATCTGTGGACTATCAGAGTGTTGATGAAACACAGAAATTACATCGGTATTGAATACAACAGTCACTTTGCGCACTTTCCTCCATGGGAGAAGGGTCTCAAACAGTCTACGATTAGATCGTTCCCTGGAAGACCAGTAGTAGTTTCCGATGCACATCTGGTGGCATTCTGTAATCTGTTGACCTTTAAAGTGTTGATGAAACACAGAAATTGCAACGGGAATGAATACAACAGTCACCATGCGCACTTTCCTCCATGGGAGTAATGTCTCAAACAGTGTACCCTTTGATCGTTACCTGGAAGACTAGTAGTAGTTTCCGATGCACATCTGGAGGCATTCTGTAATCTGTGGACCATCAGAGTGTTCATGAAACACAGAAATTGCATCGGGATTGAATACAACAGACACCATGAGCACATTCCTGCATGGGAGTAATGTTTCAAACAGTCTACGATTTGATCGTTCCCTGGAAGACCAGTAGTAGTTTCCGATGCACATCTGGTGGCATTGTGTAATCTGTGGACTATCAGAGTGTTGATGAAACACCGAAATTGGATCGGGATTGAATACAACAGTCACCATGCGCACTTTCCTCCATGGGATTATTGGGTTAAACAGTCTAAGCTTTGATCGTTCCCTGGAAGACCAGTAGTAGTTTCCGAAGCACATCTGGGGACATTATGTAATGTGTGGACTATCAGAGTGTTGATGAAACACAGAAATTGCATCGGGATTGAAAACAACAGTCAACATGACCAATTTCCTCCATGGGAGTAATGTCTCAAACAGTCTACGCTTTGATCGTTCCCTGGAAGACCAGTAGTAGTTTCCGATTCACATCTGGAGTCATTCTGTTATTTGTGGACTATCAGAGTGTTGATGAAACACTGAAATTGCATCGGGATTGAATACACCTGTCACCATGAGCACTTTCCTCCATGGGAGTAATGTCTCAAACAGTCTACGCTTTGATCATTCCTTATAAGACCAGAAGTAGTATCCGATGCACATCTGGAGGCATTATGTAATCTGTGGACTATCAGAGTGTTGATGAAAGACAGAATATACATCCGGATTGAATACAACAGTCACCATGCGCACTTTCATCAATGGGAGTAATGTCTCAAACAGTCTACGCTTTGATCGTTCCCAGGAAGACCAGTAGTAGTTTCCGATGCACATCTGAAGGCATTCTGTAATCTGTGGAGTATCAGAGTGTTGATGAAACACAGAAGTTGCATCAGGATTGAATACAACAGTCACCAAGCGCACCTTCCTCCATGGGATTAATGTCTCAAAGAGTTTACGCTTTGATCGTTCCTTGGAAGACCAGTAGTAGTTTCCGATGCACATCTGGAGGCATTATGTAATCTGTGGAATATCAGAGTGTTGATGAAACACAGAAATTGCATCGGGATTGAATACAACAGTCACCATGGGCACTTTCCTCCATGGGAGTAATGTCTCAAACAGTCTACCCTTTGATCGTTCCCTGGAAGACCAGTAGTAGTTTCCGATGCACATCTGGAGGCATTTGTAATCTGTAAACAATCAGAGTGTTGTTCAAACACAGAAATTGCATCGGGATTGAATACAACAGTCACCATGCGCACTTTCCTCCACGGAATTAATGTCTCAAACAGTCTACGCTTTGATGGTTCCCTGGAAGAACAGTAGTAGTTTCCGATGCACATCTATTGGCATTCTGAAATCTGTGGACTATCAGAGTGTTAATGAAACACAGAAATTGCATCGGGATGGAATACAACTGTCACCATGCGCACTTTCCTCCACGGGAGTAATGTCTCAAACAGTCTACGTTTTGATCGTTCCCAGGAACACCAGTAGTGGTTTCCGATGCACATCTGAAAGCATTCTGTGATCTGTGGACTATTAGAGTGTTGATGAAACACAGAAATTGCATCGGGAGTGAATACAACAGTCACCATGAGCACTTTCCTCCACGGGAGTAATGTCTTAACAGTCTACGCTTTGATCGTTCCCTGGAAGGACAGTAGTAGTTCCGATGCACATCTGGTGGCATTCTGTAATCTGTGGACTATCAGAGTGTTGATGAAACACAGAAATTGCATCGGGATTGAATACAACAGTCACCATGCGCACTTTCCTCCATGTGAGTAATGTCTCAAACAGTCTACGATTTGATCGTTCCCAGGAAGACCAGTAGTATTTTCCGATGCACATCTGGAGGCAGTCTGTAATCTGTGGACTATTAGAGTGTTGATGAAACACAGAAATTGCATCGGAACTGAAAACAACAACCCCATGCGCACTTTCCTCCACGGGAGTAATGTCACAAACAGTCTACGTTTTGATCGTTCCCTGGAAGACCAGTAGTAGTTTCCGATGCAATTCTGCTGGCATTCTGTAATCTGTGGACTATCAGAGTGTTGATGAAACACAGAAATTGCATCGGGATTGAATACAACAGTCATCATGAGCACTTTCCTCCATGGGAGTAATGTCTCAAACAGTCTACGCTTTGATCTTTCCCTGGAAGGACAGTAGTAGTTTCCGATGCACATCTGGTGGCATTCTGTAATCTGTGGACTATCAGAGTGTTTATGAAACACAGAAATCGCTTCGGGATTGAATACAACAGTCACCATGCGCACTTTCCTCCATGTGAGTAGTGTCTCAAACAGTCTACGATTTGATCGTCCCAGGAAGACCAGTAGTAGTTTCCGATGCACATTTGGAGGCATTCTGTAATCTGTGGACTATCAGAGTGTTGATGTAACACAGAAATTGCATCGGGATTGAATACAACAGTCACTATGCGCACTTTCCTCCATGGGAGTAGGGTCTCAAACAGTCTACGCTTTGATCGTTCCCTGGTAGACCAGTATTAGTTTCCGAAGTACATCTAGGGACATTCTGTAATCAGTGGACTATCAGAGTGTTGATGAAACACAGAAATTGCATCGGGATTGAAAACAACTGTCACCATGCGCAATTTCCTCCATGGGAGTAATGTCTCAAACAGTCTACTCTTTGATCGTTACCTGGAAGACCAGTAGTAGTTTCCGATGCAAATCTGGAGGCATTTGCAATCTGTAAACTATCAGAGTGTTGTTCAAACACAGAAATTGCATCGGGATTGAATACAACAGTCACCATGCGCTCTTTCCTCCATGGGCTTAATGTCTCAAAGAGTCTACGCTTTGATCGCTCCCTGGAAGACCAGTAGTAGTTTCCGATGCACATCTGGAGGCATACTGTAATCTGTGGACTATCAGAGTGTTGATGAAACACAGAAATTCCATTGGGATTGAATACAACAGTCACCATGAGCACTTTCCTCCACGAGAGTAATGTCTCGAACAGTCTACGCTTTGATCGTTCCCAGAAACACCAGTCGTGGTTTCCGATGCACATCTGAAAGCATTCTGTAATCTGTGGACTATCAGAGTGTTGATGAAACACAGAAATTTGCATCGGGACTGAATACAACTGTCACCATGGGCACTTTCCTCCACGTGAGTAATGTCTTAACAGTCTACGCTTTGATCGTTCCCTGGAAGGACAGTAGTAGTTCCGATGCACATCTGGTGGCATTCTGTAATCTGTGGACTATCAGAGTGTTGATGAAACACAGAAATTGCATCGGGACTAAATACAACAGTCACCATGCGCACTTTCCTCCATGTGAGTAATGTCTCAAACAGTCTACGATTTGATCGTTCACAGGAAGACCAGTAGTAGTTTCCGATGCAATTCTGCTGGCATTCTGTATTCTGTGGACTATCAGAATGTTGATGAAACACAGAAATTGCATCGGGATTGAATACAACAGTCAAAATGAGCACTTTCCCCCATGGGAGTAATGTCTCAAACAGTCTACGCTTTGATCGTTCCCTGGAAGGACAGTAATAGTTTCCGATGCACATCTGGTGGCATTCTGTAATCTGTATACTATCAGAGTGTTGATGAAACACAGAAATTGCATGGGGATTGAATACAACAGTCACCATGCGCACTTTCCTCCATGTGAGTAGTGTCTCAAACAGTCTACGATTTGATCGTCCCAGGAAGACCAGTAGTAGTTTCCGATGCACATTTGGAGGCATTCTGTAATCTGTGGACTATCAGTGTGTTGATGAAACACAGAAATTGCATCGGGATTGAATACAACAGTCACTATGCGCACTTTCCTCCATGGGAGAAGGGTCTCAAACAGTCTACGATTTGATCGTTCCCTGGAAGACCAGTAGTAGTTTCCGATGCACATCTGGTGGCATTCTGTAATCTGTTGACCTTTAAAGTGTTGATGAAACACAGAAATTGCATCGGGAATGAATACAACAGTCACCATGCGCACTTTCCTCCATGGGAGTAATGTCTCAAACAGTGTACCCTTTGATCGTTACCTGGAAGACTAGTAGTAGTTTCCGATGCACATCTGGAGGCATTCTGTAATCTGTGGACCATCAGAGTGTTCATGAAACACAGAAATTGCATCGGGATTGAATACAACAGACACCATGAGCACATTCCTGCATGGGAGTAATGTTTCAAACAGTCTACGTTTTGATCGTTCCCTGGTAGACCAGTATTAGTTTCCGAAGTACATCTAGGGACATTCTGTAATCAGTGGACTATCAGAGTGTTGATGAAACACAGATATTGTATCGGGTTTGAATACAACAGTCACCATCCGCACTTTCCTCCATTGGATTAATGTCTCAAACAGTCTACGTTTTGATCGTTCCCTGGTAGACCAGTAGTAGTTTCCGAAGTACATCTTGGGACATTCTGTAATATGTGGACTATCAGAGTGTTAATGAAACACAGAAATTGCATCGGGATTGAATACAACAGTCACCAAGCGCAATTTCCTCCGTGGGAGTAATATCTCAAACAGTCTACTCTTTGATCGTTACCTGGAAGACCAGTAGTAGTTTCCGATGCACATCTGGAGGCATTTGTAATCTGTAAAGTATCAGAGTGTTGATCAAACACAGAAATTGCATCGGGATTGAATACAACAGTCACCATGCGCTCTTTCCGCCACGGGCTTAATGTCTCAAAGAGTCTACGCTTTGATCGTTCCCTGAAAGACCAGTAGTAGTTTCCGATGTACATCTGGTGGCATTCTGAAATCTGTGGACTATCAGATTGTTGATGAAACACAGAAATTGCATCGGGATTGAATACAACTGACACCATGCGCACTTCCCTCCACGGCAGTAATGTCTCAAACAGTCTACGCTTTGATCGTTGACTGGAAGACCAGTAGTAGTTTCCGATGCACGTCTGGTTGGACGCTGTAATCTGTGGACTATCAGAGTGTTGACGGAAGACATATATTTCATCGGGATTTAATACAACAGTCACCATGCGCACGTTCCTAAATGGGAGTATTGTCTCAAACAGTCAACGCTTTGATCGTTCCCTGGAAGAACACTTGTAGTTTCCGATGCACATCTGGAGGCATTCTGTAATCTGTGGACCTTCAATGTGTTGATGAAACACAGATATTTTATCGGGATTGAATACAACAGCCACCATGAGCAATTTTGCTCCATGGGAGTAATGTCTCAAACAGTCTACGATTTGATCGTTCCCTGGAAGACCAGTAGTAGTTTCCGATGCACATCTGGTGGCATTGTGTAATCTGTGGACTATCAGAGTGTTGATGAAACACCGAAATTGGATCGGGATTGAATACAACAGTCACCATGCG